>NC_073627.1:119051696-119681696 GCF_029407905.1 Bubalus kerabau
ATTCTCAGTCTAGTGGGAGAGAAATAAATAATAACACAACTACCATTTTTGATGCCTTCTATGTGCCAGCCACAGTCTTGGGCCCTTTTCTCATATAACCTCCTTGAATCCTTACAGCACAAATGCTGTAGAGTAGGAATGTGCTTCCTCTTTACAGATGAGTGCCATCAGACAGGGTGTGAGTGGTCCAACTGGGATGTGAACCTAGAACTTTAGTCCATCTTCCTTCTGCTGTACTACCCTACTTCTAAGGGAAGAAAGAATATGGCCTTTGTCAGTAATCCCTGGATTTCATTTGGGGATTTTTTTTTTTTTTAGCTATATGGAATTTGAATTATCAGAAAGTGATGCCAGGGAAGCACCCATGGGATCCTGCAGTTCAGGTGCCTAATTTCACCTAGAGGCATAGTGTTGAGGGGTAATGAGGAAAGAATCTTAGGTAATTGTGCACATTAACTGTATATGAGTCAAATTATTAAAAAGTATTCATGATAAAATACAATTTTAAAAGATAAAAGGTATTCATGAGAGATTCTACCATATAAAAGAAAAAAAAAATTCAAACATTAAGAATTTCCAAACATGGAAATCAGAAGGGCATCAAGTGGGGAAAGAAGACTGCTATTTAGAGAAACTGGAGATAAAGATTTTAGGTGCTGAACACAAACACTTGACATTGGAGTAGACCTTTTAAGATCTGTTCAGAGTTAAGGAGGTCTACTTCAGAGCTCATGAAAAACAAGCTGCTTAGGGTACTACCCAGTTGAAGACTGAAGTTCAGATGCCATCAACTGAAATAAAGAGTAGCCTGCAATTTACACTGAAATGTAAGAACTGTAAATAGATTGCGTTTCCAAAGGAAATATATGAATTTTATCAGTGAATGCTTGGCATAGACTCTGGGTCTAATTAATCACCACACAGAAACAACATCTGATACTGAAGAAGTGAGATAAAAATTTGAGGCTGTATTTGGAATTTCACTTTTAAAGCCTCCTATGTCTACCTTGGGAGAGTGAAAAAGCTGGCTTAAATCTCAACATTCAGAAAACTAAGATCATGGCATTTGGTCCCATCACTTCATGGCAAATAGGTAGGGAAACAACAGAAACAGTGAGAGACTTTATTTTTGGGGGCTCCAAAATCACTGCAGATGGTGACTGCAGCCATGAAATTATAAGACATTCCTTGGAAGAAAAGCTATGACAAACCTAGACAACGTATTAAAAACCAGAGACATTACTTTGCCAACAAAGGTCCATCTAGTCAAAGCTATGGTTTTTCCAGTAGTCATGAATGGATGTGAGATAAAGAAAGCTGAGTGCCAAAGAATTGATGCTTTTGAACTGTGGTGTTGGAGAAGACTCTCAAGAGTCCCTTGGACATCAAGATCAAACCAGTCAATCCTAAAGGAAATAAACCTGAATATTCATTGGAAGGACTGATGCTGAAGCTGAAGCTCCAATATTTTGGCCACCTGATGTGAAGAACTGACTGATTGGAAAAGACCCTGATGCTGGGAAAGACTAAGGGCAGGAGGAGAAGGGGACAAAGGATGAGATGATTGGATGGCATCACTGACTCGATGGACATGAGTTTGAGTGAGCTGCGGGAGTTGGTGATGGACAAGGAAGCCTGTTTTAAAAAGTCATAAGGTGAAGAAAGAGTTGAGGAATGAAGTCTGTTTTACTCACTTATGCAGTCTTAGTTACCAACACTAGGTAGAAAGGCCATTCATTTATTTACAGGAATGAAAATCATTGCATATGAGTGCCTTTGGAGCTAAGGGTAGAAGCTAGAACAAGGTCTGCAGCCATGCTTAACTGTAAAGAAGGCTTGAAAACAAGTTTTTGGTATAAGGATATAAGATTACCATGACGAGTTTAGTACAATCATGACTAATCTTCTAGGGCTTTGCCACCAGAATGAAAGCTTTCCATCATCCAGAAAGAGGAGGGTAGGACAGAGTAGCTATTAGGTAGCCTGATAAGAAGGCCTCTCTAACAAAAGCGTTCATTGATAAGAACTGATCCCAGCCAGCAAGGGAAATGATATAAGCCTTGCTAAAATATTAAGTGAAAAAGAAATATGTTTGTACAACAGAGAATTATAACTAATACTGGAGCAGAACCAGATTGAGGTCAGGAGCATTATCATCCCTCTGACTAAGTTATTGTTATCCAGGAAGGCTCTTTGTTGTCAAGGAGTGTGATTCTGGACCTGATAAGCTGATCCTTGAACAATCTGGGTTGGAATTGCCTGGGCTCACTTACAAGCAGATATTTTTCAACAGTAAATACTATAGTACTGCTGTGTTTGGTTGAATCCTCAGATGCGGAGGAACCACAGACCTGGAGGACCAACTATAAATTATACCCAGATTAAACCCTAATGTTGTTTAAGGGTCATCTATCAATTCTGCCGTATCCTTTAGGCTTTTAGTTTTACATGATACAAAAGTCAACCCAAACTGGCCTAAAACGGAATTTATTGGCTCATTTAATCAAAAAGGTCTAGGGCTAAGGGTGAAATCAGGTACTGCTGGAAATGGGGCTCGGACAATGGCATCAGGTACAGGTTTCTCTCCGTCTCTTGCCTGTCTTTTGCTATATTGGCTCCTCCTTGGAAGTCTCCCTCACATTGACAGGATGAGGGCCTGCAATATCAGACTTGGTCCACTTCCAGTAGGAAAAAGGCCCTACCTCTGATCACATCTCAGGAAAACTTCTGTGCTATCTCATTGGCTCGGAAAAGGCATTTGCTAGTTTCCAGGTATAAATACTCCACCTGTGGCCAATTTCAAGCTTCAAATGTGATGTCAATTAATGTGCATTTGGAAGAAACGCTTAAAGTTCAACATTCAGAAAACTAAGATCATGGCATCCGGTCCCATCACTTCATGGCAAATAGATGGGGAAACAGTGGAAACAGTGGCTGACTTTATTTTTCTGGGCTCCAAAATCACTGCAGATGGTGATTGCAGCCATGAAATTAAAAGACGCTTACTCCTTGGAAGGAAAGTTATGACCAACCTAGATAGCATATTCAAAAGCAGAGACATTATTTTGCCAACAAAGGTCTGTCTAGTCAAGGCTATGGTTTTTTCAGTGATCATGTATGGATGTGAGAGTTGGACTATAAAAAAAGCTGAGGACCGAAGAATTGATGCTTTTGAACTGTGGTGTTGGAGAAGACTCCTGGGAGTCCCTTGGACTGCAGGGAGATGCAACCAGTCCTTCCTAAAGGAAATCAGTCCTGGGTGTTCATTGGAAAGACTGATGCTGAAGCTGAAACTCCAATATTTTGGCCACCTGATGTGAAGAGCTGACTCAATAGAAAAGACCCTGATGCTGGGAAAGATTGAGGGCAGGAGGAGAAGGGGACGACAGAGGATGAGATGGTTAGATGGCATCATCGACTCAATGGACATGGGTTAGGGTGGACTCTGGGAGTTGGTGATGGACAGGGAGGCCTGGCGTGCTGCGGTTCAGGGGGTTGCAAAGAGTCGGACACAACTGAGCAACTGAACTGAACTGAACTAGAAGAAGTGTAAAGAGGGGAAGCATTATACAGCATTTCTATTGCACAGATGCATCAGATTCAATAACCTCAAGCACACAGCTAATAGTAGAATGAAAAATAATTAGGAAATTATCAGGTTTGCTTATTTGTTACCTGAGTTTTTAATACAGCTTTAGTAGAAAGTCTTATGACTTAATTTTTTTAGTAATAGCTGTGTCTGAGTGTCTACCAACTGATTCACAAGATTCCTGACAAATTAACAACTGGGTTTCTAATCTGGGACAAGACAGCTTCAGCATTCCACTCTTCTGCTCTTTTTTAGGTAGAATCTTTTCTATGATTTTTTTTTTCTTTCTCTCAATAATAAATATCTCATCAAGAATTTTCTTTTTTTCCCAAAGTTCCCCCACTCTAATACTCTCAGAAGACAAAAAAATAGTAATAATAGTGATAGTATAACTGCTATTATTATGCTCATTTCTACCAGCAATCAAAGAAGAGCAAATTTAATAATGTCACAGCAAAAACTGTTTAATTATAGCATATAATTCTGAAGTTCTGTCCACTGCCAGCGATAGTGACATGGACAATTTCATGTATTACTTGGTATAGGGTATGCCAATATATCATTTTTTTATTCCTGCATCACAAACTGCCACAAATTTAGCATCTTAAGATAACATTCACGACTTCCCTGGTGGTCCAGTGATTAAGAATCCACTTGCAGTGATTAAAAGTGCAGGGGACATGGGTTCAATTCCCGGTCCGGGAGGATCCCATCTGCTATGGAGCAACTAAGCCCACTCACCCTAGAGCCTGTGCTCTGTAACAAGAGAAGCCTTTACAATGAGAAGCCCATGCACTGCAACTAGAGAATAGCCCCCACTGGCTGCAGCTGGAAAAAAAACAAAACAAAACAAAAACACCTGTGTGCAGCAGCGAAGACCCAGCACAACCAAAAATAAATAAATAATTTTTTAAATTAGCATCCATTTATTATCTCATAATGTTATAAGTCAGAAGTCCAGGGCTTGACTGGGTTCTCTGCCTGAGTCTAACAAGGTCAAAACCAAGGTGTCAGCCAGGCTGGCTCTAACCTGGAGGCTCTGGAAAAAAACTGTTTTCCCAGGTATTCAGATTGCTGACAGAATCCAGTTTCTTGTGGCTGTAGTATTGAGGTTCCTGCTTTCTTTTCTGGCTGTCAGCCAGAAGTCACTCGGCTCCCAGAGGTAACTCTCCGGGCTCATGCATGCCCTCACGGTTGGCCCCCTTCAAAGCCAACATCCATGCATTGAATCTTTCTCATGCTCTGAATCTGATAATCCCTCTCATTACCAGCTGGAGAAAACTTTGCATTTAAAAGGCTTCTGTGATTCCTCAATTGGGCCCACCTGGAGAACCTCCCTTTGGCTTTAGTGTAACATAATCACAGGCATGATAGCTCATTGTATTCACTGGGGATTAGAGTGAGAAATCTTGAGGCCTTGAGGTGTTATTTTAGGATTCCTCTTACTATAACAAATAAAATTCTTTTACAAATCAATCTAACAAAATGTTAGTCATTTCGATGTGTGTTCTATTTGAATTCACCAATTCCCTGCTAGGAAATATTATAAACAGAACCAAAGCATTAAAAAATCATCATTGTTTATAATTTAAAACTACAGAATTGCCAACATTCGCTGGATCATCAAAAAAGCAAGAGAATTCCAGAAAAATATCTATTTCTGCTTTATTGACTATGCCAAAGCCTTTGACTGTGTGGATCACAATAAACTGTGGAAAATTCTGAAAGAGATGGGAATACCAGACCACCTGACCTGTCTCTTGAGAAATCTGTATGCAGGTCAGGAAGCAACAGTTAGAACTGGACATGGAACAACAGACTGGTTCCAAATAGGGAAAGGAAAGGAGTACGTCAAGGCTGTATATTGTCACCCTGCTTATTTAACTTTTATGCAGAGTACATCATGGGAAACACTGGGCTGGATGAAGCACAAGCTGGAATCAAGATTGCTGGGAGAAATATCAATAACCTCAGATATGCAGATGACACCACCCTTATGGCAGAAAGTGAAGAAAAACTAAAAAGCCTCTTGATGAAAGTGAAAGAAGAGAGTGTAAAAGTTGGCTTAAAGCTCAACATTCAGAAAATGAAGATCATTGCATCTGGTCCCATCATTTCATGGGAAATAGATGGGGAAACAGTGGAAACAGTGGCTGACTTTATTTTTCTGGGCTCCAAAATCACTGCAGATGGTGACTGCAGCCATGAAATTAAAAGATGCTTACTCCTTGGAAGGAAAGCTATGACCAACCTAGATAGCATATTCAAAAGCAGAGACATTACTTTGCCAACAAAGGTCTGTCTAGTCAAGGCTATGGTTTTTTCAGTGGTCATGTATGGATGTGAGAGTTGGACTGTGAAGAAAGCTGAGCACTGAAAAATTGATGCTTTTGAATTGTGGTGTTGGAGAAGACTCTTGCGAGTCCCTTGGACTGCAAAGAGATCCAACCAGTCCATCCTAAAGGAGATCAGTCCTGTGTGTTCATTGGAAGGACTGATGTTGAAACTGAAACTCCAATATTTTGGCCACCTGATGTGAAGAGCTGACTCATTTGAAAAGACCCAGCTGCTGGGAAAGACTGAGGGCGGGAGGAGAAGGGGACAACAGAGGATGAGATGGTTAGATGGCATCACCGACTCAATGGACATGAGTTTGAGTAAACTCCAGGAGTTGGTGATGGACAGGGAGGCCTGGCATGCTGTGGTTCACGGGGTTGCAAAGAGTCAGACATGAACTGAAGTTTACAAAGACTATACAAAATACCCTGTAATAGTTACATATAATAAGGAAGGTATAAAAATTCATGTATGCTGCCATTTCATGTGTATTTCTGAAATTAAAAATCTATGTTGATTATGCAAGCTGAACTGTAAAAAGCAAAGATAAACAACATTATCTGTCCCCAAAGAGCTTAATACTGGGGTGCAAAAACAAATACATGTACAAATAACCACAAAATGAGGGAGAATGAAAGCAATACAATAATTCCAGGGGGGGAAAAGCCACAACAAAACCATTGGAACACAGAGACTTTTAGATAAAGCAAATCGATGCACCTAAAACCTTTCTGGGGAGAAATACTGAGGAAACACTCATTCTTCACTAAAGTGATACGTTCTGGTTAAAGGGCCATATACATATTCCATAACCGGCCAAATGCTTGACCTTAATGAAACCTGTTTCTCCTCACACAACTTATCACTCTCTACAAAGCAACTAGCAGAAGAGTTTCTTAATAGAAATCCTATTTATACCATGACTGTCCAAGAGAAGCCATGTTTCTATAATAAAACCCTCCTTTCTCCCCAAGTCTTAAAAACCTGAAATGTTAAGGTTTTAGCTACAAAGCCACAGGTAATCTTAGCCATGTGCTGAGAACATTGGAAAAGGAAAGACAACAGGAATTTAGACCCTCTCTAGGTCACTTTCACTTTGAATCAGACAACTTGGTGGAAGTAGAACTCTTGTCTGGGTGCTGCAAGATTGTCAAAAGGTGGTGGTTGGCCTGGGTTCCAGAGTCCCCGGTCTCAGGCCGGCAGCCTTATAAAGGTGGCTTCGGAAGTATTTTCAGTATCGATCTGTTCCTGAAACAAAAGAACACAGAAACTTAATCAAATTGCAAATCAAGAAGTGACTGGGCAAGGATAGAATTGACAAAGGCCAGACTTTGTGATACTTATCACTAGGCTGTAAGGGATCAGAAGGGATCTTTGTGAAGGATGCTCCAGGATTATCTAAGAACAATGTCTCTCTCTCCCCCTCCCTCTCTTATGGCTTGGGATTGAAATTTTTATTCCCCGTGATCCCATTGGCCAAACTCCATGAGTCCTTTACTGCCTTTGCAACATGCTTTGCAGCACAGCTGTATAACATGTGGATAATTTCTCTGTCCTGTTTTTCTGTTGATTTTCAGTTTTAAACAGCTGTTTGCTGTTTCCCAATTTCATCCATTGTAGGTGGATTTCTGTTGGCCTTAAATAGACCTGCCTGCTAACACTTGCACATGAGCATTAAAGGAGATAAGACTTGTGAATATCTATGGTAAACCCTACGGTGCTATATCAATGTTATTTCCCCTAGTCACCTGTAGTCCATCCTAGGCAGGCATGCCACTTACACTGTGGAAACTGAGAGAAATCAAACAATATTCTTGGGGAATTCCCTGGTGGTCCAGTGGTTAGGATCGCTATTTCCATTTCAGGGTGCCATGGGTTAGATCCCTGATTGGGGAACTAAGATCCCACAAGTGCGCTTGAAAGAAAGAAACTAAAAAACAAAACAGAAAAACAAGTTTCTCAGGCCAACCATTTGGGTGTGGTTCCTCAGAAAAACTAACTGGGTCAGTCAGAGGCAGCTACGTAAGTCATGGGACCCAGAATAAAAATTGAGAATTTCAAGATGGTGGCCACAGAGCATTGAAACTAAGCCTGGGGCCCTTGTAAGCATCAGGCCCTGTTCATCTTCTCAGGTAGCACAGCCATGAAGCTAAACATGACTTCAGTATAGCCAAAGCAATGTGAGGTTTTCAAAATGCATCCACTAATGCAAATGAGTCCAAGTATTTAGACACCAAAGGTGGTGACTTTGGGGAAAGGGGATGAGAAGGTCGTTAAGATCTACAAAACATGTAGCTGTAAAGACGACATGAAGGAAGAGTTCAAGATATTGGAAGAGGAAGGATTTCTTTTCAGGATGAAAAGCTAAATCGAAAGACAACTGATCTTCCAGTCAGGATAACTTCATTTCCACCGTAGCTCTATGAGATTCTGAGTGAGTCTTTGGAGATGATGTCACAGGCTGTGCTTTGTATACTGTAAGCTTGTAAACTGCGAAACAAAGTGTAAACTTTTACCATTGCCATTTTTAAGGGTAGTTCTTGGTCCTTTTAGAAAAGACAGACACACATTCTGAGTTGGTTGCCACCTAGATGCAGCGGTATACTCCTTCCAAGGCAACAGATAGAGAGGATTTTGCGTGTGTGCTAAGTCGCTTCAGTCGTGTCTGACTCTTTGCGACCCCATGAACTAGCCCTCCAGGCTCCTCTGTCCATGGGGATTCTTCAGGCAAGAATATTGGAATGGGTTGCCATGCCCTCCTCCAGGGCATCTTCCCAACCCAGGGATTGAACCTGTGTCTCTAATGTCTCTTGCATTGACAGGTGGGTTCTTTTCACCTAGGAAGCCCCAGGAAGGACTTTATAGTCTCCCAAATCAGCCTCTCCCTCTGTCTCTCTCCCTCTTTTTTTCTAGTTTCCACTGCCTCTGAGCTAAAAAGAAAAGCAAACCACCCTATCAGTTTGTTGATTTTATGTGTAACCTGCGTGGACGTCTTTGCCCTGCTCAAAGGGCAGCCAGCGGGAAGAAGGGCTGGACATAGTTACCCAGCCTGACCTTCCTTGGGTTGTGACATTAGAGCTCTGTTTACCTAGTTGAAGGGCTGGGAATGTTGGAATGGAGGGAGGGGACTGCATGGATGATTCAGGAGGCTACAGCAGCTCTTCTTTCCTGCTGACTTGTCAGCTGTTTTGAGCGGCAGAGAGAGATGAAATTTGTAAACTTCTTCTCTGTCATCTAGCTTCAATCTGTTCCCTCTCTCATTTCTTTTCTGAAAACCTTTTCCAATAAACACAGTGAAATAGACAACAGAGGATGTCTAGGAGAGCAAACTCATGTTTCCTCAAGGGTAGATTTTTGGCATCCACAGAAAAGTCTCCGGTGCTGCTGTTCTTTGCTCCACATCTTGAAGATACTGGAAAAAATAAAGGGACGCGATGCTCCCTTATTTACTGCATCTGGGTGAGGTAGAAAGTTCGTGATTCCTGTCACAGAATGCGTTCAACATACGGGCTTCACAGGAGTCACTAGTGGTAAAGAACCCACCTGCCAACACAGGAACGTAAAAGACACAGGTTCAATCCCTGGGTGGGGAAGATCCTCTGGAGGAGGGCATGGCAACCCACTCCAGTATTCTTGTCTGGAGAATCCCGTGGACAGAGGAGCCTGATGGGGCTGCGGTCCATAGGGTGACAAATAGTCGGACATGACTGAGGCAGCTTAGCGCACACACACACATATATCTACTGTGGACCAAAAATATACCAGGCACCACATGGGGCTGATGGAGATCAAGTCAAATAACGTGCAATTTCTTTGGGAAACTGTATGTTCCTCAAAAACTGTCTTATTCCACTTTGTATCCTTAATGCACAACAGAGTTCTAAAACGCAGTAATTGCTCTATAAATATTTGTGGAGGTCCTCTGTGCTCACAGAAGTTGTTGTCTTTAGCTGAACAATACTAGACACTCTGCATATAATCTATAAAAGAGTTTTCAGTGTCCTTAAAGTTACAATGTTACCTTTGGCCAGAGGAGAAAATAACCACTTTACAACAATAATTAGCATTTATCAAGTAAATACTTTTTCAGGTACTGTGGGAACCACTACTCAGGGATCAACTTGTTTAATCCTTTTGTCATAATAACCCGATGAGGTAAGCGCTTTTGTTATCCTTGTTTTACGGATAAGACTCTAAACCAAAAAAAAGGTAAAATAACTTGCCCAAGTTTGAATAGAAACTGGCTCCACAGGCCTTGTTTCTAATCTCCAAAACTACAGCTGCCTAATCCTTCCAGAACCAAGCACAAGAAGAGCAAATTAAAACAGGGGCTTTGGAATGTCTTTTGACTATGATCCACAATTTAAAAAAAAAATTTTTTTATACCAATACCTGTATAAAACTGAAGCAAAAGTTTCAAGAAAAGATACTTACACAAATTACATTTTTTCCATCATATTCTAATTTTTTTTTGAAGCTTACTACCATCAATTAATTTGATTTCACAATGCATAGCTTTAAAAACCCTGGGTGAGGGAAAAGAATTCAAGATTACCTGGCTGACTGAGCTTGCTGTACTTAAAATGGATTCTCTGAAATTTCTCTATTGGGCCAAATATACTGCAATGTTTGTCATGCATCCAAGCCCTTTTTAGGCCCCTTGGAGCCTGAGCCTGAGGAAGGAAGGAAATCCTTCCTCTGCTCATCTTCTGTGTTACATCACTGCTCCAGGCTGCCATCTTGGGTAGAGTCTCATTTAGATTTGGTTCCAGCCGACAAAGGTCCATATAGTCAGAGCTATGGTTTTTCCAGTAGTCGTGGACAGATGTGAGAGCTGGACCATAAAGAAGGCTGAGTTATGAAGAACCGAAGCTTTTGAATTGTGGTGCTGGAGGAGATTCTTGAGAGTCTGTTGGACAGCAAGGAGGTCAAACCAGTCAATCCTAAAGGGAATCAACCCTGAATATTCACTGGAAGGACTAATGCTGAAGCAGAAGCTCCAATACTTTGGCTGCCTGAGGTCAAGAGCCAACTCATTGGAAAAGAGTTGGCTGGGAAAGACTGAGGGCAGGAGGAGAAAAGGGCAACAGAGGATGAGATGGTTGGATGGCACCACTGACTCAATGGATATGAGCTTGAGTAAGCTCCGGGAGATAGTGAAGGACAGGGAAGCCTGGCATGCTACAGTCCATGGGATCGCAGAGTCGGACATGACTGAGCAACTGAATACAACAACCAGCCATATCTGCAGTTCTGGTCCATGGGAAGCAGGCACCTTTGCCCCTTACCCTCTCCCCTCCATTGAGGAAGAAAGTGCCCCCTTCTCTCTGCCCTGTTGGCTAAGGCCAATCCAGCTACAGCTTCTCATACATACAATTTTTATGTCCCACTTCCTAACTGAGGGCCCAGAGGCTCTCCATTGGATACACTTGAAGGGGCTACAGAGTACACTGCTATTTATCTCCAAAGGAACGTTCCCTCTTCCCCTCTTCAACTCCACTCCCCCATAAGTAGAAGACGGCTGGTGGGCAGAACAGTTTCACATTCTTTTAGCATGGCCTAGATTTCCTAGGATTTAGTATTGAAATATGGGAGATTTAGCATCATCTATTACAGAGATTTTCTCCTTGGCAAGCTCTTCTAAAAGCAGGATGAAAAGAAAGGCTTCATATTCACATCATTTTACAGATGGATGGGCTATGGGTAAGTGGAGGGAAAGGAAGAGAATTATCAGAGGCTTGGTGTCTGGGATAAGCAGAGTCTGGGGAGTACTAGGGAACATGAGCTTGCCATGGAGGGTCCATATGTGATGGAATGAAGACTTATGTGTTTGTGAACTTTCTGCCTTTTTACTACCTCAACTAAAAGGTTGATCTCAGCATTGTTAGTTCTATCCTGTGTCTAAAACACTCCAGCTAGTAGAGGAAAGAGACAAGCAAAGACTAAGCTGCCATTTCGTGCAAAAACTGCAAACTCACAGGGAGCTCAGCTCAGTGCTCTGTGACGACTTACAGGAGTGGGATGGGAGTGGAGGTGGGAGGGAGGCTCAAGAGGGAGGGGATAGATATATACATATAGCTGATTCAGGGGCTTCCCTGATAGCTCAGCAGTAAAGAATCTGCCGGCAATGCAGTAGACCCAGGAGATGCAGGTTGGATGCCTGGGTTGGGAAGACACCATGGAGGAGGAAATGGCAACCCACTCTAGGATTATTGCCTGAAAAACCGCATGGACAAAGGAGCCTGGTGGGCTCCAAACAGTCACAAAGAGTCAGATAGAACTGAATGACTAAGTATGAGCATGATAGCTGATTCATGATGTCGTACTGCAGAAACTGACATAACATTGTAAGGCAATTGTACTCCAATTTAAAAAATAACTTTTTAAAAATAAAGCTGCTAACGGATGGGCCTGGGGATTGTGCTCACCTACCGCTCCACCATCCATTGCTCCCAGACTCCCATATACTCAACTCCTCCAGGACTGGGAGGCTAAGCCTGAGTCTACTAAGACTTATTCCCACCTGTAATGGGTGAAGACCTGGGTTCCACACTCAGCTCTGAAATCTTCTGCCAACGCAGTTCAAGTGGGTGTGAGTTTACTTTTGACTTCCAATTTCTTCATCTGAAGTGTAGTTAGAATAACACCTAGCTTGTGAGGAACAATGAAGTGATGTGAGTTAAGATACATCGAAGCTCCTGGGGGTACAGTCACTGCAGTTTACCACGGGGCAATAGATGAGATGGAGAGAACGTAACCACTCCCATCTGAATCTCTATAGAGGAACGTGCGGACCTTACTCTTCTTCTGAATGTTCAGTGCGTGCTTAGTTATCTATGCTTGACTTTTAAACGTATATTCTTACAAAGAACATGATCTCCTTTGGGTAGTTAAATTGTTGCAGTGATATTTCACATTAGCCATACCTTTGCAAGACTGTTTCAAAAGAAATGAAGAAAGTAAACTTTCAAAAGGAGCAGAGAATCCAAGATAACACTTCCTTCTATCTTCTAAAACTTCACAGAAGTATTCAAACCAAAGCAATAGGAAACAACAGAGAATAGGCCTAGCTGGTTAGACGAAGAGCTAGGGGGAAATCCTGTTTTTGGAATATGGTGGAAATCTCAGAATATTAGTATTACATTTTGTCAGATTCAGGAGATAGATGTGGGGAAAAAAAAAAAAAAAACAACACTTCATTTGACAGAAATACTGTCATGGATGGGAAGCCTTTAATTCATTTGAAATATAAGCAAATCTGTAAGCAAAACAACTCCCTGAACAACGGTAGAAAATATTTTGAAGCTCAGAGAAGCCCAAAAGAGACCTGAGATTAACCTGGAATTCCCATGTGTGACTCCTAGTTAGAAGCAGGTATTTTGTTTACATGGAGCCAAGGCAGAACCTACACCAGGGAATCCTCTCGAAGCCCCAGAAGGAGCGACTCGTCTAGGATTTATATCCATCTGCTTCCAGAAAAGTGCCTGCAGTGCTGTCTTTTACACAAATGAAATTGTTGACATGGAAATCAAAGACGTGAACCCTGAGGGAGGAGGGTGTGAGTAGGTTAATCCATCCAAGCAGAAGTTAAATATTTCCTAGCAACGGAGGCCTTTAATCAACCATAGTTTCCACCAGACAGTTGAGAGTGCTGCCTTAAAATAAGGAGAGCGGAAAGGGGCAGAGGTCCCCTGGCTTGCCCATTGCCCAGGGCACTTCCACTAAGCTCTGCAGCTCTTTGGAGAACATTTTGAAAATTAGGGTTCTAGACAATTATAGGTACTGTGATTGAACACTAGCCCTGGGCTAGCAGCCTGCAAATCAAGATAAAAAGGGAGATACTGTGGATCACTTTTTCTTCTTTCAATAAAACAAAAGTTTTCATCAGTCTCTCTGAAACATTCTAATTTAATATAAAGAATGCTGTTCAGAGCGGCTGAAGGAGAGGATGGATGGCATATACTAAGATCATTTCCTTCAGAATTAGATAACAGTAGTGGATATTTGTCTTTTTTTTTTTTTTTTTTTTATGCCCAGTATCAGAAGCTTCCCAGGTGGTGCTGCTGGTAAAGAACCTACCTGCCAAAGCAGGAGATGCAGGTTCAATCCTGGGTTGGGAAGATTCCTGGAGAAGGGCAAGGCAACCCACTCCAGTATTCTTGCCTGGAGAATTCCATGGACAGAGGAACCTGACAAGCTACAGTCCATGGGGTTGCAAAGAGTTGGACATGACTGAGCACACACATGCACAGCATCGGAACCCCTTCTGAAAAAAAAATATATATATATGGGATAAATATATTAGGGAATTTATTTCCCACTGTGTGAGCCTTGCTAGCAAAGTTCCTCTCCAAGAAGCTGAAATAGCCAGTACTGTTTTCCAGCCCGTTTTGCAGCTAACATATGGGCACATGGCTGAAGCTTGGCCTATCTGATCCTAATCATATAAACATTGGTTTCTAGGGCAACAGAGCCAGGTAGCAGTGTGGAGGGCATGGGTCTGCTGGCGTTTGATGGGAAGTTGTGACCTCCCTACTCAGCAGCAGTGGCACTGCCCTCAGTGAACGAGCTCTTTGTGGTCATTCTGGCCCTGCTTTGAGGTTCCCTTTGCTCAGAGGTCCCCTTTTCCCACCCAGTTTCCAGCTTTCCCATCTGTTCCCTGAGCTCCCCATCATCCATCCAGTAAATTCCTTTCTAGACTAAATCAGCCAGAATCCATTTGCTACTTACAAACAGATTCCCAGCTGAGATGGTAACTATGAGGCTGTCTGCTATGGGAAATATAAAAGATGGAACAGTGCTATGCTTATTTGCTCACTTGTCCAACTCTTTGTGACCCCATGGACTGTGGCCTGCCAGGCTCCTCTGTCCTTGGGGATTCTCCAGGCAAAAATGCTGGAGTATTCTTGCCTGCAGGGTATTGCCATGCAAGGGATCTTCCCAACCCAGGTCTTTAGCAATACAGGAGGATTCTTTACCCTCTAAGCCACCAGGGCCTGTTCAAACTCAACCTCTGCTATCCCAGAGTTGAGAGTCTGTAGCCAAAATGCAGAGAGACACAAAAGAATTAAATTAGGTTTGCATTACCAAACAACCTAGGTTTTAGAAATTTAAAGGTAAGTTAAGTTTTCTGGGACTTCCCTGATGGTCCAGTGGTTAAGATCCCACACTTCCACTGCAAGTTCCGCTGGTCGAGGAACCAAGATCCTGCAAGCCATGTGGCCAAAAAATTTTTGGGGTCCTTTTGACCTCTGTATCTGCCTTTTGGCCATGCTTGCTGACTTTACAACCTAACCTCTTCCTAAGATGAGGCTCCACTCTGCCCAGCAATGGTAAGCACACAAGACTCTTAAATGTACAGGGACTAGCAACAACCCCTTTCCTGCACACCCCTCGGCAGCTATGCCCTCCCCATTGTCCTGAGTAACTAGTACTGGTTTGGAGCATTAACCTTAATAACTTCTATTAAGACTAATACCCTAGGGGTCATTTCATGTGTGTGTGTGTGTGTGCTTGCTTAGTCGCTCAGTCATCTCTGACTCCTTGCAACCCCATAGACTGTAACCCACCAGGTTCCTCTGTCCCTGCGATTCTCCAGGCATCAATACTGGAGAGGGTAGCCATTCCCTTCTCCAGGGGATCTTCCTGACCCTGGGATTGAACACTGGCCTCCTGCATTGCAGGTGGATTCTTTACAGTCTGAGCCACCAGGGAAGCCCTGGGGCATTTCGTATCTAGTTCCAAAGAGAAATGTTACAAACAGATAATGCCTTTGTATCTTCTTTGCTCTCAATTCAACTGCTCACACCTGTTTCCATTAGAGATAGAGAAAAGAGAAGAGAAGGGGGAAGACAGAGGTGGGAGAGGAGGAGAGCCTGAACAAGAGGTAAAGGAAGAAGGGGAGAGGGGAGGGAAGAGGTCATCTACTTTGTTTCACATCAGGGTTTCTGGCTTAGTTTGTTCAGGCTACTCTGCAAAATATCAGACTGGAGGACTCAGGGACAACAGAAATTTATTCCTCACAGTTCTTAAGTCTGGAAGTCTGAGATCATAGAGCCAGTATGGTCCAGTCCTCCTGTGAGACCCTCTTCCAGTTTGCAGACTGTCCACTTCTCATTATATCCTCACATAGTGGAAAGACAGTGAGAGCGCTCACTGAGGTCTTTTTTCCTTCTTTTTGGGGGGGGGGGTGGGGCTGCAATGGGTCTTCCTTATTGCATGTGGGCTCTCGAGTTGTGACGAAGAGGGGCTACTCTGCAGTTGCAGTGTGCAGGCTTCTCTTTGCAGTGCCTTCTCTTGTTGCAGAGCATGGATCAGCTCAAGAGCACGAGCGCAATAGCTGTGGGTGCATGCATGGGCTTAGTTGCCCTGAGGCAATGTGAAATCTTCCCAGACCAGGGATTTACGTTAATCTGTGTTCTTATTTGCCAGTATAATTTAACTACAGTGATATGCAACATTTTTGATCTAAAAAAATAACATTTGGTATCACAATCCATCATACACACACACATATATAATATATATACATATATAAAAGTGAAACAAAAGTTTTGCCAAAAACATCTACCCTGCATATTAATTTTTTGAGGCCCCTCCCTGTTTTTTAAGCAGTTTTAGGTTTACAAAATTGACAGGAAGGAACAGAAATTCCTCATATACTCCCTCCCCTCACATGCATAGCCATTATCAACAGAGTGGTACTCTTTTTTTTAAACCGAGGATGAACTGCATTAACACATCAAAGCTTAGGTCATTGATCTTTCTTTTCTTTGTATTTAAAGCTGTAATATTTTGATAGCATTAGTTACAACCTATGAACTTTTGCACGTTGCATACCATCATTCAACATAGCTCTCCATTGTGTTACTTTTAAAATACTGATTTTTCTCCATTATGTTGTGATGTGTTCATTCACCAATCCTTAGAAATGTTGAGATGTTTTATATATCTTGTACAACAGCTGCAGCTGAGGTCATCACCTGACAATTTTGATAATACAGTCATTTCCCGAGACCCATCAAGTTTCTGCACAGCCTGAACAGATATGAACCTCTCACCTGCGCTGGGTTTTTCACTGCAGCATGCAGGCTTCTCCAGCTGCAGTATGCACACCCAGTAGTTGTGGACCTTGGGCTTAGTTGCAGTACGTGGGATCTTGGTTCACTGACCAAGGATCGAACCTGGGCCCCCTGCATTGGGATCACAGGTCTTATTCACTGGACCACCAAGGAAGTCCTCAGAAGATAGGAGACTTTACCTTAAATCTTTCTGTATTTTTAATGATGGCACTTGGCAATTTCCCAAGATATAGCAGATGTGGTTTACTATTCCAACTTCTACTTGGCCCTTGTTATGGTCAGGGAATCAAAATGGGGATTCTTTCAGTTGTCAGGCATGTATGTCTATCCCAAATACATACTCAGGAACAGGGGAGGTAAGCAGACTGTAGGGCCAAGGGCTGAGTTACTTGTGACGCAAGCTTGGGCTCAACCTCCATGTATGACTTGACCCAAAAGGAAGCCAACTTCAAAGAAATGTTAAGTCCCAGCCACATCACAAAGAGCGTGAGAGGTGAATTTGGAGTGTACATACAATATATGAGAGCAGTCAGACTCAGATCTCATAGCTCAGTGTCTATGCTGTACTTAAGCTGTCTGCTGAGCTTTAAATTTCAATTATTTTTTCATCAAAATAAATTCTGACAATTCTTAAATCTGCCTGGTTTTTATAGAACTTTGTTATTTCCCCATTTTTGACACTCTTCTTTAACAATGATTTCAAGTTCAGTGTCTGATAATCCCTATATCCATCATCTTTGTAGAGCTTATCTTGTAACTTTGTTTTTGCAAACTCTTACTTATGATGGCATCTCTTTATACAAGGTAGATTTATTTCCTAGTTCAGTCCCTGAAGGTCAGATGGGTTCTCCTCTATCAGCCCCTGTCCGTTTTCCAAGGAAGAGAACAGGAAAAGGCTAGCACTTTCACCAGGGAAAGCGGAGCTGTCCTCATAAATTCCAAGTAGACTACCGCTTACGTCTCCCTGATCAGAACCATGTTAACAGCCCTAACTGCAAGCCTTTAAGCCTTCATAATTGACAGCACTGGTGATGAAGTGTTGAAAGAGCATCTGTGAATTTCTGCATATAGTAGAGATAGGCAAGAGTCCCAACTCACTGCTGTGGGGTTGGTGGCAAGTCATGAGGGTTACAGAACTGTTTTGAAGCAGAAGATATGGAAAGATACTCAGACCTACTTGAGTGCGTGTGTGTTCAGTCATGTCAGACTTTCCAACCCCACAGACTGTAGCCCACCAGGCTCCTCTGTCCATGGGATTTTCTAGGCAAGAATACTGGAGTGGGTTGCCATTTCCTCTTCCAGGGGATTTCTCCAACCCAGGATTAAACTCATGTCTCCTGCACTGCAGGTAGATTCTTTACCGCTGAGCCATCAGGGAAGCATCCAGACCTACTTACAGGGCCCCTTAAAGGCAAGGCCTCTGGTTGTAGAACCGCTGCTGCTCGCCAGGTTCTCCCTGTAACTGTTGCCTGTAACTCACTATTCAGGGCCTCTAACAACCTTACGGTAACCAATAACCATCAACCAACAAATCAGGAATTCACACAGACAAACCAAGACTGACACAGAGAAAAAGAAGAAACATCACTTGGTCAAGATTTATTTCAAGGCCTGAAAACACTGACTAATTGAAAAAGGCCCTACTGCAATTTCTTATAATGTATAAATACTTAATATAAAACTTAAAAAAAATGTAGACACTATTAACTAACTTCGAAACCACACACTATATGATTTTCAAAAGCTAGTTATTTAACAAGACGTAAGGTGACAATATCAAACAATTTTCACACTTAATGAAGACATAACCAGCAGCAAGCTATTCAAACACAAATGTTTTTACACTTTCCATGTTGTTTTTAACTGTGTTTCAAAGAGCCACTGATAATCGAGGCTTCTTTCAAGTATAGGATTTCTAACATTAAATTACATCTCCTAAGTATTTCTATAAAGAAATGAAAAAGACACAGACTACATTGTTTGCCTTAAATTCATACAGCAAAATGAAAAACAACCCAATTGCTTTTACTCATGCTTCCCCCTTCTCCAACATTAGCTTTAGATGTTTCTCTAAATATTATATAAACAGCTTTGTTCCAATCAGTTCTCTCATTTATGCACATTAGGAGAAAATGATTTTATGAATTTTTAAAATTACCATTTAGATACTCTGCCCCCAATCCCCTCCCCAAATCTGGTGTTAAAGTGGACAATATTACAATGTGCTACAAAATCCACAACAATCTGTAGTCTCAATTTCCTAAATATCCCAAATATCTGTTTTTGTTCTGCCGATATAAACAGAAGTTTGAGTGGCTAAGAATCATTTCCTAGTAGTCAGCAAGAGGAAGAAATGCATAGCATGAACATTATTTAACTGAAACTTTATTATTTATGCCTTCCCCCCAACCACAAGCACTCTTTAGCCTTAAATTACATTGTGTGCACACAACTACAACAGTTTGTATTTGCTCAGGAACATATAATCACATTAAAAATAAGTAAATTTCTACTTCACAGTTCAGTTGGCTCTTTAATAAGTTTTTTTCTCTGGCGGGGGGGAAATAAGTATCTTACATTGGGAAACTGGTATATATAAATGAACAGCTGTGTGTTCATTTAAACTTTGAGAAAACCTAAAGATGAAGTTTTGGGGTGTTTTTTCTTAAATACAAGAGATATGCAACTTCACCACTGTTCATATACTGAAGGGGTGGAATGGCAGATACAGATGCAGATGAAACTCTACATTTTGTAAATGGAAAAACTGATGTTGACCATTGTTTACAGGAAACAAAGGTTAAAGAAAAATGTTGAAGAATATCTACTCCTAAAAAGAGAGAAGTGCTATACAACACAAAAATGAGACCTAGAGATATGAAAAAGACTCATTTTACTGTTTTAAAAGAAAAACAAACAAATAAGAGGCAGGGAGTCTAGACCAATTAGAACTGAGGCAGCTGCAATGAAAAATGGAACACAGTACAATGATTTGAGGCCTTAAAGGAAATGACTAATTAAAATGAAATTTCACCAGTCTTCATGTCTTTAATAATACATAAATGCCCAAAATATAAAAAATATGAAGTCTGGATTTTCCCCTTAGGTTTATAATAAACTGTCAAACCTCTGCTTAATACAGTTACTTTTATAAGCTTTCTGATCAGCAGAGCATGCTATACAAGTACACGCATGCTAGAATTTTACCATAAGAATTATTGTTCTCATCTCAAAATGACCTGCCTGTTAACCATATTTATACATATTTCATTTCCATTATAAGATACTTAAGACCTTTCTAGTGGTATATTTTAATCAACATATTACATAAAAATCTTGATTTTTTTAAAATAAACTTTTTTAGTACTGTGACATGATGGGTTTAATTGAACGGTTGGAACATAATATGGTAACTACATTGCACTATTTAAATTAAATCACAGCTGTAGGAAAATGTTTTTTTAAAATATAACCAAGATGAGACTGCAGAGTTATGAGCAGTAAAATATTAGACAACAGTGAATGAATAAATAAGATGATTTTTCCATCAGTGGCCATTCATTATCTTGCTTTTAGGAACCTGGAAGAATTTGTCTTCTTTGAGTTTCAAATGTTCTGGTAAATCTAGTCGTTTCTTAGCTTCTTCGATATCACCCTGAATTGCTGAAATAAGTGCCTCTGCGGAGAGAATATACCAGGTAAAGATAATGAAAAACTGCTGCTGTGCTTTTTACTACTACTTTGTTCAGCTTCTCCTTAAATCTCAGAAGCTGGCAGTGTCCCTGGCACAGGGTAGGTGCCCAGTAATGTTTGTTTCATCCTTTCTTCTAGACTTAAGTAAAAGTCAATGGTACATAAAGGATGTCCCTAATTGTCTTGCAATTACTTAGAGAAAGGCATTAGCAAAAAGGTACAAGTCACATACTAAATGAAACAAACACTATCAGTTCTCTTCAATATTTACACTTGTAAAAGAAACTCTACATTAGAATTAAAACTATCACACTACAATAAGATACTCAGCACCAATTAGTTTAAATGTTCTGATTTACTGTTTCTTACATTTCAAGTACTGCTAAGCACCCATTATTCACAATATTAATTCTTACTTGTTCTTAAAATACAAAAGGAAATATATTTCACTAACTTCATACTGTTGGAGAGACAGAGTCAGTTTGAATCTAGGCTGCATCACTTACTATGTTACCCCAGGCAAACTACTTAACCTTTCTAACAATTTCCTCACCTGCAAAATAGACTAAATAATACTTCATGTGGTCGTTGTGGGGATTAAGTGAGTTGATTCATGTAAGGCTCTTAAAACAAGGCCTGGCATATTACATGCTCAAATACAATCTGTCCTGCCGTGATTATTATTAGGAGAAGCAGTAAAAGGGGCTGCAGCAATATCTAAGAAGATCTAAAAAAGAACTTACCTAAAGAATCAAAGTTCTTTTCTGGTCTGAGGTAGCCAACGATGGCCACTTTGAGGATTTCCCCATAGAAGTCCTCTTTGAAAGTATGCATGATATGAGTTTCCTACAGTTAAAAAATGTTAAAATTGAATGTATCTTTATTTTTATGGTGGGGTCACTGAAATGAAACAATCAACCTTCCTTAAATTTTTAAAGACAGGTTAAAATATACATGCAGTTTTTTCTAAACTCTTCCATTGCTCCTGTTCTTGACCCTGACCTTACAGGTAAACATTGTAACTGAGTAAGGTAGATGCTATCCCACAAATCTGGTGTGATTTGCTGTTTTTAGAAAAAGTTAACACGCAACAAAATAAGACTCTTATTAAGGCAAAAAAACTGAGCAAATACACCAAAGAGGTAATGAGCAAAGAAACTCTTTCTCAAAAGACACCATTCCATTAATCAAATTAAAAAAAAAAAAAAAAAGCAACACAGTAGACATTTGTCATACGTAGTTCCAACCAAAGAACTGGATCCAGAATATTAAGAACTTCTTTCAGTCAATAAGACAGACAATCCCATTTTTTAAAAAAGGAGTAAAGACTTCAACAGGTACATCATGTACATCTGTTATCAGCAAAGAAAAGGAAAAGAAAAACTCTAAAATGAACCTCCTACCAATGGAAAACTAAGTTTCTCCTAACTACAGAAAGCACTCCTTAACTGGCTCTGTAATAACAGTTCTGTTATCTGAGTAGCTAAATAAGAAAAAATTAGTCATGGGATAGCCTCCCCTCC
Organism: Bubalus kerabau; assembly: GCF_029407905.1. Classification (NCBI taxonomy): domain Eukaryota; kingdom Metazoa; phylum Chordata; class Mammalia; order Artiodactyla; family Bovidae; genus Bubalus; species Bubalus kerabau. The sequence continues at coordinate 119,073,920 of NC_073627.1, forward strand.
CTTTCATTTCCTCCCTCACTCCACAGAAAAATATTTTGTGTTCATTCATCAATTCTTTTATCTACGCCAACACACCCTTAATCCTGAAAAATAAGCGGACCATTGAGCATAACATTAAGTAGTCCTGAACCACTTCTACTGCTTACGCCAGTACTTTTTCAGCTAGCTTTCCAACTGTGACAGATTTCTATAAACCCTTCAAAGAGAAATTTAGATGACCAAAAGATTCAGCCATATCTAGAAGATTATGCACTAAAGCTGTGTAAATTTGATGATAAGAACAGAATATGTATAACCTCAAAGGGGGCTGGAAGATGAGAAAAAGCATCATTCTGCAATTTTATCAGAAAGCACCATTCATAGAGTGAGTAGTTCTACCTTAACAGGGTGTGTGCGTGCTCAGTCGCTGAAGTCATGTCCGACTCTTTGAGACCCCATGGACTGTAGCTTGCCATTCTCCTCTGTCCAAGGGATTATCCAGGCAAGAATACTGGAGTGGGTTGCCATTTCCTTCTCCAGGGAATCTTCCCAGCTCAGGGATTGAACCTGGGTCTCCTGCATTGCAGGCAGATTCTTTACCACTGTGCCTTCTGGGAAGCCCTAACAGAGTGAGCAATAGTTAAAGGGCAAATGACCTACATTAACTGCAGCAAACTCAACTTTATTTCACTTTTATTTCTAATAAAGGTAAATACACAGGCAGTTATAAAATTTAAGTATTGTAGTTTGGTTTGTGATTCCACTTTCTATTTTCTCTAATTTATAAAATTTATTAATCTATGTTATTGGGTACACAATGACATAATCTGTGAGTTTTGGTATACTACCAATTTGGTATAAATTCAAAATGGATTTTTATAACTTTAGGATGTTAAATGCAGTCCCCATGGTATACACAAAGAAAATATCTATAGAAAATACACAGAAGGAAATGAGAAGGGATCAACACGTGTTACTACAAAAAAAAAAAAAAATCAGCTAAAACAAGGCAGTAATCGAAGAACCAATGGACAAAAAAGCTGGAAGGCGTATTAAAAAAAACAAGTAAAATAGCAGACGTCCCTCCTTACTAGTAATTACTCGAAATGTAAATGGATTAAACTCTCCAACCAAAAGTCAGAGATTAGCAGCCTAGTTAAAAAATACAAAATCCAACTATACCCTCTTTATAAGAGACTCACTTTAGATCCAAAGACACAAACAGCTTGAAAGTGAAAGGATGGAAAAGTTATTCCATTCAAATAGTAACTAAACACTTCACTTTTAAACCCTTCAGATACACTGCCAAAATTCTAGAATCTGGATTATTGTTGTGATCACCGCTGATGAGTTCTACCTGTGTATTACTCCAAATCATCATCTCATCCTCATTTATGGAGTGAAATACAATTCTTACCATGGATTTTTTAGTATTCTTGTAGTATGGGTTCCATCCTATGCTCACCACCATCTTATGGACATCTCCATTTCCAACACTGGCCCAACCATAATAAATGCCAGTAGATATATCAGCTGGAAGATTATCTACTACTTGTTCAGGAAAGTTAGCTAAATAGAAGAAAATATGCTGTTTAGAGTTTCATATTCAATATTTATAAAAGTCACATGCAAGCCTAGTCTAAATCATCAAACAAGATTCCTAGGACTCTAAGACTATTAATACCATCATTTCATACTCTGGCTAGGATTTCTTTCTCTTCTTCATACCAACTGGTTAGGAAAAAAGTACCAGATTATAAGTGTGTAAGGTACCAGGTTAGTTATATAAGTGTATCAAAAAATGTAAAGTCTCACAGTAGGAGAAGAAAACAAATACATGAACAGCTGGATTTTTAGCCCTGGTCTTTCTTAAAGAGGCTCAGAATCTCTTGAGAAGATTCTTATTATTTGAAATACACATGCCTAGGCCCCAAGCTCAAAGTCTACTTTAACAGGCCTAAAGGCAGCCCGGGAATGTACTTTTAAGGATGAGTAAGCATACCTTCAAGTCCTAACTACGAAAACTAAGGTAAAAAGATCAAAATGATACCTGGTTCTCATTCAAGTGCCTGCGTCGTCATTTGGACACAATTTACTAACGTATTTAAAGGAAGAAAACCATATTGCTGGCTTAAGAATTTAGCCTATCTGGCCCACATTACATTTTCTAAAAGGGAAAACAGGCGCCACGCCTGGCGGCTTGATCACAGCTAGACTGGGAGGCGGGAAAGGGGGATCCTGAAACTCAGCTTCAGCTTTCTGAGGTCACCACCCCACAAGCCGGGTGAGCTCTGAGCCACGAGTAAGGACGCGCTCCATCAGCCCGACCAAAGGTCTTCTGCCTCAACAAAGGGGGACCTGGGTGGAGGAAAGTGTCATCCCTGCCCGTAGTCCTACGACCCAGCTTGGAGCTCCCCCGGCTGACGTCCCAGCTCCGCTCCCAGGTGACCCAGCCAAGTGCGGGTCGGGGACTCCGCGCTCTTCTGCGCTCACCTGTAGGGATGCCCAACTGCTTGGAGCCGCGGCCGAAGCCCCGCACCACTTGGCCGCGGCAGAAGTATGGCAGCTGCCTCATGACGCCGTCCGCTTCAGGTTCGGGCTGCGGCCCCGACCGCGAGTCCGGCGGGGCCGCCGTGGAGGCGGTGCCCTGACCCCCCGGACCAGCCGGGAGACACGTGAGGGAGCTCGGCCGGCCCGCCGGGCGGGCGAGCGGAAGGGTGCCCAACGGCAGAGCGGTGCGGACTACACGCCGCCGCGAGAGCCTCACGCCTGCTGACCCAACAGAAGGTACCGGACGACTCAGAGGCTGCGTCTGGGCTCCGGGAAGCCGGCGACTGCGGAAGTAAGTACGGGTGTGGGCGGGGAGCGCGGCGGGGGCGGGCCGGCGCCGGAGGCACCCCAGCCCACCGAGTGCCCCGGGCCTGCGCACACTGTTCCGGCGGAGCGCCCCTGCGCCCGTTCGGCTTCCGTAGCCCCGCCCCCAGCCGTAGCTGGGGAGTCGCTGCTTTGCCCTTCCTCAGGTGTATCCCTGGCGTTGGGATCTGAGGCAGAGACGCGTTTTTTTCAGCCTGAGGGCTGTGAAAAGCACTATTCTCGGACACTCCTAAGTGTTTCTTCCCCCCTTTTCCTTTTCATTATGATTTGACGCCAAAGAGAAACTTTCTTTAGCTCCTTGACAAATGCTAGATTGCTCTTCATTCATCAATCAGTCGCTCTTTAAACACTTTATAAACCTCAAAGATTTCAACTCGGAAATCACCTCTTCATTGGGATTTTCACGACTACCTACCGGAAGTGATCCTCTTCTCTAGACCACTTGTCCACGATCTGAAGTTACCTGGTGACTCAGACGGTAAAGCGTCTCTACAATGCGTGAGACCTGGGTTCCATCCCTGGGTCGGGAAGATCAGCTCGAGAAGGAAATGGCAATCCACTTCAGTACTATTGCCTGGAAAATCCCATGGACAGAGGAGCCTGGTAGGCTACAGTCCATGGGGTCGCAAAGAGTCGGACACGACTGAGCGACTTCACTTCACTTCACTTCTTCAAGCTCCAGGGAGCGTGCCCTGATCTGTAAACCTGCAATCCCAGAGACTAGCGGAAGGTTACAGCAATGCAATTTTTTTGATAAGGACAGGGCTGTCTACCCACTCTCCCTCTTGATCTCCTGGTCTCTCTGAGGAACTTTAAAAGCTTGATAAAGACTTGATCTCTACCGAACTGCAATTTTCTGGGCCTTCAGACTCTTGGAACTGTAAACTTTACCTCTGGAAATCGTTTCTGGGTTGCTCACAAGACACATCCTCTTGTTCTTGAGATAGAAGTTTTAATTGTTCCCTTACTTTTCTCTACAAACGTGAGTGAAATTCTGTCCAAACTTTATATAGTCATCATTTTACCTTCAGTTCAGTTCAGTCGCTCAGTCGTGTCCGACTCTTTGCGACCCCATGAATCGCAGCACTCCAGGCTTCCCTGTGCATCACCAACTCCCAGAGTTCACCCAGACTCACGTCCGTCGAGTCAGTGATGCCATCCAGCCATCTCATCCTCTGTCGTCCCCTTTTCCTCCTGCCCCCAATCCCTCCCAGCATCAGAGTCTTTTCCAATGAGTCAACTCTTCGCATGAGGTGGCCAAAGTACTGGAGTTTCAGCTTCAGCATCAGTCCTTCCAAAGAAATCCCAGGGCTGATCTCCTTCAGAATGGACTGGTTGGATCTCCTTGCAGTCCAAGGGACTCTCAAGAGTCTTCTCCAACACCACAGTTCAAACGCATCAATTGTTCGGCGCTCAGCCTTCTTCACAGTCCAACTCTCACATCCATACATGACCACAGGAAAAACCACAGCCTTGACTAGACAAACCTTTGTTGGCAAAGTAATATCTCCGCTTTTTAATATGCTATCTAGGTTGGTCATAACTTTCCTTCCAAGGAGTAAGGGTCTTTTAATTTCATGGCTGCAGTCACCATCTGCAGTGGTTTTGGAGCCCAGAAAAATAAAGTCTGACACTGTTTCCCCTGTTTCCCCATCTATTTCCCATGAAGTGATGGGACTGGATGCCATGATCTTCATTTTCTGAATGTTGAGCTTTAAGCCAACTTTTTCACTCTCCACTTTCACTTTCATCAAGAGGCTTTTTAGTTCCTCTTCACTTTCTGCCATAAGGGTGGTGTCATCTGCATATCTGAGGTTATTGATATTTCTCCTGGTAATCTTGATTCCAGCTTGTGCTTCTTTCAGTCCAGTGTTTCTCATGATGTACTCTGCATATAAGTTAAATAAGCAGGGTGACAATATGCTTACCCTGTGTTCCAATTATCTTCTCCCTATATTGGTACTGAGAAATGGGCTATTGCCCGCCAAATCAGTAAACAAAGAATGTCACATCATTAGAGATTATAGCCCTCCAAAGTGAGCTGGTGAGCCCTGAGGGAACTCTGGAAGGAAAGAATGCCTGCCATCTAGTAACCATCAGACTGTAGCCACTACCTACTGGTGAGTGCTGACCGAATGCAGGATGTGAAACTGTAGGATATTGGCCCCAGATAGCTGAGGTGCTTATCAAAGGAATGATTTCAGTGAGCCCAGACTCTTGCATAGTCTCATACATAGAAAAGCACTGAATTTATGAACTTGGGATACCTAGTTTTCCTTAATTAACAATAATCTTTTGACCTTTGGAGTAACTGCCCTTTGTTGCAAAACTTCTGTATAACCTTGACTCCCCCACCCCTCATTTCTACAGAGCAGTTCTCTCAGGGTTACTTGAGATGCTGCCTTTGGGGCTTGAAGTCCTAAAAACTCCCACCAAACATAACATAACTCAAGTTTTAGGTTGAATATTTTTTAAGTTGACAGTACCAAAGGGGGCTTTGTTGGTATCACTGTTTTATTTACCTAACACTAGCATAGCACCTGTGTTGTTGTTCAGTCACTCAGTTGTGTCTGACTCTTTGTGACTCTGTGGACTGCAGCATGCTAGGCTTCCCTGTCCTTCACCATCTCCCGGAGTTTGCTTAAACTCATGTCCATTGAGTCAACAATGCCATTCAAACATCTCGTCCTCTGTTGTCCCTTTCTCCTCTTCCTGCATAGCACCTGGTTTATAGCAAACATTTTGTAAGTATCTGCAGAAGGAATGAATTAATGAGCCCAGTGTTCACCAAGCACAATACAGGGTGCTTGGGGAACAAAAGTGTCTGAGACAAAGACTTGGCCCTCAGAAGACTCAGTTTAGTGGGGGAGACCTATTGGGAAGCCTGATAACATAGCATTCTATGCTGTAAATAGGCCAATGAAGTCCTGATAAAGTGCTTGGAAAGTTGCCAGTGGGAGAAGCCTGCACATAAAAGGCATTTTGTGTAGTTAATGGTGAAGTGCGTAGGAGCTAGAGCTAGATAAGCCAGGGTTTGAATGCAGGCTCTGCCTCATTAATTGCTGGGTGACTTTAGGCAAAATACTCTGTCTGAGTCTCAGTGTTCTTATCAACTAAATGGGGATATTAATAATTTTGTGGGTTTTAAGTGAGATAATGTGTGCACTGCACTTAACAAATTGCCTGGCCTAACAGCAACAATGGCAGGAGCATCTTTATCAGTGATACACTAAATAAGAAAAGCCTAGATATACAGCAGCTTGCGCAACTCAATACCAGAAAAACAAACAACCCAATCAAAAAGTGGGCAGAAGACCTAAGCAGACATTTCTCCAAAGAAGACATACAAATGGCTAATAAACACATGAAAAGATACTCAACACCGCTCATTATCAGAGAAATGCAAGTCAAAGCTACAATGAAATATCACCTCATGTCGGTCAAAATGGCCATCACCAAAACACCTGCAAACAATAAATGCAGGAGAGGGTGTGGAGAAAAGGGACTCCTCCTGCACTCTTGGTGGCAATGTTAATTGATATAGCCACTATGGAAGACAGTGTGGAGATTCCTTTAAAAACTAGAAATAAAACTACCATATGCCCCAACAATTCCACTACTGGGCATGCAACCTGAGAAAACCATAATTGAAAAAGACACATGTAGCCCAATGTTCATTGCAGCACTAGTTACAATAGCTAGGACCTGGAGGCAACCTAGATGTCCATCAACAGATGAATGGATAAATATGAATGGTACATATATACAATGGAATATTCAGTTCAGTTCTATCGCTCAGTTGTGTCTGACTCTTTGTGACCCCATGAACCGCAGCACGCCAGGCCTCCCTGTCCATCGCCAATTCATGGAGTTTACCCAAACCCATGTCCATTGAGTTGGTGATGCCATCCAACCATCTCATTCTCTGTCGTCCCCTTCTCCTGCCCTCAATCTTTCCCAGCATCAGGGTCTTTTCTATTGAGTCAGCTCTTCGCATCAGGTGGCAAAAGTATTGGAGTTTCAGCTTCAGCATCAGTCCTTCCAATGAACACACAGGACTGATTTCCTTTAGGATGGACAGGTTGGATCTCCTTGCAGTCCAAGGGACTCTCAAGAGTCTTCTCCAACACCACAGTTCAAAAGCATCAATTCTTTTGCACTCAGCTTTTTTTATAGTCCAGCTGTCACATCCATACATGACCACTGGAAAAACCATAGCCTTGACTAGATGGACCTTTGTTGGCAAAGTAATGTCTCTGCTTTTGAATATGCTGTCTAGGTTGGTCATAGCTTTCCTTTCAAGGAGTAAGTGTCTTTTAATTTCCTGGCTGCAATCACCATCTGCAGTAATTTTGGAGCCCAGAAAAATAAAATAAGCCACTGTTTCCCCATCTATTTGCCATGAAGTGATGGGACCAGAGGCCATGATCTTAGTTTTCTGAATGTTGAGCTTTAAGTCATCTTTTTCACTTTCCTCTTTCACCTTCATCAAGAGGCTCTTTAGTTCTTCTTCACTTTCTGCCATAAGGGTGGTGTCATCTGCATATCTGAGGTTATTGATATTTTTCCTCAACCATAAAAGAATGCATTTGAGTCAGTTCTAATAAGGTAGATTAACCTAGAGCCTAGTATACAGAATACAGTAAGTCAGAAAGAGGAAAACAAATATGGTATATTAGCATATATATATGGAATCTAGAAAGATGGTATTGATGAACAAATCTGCAGGGTGGCAATGGAGATACAGACATAGAGAACAGATTTGTGGACACAGTCAGAGAAGGACAGGGTGGGACAAATGGAGAGTGTAGTATGGAAACAGATACATTCAGTTCAGTTCAGTTGCTCAGTTGTGTCTGACTCTTTGCAACCCCATGAATCACAGCACGCCAGGCCTCGCTGTCCATCACCAACTCCCGGAGTTCACTCAAACTCACATCCATTGAGTCGGTGATGCCATCCAGCCATCTCATCCTCTGTCATCCCCTTTTCCTCCTGCCCGCAATCCCTCCCAGCATCAGAGTCTTTTCCAATGAGATACATTACCATATGTAAAATAGATAGTCAGTGGGAATTTGCTGTATGACTCCGAAAACTCAAATTGGGGCTCTGTGACTACTAGAGTGATAGGATGGGATGGAACGTGGGCGAGAAGTTCAGAAGGGAGGGGACATATGTATGCCTATGGCTGGTTCATGTTGATGCATGGTAGAAACCAGCACAATGTATTAAGGCAATTATCCTTCAGTTAAAAATAAATTAATTTAAAAAAAAAGAAAAGCCTAGAGATCAGAGCCTGGGAAAGGATATATGATGGGTCCTACTCCTTCAACATTACAAGAAGTGTGACAATTAAATGAAGTAAAATAATTAAATGAGTCCGGATAAATGAGGAGGAGTGGTCTTAATGAAATGGGTAATAAGTACTTCTGACAGTATTTCACATAACCCTCATATCAGCTTTGGAGTAAAGCATTAACCCCAATTTAAAAAGAGGGAAAGGGAGATTTGGAGAATTTCTAAGATGAGGCATTTGGGCTCCAATTTTTTAAACTGTGTGTTGACATGTCAATTACTATGCCTAAATACTGTGTTATCAGCACAGGATATGAAAAGCAAAAGCCTAACTCTTTTCTACTGCTACTCAATAGCCCTCAATGGCTCCCTGGTACAACAGAATAAAATAGCCTTTCAAGGGTCCCCTTCAATTTACCATCTGGGTTTTATCTCTAAGGACTCCCCTCAAGTACTTTATAGACTAGTCTAGTCAGAGACACCCCCACACACACACACCCCACTTCAGTGGCCAAAGAATATGCTTGAAACAATTCTGGTGATTATTCTGTAGCCTAAAGCAGTGATCCCCAACCTTTTTGGCACCAAGGACTGGTTTTGTGGAAGAAACGTTTTCCACAGACCAGGGATGGGGGATGGTTTCAGGATGATTCAAGCACATAACACTTACTGTGCACTTTATTTCCATTATCATTACATAAGCTCCACCTCAGATCATCAGGCAATAGATCACGGAGGCTGGGGACCCCTGACCTAATGGATTTATTGCTTTTCCCACTCCTTTGACTATAAAAATATGCTACAGCATTTTCAGATGTAAATCTAGAGTGTGTATGTCTGTGTGTCTTTATGAAGCTCCGAACTTTTAACCAAAGAAATATTAGAAATATGCTTTTAGATTTGCCCTATGAGCTGCACTGGCAGCATCATTTCCTCTGCAGTAGGCAAAGAGCATACTTCTCTGCTGTTGAGTTTACTTTCAACAGGAAGAGAGAGCACAGTGGGGAATCAAGCAGGAGCAGAACTAGAGAGACTTGTGAAGTAAAAAGAGAGGGCCCACCATAATTAAACAATGAACAATTAAAAAAGTGAATTTAAAGAACTCTTAAAACTCAACAATAAGAAAACAATCCAGTTTTTAAAAATGGACAAATAGTCTGGACAGAACCTCACCAAAGAATCTATAAAGATGTCAAGTACATATTTGAAGACATGCAACATCATATGTCATTAATGAATTACAAATTAAAACAACAATGAGATACCACTACCTATTAGAATGGCTAAAACCCCAAACACAGACAATACTAAATGCTAACAAGGTTGTGGAACTTCAGGAACTTTCATTCATTGCTGCTAGGAATGCAAAATGGTACAGCCAGTTTGGAAGACAGTTTGGCAGTTTCCTACAAAGGTGAACATAATCTTCCTGTATGATCCAACAGTTTTGGTATTTATCCAATGAGTTAAAAACGTATATCCTCACAAACCCTGCACATTTATGTTTATATGTTTATAGTAGCTTCATTCAGAATTGCAAAACTTAGAAGTATAAAAAATTAAACAAAAACCTCAAATAGAGTTGGAAGACCATAAGGGGGAACTCTCTATCTCTGGGCAGATAGCAGAGCTCAACTGGAAGAAGACTCCTTCCCTGGCAAGAACTCAGCCAAAAAAAAAGCCATAGACTCTTTATTTGCTATATAAGCTTCCTTGGTGGCTTGCACAGTAAAGAATCTGTCTGCAGGTGCAGGAGACCCAGCTGGATCCCTGAGTAGGGAAGATCCCCTGGAGAAGGGAATGGCAACCCACTCCAGTATTCTTGCCTGGAGAATTTCATGGACAGAGGAGTCTGGTGAGCTACAGTCCATGTGGTTGCAAAGAGTTGGACATGACTGAGTGACTAACACTTTCATTTTTCCAAAATTCCTTTTCCTCTCTATAAAAGCATTCTCCTTCCCTTTCTATGTAGGGGACTTGTACATGATTTACAATGGTTGCTAACCCCAAATACAATTCTCTGCTAATCCCAAATAGACCCATCTTTGCTGGAGAAATATCTAGTAGTCTATTCATTTCAAGTCAACATTTTTGTGACTAGTAGGAGACCACAAAAGACTTTTGATGGGGTCTTCTCTGGTCATCCAGTGGTTAAGAGTCTGCCTGCCAAATGCAGGGGACACAGGTTCAATCCCTGGTCTGGGAAGATGCCACAGGGCAACTAACCCCAGGCATCACAACTCCTGAGTCGGTACTATAGAGCCCTTGAACTCAGCTACTGAGCTTGTGTGCAGCAGAGCTGAAGCCTGTGTGTCCTAGAGCCTGTGCTGTGCAAAAAGAGACACCTTCACACCAAAACGAAGAGTAGCCCAGGCCACAACTACAGAAAGCCTGCGCACAGCAAGGAAGACCCAGTGCAGCCAAAAAAAAAAAAGCCTCCTGATAGCTCTGGGGCTGGTGAGCACGCAGTTCTGATGACCACAGTTGAGCCACTGCCACTCACTGCTTTCTCACAGGCCCTAGAGTTCCTGGATCTGAGTTTGCGCCCTCTTTGCTTTACTCAGGTTTTATCTCTCCAGGTTTTACTCAGGATATATGCAAAGGTTTCTCTGTTCTGGTTAAGGCCTTGTTCTATATTAAAGTATTCATTTGGCACTTTGCTCTGATTTTGCGATCAGAATGATTCACTGAAACTGGCTAGTCCTGGCCATTCATCGAAATCAGGGGTTGTTTCTCTGAAACTGTTTCTGAAGAATGGCCAGGATTTTTCAGATTTGACCTATTCCTTTGGAATGGCTGTCTTTTGGAGATGGCTGAAAAAAAGTCTCTGGCCTGGCTCCCACCAAACCAACCTGTCTTCTTAAAACTGGCTGGGGTTAGCTTGCAAGCTGTTTAAATTGAGCCATTTATGCTTTAAGTTGCTTAAGCCATTTGAGAATTGTCCTTTGTTCTAAAGGAAAAATCTCTAGGATGGGGGTTTCCAGTTATGTAAGTATTTTGAGGGAAGCCACACATAGGGACTCAGGCCAATTTTATGTTTAAAATCCATGGCCCTTCTTCATGCATATTTCTAACTAAATGGACCAATATGACCAAAGGCAATTTAGAGTAACAGTGACCACTATAGGGAATTTTTGAAATCTCCAAACTTAATTTTCTTAAAATTGAACTGGAATACAATAACTCAAAAATCTCCAGAGTTCAGTGGAACATTTATTTCAAATATCCCAACATTATCAGTAAACTAAAATTACTCTCTGCAAAATAAAATTTTAAGATTAACTGAGGCAAGGTGTTGGTACAGTGGTTAGGACCACTTCTGCCTTCACTTCTATGCCAACTACCTCTCCACTTTACCCTAAAATCCCCTATACTGATTCTCTTGTCAAATTTCTCCTTTTCTCTGAAACTCTCCTACCCCTTTACCCCCAGAACTCCCATGTATACAGGAGTTATCCATGTTAGTAAACTTCTGTTTGTTTTTCTCATTTTAATCTGCCTTTTATTACAAAGGGGTCTCTGCCAAGAACCTGAATGTAAACAGAAAATTATTGTTTCTCCTCTATACCTGTTGATGTGCTGTAGTGAATTTATTATAGTCAGGTGTTGGGCTGCCTCCAACAGGTCTGCAAGTCCTGTATTTGCCCAGCTTCAAGACCAAAGAAAGAGCCTGAAATCAGCCTCAGAGACTCAATGGTTTAATGGATGGAGAAAACTTGCATGACTGAAGCAAGGTCCTGGAGCAGCCAGCACCCCAGCCTTCACTCCTTCTGGGGAGAGGGAGGTTACCAGTTATAGGGGGAATTGATAACAGTTGGCTCATTGTTTACCAGGGAAACCAGCGGTGGGCACACCCCTCACCGCCCCTCACCACCCCTTTGATCTCCTAGTGGAGATATTCTAACCTAAAGCTATTAATAAAACAATCACTGGCCGGAGCCAGGATGTAAAAAGGCCCGTCACATGAGTAGGGTATATGTGAAGCAGGCACTGGTTGAGCAGGAAATGTACAGAGACCAAGAGAACGGCCATCTTGAGTGCCCTGATCATACATAAAGGGGCTGGCTGAGGTGTAAATGTCTTCAGAATGCCATTCTTGAAAACAGACATGTAAGATCTCACATGAAACCCCAATATAAAAGAGAAATGAAGCAAAAAAAAAAGTATCACCCCAGTGTATTTTGTAGTTTAAATGTAGAAAATTCACTTTCTATAGTATCAGTTCAGTTCAGTTGCTCAGGCCTATCCGACTCTGTGACCCCATGGACTGCAGCATGCCAGGCTTCTCTGTCTATCACTAACTCCTGGAGTTTACTCAAACTCATGTCCATTGAGTCAATGATGCCATCCAACCATCTCATCCTCTGTCATCCCCTTCTCCCCCCGCCCTCAGTCTTTCCCAGCAGCTGGGTCTTTTCAAATGAGTCAGCTCTTTGCATCAGGTGGCTAAGTATTAGAGTTTCAGCTTCAACATCAGTCCTTCCAATGAATATTCAGGACTGATTTCCTTTAGGATGGACTGGTTGGATCTCCTTGCAGTCCAAGGGACTCTCAAGAGTCTTCTCCAACACCACAGTTCAAAAGCATCAATTCTTCAGCACTCAGCTTTCTTTATAGTCCAGCTCTCACATCCATACATGACTACTGGAAAAACCATAGCCTTGACTAGACGGACCTTTGTTGGCAAAGTAATGTCTCTGCTTTTTAATATGCTATCTAGGTTGGTCATAACTTTCCTTCCAAGGAGTAAGCATCTTTTAATTTCATGGCTGCAGTCACCATCTGCAGTGATTTTGGAGCCCAAAAAAATAAAGTCTGACACTGTTTCCCCATCTATTTCCCATGAAGTGATGGGACCGGATGCCATGATCTTCGTTTTCTGAATGTTGAGCTTTAAGCCAGCTTTTGCCAGCTGGAAATCTTGATTCCAGCTTGTGTTTCTTCCAGTCCAGCGTTTCTCATGATGTACTCTGCATATAAGTTAAATAAGCAGGGTGACAATATACAGCCTTGATGTACTCCTTTTCCTATTTGGAACCTGCCTGTTGTTCCATGTCCAGTTCTAACTATTGCTTCCTGACCTGCACAGAGATTTCTCAAGAGGCAAGTCAGGTGGTCTAGTATTCCCATCTCTTTCAGAATTTTCCACAGTTTGTTGTGATCCACACGGTCAAAGGCTTTGGCATAGTCAATAAAGCAGAAATAGATGTTTTTTCTGGAACTCTCTTGCTTTTTAATGATGCAGTGGATGTTGACAATTTGATCTCTGGTTCCTCTGCCTTTTATAAAACCAGCTTGAACATCTGGAAGTTCACGGTTCTCGTATTGTTAAAGCCCGGCTTGGAGAATTTTGAAGATTACTTTGCTAGTGTGTAAGGCAAAGGCACCCCACTCCAGTACTCTTATCTGGAAAATCCCATGGATGGAGGAGCCTGGTAGGCTGCAGTCCATGGGGTCGCTACAAGTTGGATGTGACTGAGTGACTTCACTTTGACTTTTCACTTTCACGCATTGGAGGAGGAAATGGCAACCCAATCCAGTGTTCTTGCCTGGAGAATCCCATGGACAGAGGAGCCTGGTGGGCTGCTGTCTATGGGGTCGCACAGAGTCAGACACGACTGAAGCGACTTAGCAGCAGTAGCAGCAGAAGCAAAATGAGTACAATTGTGTGGTAGTTTGAGCATTCTTTGGCATTGTCTTTCTTTGGGGTTGGAACGAAAACTGACTTTTTTCCAGTCCTGTGGCCACTGCTGACTTTTCCAAATTTGCTGGCTTATGGAGTGCAGCACTTTCACAGCATCATCTTTTAAGGTTTGAAATAGCTTAACTGGAATTCCATCACCTCCTCTAGCTTTGTTTGTAGCGATGCTTCCTAAGGCCCACTTGACTTCACATTCCAGGATGTCTGGCTCTAGGTCAGTGATCACACCATCGTGATTATTTGGGACGTGAAGATCTATTTTGTACAGTTTTTCTGTGTATTCTTGCCACCTCTTCTTAATATCTTCTGCTTCTGTTAAGCCCATACCATTTCTGTCCTTTATTGAGCCCATCTTTGTATGAAATGTTCCCTTGGTAGCTCTAAGACTTTTTTGAAGAGATCTCTGGTCTTTCCCATTCTATTGTTTTCCTCTATTTCTTTGCATTGAACGCTGAGGAAGGCTTTCTTCTCTCTCCTTGCTATTCTTTGGAACTCTGCATTCAGTGGGTATATCTTTCCTTTTCTCCTTTGCTTTTTGCTTCTCTATTTTTCACAGCTATTTGTAAGGCCTCCTCAGACAGCCATTTTGCTTCTTTGCATTTCTTTTTCTTGGGGATGTTCTTAATCCCTGTCTCCTGTAAAATGTCACAAACCTCTGTCCATAGTTCATCAGGCACTCTATCTATCAGATCTAGTCCCTTAAATCTATTTCTCACTTCCACTGTATAATTGTAAGGGATTTGATTTAGGTCATACCTGAATGGTCTAGTGGTTTTCCCTACTTTCTTCAATTTAAGTCTGAATTTGGCAATAAAGAGTTTATGATCTCTGCCACAGTCAGCTCCCAGTCTTGTTTTTGCTGACTGTATAGAGCTTCTCCATCTTTGGCTGCAAAGAATATAATAAATCTGATTTTGGTGTTGACAATCTGGTGATGTTCATGTGTAGAGTCTTCTCTTGTGTTGTTGGAAGAGGGTGTTTGCTATGTCCAGTGAGTCCTCTTGACAAAACTCTATTAGCCTTTTCCCTGCTTCTTTCTATACTCCAAGGCCAAATTTGCCTGTTACTCCAGGTATCTCTTGACTTCCTACTTTTGCATTCCAGTCCCCTATAATGAAAAGGACATCTTTTTGGGGTGTTAGTTCTAAAAGGTCTTGTAGGTCTTCATAGAACCATTCAACTTCAGCTTCTTCAGTGTTACTGGTTGGGGCATAGACTTGGATTGCCGTGATATTGAATGGTTTGCCTTGGAAACGAACAGAGATCATTCTGTCATTTTTGAGATTGCATCCAAGTACTGCATTTCACACTCTTTTGTTGACTGTGATGGCTACTTTATTTCTTCTAAGGGATTCTTGCCCGCAGTAGTAGATATAATGGTCATCTGAGTTAAGTTCACCCTTTCCAGTCCATTTTAGTTCACTGATTCCTAAAATATCAACGTTCACTCTTGCCACCTCCTGTTTGACCACTTTTATATTTTAAGTTTTTTCAATGAGGAAACATTAATGCATTGACAATCTCTAATATCTCCAAATTTGGTTCATATTACTGTATACATTTTTATAACATGCTACATCCAGAAAGTATCGATATATTATAAGAAAAATATTGTGAACTAAGTTCATAAAATATATATTTATAATAAAACTAAAACACACAGCTTGACATTTACTAATCTTGTCTAACAGTATTATTTTGCAGAAAAGAACACAGACCTAGAGCCTGAAACTTGCTAAATCCAGAAGAACATGAAGAATCTCTAGAATTCTGGGGAGCCATCCACCTCTGATGGCTATGGACCTAAGATCACCCTTTCTGAGGGAGTCTACTGTGTCCAGGTCTTCTATATTCAATCATCCCATAGTAACCCATGGTGAAACACATGTTGTGGTTGATGGTGATGCACCTCACACATGGAGACAGAGAGTTGTCAATAGTACTAACAGATAATTTTTATTACCTTCAGCATGTAATGGCTTCTCTGGTAGCTCAGATAGTAAAGAATCTGCCTGCAATGCAAAAGACCAGGGTTCGATCCCTGGGTTGGGAAGATCCCCTGGAGAAGGGAATGGCCACCCACTCCAGTATTCTTGCCTGGAGAATTCCATGCACAGACCATGGAGTCACAAAGAATTGGACACAACTGAGCAACAACACTTCCACTTTCATACAGAATGTAAAGAATATTTTCTTTCATACAGAATGTAAAGAAAACTTTCTGCCCTAATGGAACAATAATAATATTTCTGGAAGATAAGATCCTAACATCAGGCTGGGCAGCAGCTGACCTTAAAAATCAGATTTAAAAAAATTCATTCATTCATTCACTCGTTCATTGTGCTGCTTCAGTAGAGCATCTTCCGAGTCAAGATTAGGATAATTACTAATTTTTTTTCATATATTTGAAAAAATATACTCACTAGGGAAAGATTGAGGGCAGGAGGAGAATGGGATAACAAAGGATGAAATGGTTGACCAGCATCACTGATTCAATGGACATGAGTTTGGGTAAACTCTGGGAGTTGGTGAGGGACAAAGATGCCTGGCATGCTGCGGTTCATGGGGTCGCGAGTAGGACACGACTGAGCAACTAAACGGAATAGTCAAGTATCCACTTTCTTTATGCTTTTCTGAGTTTTCGAACTGAACAATTATTGCTTATATAATTGGAAAAAGCATAAAAATACAATGTTAAATTCTTATCATGGGGAAAAAAAAAAATCCTACAATCGTTCCATTCCATGTGCATCCACAAGGTGGCACATTACCACTTTGTTTTTTATTATTTCTCTGATACTTGCAATTAGAAATGCCAGCAGAAAATCAAAAGTGAAGTAATCGTGTTCATTTCAGACACTACTAGTCACAGGAGAATTCTACCCTCAGCAGAAGAGTTTGACTTACTCACTGTCCCCTGCACTTGGATTTGGTTCTTTGTTAAGGAAGGACCTTTGAACTTTCCTCAATCATGAGAGTATTTGAGAATCAATTGTTCTAATTTGAAAAGTTTATAAGTTTTGAAGCTCCATTTGAATTCATTTAAGAAGAATAACATGGAAGAGAAGCCATAATTATTCAATGGAAGAGTACAGACTTCTTTCCCATAAAAAAAAAATGTTTTAAATTATATATTTGGTGTGACTACGATATAGGAGAAAATGCAATTGTTAGTTGCTCAATCATGTCCGAGTCTTTGTAACCCATGGACTGTAGCTCACCAGGCTCTCAGTCCATGGAATTCTTCAGGCAAGAATACTGGAGTGGGTTGCCAAGCCTTCCTCCAGAGGATCTTCCGGACCCAGGGATCAAACCCATGTCTCCTGCAATGCAGGCAGATTCTTTACCGTCTGAGCCATCAGAGAAGCCGTGGGGTAAAAGAGATGCTAAAATTTCTGAGAAGAAAGGTAATAAAAAATTTCCGGGAGGCTGGAATATTTTCAGAATAATTAGTAAATACTTCTCAGATTGTGGAGATACATTTTCACTTCTTTTCAGAAAACTTCCTTTTTTTTTTTTTCTGCAGCATAGATTATGGGATCTTAGTTCCCCATAGCCCTGGCAGTGGAAGCATGGAATCCTAATTCACTGGACCCCCAGGGAATTCCTAGAAAACTTCCTTTTTTAAGGCAGGATTTACTCATCATAAAAATGGCCATTCTATCTTCAATGAGAGTCCCCTATCTTGATTTCTCTCAACTTCATGATAGCTTCACCATGTGACAATCAAGTTAAAAATATCAGTGTTATGAAACCTAATTACATATTTAATTATTTCAGTTTGTCTCTAAAATTACTGGTGTTTCCTTTTTCACAATTAAGATATGAAATTCCTAAATCTGCCTATGAAATTTCTAAATCTGCCATTTTTTTTCTTCCCAGTATGAAACATCTCTACACAGAAAATTTCTCTAATTCACCGTGTTGTTTTCATTATGGATTATGGCTATACTTTGAAGACAAAAAAAGTATACCTACGCAGAGTGATTCAGATTGAAAAGTGGTCACAAGTTGAATAAAAGATAGCGTGGTAGTTTTTAAATGTTCACAAATTCTTTGCCGCTCCTTCGATGGAGAGGCAGAACCCATTTCCCCTCCCTTTTAAACTGGCCTGAATCTGTAATTTTGACAAGTAGAATTAGGCAGAAGTGATGCTCTGTAACTTCACAGAATAGATCCAAAGAGATCTACAGCATTCATTTCACATGCTTTGAATGTTCTCTTAGAAGCTAGCCATATCAAGAGTACAGCCACCTTGCCAGTGAGAGAGCTGTATGAAGAGAGACCTTAATACGTCATGGACATTTCAGCCGCAGCTGAGATCCCAGAAGAAGAAATATCCAGTTGAGCCCCAGTCAACCCAAAGAATCATGAAAAGTAAAAAAATTGGGACTTGTTGATGGTTAGTGGTTGACTCTGCGCTTCCAATGCAGGCGGTGTAGACTTGATTCTGGTCAGGGACCTAAGATCCCATATGTGTTGGTGTGGCCATAAACAAATAATTTTTTTTAAAGTGTTTTGTCATTAAGTTTTGGGTAATTTGTTCTGCAGGAATAGATATCCTAGCCAGCTAGTGAACTCTGTTTTGCCGGCACTGTTTTTTTGTTTTTGTTTTTTTTCTTTTAGTTAGTCTTTAATTTGAAGACGTTTTCTGTTTTTTGGTTTTAGGTTCATAGCAAATCTGAGCAGTTTTCATATATCCCTGATTCCCTGTGTGCACAGCTTCCCCCCAATCAACATCCGTCACCAGAGCGGTCCAGTTCTTAAAATGGATGAACGTGCACTGACATCATTTTCACACAAAGTTCGTGTTGCTTTCAGGTTCACTCTTGGTATTTTCCATTCTGTGCTTTTCCACAAATGTGTAATGATGTATTATCTGCCATTTTACTGTCATACAGAATAGTTTCACTGCCCAAAATCACCTGTGCTCCATCTATTCATTCCTCCCTATATTGTGCTTCCTAGCAACTGATCTTTTTAAACAACATTTTTTTAAATTTATTTATTTTTGGCTGTGCTGGGTTTTTGTTTCTGTGCGCAGGCTTTCTCTAGCTGCAGCAAGCAGCGGGGTGCTCTCTAGTTCCTGTGCACCGGCTTCTCACTGTGGTGGCTTCTCTTGTCACAGAGCAAAGGGGCTCTAGAGTATGGGCTCAGTAGTTGGGGCACACAGGCTTAGTGGCCCCGTGGTATGTGGCATCTTCCCAGAACAGGAATTGAATCCAAGTCCCCTGCATTGGCAGATGGATTCTTAACCAATGGACCACCAGGGAAGTCTGCAATTGATTTTTTTTTTTATAATCTCCATGGCTTGCCTTTTCCAGATGTCATATAGTTGAAATTATATAGTATGCAGTCTCTTTGCTGCTGCTGCTGCTGCTAAGTCGCCTCAATCGTGTCTGACTCTGTGCGGCCCCAGAGACGGCAGCCCACCAGGCTCCCCCGTCCCTGGGATTCTCCAGGCAAGAACACCGGAGTGGGTTGCCATTTGCTTCTCCAATGCGTGAAAGTGAAGTTGCTCAGTCGTGTCTGACTCTTAGCGACCCCATGGACTGCGGCCCACCTGGCTCCTCCACCCATGGGATTTTTCAGGCAACAGTACTGGAGTGGGTTGCCATTGCCTTCTCCGATGCAGTCTCTTTAGATTACTGTAAACTCTTTCCTCATCTGTCACTCTGCCTCTCATTGAATGCTTTCTGTGTCAAGACAGAAGAACCCATGCTCTACTGAGTCCTGAGATGTGTTCTGTGGTTCCAAAATCACATTTTCCTTTTGTTTATAGGAATACTGGATCATGAAAGGGAATTTAGGTTCTGGTCTGGCATGCAAATAGATTAGAAGTCACCACTCCATTTGACCAACAAGTAAAAACGTGAACAAACTGAAAAATAAACAAGTCTTCTTAGATCTGTCAGAAAACTGAGTTCACAGGACAAATGACTGCTCCCCAAAATGGAAAGAGGAATTAGGGAGATACAACTCAGTGGAGCAGAAACCTCCATGGAATTATTTCCAGGGTAGGAAAATCTGAGCTGTAATTGGTGAATTGCTGGATGTTCAATGCTTAAAGGACTTCCCTGGTGGCTCAGATGGTAAAGCGTCTGTCTACAATGTGGGAGACCCGGGTTCGATCCCTGGGTTGGGAAGATCCCCTGTAGAAGGAAATGGCAATCTGCTCCAGTACTCTTGCCTGGAAAATCCCATGGACAGAGGAGCTTGGTAGGCTACACTCCGTGGGGTCGCAAAGAATCAGACACGACTGAGCAACTTCACTTCTTCTTCACTTCAATGTTTACCAGTCTGTCTGGAGCTCTACCAGGAAGGTGCTCACAGTAAATATCAGAGGAAAATATCCTTGGGCTTTCAGCAGGGTAAGGGGAAAGTAACCATTTCAAATACAACATAGCATTTCATTCTTCTGAAGAAAGTCTGCCCTTCAGAGAAACTATTTTATCAAAAGCCTAACTTACTGAGTTTTATCAGAGTCTAACTGACCTGAGTGAAAGAAAATACTCAGCTCCATCCCCCTCCAGACATCCTGTCCCACCTAAGGTTGGGGAAAAACTAAGAGGCACCTGTGAAGGTCACATGCCATTGGTACTGGCTCATCAAAAGACCAGAGACCTAAGCATAGGACTTCCCCTTCCCCTCAGTTTGCCATCACATCACTAAAGGCTCATTTAAGTTGCTGTTTAGTCACTAAATCATGTCTGACTCTTTTGCAACCCCATGGACTATAGCTGCCAGGCTCCTCTGACCATGGTGTTTCCCAGGCAAGAAGACTGGAGTGGGTTGCCATTTACTTCTCCAGGGATTCTGTCTGACCCAGGGATCGGACCCACATCTCCTGCATTGGCAGGTGGGTTCTTTACCACTGAGCTACCTGGGAAGACCAAAGGCTCATTTATAGCAGTTTTTAAAATACAGTGTACCAAACTTAACTTTCAACAAAAAACTTGCAAGGTATACTAAAAGGCAAAAAACACAGTTTGAAGAACTAGACCAAGCATCAGAACCGGACCCACATAAAGCAGAGATGTTAGAATTATCTCACTGTGAATCTATCAATAAAACAACTACCATTCATACGCTAGGGGCTCTAATATAAAAAGTAGACAGCATGCAAGAATAGGCAGGCAATGTAAGCAGACAGATGGAAATTCTGAAAATAAAAAGAAATGCTAGAGCTCAAAAAAAAAAAAAAACTGTAACAGAAATAAAGAATGCCTTTGATGGGCTGAGGAAAGAATCTCTGTGCTTGAAGATATGTGGAAGCTTCAAAAACTGAGAAGTAAAGAGAAAAAAGCCTGAAAAAATTGGAACAGAACATCCAAGACAAGTGAGACAACTAAAAAGGTGTAATATGTGCCTAATGAGGCTAACAGGAGGAGATGAAAGAAAGGAACAGAAGAATATATGAAGCAATCATGATTGAGAATTTCCCCCCATTAATGTTAGACACCAAACCACAGACCCAGGAAGCTGAGACCATCAGGCAAAGTAAACGTCAGAAAAACTAGGTCATGTTCAAGTTGCAGAAAATCAAAGACAAAGAAGAAATTTCAAAGAAACCAGAGGGAAAAACATCTTACCCATAGAGGAGAAAAAATAAAAATTACATCCCACTTCTCAGAGGCATACAACCTGAAAGGGAGTGAAATGAAATATTTAAAGTGCTGAGAGAAAAAAGTCCACTAATCAATTAACTGAGTGATTAAACTGAGGTTGCAGGATACATGGCACATATACAAAAACAAAGTAGAATTTGAAACAAAAAACACATTACCCTTTATATTAGCATCACCAAAAATAAAAGACTTAGATATAGATCCAACAAAATATGTTAACTCAAAATGAGCTATAGACCTAAATGTAAGAAAGCAAAACTATAAAATTCGTATAAGATGACAGAGGAGAAAATCTAAATGACCTTGTATATGGTGATGACTTTAACACAGCACCACAGATGTGATTCATAAAACATACAATTGATAAGCTGCTGCTGCTACTGCTGCTAAGTCACTTCAGTCATGTCCGACTCTGTGCAGCCCCATAGACGGCAGCCCACCAGGCTCCCCCGTCCCTGGGATTCTCACTGGAGTGGGTTGCCATTTCCTCCTCCAATGCATGAAAGTGAGAAGTGAAAGTGAAGTTGCTCAGTCGTGTCTGACTCTTAGCAACCCCATGGACTGCAGTCTATTAGGCTCCTCTGTCCATGAGATTTTCCAGGCAAGAGTACTGGAGTGGGTTGCCATTGCCTTCTCCAATTGATAAGCTAGACCATTAAAATTAAAAACTTCTGTTCTTTGAAAGACATTGTCAAGAGAATAAGAAGGCAAGCCACAGACTAGGAGAAAATATTTGCTAAAGATGTAACTGATAGAGGACTATTATCTAAAACAGAGTTCAAAGTCAACAATAAGAAAATTAACAGTGTCTTTAAAAATGGGCCAAAGAACAAAATGGATACATCATCAAAGATATATACAGGTGGCAAAGAAGCACATAAAAAGATGCTCACGTCGTATGTCATCAGGGAAATGCAGATTAAGGTGAATAGTGAGATACTATCACACAACGGTTAGTATGGCCAAACTCCAAAACACTGATAACATCAAATGCTGCTGGGGATGGGGAACAATAGGACTTTCTTTTTCATCGCTTGTGGGAATGAAAATGGTACAGCCACTTTGAACGACAGTTTGTCAGTTTCTTACAAAACTAAATATACTTCTACCATGTGATTCAGCAGTCACACTCCTTGGTATTTACTCCAAAGGAGTTCAAAATTTGTTTCCACACAGAAAACAGCACATGGATTTTATAGCATCTTTATTCATAATAGCCAAAATTTGGAAGTAACCAAGGTGTCCTTCAGTAGGAAAATGGATAAATTAACTATGGTACATCCAGATAATGGAATACGGTACAGCATTAAAAAAAAAAAAAAAGCTATCAAGTCATAAGAATACATGGAGGAAACTTAAATGCATATTACTAAATGAAAAAAACTGTATTAGTTTTGGATAGTTGTGAGAGATACAAGCAAGAGGGTAAGGGAATGCTGCACTGAGAGCTTAGTGGGCTACATTTTTGTAATCAAAGGAAGAGTGGGGAGGGAAGAAAGCCACCTTCTTCCTCTCTCTTGAGTAGACGCTAAGCTTCTGTCATCAGTTCTTCCTCCATGTTGGGCAGGGGAGTTTTTGACCCTATGTGGCCCAACCAGAACTGTCATGATGTTACAGAAATAAGCAAAAAGGCAATTCAGTTCAGTTCAGTCGCTCAGTCGTGTCCGACTCTTTGAGACCCCATGAATCGCAGCACATCAGGCCTCCCTGTCCATCACCAACTCCCGGAGTTCACCCAGACTCACGTCCATCGAGTCAGTGATGCCATCCAGCTATCTCATCCTCTGTCGTCCCCTTCTCCTCCTGCTCCCAATCCCTCCCAGCATCAGAGTCTTTTTCAAAGAGTCAACTCTTTGCATGAGGTGGCCAAAGTACTGGAGTTTCAGCTTTAGCATCATTCCTTCCAAAGAACACCCAGGACTGATCTCCTTTAGAATGGACTGGTTGGATCTCCTTGCAGTCCAAGGGATTCTCAAGAGTCTTCTCCAACACTATAGTTCAAAAGCATCAATTCTTTGGCGCTCAGCCTTCTTCACAGTCCAACTCTCACATCCATACATGACCACAGGAAAAACCATAGCCTTGACTAGACGGACCTTTGTTGGCAAAGTAATGTCTCTGCTTTTGAATATGCTATCTAGGTTGGTCATAACTTTCCTTCCAAGGAGTAAGCGTCTTTTAATTTCATGACTGCAGTCACCATCTGCAGTGATTTTGGAGTCCCAAAATGAAGTCTGACACTGTTTCCACTGTTTTCCCATCAATTTGCCATGAAGTGATGGGACCAGGTGCCATGATCTTCGTTTTTTGAATGTTGAGCTTTAAGCCAAATTTTTAACTCTCCTCTTTCACTTTCATCAAGAGGCTTTTTAGTTCGTCTTCACTTTCTGCCATAAGGGTGGTGTCATCTGCATATGTGAGGTTACTGATATTTCTCCCGGCAATCTTGATTCCAGCTTGTGTTTCTTCCAGTCCAGCGTTTCTCATGATGTACTCTGCATATAAGTTAAATAAGCAGGGTGACAATACATAGCCTTGATGTACTCCTTTCCCTATCTGGAACCAGTCTGTTGTTCCATGTCCAGTTCTAACTGTTGCTTCCTGACCTGCATACAGGTTTCTCAAGAGGCAGGTCAGGTGGTCTGGTATTCCCATCTCTTTCAGAATTTTCCACAGTTTATTGTGATCCACATAGTCAAAAGCTTTGGCATAGTCAATAAAGCAGAAATAGATGTTTTTCTGGAACTCTCTTGCTTTTTTGATGAGGCAGTAACATACACTAAAATGTAGTAAGTCATGTCAGGTTTCAGTGTGTCACCTTTTCCCTATATTTCTGTTTCATACATGTGGAAAAAGCTGCTAAAGAATCACCTGATGTGAAGAACTGACTCATTGGAAAACCCTGATGCTGTGAAAGATTGAAGGCAGGAGGAGAATGGAGCAACAGAGGATGAGATGGTTGGATGGCATCACCAACTCAAAGGACATGAATCTGAGCAATCTCCAGGAGTTGGTGAAGAACAGGGAAGCCTGGCGTGACGCAGTCCATGGGGTCGCAAAGAGTCAAATACGACTGAGTGACTGAACTGAACCGAACCGAAAGGATCACTAACTTGCTGACTCCAATGGGCAGGATATAGGTATGTATCGTTTCACCACTGTTCTATGGTTTGGGGCATGTCTCATGCTACCGTTGCATGGTTTTGTTATTAAGCAAATCTGCTTGGTTTTGTTGCTAGGCAAGCCTGTTTGGTTTTGTTGTTAAGTAAGGGTAATTTCTTGGGTGATCATTAACATACTAGGGCTCCCATATTTTTTCTCTCTGATCCCCTAGGGGGATTAACTGTTTAATCACCTACTTCCTCCCTTTCCTCTGTTCTCATCAGTTGGTGGCTAAAGTAGTGTTAATCAGATAATAAGACTGTGTTGAATACTAACATCACTGTGCAAGGCAGTGCAGGAAAGAGAGTACTAAATATACATTATAGAAAGTATCTCTTAAAGATTTCATCATCTACTTTTCCTCCACCTCTAGCCAGTGTAATTGTGATGCTGATGTGAAAAAAGTTTTATCAAAGCCTTGTCTAGTTCTTCTTGCCCCATCTTTCATTCCAAAACACAGAGTAATCTGTTGTAGTAGATGGGACCAAAGATGATCAGGTAAGAAAAATTC
Source organism: Bubalus kerabau (assembly GCF_029407905.1). Taxonomy (NCBI): domain Eukaryota; kingdom Metazoa; phylum Chordata; class Mammalia; order Artiodactyla; family Bovidae; genus Bubalus; species Bubalus kerabau. Next base: position 119,099,070 of record NC_073627.1, read on the forward strand.
TATGTGTGTCTGGGAATGACAACACATGTGTTTAAAATAATGGTTTAAAAATAGAGTATAGGGAGGAGGGAGGATTTATGAATAGGTTTATTTGAAGATGGCTATTGCAGTCCTCTTGGAAGCCACCACTTTCAAAGAGAAGCAATACACTACTGATATTATGTAAATAGATGACTGATGGGAGCATACTGCACATTGCAGGAAACTCTACTTAATGCACTGTGGTGCCCTAAATGGAAGAAAACAAAAGGAAGGGGATATATTTACATGTACAGCTGATTCATTTTCCTATGCAGTAGACACTAACACAAGAGTGTAAAGCAACTATACCACAGTAGAAATTAATTTATAATAATAAAAATACCAAAGGGAATGGGGTAGTGGCAGTAAGAAGCCTTAAGTTAGTTTTGGAGTTTGTTAATGCATGACTGAACAAATCACTGAACTAAGAATGTGTCCTGTGTTAGCTGCACCCGGGCTGAGTGTTCATCCAGGACAGGAAAATAAAGCCTGTTGAATTAATGTCAAATGGACAAGAGGAAGAAAATATAAAATTTAATCACACCCCTGTGTAACCAAGGTGTCACATACATATATAATGCTTAGGTATGTATAGAATTCCTTACTCAAGAAGCTGATTTCCTGAGAACCTGAGGTGGGGGTGGGGAGGAGTTAATAGAGGTGGGAAAGAGAATGTTCACTCAACATGTGTTTCTTATCAAAGCTAATTTTAAAAACTACTTTAAAAATTTTATCATTAAAAATAAGCTATGTTAAGAATGTATTTAAATATATAATACATAAAAGTAAACATTGTGTAATATAAAATTTTGCCCACCGTTACAGAGTTTTGTGTGAGTTCCTCAAACTGTTTGCTCTTTATGTTAAGCTAATATCACAGGGTAGGTTGTTATCAGGTAAACAATGAAGTGATAGCTAATTCTTTTAGTTTCTACTTTGCAGTCAATAAAAAATTTACTTGTTTTAAAAAATATCAATGCTGCATTGCCCAGAAAAAAATGTAACAGGTTTATTTATAATTGTTATAAAGTTGAACTGCTAAAACTTATTCACTGAAACATTTTTAAAAGTTTTTCATTTGTTTTTTTAATTAATTTTTATTGGATAGTTGTTCCTAATGTTGTGTTAGTTTCGGCTGTACAGCAAAGTAAACCAGCTGTGTGTATATATATATATATATATACATATATTCCCTTATTTTTGGATTTCCTTCCCATTTAGGTTACTACAGAGCACTGAGTAGAGTTGCCTGACCTATACAGGAACTTCTCATTAGTTATCTATTTAAAAATTCCATGGACTGTATAGTCCATGAGGTCACAAAGAGTTGGACATGGCTGAGCGACTTTTACTTCTTCTTCTTCTTCTATCAATAGTGTATATATATATGTCAATCCCAATCTCCCAATTCACCCCAATCCCCCATATATGGATCAGGACCCACAAAATGCAGGCCACCCCAGTGGCCTGGCCCATGTTACAGATCAAAACCTAAGTCAGTCTGCACTTTATGGGAAACTCCAATCAAGGAGATCTAACATCCCCCAATCACAATCGTCCAGCTCAGCTTATCCTAGAAAATAAGACCTGCCAGCCTTGTAAGGAAATCGCAGATCTCCTAGCCACTCATGTCCACTTCTGCATTGTCTCTATGAACGTTCTATAAAATTTTCTCCGGTTCAAAATCCGTCCAGAAGCATTCCACTGTTTATGAGGCGCTGTATTCCCCACAATCCAAGGATTATTTTCCCTTGAATAAAATCATCAACCTCATTACTAAATTGTGCTGTTTTTGTCACTTGACAGAAGTGAGCTAAGCTTTTTGAATGAAATTGGAATAGTGCTATATTTAGCAAAACAATATTGCACAGATCAGTGCACCAATTCCAATGTTTTTCTACTTTATAGTTAGGAAAGCTCTGATTTGAAAATACTCATTACATTATTACTGGATGTTTAGTTGAGAATTTGATCCTTCTTATCTCATTTGGTTCCATCAAGCTGTTCTCATTCCTCTCTAGGCATATAATGTGACTCACTGGTTCCAAAATAAAAACTCTAATCCATAGGAAAATTGCATTAGCTTCCCTGTGTTACTGGAATGAATAAGAACTCCCTATTAAATCTGATATCTTAAAAAACATGTTAAATAATTATATCAAAAGGTCATTTTGATGTAAAATTTATTTATATTATAAAAAGTTTACTTCTCTGAATTTATGAAGTTTACTACAAACATGAGAAGAATGTGGTTAAATTTCTCTTATAGCCTTTGGGCTTTTCTTAGAAGGTCAGGCAGTTTTTAATGAAATGGAAATATTGGTTTTGAAAAGAAATAGTAGAAGGTAACTCTAACAGTATTTGAGTGGGGAAAATAGATATGAAAGATAATTTAATAGTTGTGCTTTAGAAAAGTATTTCTCTTCATCCTCAAGACAAAGGACAAACAGAAAAAAACTTAAAAGATTTTGCATTTATCTTTTTATGTGATTTCCTATGTTCTGCCCTCAAATCAAGTTTATTCAGCGTTTTGAACTCTGTTGCCAAGCTTACCCTTTGCATCTTGGTAATTAATAGTAAGATCTGGAGCAAAAGCCACACCCTCGCATTTAAGCCCTTGCAGGGCTTGTTTTCTGTTCGTTTGCACTCAAAGGTAGAACTTTTTTTTTAAGTGTTGAAGACAATGAGAATGCTTTTTTTTATGATACTTAGCAGTTTAGAAGCTATGAACCACGTTTGGTCATAAATTTGTCTTTTATCTGCTTTATATCTAAACAATGATACAAGAAACAATTTTCTTTGGAATCAATTATAAAGTTATTTAGAAGTTCCTCAAATTATTTGCCTCGATAAGTACTGGTAAAATACAAGGAATCCTCCCTTGACTCCCCCTCTTCAGACTCTAAGACAAGGATCGTAATTTAGGAAGACAGCACAAGAAGCATACGGATGAAAAATGTCACCTCGGCAGCAGAGAAAGAAGCGTGACAGATATTTGACAAAATGTGTCATCATTTTTTTTACCCATTTCAGTGTTTATCAGAGTGTACTTTTCTGGCAACTAATTGAATCTCAGCAAGATTATAGCAAATCTCACTCACTCTTCACCTGTATGATGGCTTTATTAGTTGGTGTGCAGACGGTATAATCTCAGTAATCCCCCCGTCTCCATTCTCTGTGCAGAATCCCTTAGGGCCCCACCACGATCTTCATCAGCTTATTTACATGATTATTGGCAGAGTTGTTATCTACATATTTGTTGAATGAATGAAAGAAAAAAGAAATTGTTTAAAATGTAAATCAATTTTTTCTATCTGGAGCAGTGGTACATCCTATTGTTACACTCTGGCTTGCATTTATTCCAAATGTAATTGGGCCCTAACATAAAAATTACTGTTTAAAAATAACTTCAAAGAGAACTCATTTAAATATATTATACACGCACAAGGTATAGAATTGAAAAGGTACAAATATATGATATAGAATGAGAAGTAAGTTCCCACTACTGCCACCTCTCCCCGTCTTGCCTCTAGCCACAAAGTTTTCCTCTTTCCAGGTCAACACAGTAACCCATTTCAAAAACCCTTATGAATAAAAGAATGGCTAGATTTGTTCCCCAAAATGACATGTCCCTTGCAGTTCTGCAACAAGAAAGAAATGGAGAATATCACAGATGCTTTTCATGCCTCCATGGCTGAGAATTCTACAACTCTTCTAAGAATAACATACACTATAACACAGTTGAGTGAAATCCATAGAAGTGAGTCAATGTGCTGCTATTGTTAAACTTTCCAGTGTGGAATGGGCAAGGAGTTTATTGAGACAGAATACTGTTTTGATTTCTGAAATAATTCAAACGTTGGCTTTTGCTCAAATCGGACAGAATCGGTTCATAGTTAAATTTGCCTTGTTAGAACTATGTTTTGACATTTTTCTATCTACCTTGCATTCACTACTACGTGGTAGAGATTTCAAAGAGTGGTTTACCTTTGAATAAAAGGTGATAGCGTTGACTGTTTAAACATTTTCTGAACTATGATACTTTCTAAGGAGCCACCAAGGCTGGGGGAAGAATTGAAGAGTGTGTTTTCCCCTAGTGAAATGAATATTCATCCTCATTGATAGAAAAAAAAAAAAATCAGTCTTTATTCTCTTGTTGACTGTTATGAGAAATCTTCAGTAATTCAATACTTAGAGTTCCTTCTTTTTTTCGAAAGCTAAACCGAACCTATAAATAGAAGCATTTCTACACTGATCTCAGTAACATAGAACTAGGAGATGAACAGTAGCTAATCTCTTTGTGTACCCTGTTCAAAATGAAAAGGAAAGAAGTTATATATTGACATCAGGGCAAACATGATTCCTTTACTCCACCTCAGGCAACAGTAAAAATGAAATCAGTCAACCTACAACTAAAATCAACAGACAGATACACTTTTCCAGAACTTCCACTGGAAAAAGTATATTGAACCACATAAGTTTATATGTAAAGCATGACCAAAAGGCTAAGAAGAGACAGTTAAGTTCACATCAGTTCAGTCGCTCGGTCGTGTCCAACTCTTTGCGACCCCATGAATCACAGCACGCCAGGCCTCCCTGTCCATCACCAACTCCTGGAGTTCACCCAGACTCACATCCATCGAGTCAGTGATGCCATCCAACCATCTCATCCTCTGTCATCCCCTTCTCCTCCTGCCCCCAGTCCCTCCCAGCATCAGAGTCTTTTCCAATGAGTCAACTCCTCGCATGAGGCGGCCAAAGTACTGGAGTTTCAGCTTTAGCATCATTCCTTCCAAAGAAATCCCAGGGCTAATCTCCTTCAGAATGGACTGGTTGGATCTCCTTGCAGTCCAAGGGACTCTCAAGAGTCTTCTCCAACACCACAGTTCAAACGCATCAATTCTTTGGTGCTCAGCTTTCTTCACAGTCCAACTCTCACATCCATACATGACCACTGGAAAAACCATAGCCTTGACTAGACAGACCTTTGTTGGCAAAGTAATGTCTCTGCTTTTTAATATGCTATCTAGGTTGGTCATAACTTTTCTTCCAAGGAGTAAGAGTCTTTTAATTTCATGGCTGCAGTCACCATCTGCAGTGATCTTGGAGCCCAAAAAAATAAAGTCTGACACTGTTTCCATTGTTTCCCCATCTATTACCCATGAAGTGATGGGACCAGATGCCATGATCTTTGTTTTCTGAATGTTGAGTTTTAAGCCAACTTTTTCACTCTCCTCTTTCACCTGCATCAAGAGGCTTTTTAGTTCCTCTTCACTTTCTTCCATAAGGGTGGTGTCATCTGCATATCTGAGGTTATTGATATTTCTCCCGGCAATCTTGATTCCAGCTTGTGCTTCTTCCAGCCTAGCATTTCTCATGATGTACTCTGCATATAAGTTAAATAAGCAGAGTGACAATTTACAGCCTGACGTACTCCTTTTCCTATTTGGAACCAGTCTGTTGTTTCATGTCCAGTTCTAACTGTTGCTTCCTGACCTGCATACAGATTTCTCAAGAGGCGAGTCAGGTGGTCTGGTATTCCCATCTCTTTCAGAATTTTCCACAAATTCCACAAAATTCCACACAATTCCACAAAAAAAAATAGTTTGTTGTGATCCACACAGTCAAAGCCTTTGGCATAGTCAATAAAGCAGAAATAGATGTTTTTCTGGAACTCTCTTGCTTTTTCCATGATCCAGCGGATGTTGGCAATTTGATCTCTGGTTCCTCTGCCTTTTCTAAATCCAGCTTGAACATCTGGAAGTTCACGGTTCACATATTGCTGAAGCCTGGCTTGGAGAATTTTGAGCATTACTTTACTAGCGTGTGAGATGAGTGCACTTGTACGGTAGTTTGAGCAGTCTTTGGCATTGCCTTTCTTTGGGATTGGAATAAAAGCTGCCTTTTCCAGTCCTGTGGCCACTGCTGAGTTTTCCAAATTGCTGGCATATTGAGTGCAGCACTTTCACAGCATCATCTTTTAGGATTTGAAATAGCTCAACTGGAATTCCATCATCTCCACTAGCTTTGTTCGTAGTGATGCTTTCTAAGGCCCACTTGACTTCACATTTCAGGATGTCTGGCTCTAGGTCAGTGATCACACCATCCTGATTATCTGGGTCGTGAAGATCTTTTTTATACAGTTCTTCTGTGTATTCTTGCCACCTCTTCTTAATATCTTCTGCTTCTGTTAGGTCCCTACCATTTCTGTCCTTTATCGAGCCCATCTTTGCATGAAATGTTGCCTTGGTATCTCTAATTTTCTTGAAGAGATCTCTAGTCTTTCCCATTCTGTTGTTTTCCTCTATTTCTTTGCATTGATCACTGAGGAAGGCTTTCTTAACTCTTCTTGCTATTCTTTGGAACTCTGCATTCAGATGCTTGTATCTTTCCTTTTCTACTTTGCTTTTCGCTTCTCTTCTTTTCACAGCTATCTCTTATGATTATACAGTGGGAGTGAGAAATAGATTTAAGGGACTAGATCTGATAGATAGAGTGCCTGATGAATTATGGACTGAGGTTCGTGACATTGTACAAGAGACAGGGATCAAGACCATCCCCATGGAAAAGAAATGCAAAAAAGCAAAATGGCTGTCTGGGGAGGCCTTACAAATAGCTGTGAAAAGAAGAGAAGCGAAAAGAAGAGACAGTAGTTTTATTTTTATTTTGCTTTTAAAATACTTAATATTTACCAAAAATAAAGACTACCAAGTTTAGGCAAATGGCTATTCTAGGAAAAATTTTAATTCTACATTTCATAATGCACCCTAAATGAATTGCATCTGGATTAAATACTTACATGTAAAAAATGCTTAAGTGTTTATATGTAAAAAACAAACCATAAAAGTAAAGTAAATTATAGGTAAAATTTATCTATGAATTACAAGTAAAAGTTTTTTAATGTGTGTGGAATATATAGTCATCTCTCCATAGCTGCAGTTTCTGTATCCATGGAGTTAACTGCAGATTGAAAATATTCAGAAAAAAAAAATCTGAAAATTTCTAAAAAGCAAAACTTGAACTTGCCCTTTGCTAGCAACTGTATGCTATGCATTTACATTATATTTACAACTATTTACATGTAATTTGGGCTTCCCAGGTGGTGCTAGTGGTAAAGAACCCAGCTGCCAATGTGATACATAAGACATTCAGGTTCTATCCCTAAGTTGGGAAGATTCCCTAGAGGAGGGCACAGCAGCCCACTCCAGTATTCTTGCCTGGAGAATCCTATGGACAGCAGAGGATGGTGGGCTAAGGTCCATTGGGTCACAAAGAGTAGGACATGACTAAAGTGACTTAGCACTCATGCATATGTAATTTACATTTTGTTAGTTATTATAGGTAATTTAGAGATGATTTTAAAGATATGGGAGGATGTGCAAAGGTTATATGCAAATATTATAATATTTTACATAAAAAAGGTGAACTTCCTTAGATTTTGAGATTCCCACCACCACCACCACCATTCTTGAGAAATGGTATTCTAAGTGAATGCCAAGGAAAAACTGTATAAAGATGAAGCTTTTGGTACTCTTAATGCAGAAAACTATAAAAGAAAAGACTTTCATTTGACTACATAAAACTTCTGAATGGGAACAAAATTCTTCTACTTGGAAACAAAATCCTGTCAAATAACCGATGAAAAACTGGGAAAAAATATAGTTGAAAAAACTTTCTAGGCATGAGGTACCATGTCTGCAAGCTGAAACTTAAATAATTTTTCTGTCCTTGTAAATGTTCTGCCTGAAATGACTAGTCAACCACTTTGGTTGTTATTTATTTAGTTCATTATTCCTTCTCAGTCCAAACAAGATTGACTGTGTGACTCCTGCCAATCAGTTATTTTCCATTTTTCCTCTTTCTTCTTAATTCTTTATGCTAAAAAGGCTCCTGTCTTCTGCACCGTCTTGCAGTTTTTTAAATGGAGACCATACACTTCAGGAAATATTAAATAAAGTTTGTTTGTATCACCTAAATTGTCTTCTCTAATCATTTTTTTAAACAACATGCAACTTTTGTGACAAGTAGTTTAATATATAATAAATTCTTATAAATCAATAAGCAAAAGTTCCTGTTCAGTTCAGTTCAGTCGCTCAGTCATGTCCGACTCTTTGCGACCCTATGAATCGCAGCACACCAGGCCTCCTTGTCCATCACCAACTCCTGGAGTTCACTCAGACTCACGTCCATCAAGTCGGTGATGCCATCCAGCCATCTCATCCTCTGTTGTCCCCTTTTCCTCCTGCCCCCAATCCCTCCCAGCATCAGAGACTTTTCCAGTGAGTCAACTCTTTGCATGAGGTGGCCAAAGTACTGGAGTTTCATCTTTAGCATCATCCTTCCAAAGAACACCCAGGACTGATCTCCTTTAGAACGGACTGGTTGGATCTCCTTGCAGTCCAAGGGACTCTCAAGAGTCTTCTCCAACACCACAGTTCAAAAGCATCAATTCTTCGGCACTCAGCTTTCTTCACAGTCCAACTCTCACATCCATACATGACCACTGGAAAAACCATAGCCTTGACTAGACGGACCTTTGTTGGCAAAGTAATGTCTCTGCTTTTCAATATGCTATCTAGGTTGGTCATAACTTTTCTTCCAAGGAGTAAGCATCTTTTAATTTCATGGCTGCAGTCACCATCTGCAGTGATTTTGGAGCCCAAAAAGATAAAGTCTGACACTGTTTCCACTGTTTCCCCATCTATTTGCCATGAAGTGATGGGACCAGATTCCATGATCTTGTTTTCTGAATGTTGAGCTTTAAGCCAACTTTTTCACTCTCCTCTTTCACTTTCATCAAGAGGCTTTTGAGTTCCTCTTCACTTTCTGCCATAAGGGTGGTGTTCCTGTAAGAGGATGCAATAAAAGGACAAAGGACACAAATATAAAAATTTTCAATAGAACAATTCAGTTGGTTACTGAATCTATGAAAAAACATTCACTATCTGTTATGGACTGAATTGTGTTATCCCCAAATTCATGTATGGATGACCTAAGCCTCAATATCCCAGAATATGACTATTTGGAGAAAAAGTCTTTAGAAAGATAATTACGTTAAAATGATGTTGTCAGGTACTTCTCTGCTGGCCCAGCAGTTAAGAATCCACTTTGCAATGCAGGGGACATGGGTTTGATCCCTGGTTGGGGAACTTAGATCCCACATGCCGTGAAGCAACTTAGCCCACGCACCACAGCTACTGAGCTTGTGTGCCCCAACTCAATACAGCCAAACAAAAAAACATTTTTTAAATGATGTTGTTAGAGTAAGCCCTCATCCAATGAGACTGATATCCTTATATGACAAAATTTGAACACAGACACACATGTAAGGAAGACCACATGAAGACACAGGGAGAAGACAGCCATCTATAAGAGGAGGGAGGCCTCAGAAGAAACCAACCACGCTAACACTTCTATCTCAGACTTCCAGCCTCCAGAATTGTGAGAAAATACATTTCTGTTGTATAAACCACCTAGTCTGTGGTACTTTGTTGTGGCAGCCTTATTATATATTTTTTAATTGGAATATAATTGCATTACACAGTTGTGTTAGTTTCCGCTACACAACATGGTGAATCAGTCACATATATACATACACCGCCCCCTCTTGAGCCCTCCCCCCACCCGTCTAGGTCATGACGGAGCGCCAAGCTGAGCTCCCTGTGCTGTGCAGCGGCTTCCGCTAGCTGTCCATACGCATGATAGTGTGTGTATGCCGATGCTGCTCTGTCACTTCGTCCTACCTCTCCTTCCCCTGTTGCATTCACTAGTCCTGAACTTTGTCTGAACCATTTTTCTAGAGACCAGAGGGTGTGGAGAAAAGGGAATCTCTTTACATTGCTGGTGGGAATGTAAATTGGTATAGCCACTGTGGAGAACATAATGGAGATTCCTTAAAAAACTAAACATTGAACTACCATATGACCCAGCAATCCCACTATTGGGTATATACTCTAAGAAAACCATAACTCAAAAAGGCACATGTAACCCAAATTTCATTGCAATGCTATTTCCAATAGCCAGGACATGGAAGCCACCTAGATGTCCATTGACAGATGAATGGATAAAGATGTGGCACATACCTACAATGGAATATTACCCAGCCACAAAGAGGAATGAAATTGAGTCCGTTTTAGTGATATGGATGAACCTAGAGCCTTTCATACAGAGTGAAGTAAGTCAGAAGGAGGGAAATAACTTCTCATTTAAAATATTTTGGTAAAATCCCAAACAGAACTAACACCAACTGGGTGTACGACAATTTAGTTCTGACACTAACCACACAGAGTAACATCAGACTCCACAAATTAAAGACTTTGTGGTTCACAAGACAGCCATCATTTCAGATGCCAGCTCTAAGTAAGGTCCCTAAGCCACCTATACTCCTGATCTATTGTCTGTAGACTTAGGAGTTCCCATGACTCACTTAGGTTCAATAATTCACTAGATTCACTCATAAAACTCAGGAAAGTGCTATACTTATTTTTACAGTTTTATTATAAAAGGTACACACAGAGTGAGGTCTGGGAGGGAACACAAAGATCCTTGCCCTCTTCTTGGAGAAACAGGCATGTCACCCTCTCTGCACATCAATATGCATCTATTCACCAAATACGAAGCTCCAATCACCTTCCATGTCTAGAATTTTTATTCGGATTTCAATACGGAGGCATGACTGGTTTAGTCATTGCCTACATAAGTGAACTCAATCTGCAGCCATCTATAAGCTTTGGGAGGTTGGGCCAGTATCAATACAAATCATCTCTTTAGCATAACAAAGATACCTTTTCCCTGAGAAAATTCCAAGGCTTTTAGAAGCTCTGTGCCAGAAACCTGAGATGAAGACCCAATAAATTCTTTATTATGAAACATAAAATATAGTACATCAGTCCAAAAAATATGTGGGCAATGACAATTAAAATGGTCTATTGAAAACAATGGGCTCCCCAACTGGCACAATGGTGAAGAATCCACCTGCCAATGCAGGTGATGCACGAGACTTGGGTTCAATCCCTGGGTTGGGAAAATCCCCTGGAGAAGAAAATGGCAACCCACTCCAGTATTCTTGCCTGGGAAATCCCATGGACAGAGGAGCCTGGTGAGCTACACTCCATGAGATCATGAACAGCTGGACACAAATGAGTGACTACACACACACACACACACACACACATTGAAAACACCAGCAATTGAATTTAGAAATGTTTACTATCTAGTTAGTTTAATATAATCAGACAGGATGATTTGAGATAAATTTGGAACAACACAGGGTACTGGCCCTTCTATATTCTAGTGGCTGTGACTATTAAGTAAGTCTTCAGTTTCCAGGCTTTCAGTAAAATTCCTTTCATCTGGAACTTCTCTGGTGGTTCAGTGGTTAAGAATCTACCTTGTAATGTAGGGGATGTGGGGAACTAAGATTCTACATGCCACGGGGCAACTAAGCCTGCGTATCACAACAAAATATCCAGCATGCCAGGACTAAGACCTGATAAAGTCAAATAAATAAATATATTTTTTAAAAAACTCCTTACATCTCTCAATTGTTGTGAAGGGCCTCTGAGCTCATGTCTCTGAAAGAATCTGTAGAGTAACATCAAAACAATGATTATAATCGTGTGATTCAGAGGTTAAGACTCTACTCTTCCGATGTAAGGGACATGGGTTCAATCCATGATTGAGGAAGTTCCATATGCCAGAAATAAATTAACAAATAAAACAGCTATAATGTCAGGGGATAAGCTGGGCAAGGAGTTTTCTGAGCCATAGGTCAGGGTCATGGTCATGACGCATTGGTTTAGAGTTCAGCCTTAAGAAAAGTATATTAGCCAGCTTGGGATGCCATGGCAAGATACTACTGACTAGGTGACTTAACAGAAATTTATATCCTCACAGTTCTGGAGGCTAGGAGTCCAAGATCAAGGTCGTGGCAGGGTTGGTTTCTGGTGAGATCTCTTTTTCTGAATTGTAGACAGCTATTTTCTTACTGTGTTCTCACATGATCTTTCCTCTGTGTATATACTTTCCTGGGAAAGCATATTTACTTTATGAACATAAACTGAGTAGTCTAGAGTTCCAATTAATGGATTTTCAGGAAGTTCTTAGAACAAATAATCATCTTTTTTTGCGTTTCATCTTTCTAAGAGTTTCCTGGAATAAGAATGTCAAATAAAGTTGTGTATGTGTAGACAGGAAGTTATTTCAGTGTCTCAAAAGAAACCTCTTTTAACATCTTTTAAAACGATACTGATGAATCTATTTGTAGGGCAGGAATAGAGACACAGACGTGGAGAACAGACTTGTGGACTCAGAGCGGGAAGGAGAGGGTGAGATGAACTGGGAGAGGAGCACTGACATGCATACATTACCATGCGTGAAATAACTAGCTAGTGGGAAGCTGCCGTATAGCACAGGGAAATCAACTTGGTGCTCTGTGATGACCTAGAGGGGCGGGACTGTGGGGTGGGAGGAAGGCTCAGGAGGGAGGGGATGTATGTATACTTTTAGCTGATTCGTGTTGTTGTGCATCAGAAATGAACACAACATTGTAAAGCAATTATACTCCAAATAAAAAATAATTTAAAAAACTTCCTTCAATCCAGTGTTTCTCCAACTCAACTTTGTCACTCTCGTCTCATAAAACCCGTTAAAATGTCAAGAAACAGATCATAATAAACACTTCACTAGGAAATAAATTTCTATGAGAGCATGAGGAACCAGAGGTTCTCAAAGGGTGGTCCCCAGACCAGCAATGTCAGCATCACCTGAGAACTGGTTAGAAATGTCCTTATCTACTAAATCAGAAACTCTGGGGGTGGAGTCAGCAATCTGTGTTTTAATCCACCCTCCTTGGGACTCTGATGCATTGCTAGGGTTTGAAAACCACTGCTGTAAGCCTCCCTATAACCCTTCTTTTTATTTTTCTGCCCAGTGCAGAACGGAGGCAGGTGGGTGCCTTAGCAGACTAATACCTTTGAGTCCTTCCAGGAGACAGGCTTTAAATATTTGTCTGCGTGTTCTTAGCAGAGATGGGAGCAAACCACTTTTTTGTAAAAGGTGACAGCCTGTTTCTTTATACCCTGACTCATACTCGGATCTTCTCTTGTCTTTTCTGAGATCTTTGAAAACAGTATTCTCTCTGCACTAGGACTAGCACATTAGTGAGGAAAATAAAACATACTCAAGATGTTAGAGGAGAGCCCCAGGAGAGGGGCTGAGTAGCGTGGTCTCAGGGTTTTGCTTTTGAAAAAATTAATTCTGGGGACTTCCCTGGTGGTCCAGTGGTTAACAATCCACCTTGCGGTGCTGGGGACCTGGGTTTGATCCCTGAGCGGGGAGCAAAGATCCCACATGCTACAAGGCAACTAAGCCTGTGCACCACAACTAAGACCCGACACAGCCAAATAAATAAAAAACATTTTTAAAAAGCTAATTCTGCCCACGTTCCCCAACCCACCTCCATCTCCTCCCATCCCCTACTTGAGATAGCTCTTCTCCCATACCTCTCTTCTTGGCTTGGCAGCTTTTGGGCAGTCTTTCTCTTCCAGTTCCTGGCCCCATGCATTCTCTTTGACATTTTCTTCTAAATTCAGTTCAATGCCCATAAAAGTTTCAAAAGTCTTTATCCCACACCCACCTGCAAGCTAATACTATCTTCAAGGAAACTGGAGGAACTATATTGAGACCAAAAGCTTTGTTTGCCTTGTGAACAAAGAGCTCCCTCAGCTCCCAGGCTTCACCAAAGCTGTCCTGAGCAAGGGTGACATCACTTGATGTTTCCCTACATTGGCAGAGAAAACCTGAATTAAAACCATATCATGTTTCCATGATATGGTTTGGTCCAGTCAGACTCCAGAGTCTCCTTTTATATGGCTGTTCCAACTTGGGTGAGGCCCCCTTAGTGTGGGTCGGGTCCTGCCCCCACTGTTCGGCCTCCCTCCTGGTTACAGGGAGCCAAGCCCAGCGGGCAGAATGAAGGTTGTATCCACAGGGTGTCACTGAGGGACTCTGTCTAACAAGTGCACATCTGAACGAGGTCAGTTTATAGCTTCTGGGGTGCAGTGTTATCTGCTTTCAGACTTAATTGCACGTTAGAATCACCTGGGGAGCATTGTTGCTATTGACACCCTGGCCATACTCTACATCAGTTAAATCCGAATCTTTGGTACAGACCTAGGCACCAGAAAATTCCCTGAGTAATTCCAAAATGCAGCCAGTTTGAGAGCCACTGGACCAGACTGTGTACACAATCATATACTACACTAAGACATCATAACCATTTTGTTCAAAGCACTTCACATAGCTAAATTAGTTATACTGTCGTCACTTGCTGTTTCACAGATGGGAAATTTGATACATAAAGGGAAAATGTGACTCATAAGGAAGGCCACAAATGAACTGTTACGGGGGTTATGGAAGTGTCACTGTGCTCATCAAGGACTGAGACTTGGTAAATGCTGTATTAGTCTTTGAGGTTTCCAGAGACCAAAAAGAGTTTGGAGAATCTATCAATAAATGAAGGAGGCAGGCAATTTGAATGGAATCATCATGCATTAATTTCTGAATTAAGCTTTTCTGTGTGAGAAACCAGAACCCTGAAGAAGTAAAGTGATCATGAATTTTTAAAATTAACAGTATGGTTTTGGTTTTAATATTAAATCTGACTAACAACTGTGGGAAATGCTCACGTGTGGTCAGAATCAACATCAAAATACTTTAACTGTGTTCCATAGCAATTCACACCATGTGTTTCTGGAGATACTTCTGTTCATCAGCTCTGGCTCAAAACAAATGTCAAAAATATCAGACCAAAGGACTTGTCAGGCCACGGAATCCATGTCCTGGATGGTTACAGAATATTTAAATTACAGTGGGGGAAAAAATGAGAGGAAAGGAGTTGATAGGGACAGAGCTTTTATTCTGAAAATTAGAGTTTTAAATTTCTTTTTTTTTTTTTTTTTTTTTGTCCTCAGCAGGCAGATCTTAATTCCTCAACCAGGAATTGAACCCATGCCCCGCTGCAGTGGAAATGTGGAGTCTTAACTAGTGGACTGTCAGGGGAAGTCCCTAGTTTTATATTTTTAATAATCCTTTTCTCTGATTGAGTGTTGGTTATAAATTACTAATCTCATCATTAGCGTCTAGTGTGAAAGTCGTTCAGTCTGTGTCTGACTCTCTGCAACCTCATGGACTGTGGCCTGTCAGGCTCCTCTGTCCATGGGATTCTCCAGGCAAGAATACTGCAGTGGGTAGCCATTCCCTTCTCCAGGGGATCCTCCCAGCTCGACCTCATCATAACCAGTAGCTGAATCAGTCAAAAGAAGGGCCAGGATTACTTTCAGTAGAACTGCGTTTCGGCTGCTTCTGTCACTTTTCTATTTTGCTTTCCAGAAATGAACGATTTCTGCACTGGGATGAGCAGAGCAGAAAACATCACTGGAAAGGAGAAGCCCTTTGATTTTGGATTATCAGAGTGGAAAACTCCATCAACCTCCCTGAAGATTTGTCTCACCTGGAGATTATATAGAATATCCTGAAACTATGAATATGTGAATGGAAGGTCAACATTCTCCTAGAGGACTTGTTACAGAAGAGTTCCCCCACCAGCCTGCGGATGAGATCTGAAATTCTTCTACCATAAATTCAAACTTTAGAATGAAATGCAATCCCTCTCATGGAAGATCTTGAGAGTTCCACAGTGACCATTATCTTCCCCTTTTACTTGACAGATAAAGCAGAGGATGCCCAGTTAAATCTGAATTTCAAATAAATAATGAATAATGTTTGGTATAAATATGTCCCCAATATTATACCCCTATGCTAAAAAAAAAAAAAAAAAAAAAAAAACACATTTTTTTCACAGAAAATAAAATTTAACAAGGCATCCTGTATATTTATTTATTAAACCTGGAACCCTTCTGCTAACCAAATGGAAATTCTCTTTCTGGCAGCAGTATGCCCATCAGCAGACATTAGGTCATGATTGGTCTAAAGTAATCATTTCCTCATTTTCCCAGACTTTCTTGTAGCTGGGGGTATAGTGCCCTGGTCATTGAGACATTAAGGGAAGTCTGTACATATGTGCAGGATATGGTTTGAAAGGACTTTTTTTTTTTTTCCAAAAGTGACTAGTGGTTCCATCTTTGCTCTGTTTCTCCTTCTTGACTTAAATGTGGATATGGTACTGAGAAGGGTTTCCCCAGTAGCTCAGTGGTAAAGAATCCACCTGCCAATGCAGGAGATGTGGGTTCAGTCCCTGGGTTGGGAAGATCCCCTGGAGAAGGAAATGGTGACCCACTTCAGTATTCTTGCCTAGGAAATTCTATGGACAGAGGAGCCTGGCGGGCTATACAGCCCATGGGGTCGTAAAAGAGCCAGACATGACTTAGCGACCAAACAACAATTCCTTTCATCTTCCCTTGCTTGGAACAGTAATGCAACTAATTGAGACATTATGCTATTGACTTGTGAAATTATTGTAATTTCCACATTGGACCTGTGTTAAATAAAATATTAAGAAAGACAATCTCATATAACCTGCTGCTTCTCCCCGCCTGCACCCCCCCCCCAAACAAGACAGTGAGGTCATAATAAAGGAGTGTAGGGACAAAAGAGAAGAGATCTGAAGCCTGTCTTGAGGCTTCGCAGTGTTAAAAGGCCTGGAAGATGAAGGGAGATGAAAAAGAACCAGCAGGCTTAGAAGGAGTGACAGGAGGAAAACAGAGAGCATTCAGTGCCCAGCTGAAGAAAGCTTTTCAAGGACAAAGTGATGATTTGTCTGAAATGCTGCCAAGATGACAAATAAGATGAGTTCAGATAAATGCCTGCTGGATAACGTGGAGTTGAATTTGACAAGAGTGATGTCCCTGGGGGCACAGGAGGAAACCCTGGATTAGAGAGGATTTAACAGACACGAACAATCAGGTTCTTCCAGAAACTCCCTTTGCCATGCTCAAAGGGAGGTTTATGTCCCCAGCCCCTCTGTTCTGTTCTAGAACTCCTATCTAGAATCCTGCACAGGGGAAGGTATAGAATAATGACAGCTTCCTGACTGGTCACTGTAAGGATGAGATGATGGTCCGCTTTCTGTAAGGCAGGGTGGGTAAACTAATGCAAAGGGTGCCACACCCAATCATTTATGTGTTGTCTTGGGTAGAGACAAGAGAGCCCATGGTGCTTTAAATATTTACTAGCTCTCTGTCCTTTTCCAGAAAAGTTTGCCATGCTTTGTTGGAAATAGGGAGAGAGAGAGAATGAATTAAGGCAGTGAGTAAACGATGAAAGGGTTTAAGAAAAGGTTTTTGTTTTGTTTTGCTTTAAAAAAGAATGAAATAGGACTTCCCTCATGGTCTCAATTCAGTTGCTCAGTCATGTCTGACTCTTTGCAAACCCATGGACTGCAGAACTCCAACTTTACTGTCCACCACCAACTCCCAGAACTTGCTTAAAATCATGTCCATTGAGTCAGTGATGCCATCCAATCATCTCATCCTCTGTTGTCCTGTTCTCCTCCCGCCTTCAATCTTTCCCAGCAGCAGGGTCTTTTCCATGCAGTCAGCTCTTCTCATCAGGTGGCCAAAGGATTGGAATTTCAGCTTCAGCATCAGTCCTTCCAATGAATATTTAGGCTGATTTGCTTTAGGACTGGCTGGTTTGATCTCCTTGCAGTCCAAGGGACTCTCAAGAGTCTTCTCCAACACCACAGTTCAAAAGCATCAATTCTTCAGCGCTCAGCTTTCTTTATAGTCCAACTCTCATATCCATACATAACTACTAGAAAAACCATAACTTTGAATAGATGGACCTTTGTCTGCAAAGTAATGTCTCTGCTTTTTTTTTTGTCTCTGCTTTTTAATATGCAATCTAGGTTGGTCATAGCTTTTCTTTCAAGTAGCAAGCATCTTAATTTTATGGCTACAGTCACCAGCTGCAGTCATTTTTGGAGCACAGAAAAATAAAGTCTGTCACTGCTTCCATTTGCCATGAAGTGATGGGACCAGATGCCATGATATTAGTGTTCTGAATGCTGAGCTTTAAGCCAGCTTTTTTACTCTCCTCTTTTACTTTCATCAAGAGTGCTCTTTAGTTCCTTTTCACTTTCTGCCATAAGGGTGGTATCATCTGCGTATCTGAGGTTATTGATATTTTCCCCAGCAATCTTGATTCCAGCTTGTGCTTCATCCAGCCTGGCATTTCACATGATGTACTCAGCATATAAGTTAAATAATCAGCGTGACAATATGCATCCTTGATGTACTCCTTTCCTGATTTGGAACCAGTCTGTTATTCCATGTCCTGTTCTAATTGTTGCTTCTTGACCTGCATACAGATTTCTCAGGAGGCAGGTAAGGTGGTCTGGTATTCCCAGCTCTTGAAGAATTTTCCACAGTTTGTTGTGATTCACACTGTCAAAGGCTTTAGGATAGTAAGTAAAGCAGAAGTAGATGTTTTTCTGGAATTCTCTTGCTTTTTCTATGATCCAACAGATGTTGACAATTTGATCTCTGGTTCCTCTGCCTTTTCTAAAACCAGCTTGAACATCTGGCAGTTTATGGTTCACGTACTGCTGAAGCCTGGCTTGGAGGATTTTGAGCATTACTTTGCTAGCATGTGACATGAGTGCAATTGTGTGTTAGTTTGAACATTCTTTGGCATTGCCTTTCTTTGGGATTGGAATAAAAACTGACCTTTTCCAGTCCTGTGGCCACTGCTGAGTTTTCCAAATTTGCTGGCATAAGTGCAGCACTTTCATAGCGTCATCTTTTAGGATTTGAAATAGCTCAACTGGAATTCCATCACCTCCACTAGCTTTGTTCATAGTGATGCTTCCTAAGGACCACTTGACTTCCCTGGTGGTCTAATGGTTAAGAATCTGCCTGCCAACTCAGGGGACACGGGTTCAGTCCCTGGTTCGGGAAGATCCCACATGCCAAGGGGCAACTAAGCCCAAGAACTACAACTACTTTGTCTGCAAGCCCTAGAGCCCAAACTCTGCAACAAGAGAAGCCCCTGCATTGAGAAGCCTGAACACCGCAACCCAAGAGTAGCCCCCACTGGCCACAACTAGAGATAGCCCAAGTGCAGCAACGAAGACCCAGCAGAGCCAAAATAAATAAATAAAAGTTCAGTTCAGTTCAGTTCAGTTGCTCAGTCGTGTCCGACTCTTTGCGACCCCATGAATCGCAGCACACCAGGCCTCCCTGTCCATCACCAACTCCCAGAGTTCACCCAGACTCACGTCCATCGAGTCAGTGATGCCATCCAGCCATCTCATCCTCTGTTGTCCCCTTCTCCTCCTGCCCCCAATCCCTCCCAGCATCAGAGTCTTTTCCAATGAGTCTACTCTTCGCATGAGGTGGCCAAAGTACTGGAGTTTCAGCTTTAGCATCAGTCCTTCCAAAGAAATTCCAGGGCTGATCTCCTTCAGAATGGACTGGTTGGATCTCCTTGCAGTCCAAGGGACTCTCAAGAGTCTTCTCCAACACCACAGTTCAAAAGCATCAATTCTTCGGCGCTCAGCCTTCTTCACAGTCCAACTCTCACATCCATACATGACCACTGGAAAAACCATAGCCTTGACTAGACAGACCTTTGTTGGCAAAGTAATGTCTCTGCTTTTGAATATGCTATCTAGGTTGGTCATAACTTTCCTTCCAAGGAGTAAGCGTCTTTTAATTTCATGGCTACAGAATAAATAAAAGAAGAATGAAATAACATTTGTGTATGCTGAAAAGATTCAGGAGAAAGAATAAAAATTGATGTTGCAGAAAAAAAAATTGCTGGTTGGTGTTCTCAAGTATCACGGAAGGATAGGGATCAGGTGCTCAAGCAGAAGAGTTGGCCTTGGTAGCACTAGAGACTTATATGTCTTTCATTGTTATTCTATGAAAAGATGTGCAGTCTCACACACGTGAGGAAGCATTCTCCAGGGCAATCACATGGCTCACCTGATTTGTTTCCTGTTCTGAAGGAATCACTGTCCTGTGCTGCCCAATGCCCAATTTCTTAAAATCATTATTTCAAAAATAATTTTGATATATTTTGTACGATTTCTTATTTGCTTCAGATGGGAAGTGTTAGAACACAAAACCCAACTGAGTAAGTTTTAAAACTTTTGTTGGCTTTATTCAATATTCTAGAAATAGGATTCCAATCTAGCAGATAAGAAAGGAGCTCCAAGGAGCTGTACAAAATGAGAGACTTTCATAGGAGACAGGAACAAGGGAGTTATACTAGGCAAAAAAAAATTCAAATTGGTTATTGCAATGTTACTTTCCCTATAGGGGATGGCAGAGACCAATGAGGCAGATTGGCTAACTAACACTGAACAGGTGATTCCTGTTTGACTAGTTGAAATTTCTGTTTCTGGGAGAGCAAAAATTATAGTTAAGCCTTGGTTTGGTGACATGGAGCTTAATATAAGTGATTCCATTTTGAGCCTATTGTCTTGTTTTTAACAGCATGTAAATCAGCTCCCTCCTTCCATTTCTAGTTGAATTCTATCAAGCCCTTTATTTTAGATAAAATTAGCTAGCTGTAGTGAATTTTCCAAGTTTATTATATTCAATACACATAAAAACTGGAGTTGCTTTTCCTCATATTTCTCAACTATTTTATGTTTACACATCTGGCTTTGCATACTACCAGCAGAGGGCACTTTAGTCATATTTCAACCACTTACAAGTCAGAATTAAATTTATCTTTGGGATGTTCCCGCTAATATAGAAAGAGAACTCTAGTCCTCAGCTTAAAATACTCTGTGAGCCCACCTGGCTCTTCTGTTTCCCTTAGCATGTCAGCCCACTCTTCCTGGTGTCCAGGCTGTGCTTAGTCGCTCAGTTGTGTCGGACTCTTCGCGAACTCATGGACTATACAGTCCATGGAATTCTCCAGGCCACAATACTGGAGTGGGTAGCCTTTTCCTTCTCCAGGGGAGCTTCCCAACCCAGAGACAGAACCCAGTTTTCCCGCATTGCAGGTGGATTTGGATTCCTTACCAACTGAGCCACCAGGGAAACCCGAGCCACCAGGGAAGCACAATGTTAATTTGTTTTTCCTCCACTGCCTCCAACCCTTCCCCTTCCTTTGCTATACTGCTGCTGCTGCTGCTGCTGCTGCTAAGTCACTTCAGTCGTGGTCGACTCCGTGCGACCCCACAGACGGCAGCCCACCAGGCTCCCCCGTCCCTGGGATTCTCCAGGCAAGAACACTAGAGTGGGTTGCCATTTCCTTCTCCAAAGCATGAAAGGAAAAGTGAAAGTGAAGTCGCTGTGGTATCTGACTCTTAGCGACCCCATGGACTGCAGCCTACCAGGCTCCTCCGTCCAAGGGAGTTTCCAGGCAAGAGTACTGGAGTGGGTTGCCATTGCCTTCTCTGTTTGCTGTACTAACGCTTCCTAAATGTGAAACTTCCTCAAAGCTTTTCTTAAGTACTCTCGTCCCTTCCTAGGTGACTTCTAGATGGGAAACAGATGAAGTCCAGGTATATTTCTAGGAGCCTAGAAAGCCTCTGTTCTTTGAGATCCATCATCATTGCAAACGCAGTGTGTCCAGATCCTGCTCAACAAATCTCTCTCTTTTCTCCTTATACCTTCTAGTTTTCTTAAACAGATTTTAAAAAAAAATCAGTATTATTGAAGTATAGTTAATATATGAAGAGGAGCTTTCAATTTTCACTCTCATGCATTGGAGAAGGAAATAGCAACCCACTCCAGTGTTCTTGCCTGGAGAATCCCAGGGACAGAGGAGCCTGGTAGGCTGCCGTCTCTGGGATCGCACAGAGTTGGACAGGACTGAAGTGACTTAGCAGCGGCAGCAGCAGCAGCAGCAAAATATGCCACCCCTAGATATACCTCTCTGGCATAAGGATTATCTTGGGTTGGTTATTTTTAAGAAACAAGAGACACAGGTGAAGTTCTGAGAACAGAGTAGAAGCCACCCTATTGTATGGGATATTTACAAGGGGAATCTCCATTTGAAAGGGTGTCTTCCTCACCATACCAGGAATAGGAGGATGACTAAAGCTCTAGAAATTCTAGAAACTACTGTTCTTTAAAAATAACCAGTTTACAATAATCAATATGCATAATTTGGGGGCAGTATATTTTGTTTCTCATCAGTACTACTTTCAAAACTTTAAAGAAGTTTCACAATTCAAAAGCTAAATTAATAGATTGCTCCACGTCTTATTGAACCAGTCTGTCTTGATAGTAAGTCCACTCAGTTAAAGAGTTGTGTCTCATTTCAGGAGGTGAATGATGCTCCTTTCAGGTCTGTATTACATGAATCAGGGTTTAATAAGAAGCATTTCTATGGAAGGCTTCCCTGGTGGCTCAGCAGTAAAAGAATCCTCATGCCAAAGTAGGAGATGTAGGTTCGATCCCTGGGTCAGGAAGAAGCCCTGGAGAAGGACATGGAACCCACTCCAGTATTCTTGTCTGGGAAATCCCATGAACAGAGGAGCGTAGCAGGCTATAGTTTGTGGGGTCACCAAGAGTCAGACCATGACTGAGCAACTAAGCACGCACGAATCCACAAACATGTGCTACTGAAACATAATTTTTCCCTCTAAAATCACCTAAGTTGGGCTTCTCTGCTGGCTCAGTAGCAAAGAATCTGCCTGCCAATGAAGGAGATGTGAGTTCAATCCCTGGGTTGGAAAGATCTCTGGGAGAAGGAAATGGCAACCCACTCCAGTATTCTTACCATACTAAAACCTGAAGTTCTAAAAATGTAGAGATCTTTTGGTTTCCATCTTAGTTGGAAATGCACTAATCTTTCAATTCCTCTCTAAATTTAATAGGATCTTCTGAAGGTGGAGATAAAAGGGCTTCATAAATCAGAAGATCTGCTGCTGGTCAGGAGATGTGAATGCATTGCCATGGAGGTCCAGGATACATCAGCAAAGGACATTTCATAGGAAGGTCTGAAGTTGGCAGAGCCTCATAGAGCCCTGCAGAGTAGGGGGAATTTGAAGAGACAGCAAGGGAGCCCTCCTGCCTGTACCAGGTGCTTCTGCTAAATTCAGTTCCTAACTTTTGGCATTTTTATGAGTAACCTGTATACTCTGGGCCTAGAGATTGCCTGCCGTGCTTTCCATAAATCTTATAGGGAAGAAGAAGCTAAAGCAGGTAGATGGGTCTGGATTTTTAGAAGGGGAATTTACATTGGATGTAGACATTAATTCTGTCCTTTCTTCTTGTTAAGGGACATAATTTCTGTCCCTTCTTCTTAAGGGAGTCCTTGTGGCTAGCATTATATTTCCCTGTCTTCTTTTCAATTTGATATTTCCATAGGTATCCACTTTTCTCTGTTGTGTACTAAGTCGCTTCCATGGTGTCTGACTCTTTGCAAGCCTAGCCCGGACCATAGACTGCCAGGCTGCTCTGCCCGTGGGAGTCTCCAGGCAAGAATACTGGAACGGGCTGCTGTGCCCTCTACCATTTTCTCTCTTAAACATAGCCAATTCAAGGGATCCATCACGTAGCCACTGACAAGTTGCATCTAATATTAGCCTCAATAGCAACTCAAACAAATGATCCTTTTTATGGTTTAACCAAGGCTGCAAGAGGTAGTCCATAAGAAAGTACAAAAAATGCAGAAGATCCACTCCCTAAGAAAGATCTAGCTGCAGATGGGGTGTGATCCATATTTCTGTCCAGTTAAATCAGTAAAAACAGTGTTTCATGGCATGCTGAGAATTCTCACCCTCTGCATACTTGTCTCAGAGGTCCTGGGATCCCTCAGTTGCAGCAACCCTGCAGTGGGCAGAGTCCCAACTGCATTGCCACCTGTAGAGGTAGAAAAGTTGTTCCTTCCTCCCCTCTAGGTTCTTTGGCTGGTCTAACAATTAAATTAATACAAGACAGGTTAATAGAAAATCAAGCAAAAGTTTAATAATGTGTATACTGACTGAGTGACTGAGCACATACCTCCTTATATACAATGCCAGAAACCCAGGAAAACTGAGTAACTCTCTGAAATGGCTAAAGCTGCCATCTGAAATACCATAGGCAGCTAAGACAAAAGATGATAGTGGTGAGGAGTCAGTCATGGGAGGTTACCAGGAAAAGCGCAGAAAACAAGTATAAGATTGTTATGTAGATTTAAGTCCTCATCTTCTCATTGACAAGAGTTTTCTAGAAATTTGGATATCCTTCTCTTCCTGGTACAGAGAGGAAGACACCCTTTACAAATGAAGATTTCCCTTATAAATGTAAATATTTCTTACAGAAGGGCAACTGCCACTCAGTTTTCAGAGCTTCACCTGTGTCTGCTTTTATAGAAAAAATAACCAGATTAAAAATAACCAGATTAAAATAATTAAATTAATCAATAATTAAAATAATCAATTAAAATAAACAAGGCATACCTTGGGGTGGTATATTTTGTATCCCTTCAGATTTAAGAAGAGTGAATATTAACCATGGCTGAGCAACCCAGAGCCAATCATGAACCTCTTCAGCAAGGCAAGACAGGGACTAAGAAATAATTTCTTGAGGTCTCTTATTGGTTTTGTTCCTGCCAAATCAATTGAACCATGTGTAGAGAGATAGTAGCATAAGTCAGGCTCTAAAAAGAGATATACTTACAATGAAAAAAAGACATGTTAACGGTCTAAGAGATCTTTAGATTATGGAAGAACTGGTCATTGTTTCTGAAAACAAAAATGTCTGCCCTTAGCAGTGTTATCTATGATCTTGATTGCCTCTCACAGAAGGGCATGTATGATGTGAGCATCATTTTGTCGGACTTCTGGTGGCCCAACCAGGGGCTTGTGTGGGAAGACTCCAGCGAGTGTATGCATGGTCTGTGGTGATGACGAGTCTTTCAGGGATGTATTAAGTTATTGGGTTTCAGTTCAGTTCAGTTCAGTTCAATCCCTCAGTCGTGTCCGACTCTTTGCGACCCCATGAATTGCAGCACGCCAGGCCTCCCTGTCCATCACCAACTCCCGGAATTCACTCAAACTTACATCCATCTAGTCCGTGATGCCATCCAACCATCTCATCCTCCATTGTCCCCTTTTCCTCCTGCCCCCAATCCCTCCCAGCATCAGAGTCTTTTCCAATGAGTCAACTCTTCGCATGAGGTGGCCAAGGTACTGGAGTTTCAGCTTCAGCATCAGTCCTTCCAAAGAACACCCAGGGCTGATCTTTAGAGTGGACTGGTTGGATCTCCTTGCAGTCCAAGGGACTCTCAAGAGTCTTCTCCAACACCACAGTTCAAAAGCATCAATTCTTTGGTGCTCAGCTTTCTTCACAGTCCAACTCTCACATCCATACATGACCACTGGAAAAACCATAACCTTGGCTAGACGGACCTTTGTTGGCAAAGTAATGTCTCTGCTTTTGAATATGCTATCTAGGTTGGTCGTAACTTTCCTTCCAAGGAGTAAGTGTCTTTTAATTTCATGGCTTCAATCACCATCAGCAGTGATTTTGGAGCCCCAAAAAATAAAGTCTGACACTGTTTCCACTGTTTCCCCATCTATTTCCTATGAAGGGATGGGACCAGATGCCATGATCTTCGTTTTCTGAATGTTGAGCTTTAAGCCAACTTTTTCACTCTCCTCTTTCACTTTCATCAAGAGCCTCTTTAGTTCTTCTTCACTTTCTGCCATAAGGGTGGTATTATCTGCATATCTGAGGTTATTGATATTTCTCCAGGCAATCTTGATTCTAGCTTGTGCTTCTTCCAGTCCAGCGTTTCTCATGATGTACTCTGCATATAAGTTAAATAAGCAGGGTGACAGTATACAGCCTTGATGTACTACTTTTACTGTTTGGAACCAGTCTGTTGTTTCATGTCCAGTTCTAACTGTTGCTTCCTGACCTGCATACAGATTTCTCAAGAGGCAGGTCAGGTGGTCTGGTATTCCCATCTCTTTCAGAATTTTCCACAGTTTATTGTGATCCACACAGTCAAAGGCTTTGGCATAGTCATTAAGCAGAAATAGATGTTTCTCTGGAACTCTCTTGCTTTTTCCATGATCCAGCAGATGATGGCAATTTGAACTCTGGTTACTCTGCCTTTTCTAAATCCAGCTTAAACATCTGGAAGTTCATGGTTCACATATTGCTGAAGCCTGGCTTGGAGAATTTTAAGCATTACTTTACTAGCGTGTGAGATGACTGCAATTGTGCGGTAGTTTGAGCATTCTTTGGCATTGCCTTTCTTTGGGACTGGAATGAAAACTGACCTTTTCCAGTCCTGTGGCTACTGCTGAGTTTTCCAGATTTGCTGGCATATTGAGTGCAGCACTTTCACAGCATCATCTTTCAGGATTTGAAATAGCTCAACTGGAATTCCATCACCTCCACTAGCTTTGTTTGTAGTGATGGTTTCTAAGGCCCACTTGACTTCACATTCCAGGGTGTCTGGTTCTAGGTGAGTGATCATACCATTGTGATTATCTTGGTCATGAAGATCTTTTTTGTACAGTTCTTCTGTGTATTCTTGCCATCTCTTCTTAATATCTTCTGCTTCTGTTAGGTCCATACCATTTCTGTCCTTTATTGAGCCCATCTTTGCATGAAATTTTCCCTTGGTATCTCTGATTTTCTTGAAGAGATCTCTAGTCTTTCCCATTCTGTTGTTTTCCTCTCTTTCTTTGCATTGATCACTGAGGAAGGCTTTCTTATCTTCAGTTCCCACATTTCCTCAGATCCTGGAGAAAAAGTCCAGCTATGAGGCAACCCTTAGACAACCCAAAAGGTTGTTATGCAGATTTAAGTCCCCATGCTGTTAAAGTGCTGCACTCAATATGCCAGCAAATTTGGAAAACTCAGCAGTGGTCACAGGACTGGAAAATGTCAGTTTTCATTCCGTTCCAAAGAAGGGCAATGCTGAAGAAAGTTCAAACTAATGCACAATTGCACTCATCTCACATGCTAGCAAAGTAATGCTCAAAATTCTCCAAGCCAGGCTTCAACAGTATGTAAACCAAGAACTTCCAGATGTTCAAGCTGGATTTAGAAAAGGCAGATGAACCAGAGATCAAATTGCCAACATCTGTTGGATCATAGAAAAAGCAAGAGAATTCCAGAAAAACATCTACTTCTGCTTCATTGACTAGGCTAAAGCCTTTGATTGTGTGGATCACAACAAACTGGAAAATTCTTCAAGAGCTGGGAATACCAGACCACCTTACCTGCCTCCTGCAAAACCTGTATGCAGGTCAAAAGGCAACAGTTAGAACCAGATATGGAACAATAGACTGGTTCAAAACTAGGAAAGGAGTACAGCAAGGTTGTATATTGTCATCACTCTGCTTATTTAACTTACATGCTGAGTACATCATGCAAAATGCTGAGCTGGATGAAGCACAACCTGGAATCAAGATTGCCGGGAGAAATATCAATAACCTCAGATATGCAGATGACACCACTCTCATGGCAGAAAGCAACAAGGAACTAGTCTCTTGATGTTGATGAAGGTGAAAGAGGAGAGCAAAGATCAACATTCAGAAATCTGAGATCATGGCCTGCAGTCCCATCACTTCATGGCAAATAGATGGGGAAACAATGGAAACAGTGACAGACTATTTTCTTGGGCGCCAAAATCACTGCAGATGGTGACTGCAGCCATGAAATTAAAAGACGCTTGCTCCTTGGAAGAAAAGTTATGGCAAATCTAAAAAGCAGAGATACTATTTTGCCTACAAAGGTCTGTTTAGTCAAAGCTATGGTTTTTCCAGTAGTCATGTATGGATGTAAGAGTTGGACTATAAAGAAAGCTGAGCACCAAAGAATTGATGCTTTTGAACTGTGGTGTTGGAGAAGACTCTTGAGAGTCCCTTGGACTGCAAGGAGATCAAACCAGTCAATCCTAAAGGAAATCAGCCCTGAATACTCATCGGAAGGACTGATGGTGAAGCTGAAACTCCAATACTTTGGCCACCTGATGTGAAGAGCCGACTCATTAGAAAAGACCCTGCTGCTGGGAAAGATTGAAGGCAGGAGGAGAAGGGGACAACAAACGATGAGATGGTTGGATGGCATCAGCAACTCAATGGACATGAGTTTGAGCAAGCTCTAGGAGATGGTGAAGGACAGGAAAGCCTGCCATGCTGCAGTCGATGGCTTTGCAAAGAGTTGCACATGACTGAGTGACTGAAAAACAACAAGGCAGAGTCCTGATAACAGTCTGGGCAGTCAGATTTTAGTTCTTGGTCAAGAGGGAGGGAAAAAAAAAGGAAACATTAGTCTGGAAGTTGTAACCAGATGTTGCATGAAACTGGAAGAATTGAAAACTTGCAAGGGCTGACAATTTTTACTAGGTGACAGGAACTAGTCCAAGTCACAGGTAAGGAATGTAATTGGCTTTTCCATAGCAATAAAGAAACAAATGAAATTCCTACCTGACAAATGAGTTTGCACATCCATCAGTGACCTGCAATTTACAAAGACATGCAAAATAGCTCAAAAGCAATGAATAGAACCAGAATTTGATCACTCCAGAGGGTGTGATTTTATTTTCTATGAAACATGAAATTTCTATGTTCATTCCTCTTTTGATGAAAAATAGCCTTAAAGAAAGATTATTCTTTATCACAAAATAAGACTGGCCTCATTAAGATTGACCTGATAATTTACATGGGTGCAGCAAGAATGCTAATTTGACATATAAACCTTTTAAAGCTTGCTTTACTGGAATTTTTTCATAGGGAATTTCAGGTTAGACTTGTACAGACATCTGAAGGTTAGGAACCCAACTCATGAACTTGCCATCACATTTCACCTGCAGTATCTATGGATTTGCGTAAATCCCTCTTCTCTCTATGTCCCTAGCCTTCCCTGGTTGCTCAGATGGTAAAGCGTATGCCTACAATTCAGGAGACCCGGGTTTGATCCCTGGGTCAGGAAGATCCTCTGGAGAAGGAAATGGCAACCCACTCCAGTACTCTTGCCTGGAAAATCCCATGGATGGAGGAGCCTCGTAGGCTACATTCTATGGGGTCACAAAGAGTTGGACATGACTGAGCGACTGAGCGATTTCACTTTCTCTATGTCCCCAAATTTTTCTAAGATTCCTGGACCCCTCAAAGTGACCTTTCTTGCCCACCTGTAAGGCTGGAAACCTGTAAGCCAGGTACCAGGCCAGTTTTTCTAAAGGGGCTTAGTAAGCCTTGGCTCTAGAATAAAGTCAACATTAGCTTCTTGAAAGTGAATAAAAGTAAGTGAGCATCATTCTCAAATTTGACATTCCAGTCAAAGCCTTGGTTTTATCATATCCTATTAACAAAGAGGAGAGAGTCTTACTGAGCCTATACAAATAATTATATTGTCATGAAAATAAGAATGTTCAATAAGAGATTCTTAATTCTGAGGGAGAAAGCAGGGAAAAGAAAGATAAACTTCTTTCTTTTTTCTACATTTTATTTTTATATATTTACTTAATATTTTGGGCATGCTGCATGGCATGCGGGATCTTAGTTTCCTGACCAGGGATCAAGCCCCTGTCTCCTGCATTGGCAGTGTGTAGTCTTAGCCATTAGACCACCAGAAAAGTCCCTAAATTTCATTTCTGTTTATAAAAATGTAGTCTACTAAATTGTTATGAGTTAGAGATAGCTTAAGGGAAAAGAGAAAGAGGTTCTGTATATCCAAAAAAAATAGAATATTGGGGAATCAGTAATATTTTAAATAAAACTCAGAATCATCTTTTATCAGATCTTCATTCAGTTTTAAGTAATTAATGTTCTGATTGATCTTGGTTTGCAATCTCATGAATGCATCTGCTTCTCTAGAGTTCTGGAAATCTCGACTCATTCCACTAGTATATCCTCAAAGGTACTTAAGTGATGCCATTGGAAGTCTGTGCACAGGATTGCTCAGTTGGCAGAGTTCTTTCCCCTGGGTCTCTGGGATAGTCCTTCTCTGCAGAAGACAAAACACTCTGACCTGTAGCTGATTTGTAGGCACGTTTAAAGAAGCATCAGAGTAAAACAAAAAGAACTATCTGTAGATGATGAAACACTTAGAATGACCAGGGTTAACTTATACCTGGTAATTTTCAAAAGTGGAAGATCTGATGAGAATTCATGACAGAAATAATGCAAGAAGCAAGAAAATTTGTTTATGTGGCATACAAGAATGAAGTCAATCCAAAAATCAAAGGGGTTTTACCTGAAAATAGGGTTTGCCTCTTGGTGGATGTGGAGCCAAAAGACACAATCAAGCCCAAGAGCAGAAGGAAGGATTTATTACTTGCAACAAGTAAGGAGAAAACCCGAGGATGTTTCCCAAAGAAGTGTCTCCCTGAACAGTAAAAGCAGGAGGGCTTCCCTGGTGGCTCAGTGGTAAAGAATCCACCTGCCAATGCCAGAGACATGCGTTCAACCCCTAATCTGGGAAGATCCTACATGCCGTGCAGTAACTAAGCCCATGCACCACAACTATTGAGCCTGTGCTGTGGAGCCCGGAAGCCTCAGCTACTGAGCCCATGTGCTTCAACTACTGAACTCCACGTGCCCTAGAGCCTGTGCTCCCCAACAAGAGGAGCCACCACCATGAGAAACCCTCACACAGCAGCTAGAGGGTAGGCCCCAATCACTACAACTAGAGAAATGCCTGCCCATCAACAAAGACCCAGCACAACCAAAAATAAATTTTAAAAAAATTGGGAAAGTTTTAAGTTAAGGGTACATGCATATTCATGAAGGGTCTTGAACACAGGAGAATTCGGCATAGAGTAGGGTAAAGGTTGACAGAGTCCAGGCTCCAGTTGATTGAGATCTAGGAGAGTCAGTGAAGTCAATGATAACATTTCTTAGGTTCCAGTTAGCCCCTAGTGTTCCAGGGCATTGGGTTCCACAGAACTCCTCAAGAATGTCTTTCAGACTAATCTTTACCTTCAAAAAAGAACTAGGAGTCTTTACAACTGATACATTATCTTCGATATGTCAAAAGAGCTATGTCTGGTTCTCTTCTTCCAGGGGACCTATATGCTATCTGCCTGCAGTAGCAATAGAAGATTCTAGAAGTAAATATAGGAGGTAACATGGCTCTAAAGAACCATGGCTCTTTCAAAAGTGAATCAACTTTGTTTTTCTTTTACATAATCAAGAACATGATAAAGTCAACCCAAGGCACAGGAAGTTACTATGATAAGATCTAAAATGTTTATCTTCTAGGCAAAATTACTTTCCCTTTCTTAAAAAAAAATATATCCTGTAGACCTTACATACAAAGTTGTCTCTTTCTGGTAGTATTTCTCCAAGTAGAGTCTCACTCACTGTTATGGGCTGAATTCAGTTCAGTTCAGTTCAGTTGCTCAGTCATGTCTGACTCTTTGCGACCCCATGAATTGCAGCACACCAGGCCTCCCTGTCCATCACCAACTCCCGGAGTTTACTCAAACTCATGTCCATTGAGTTGGTGATGCCATCTAACCATCTCATCCTCTGTTGTCCCCTTCTCCTCCTGCCTTCAATCTTTCCCAACATCAGGGTCTTTTCAAATGAGTCAGCTCTTCACATCAGGTGGCCAAAATATTGGAGATTCAGCTTCAACACCAGTCCTTCCAATGAACACCCAGGACTGATTTCCTTTAGGATGGACTGGTTGGATCTCCTTGCAGTCCAAGGGACTCTCAAGAGTCTTCTTCAACACCACAGTTTAAAAGCGTCAATTCTTCAGTGCTCAGCTTTCTTTATAGTCCAACTCTCACATCCATACATGACTACTGGAAAAACCATAGCCTTGACTAGACGGACCTTTATTGACAAAGTAATGTCTCTGCTTTTGAATATGCTATCTAGGTTGGTCATAACTTTCCTTTCAAGGAGTAAGCGTCTTTTTATTTCATGGCTGCAGTCACCATCTGCAGTGATTTTGGAGCCCCCAAAAATATAGTCAGCCACTGTTTCCACTGTTTCTCCATCTATTTGCCATGAAGTGATGGGACTGGATGCCATGAATTATGGGCTGAATTATGTTCTTTTAAAATTCATATATTTTAGACCTAACACCTAAGTGTCCCCATATATGACTGTATTTGGAGATAGGGTCTTCAAATAGTAAGTTAAATGAGGTCATTAGAGTAGGTCCTAATCCGATACAGACAGGGTCCCTGTAGGAAGACAGAGGGAGAAGACAATCATCTACAAGCTAAGGACAGAGGTTTCAGAAGATATCAACTTTGCTAACACTTTGACTTGTGTCAAGCCTAGAGGCCTCCAGCCTCCAGAACTGTAAGAAAATAAAGTGCTGTTGGTTAAGCCAGCCAGGCTCTGATACTTGGTTAGTGTAGCCTTAGAAAACTATTTAATAATACACTTACAGAGAGAACTATGATGTAAACAACTGCAGACTCTTATATATTGCCATATTGTAGCTGACTGGCCAAGCTAAAGAATATACATTTCAAAACTTTTTTCTATAGCCATGTGTTTCCTTTGATCCCTGGGTCAGGAATATCCTCTGGAGGAGGGCATGGCAACCCACTCCAGTATTCTTGCCTGGAGAGGAGGAGCCTGGCGGGCTACAGTCCATAGGATTGTAAAGAATCGATAAGGACTTAGTGACTACACCACTACCACAAACATATAGTAGATATTGTTGTTGTTTTTCAGTCCCGCAGTCACGGCTAACTCTTTGCAACCCCATGGACTACAGCAAGCCAGGCCTCCCTGTCCCTCCCCATCTTCTGAAGTTTGCCCAAGTTCACATCCATAGTGATGCCATTCAGCCATCTCATCTTCTGACGCCCTCTTATTCTTCTGCTCTCAACCTTTCCCAGCATCAGGGATTTTTCCAATAATGTTAGCTTATTAATTAGAAAATCTAGATAATTTTAGGAAGAATGTGTCCAAATAGAATAAAAAATGTGTGCTTTTTTTATGCTTGATGACGATAACTCAGAAGACAAGTTTTTATTAAAAACTTTTATTAAACTGACAATATCAGGCTAGTGTTATTTTCCAAATATTTACCTAAATTATGTGAACCTGAATTCTTTAAATATTTGGGATAGTTTCTGCAGAAGTACCTTGAAAGTACTCTTCAGATCAGATCAGATCAGATCAGTCGCTCAGTCGTGTCCGACTCTTTGTGACCCCGTGAATCGCAGCACGCCAGGCCTCCCTGTCCATCACCAACTCCCGGAGTTCACCCAGACTCACGTCCATCGAGTCAGTGATGCCATCCAGCCATCTTATCCTCTGTCATCCCCTTCTCCTCTTGCCCCTAATCCCTCCCAGCATCAGAGTCTTTTTCAAAGAGTCAACTCTTTGCATGAGGTGGCCAAAGTACTGGAGTTTCAGCTTTAGCATCATTCCTTCCAAAGAAATCCCAGGGCTGATCTCCTTCAGAATGGATGGGTTGGATCTCCTTGCAGTCCAAGGGACTCTCAAGAGTCTTCTCCAACACCACAGTTCAAAAGCATCAATTCTTCGGCGCTCAGCCTTCTTCACAGTCCAACTCTCACATCCATACATGACCACAGGAAAAATCATAGCCTTGACTAGACGGACCTTTGTTGGTGAAGTAATGTCTCTGCTTTTCAATATGCTATCTAGGTTGGTCATAACTTTCCTTCCAAGGAGTAAGCGTCTTTTAATTTCATGGCTGCAGCCACCTGAGTATTAAAATTTCATTTTAGAAGTATTAGGGATAAATATATTAGAAGTTCAATTTCTTTAATTTCTGGGAATTTTAGGAATATTTAATTTACATAAGTGCTAACTTATTTCTACGTCAGTCAGAACTGAGGACATTTAAGGGATTTTATCATCTAATTTGGTAATACCATCTGTATTTAGGAAAGTAGTATATGCATAAACATATATGGACTTTCCAGGTGGCACTATTGGTAAAGAATCCACCTACAAAGCAGGAGACACAAGAGATGCGGGTTTGATTTCTGGGTCAGGAAGATCCCCTGGAGGATGGCAGGGTAACCCACTCCAAGATTCTTGTCTAGAGAAAGCCATAGACAAGATATGGGCTTGTAGTCTATAATGGGCTATGGTCCATAGCATCGCAAAGAACTGGACATGACTAAAGCAACTGAGCACATAGCTAACACACATAATACATATATTCTTATATGTATGTACACATATACCTGCAAATAGAGACAGGCACAAATAGAAAGTTTACAGCTTCAATGTCAACGTTTCAACTCATTGCTTCATGTAAATGGGTGTGCAGCTCTCATCTTTTTCCCACCTCTATATTTTGACCACAGTTGTGTTTCTTTTTTTTTTTTTTTTTTAATTTAATTTTATTTTATTTTTAAACTTTACATAACTGTATTAGATTTGCCAAATATCAAAATGAATCCGCCACAGGTATACATGTGTTCCCCATCCTGAACCCTCCTCCCTCCTCCCTCCCCATTCCATCCCCCTGGGTCGTCCCAGTGCACCAGCCCCAAGCATGCAGCATCGTGCATCGAACCTGGACTGGCAACTCATTTCATACATATTTTACATGTTTCAATGCCATTCTCCCAAATCTTCCCACCCTCTCCCTCTCCCACAGAGTCCATAAGACTGTTCTATACATCAGTGTCTCTTTTGCTGTCTCGTACACAGGGTTATTGTTACCATCTTTCTAAATTCCATATATATGCGTTAGTATACTGTATTGGTGTTTTTCTTTCTGGCTTACTTCACTCTGTATAATAGGCTCCAGTTTCATCCACCTCTTTAGAACTGATTCAAATGTATTCTTTTTAATGGCTGAATAATATTCCACTGTGTATATGTACCACAGCTTTCTTATCCATTCATCTGCTGATGGACATCTAGGTTGCTTCCATGTCCTGGCTATTATAAACAGTGCTGCGATGAACATTGGGGTACTCGTGTCTCTTTCCCTTCTGGTTTTCTCAGTGTGTGTGCCCAGCAGTGGGATTGCTGGATCATAAGGCATGTCTATTTCCAGTTTTTTAAGGAATCTCCACACTGTTCTCCATAGTGGCTGTACTAGTTTGCATTCCCACCAACAGTGTAAGAGGGTTCCCTTTTCTCCACACCCTCTCCAGCATTTATTACTTGTAGACTTTTGGATCGCAGCCATTATGACTGGTGTGAAATGGTACCTCATAGTGGTTTTGATTTGCATTTCTCTGATAATGAGTGATGTTGAGCATCTTTTCATGTGTTTGTTAGCCATCTGTATGTCTTCTTTGGAGAAATGTCTATTTAGTTCTTTGGCCCATTTTTTGATTGGGTCATTTATTTTTCTGGAGTTGAGCTGTAGGAGTTGCTTGTATATTCTCGAGATTAGTTGTTTGTCAGTTGCTTCATTTGCTATTATCTTCTCCCATTCTGAAGGCTGTCTTTTCACCTTGCTAATAGTTTCCTTTGATGTGCAGAAGCTTTTAAGGTTAATTAGGTCCCATTTGTTTATTTTTGCTTTTATTTCCAATATTCTGGGAGGTGGGTCATAGAGGATCCTGCTGTGATGTATGTCGGAGAGTGTTTTGCCTATGTTCTCCTCTAGGAGTTTTATAGTTTCTGGTCTTACGTTGAGATCTTTAATCCATTTTGAGTTTATTTTTGTGTATGGTGTTAGAAAGTGTTCTAGTTTCATTCTTTTACAAGTGGTTGACCAGATTTCCCAGCACCACTTGTTAAAGAGATTGTCTTTAATCCATTGTATATTCTTGCCTCCTTTGTCGAAGATAAGGTGTCCATATGTGCGTGGATTTATCTCTGGGCTTTCTATTTTGTTCCATTGATCTATATTTCTGTCTTTGTGCCAGTACCATACACAGTTGTGTTTCTAGCCAAGAATTACTTGCTCAATATGAGGCTTAAGCATCACCATGCATGTTGGTAAAGCAGACCTTTAAGATTTCTTCTGCCCTTATGAGTAATCTTATGGAGTCTGTGGACTAAATTTGGGGAAAGGGACCAAGGAAAGATCAAGTGGTCATCTGTGTACCCCCAAAGCCTATATGAGTAGCTAAAATATCCAGTCTGTTTCCAATGACTTTTTTTCAGGCAAGTGTTACTGTTGGGCTCCCTGAGGCCCTCAAGAGCCCCTGATGGGAGGAGGGTGTACTTGAAGGCCCAACGTTCCCTGTGCTGCCTTGATACTCAAGGGCCTCACCCTGAGTTCCCCTGCTTTCGTCTCCACTCAGCTAGTTCCCCTATCAGCCAGACCAGATGCTCTGCTACTCCTCAGGGAGGAGTCTTACCTCCCTGCCAGCCCACACAATTACTTAAATAAGATATCACTTATTCCCATGGAAACCAAGGGTCACAATCACTAGTGTCTCTGCCACAGAGCCTGCCTCCCACAGGCCCTGCTGATTCACTCTGATGTTGAGTGTAACTCCCAGGAGGTCCTGAATGACATGTTGTATTCTCCTCCCCCAGCTGAGCCTACTAATAAACTTCTATCAGTCTCACCTGTCTAATACCAGGTGTCATGTCTTTGACTGTCTGGTTCTCTTTAGGGCAGGAGGTCCTTCCTTCACCAATGGAGTGAAGAGGAGGTGAGCAGAACAGAAGGGGCCCAACTCTTAAGAAGTAAGGATTTGAGGGGCTGCGATGGGTAGGGAGGGGTCCCACAGGGTGGATGGGGTTGGAGGAGATATGGGCGTTGAAGGGGGACAGATCAAAGGATTCAAGGAAGCTGAAGAGAAGGTTCCAATGATAAAAGGGAAGGGGGGAAAGATGGGAAGGGAGAGTTTGGCGAGATCCCATGTTTGCCAAAGAAGCCTCTGAAGTTCTAAATTGCTTTTGGTAAAGGTTGCCATTTTTGAAGATATTAAACTGAAATGTGACAAGCAAAGACTCTCTTTTTGTTGGAAAGAATAAAAGTAACTTTACTGTGATTCAACCCACGGTTGATTCATGTCAATGTATGGCAAAAACCACTACAATATTGTAAAGTAATTAGCCTCCAATTAAAATTAATTAATTAAAAACAAATAAACAAACAAACAAGAGAGGCTTCCCAGGTGGCACTAGTGGTAAAGAACCCACCTGCCAGTGCAGGAGACAAAAGAGGCATGGATTCAATCCCTGGGTCAGGAAGCTCCCCTGGAGAAGGAAATGGCAGCCCACTCCAACATCCTTGCATGGAGAATCCCATGGACAGAGGAGCTGGGTGGGCTACAGTATATGGGGTTGCAAAGAATTGGACGCACTGAAGCGACTTAGCATGCACAACAAAGAAATCCAGAGCGCTGGCTCAAGACCTGAATTTACCAAGGTTTCCTGAACTCACCAAAGTTGCCTCGAATCTCTACCTTTGTAGGTAGAGGCCCATAGTTTTTGAGCCAAGTCATAGCACCAGAAAACTGTCAAACAGAAACCAATTCCAGGTTTGGTAAGGGCAGACTTTATTTAAAAGGATTATTGCACTAGGGGGAGGGGAGATTATAATGGAGACTACTCCATTTATAAGCTCTACAAGCTTTTGAAAGGTCAGGCAGCAAAGAGCCTTTCTTTCATGGGAGAGTCAACAAGGCTAGAATGAAAGAGTGAGAGGAACAGCTGTCTTGACCAGGCAACTGACCAGGAAAAGTTTTCCTTGAGATCAGGAAAGGAAGGGGCTCCGCTTCCATCCCCCCACGTTCATTGGGTGGCATGCAGGCTCTTCGCTCCCCAGCCAGGGATGTAACCCATGCCCTTCCAGTGGAAGCATGGAGTCCTAACTCCTGGACCTGTAGGGAATTCCCAGGCTTCTTGGTAGGGGCAATTAGGGTTTTTTCCTGCCTCTCAATGTTAGCTTAGTAGAGGGTGAATGAAAGAAAAACTGGGGAAAGAAGAATGCCTAACTAAAATCAAGTGGGCAGGCATTTTATCCAGATAGGTAAGCAGGAAAAACAGTTCAGCTACTGATTTTACAAGACAAAAAAGGGAATTTGGAGGATTCTGTGTCTGGTCTTACAATAGGGAGTTCTGGGTGAGTTTTATCTAAGTTACTTGAGGAAAGGTGGTGGTTCTTTGCAGTAAGCTGTTTCCTGGAACACAAAAGGGTGTGGGGATGATGTTTTTTTTTTAAACCTCCACTGTCTTTCGAGAGCACAGGGTTTGAGTTAAGTTTAATACCGTCTCCTTATTTGAGTTGTGCTTTTAATCAGTTTTATTATATTTAAAAAATGTATCAGAAATGTCATCACTGTAACAGCTCTGTTTATAAGCACTTCCCTGCATCTATAATATTAGAATAGTTAAAGCTTGTAACTATGAGTTTACTCCTCATGCTGGTTATTAAGATGTGGCTCAGTCAGGAGACTTGGGTTTGATCCCTGGGTCAGGAAGATCCCCTGGAGAAGGAAATGGCAATTCACTCCAGTATTCTTGCCTGGGAAATCCAAGGGACAGAGGAGCCTGGTGGGCTACAGTCCATGGGGTTGCAAGAGTTGAACATGACTGAGTGACTAAACCTACCAACCTACCTATCTACCCTGAATCTATAACATTAGGATAGTTGAAAATTGTAATTATGAATTTACTCCTCATGCTGGTTATTAAGGTGTCGTGACTCAAGCCCTTTCTTCTGTACTCTTCTGTGATGCTGTGGGTGTGACAAAGCCAACGACTTTTCCTGCAAGGTTTTGCCAATAGCGGGGCGCTCGAGCAGAGCGGAGAGCTGGTGGAGGGAAAAGGGATTTGCTCCTTGATATTTGGTCAGTGGGGAAAAACAATTCAGGTAATCACTCCCACCAGTGTTACCAAGCAGCGGCTCTTTTACCTGGCTGCGGCAGTTGGTTCCAATTTTCCAATTTTTAATCTACCCTCTCTTCCAGCCTCAACACTTGCCTTCAGAAGTAGCGTGCCCAGCTGGGTACTCCCCTCCCCAACCTCAGAGGTCTGAGTGCTGCTCCTCAGGGGCATTCTCCCAGCTCTTAGTTTCTTCTTGTTTCACGTTTTGTTTTGTACTGGAGTCTAGCCGATTAACAGCGTTGTGACAGTTTCAGGTGAACA
This sequence comes from Bubalus kerabau, assembly GCF_029407905.1. NCBI lineage: Eukaryota > Metazoa > Chordata > Mammalia > Artiodactyla > Bovidae > Bubalus > Bubalus kerabau. The sequence goes on from NC_073627.1 coordinate 119,137,987, forward strand.
GCAAAGGGCCTCAGCCATACATGCACATGTATCCATTCCTCCCCAGATTCCCCTCCCATCCAGGCTGCCACATAACCTTGTTCCAGCTCTTAGTTTCTGATAACGCCACACTTCTCTCTCCAGCTCCACCAGGGGCAGCTACTCCCCTCAGTTACGGGCATCTCTTTGTTACTGCCCATGTTTCCCTTTCTGCTTTTTCAATCCTCCATTATATGTTTAATTCCTTAAATTCTTACATTCTCTATAAAAATAACTGCTATAACCCCTAAGAGATCCAGAAATACTTTCTGAACTTGTATAGATTTATGATGGATTATAAATTATTGTGATAATTAAGAATAAGTGGATTTTATCCATAGGATATATGCCACATCCAACTGACAAAGATATATTCTAAAAATTAATTTATAAATTCACTATCTGGATCTTGAAATGAATTTTCCTAACAAAAGAATACTACACATCAAGTCAGATGATCAATTCATCAGTGTTCACAATGTAACTGAACAAACTATACAAATTGTGTTAGGCAACAGAACTAGCGTAGCTTGGCAATATATATTCAAAGTTGCAAATGTAATGCTAGTGAAACCAAGCCCCCTAAAAATGAGTTCCCTTGTCAAATTAATGACTAACCTCTCTATTCAAAACTTTATTCTCTTTCTTGTCATGCCCCTTTTCCCCTCAAGATCGAAGAGTATCAAGCAAAGGGGGTATTGAAACTGATCACCACCCTGTGGGACCTTCCCAGGTACAAAAACCCTTCCATGTTGCTTGTTTCTCATTTATAGAAAAAGGCTTTAGTCCTGTATGCCAAAGAGCAGACTTAAGCAGTTATCAATTAGGAAAGTGAGGGAATGCAGAAACAGAGGGAAAGCAGGCAAAAACCAATAGTGCAACTCTACAACATGCAACAATAAAACAAAGTCCTAGTTCCTCCTCAAGGGATACAAAGAACCATCTGATACATATCTTTGAGTTGTTGTCAAGAATCTCTAAGACCCCCACCCACCCAGGTGCAGGATGCTGTCTATAAGCTGACCAGAAACAGTAGACCCCAGACTGGTGGGAACCAGAATGTTGGTGATAAAGATTCTGGAAACAGCACCACTGACCAGTCAGAAAAAAGTCCATGAGCTGCAACCCTCACCCAGAATGGTTTCTTTAAAAGCCCCGCCCTGAAGGCTGTCAGGGAGTCAGAGAGTTTCGATCATGGGCTGCCAGTTTTCCTTGCTTGGCACCCTGCAAATAAATCCTGTGCATTCCTTCACCAAAACTGGTGTCAGTAAATTGATTTTGCTGCAAAATAGGTGAGTAGACTCAAGTTTGGTTCAGTAACACTAGCAACAAATTGTATTCACTCTTTCGCTCTTTTAATTAAAAATGTTTAAATACTTTTATAAACAATATATCCAAAATACTGTCATTTCAACCTATAATTAATATTTTTAAATACATTTAAATGAGATACTAAAATTTTTTTTTTCATATTAAGACTTCAAAATTGACTGTGTATCTTACACTTTACTGGGAAAGGCCTGGTAAAATTGAGTAATTTTCCCAATTGGTTTAAGCCCTGACCTTAAATACCATCTTCAGCTGAAGATGAAAGAAGATGTGGGCGGGGTAGGGCATAGTCACTTTAGATAGTCATCAAAAAAAAAAAAGCACAGTGAACAAAAGGAGTGTTGTGATGCTTTGACAAAAATTTTTAGAGGTTTGTCATTCTCTCTCTTCCTAGTAGGGCTTCCTTGGTGGCTCAGAGGGTAAAGAATCCTCCTGCAACACGGGAGACCTGGGTTCGGTCCCTGGGTTGGGAAGTTCTCCTGGAGACAGGAATCGCAATCCACTCCAGTATTCTGGCCTGGAGAAGCCCATTGACAGAGGAACCTGCGGGGCTACAGTCCATGGGGTTGCAAAGAGTTGGGCACGACTGAGCGACTAACACTTCCACACTACCTCTTCCCAGTACAGGGAGAGAGACACCCTTACAAAGGTGTCACATATGATTTCTCTTATATATAAAAATATCTTCACACAAGAGTAACTTTAACTTGGTTTCAGAGCTTTTCTTGTGTTTGAAGTTTCTTAAAAATAACCAGTTTTAAATGACTCTTATGACAAAGGGACGTGTTTTGGGATGGCATATTCTGCTCCCCTAAATAGGAATTCTAGGTATTGATAATTAAAAAAAACCCCAAAAAACTGAAAATAGTCTTGCTGAAAGCACAGTAAGAAAAAAACTGGTCAAGCGAGGGTGGAGGAAACATGTTTAATCTAGTGGAAGTGACAGGCTTAGTTTCAAACACTGAATTAACAAAATTTATGAATTTAATTTCATAATGCAGTATTAGAGTTTTAGTATAATTGCTTTCACAATGGCTTGACTTAAGGAATTTTAAAATATCACTTTGTCTTTTAGTGAAAAACGTCATCTGGATTAGCAATAGATTGAAAAAAACTTGCAATTACTTTTTCTCTAACTCTGACCAATATGTACATGCTGTGTATATCTGCAGAAGATATTTTGGGTTCTGATTTTTGTTTCCATGATAAAAATATAAACCATGGCTTAGAGGTTCATGAACAAGGAGCTCCCTTTCCTTGTTCTGGGTCTTGCACATAATGCATTTTAAGAAGATTCCTAAATAAAATTAAAGCAAGATGTTCCAAGATTATTGGAGGAGGAGGAATATCCTCAGGCAAGATCTATATCCCCCCAGGAATATCTCACTAGTGACTCCCCCATTGTCAGGATGGCTGGCCTGCTTGTTGCTGCTTTGCCCAGCAATGCTCTGGCACAGGGGTGGGGAGGAGGAGAGTCCATAGCAGTCCTCTCAGAATGTTCCAATGTCTAGAAGAGAAAAGGTCAGGTCTCCATAAAAGAGACAGGTGAGTTGGCTTGAAACCTGTGTGCGCTGCCAAGTGGCTAATTTATGTTCCACTTACCTGGAACTATCATCTTCTGCTCTGTGTGGATATATCTATACAAACACCCCTGTCCCGAGGGCATCTAACCCCATCAAGTCCAAAGCCCAAGAAGGTGAGCCTCAGAGAGTCAGTGGGTACCAGCCCTTCTCTTTGTGTTCATGCATCTCCCCCTGAGCAATGACCCCCTTTGATTAGAGTGATGAACACTAGGCAAACTTCCTGTTATAGGGAAACCCACCCACTCACAGCACCTCAGCTTTACCCCACAGCCCCAACAGGAACCGGTGGGTAGGGAAATGACTGTATTCAGTTAGTTCCTTTATTTATTTCAATGCATATGTGTTGGGTGAATTAAGTGATATGAAGATAAATAATCTGCACTCCAGGAGTTAAAATCCCAAAGAGTCAGACATGACTTGGCACGCGTGCACACACACTCACACACAAATGTAATGAGTTTTTAAAATACTAAATTTTTTAGTAAGTAAATCTCATGATGTCAAAAGTTCCGCTTCTCTGTACACTGTTGCCTAATTGAATCTTGGAGACAGTTTTGGGTGAAGTAGAAAAGGATCGCTTTATTACTTTTCCAGGCAAAGAGGGACACAGTGGATTAACTGCCCTCAAAACTGTATGTCCCAACTTGGGGAGGATAGTGATAAGTTTTGCATTAACTATTCAAAGATGGTGTGATTAGCTTGCAGGCATTTTTCTGATGGGTTGGTGGTGAGATAAGTCAGCATCATCAACCTTCAGGTCTAACGGCACTGGGGTCTAAATGCTCCTGGGCAGTATACCGTGTTTCAGTATTTGTGGAATAGTTCAAAGATATTGTGTGTGTATTTGTTGACGAGAAAAAGGGACCTTGCCCCAGGCCCTTGGTCTTAATAACTGCTTGAATCTGCTCAGTGGAACTCAGGGAAGGTCATGGAAGCTGAATGGAGGCAGTTTCCTATAATCAAAGAACTGGGGGACACAGAAAGGCCTTGTGTTCAGGAGACCCACAGGACCCTGTAGACGTCTCTCATCACGGAAAACAAACAAACCCAATGGTCACACCTAATTTTAACACAATATAAAGACCTCCGGAATTTTTTTTTTTTCCTTTGGTTGTAAACCCTATTTTTAAAATAAGAAAAGACAGCGCTTCCCGCGGTTCCTGCCTCCCAGGAAGGGGGTATAAAATTCTGAAGACCCCACTCAAGTGTTCAGTCCCTAATCGGTTCTACCAACTAAGAACCCAAGTCAACCTAAGGAAGGAGAAAGAGGAAGCACGCAGTCAAGCACTTCCACCAGACAACGAAATGCCCAGAGGGCGCGCTGACTTGGGCCAGAAGGCCCAGGCAGCAGATGTCTGCGAAGCAGGGATGCGCTGGGCGGGGCCTAGAGGGGCGGGCCCAGGGGCGTGGCGCACGGGCGCGAGGGTGGGCGGCCCGAGACCCGGCCGCGCGGTCCTCCGGCGCCGAGTTCAGTCAGCCTAGCGCGGAGCAGCGCCGGGCGAGATCGTCCCCTTGCTGCCCAGCAGCCTCCAGCGTCTTCCGGGCCAGGCACTCGCTGCAGGTAACCAACGCTCCACCAGGTCTCCTGCTCGGCTGCCTGGCTGGAGAGGAGGAAATGGGAAGGATAGGCGGGAAAGAGGAAGCCGCCCCTTAACCAGGGCCCGGCTGCAGCGAGTGGGATCAGCTCCTCCGGGAAAGAGGACGCGGAGCCGGGGCAGGAGAAAGAGGATGCGCGGTGGGAATCCGCTTCCAGCTTGTGCGTCCGGGACCGGGGGTGGTGCAGAGCGCCCTGCCTCGACCCAACTCTTCCGTCCGGTTCGGGGAGCCTGGGACTAGGACTTTGGTGCCCACTATCACCTGGAAGCCACTTGTTTCTGCTGTCTTTCCCCCTGGTTCACGTAGCGAGTAGTAGTTTAGGAATCGGGAGTTGGCGGCTGCGGGCGTGGAGAGGCCGGGCGCGAACAGTTCCTCACTGTTGTGCTTTGGGGGCCAGAGGCTTTAACTTCGAATAATCCTAATCGTGGCCTTGCGGAGCGGAGAGGTATTTATTACCCCCATTTTACTGATAAAGATAGAAGCCTGCGCCGGGATGTTAAATGACTCACCCTAGGGGCTAACCACTGGAAAGGAGACGCTACTCTAGGGGCGCCAAAGCCCTCACGCGTTTCCTCACCTTCCTGTTTGCTCTGCATGCTTCACGCCACGTCTAGAAAATGCGTGCTGCTGCTGCTGGCTCTGTGGTGAAACAGGTGATTGTTCTTGAACGCATTATATTCCCTTCCTAGGTTTCTTTTTGGTTTTGTGTTGCTAGCGCCCAATTTCTGATTCAAATGTTTCCAATTTTTGTTGATTAGCTTTTTGAGGTGGAAGAAGCTCTCCCTCACAGCTCTTTCCCTCCCTGCCTTGTAGCTCTGTTCCTGGATACCGAGCAAAACACAGGCACCCCAGCCTGCTACACACTTCTCATCTTTCTCCGTGGATGATAGGTCGCCCGTGCATCCAGGCTGGGCCTTGCGGGCTGCCCGGTTGGAGGTGAGTCTTGTAGTCACCTGGCATCCTGCACACTCATTGGCTTTGTTATTTCGTTCTAGGGGGAACAGAGTCTTCATTTTACAAGTAGTAGGACAAGAGGGAAATTGAGGGGATATACAGTGTTCAGAGAAAGCCAGGTACCTGGAGATGAGAACAAGGCCACAGGTTTTTGTGGTCTGCATTTGGTGAGGGCTAGGTGAGCATCTGGCCGGACACTTACTTGTAAGCTTCTCTGGGCATCCTGCCCCCCTTTTAGAGCTGTTCTGAAGGGCAGATTTGTTTTACAGAGGGGAGGAAGAGGGCTGAATGGTTTTTAAAGATCAGTGTAAATTACCTTCTAGGAACCCAGGCAGTTCTAACCCCACTGCCCCGGATTAAGGAAAATGGCTTTCTGCTGTGGCTTAATCATTAAGCCTTCACGGATTTTTAGCAGACCTTCAAGATGGTCCTTCAGGGAAACTTTGGAGTTCTCAGACACCATTCCATGTTTAAAAAGAAAGAAATGGCAACCCACTCCAGTGTTCTTGCCTGGAGAATCCCAGGGACAGGGGAGCCTGGTGGGCTGCCATCTATGGGGTCGCACAGAGTTGGACACGACTGAAGCAACTTAGCAGCAGCAGCAGCAGCAACACACAGTGAATTTACTTTTACAGAGTTTTATTGGTAGATAAAAGAAGTTGATTTTTTTCCCCCCTTCCATCTCATGGTGAGGGTTGGAAGGTTCCAGTCAGCCCCTCTGCCTTTCCTTCAGCCTGATGTTGGAAAGGAACTTCTCAACCTTGGCCCTAAACATGTACTGGATTTCAATTATAGGACAGCTTCCAGTCACTAGTTACTTCATCTTTATTACTGTTTGGTTATGTGGGTCTTTGTTGCTGCAGGGACTTCCTCTAGTTGGCACCAGCAGGGGCTTCTCATTTCGGTGGCTTCTCTTGCTGAGAGCGTTGCTTCGGTGGTTGCGGCACGTGGGCTCAGAGGTTGTGGCGCACAGGCTCAGTTGCTCTGAGGCATGTGGGATCTTCCTGGACCAGGAGGCTGACCCGTGTCCCCTGCATTGGCAGGTGGATTCTTAACCACTGGACCACCAGGAAAGTTCTCTAGCTCTTTTCCATTTGCAATTTTGTTGCTTAACACTAAAGAACTGTTTCTCTTGAGAATTATGAACTATCTCCTGGTGGGCTACTGTCCAAATTGTCGAATCAGGGGTGAGTTAGTGACTGAGCACAAGCAGGATCAACTGTGTACAAAATGAAATTTAGGGACTTCGCTGGTGGTCCAGTGGTTATGACTGTGAGCTTCCATTGCAGGGGCCACTGGTTCAATCCCTGATATGGAAACAAAGATCTCCACATGTTGCTTGGTTTGGCCAGGGGAAAAAAAAAAAACAAAAACAAACCCCACTACAGATCTACAGGAACTAAATAGGTAATTCATGGGGAGAGCTAAATGGACTGAAATTGGTTCCAGGTGACCTGCCAACACCTGGGCGGATATCGGCCATTCTCTCCCTCTAATTGTGTAGGAATTCTAGCCCAGTGTGACCAGAGCTTCCCTACCCAATAATTGAACAAAGTTTATTTAAAAAAAAAAAAATGTAAAAAGTGATTTTAAATGTTGGCTTTTTTCTTTCTTAAAACACAAGAAATAAAATCAAATTTGGTTTATTCATCGTATTTTCAAATCTCTTATAAACTGCTACACCTGGTGATCACATTCTCAAGTGAATGAAAAATTCTGACCTATGATATATATGTTGTACATTTTTCTGAAATGAGGTGGCAGGAAACAAATTAATCCTATTGAAAGTATCTCAGTCTCAATTTCTGTTTTCTGTGACATATAGATTAGGTCACCTGCACTGACAAAAATAGTCTTTTTATGGGCCAACCAAGGAATTGTGTTACTGTTTATTTATAGTTCTGGTTCAAGCTGTCAGCTGCCTTACTCCCTGTCTTAAAAAGAGAGTTCCCAAATGACTGTTCTTATAAATCTGTTGTTTCTCCTGGGGTCTGTCTGTATTTTAAAACACACTGGCTTTGACACAGGAGACATGGCTTGAAGTTGTCATATGTCCTTGTTGCCTATATGTGGCAAATACATGTATGCTTAGACCAGAGTTCCTTCACTATGGCACTTCTGACATTTTGGGCCAGATAATTTCCTGTTGGGATTGTCCTGTGCATTGTAAGCTGTGTAGCAGTGTTCCTGGCTCAACCCACTGGATGCCATTGGTCCCCTCCGTCTGGTTATAACGACCAAAAATGTCTCCAGACATTGTTAGATATCCCCTGGGGAGCATAGTTGCCTAGTTGACAAAAAAAATGAGCGAATATTTAAAATGCTTTAGACATTTATTAAGTAAAGTGTATACTGAACATAATTAACTTTAAACTTCTAATGACTAGAGAAGCTATCTAACACTTTAAGTATTTTTATAATAAAGATGACTGAATCAGGGTTCTTTCTGAATGGCCATGTATACCTTGCAAGACTTTGCTTCCAAAGAAATTTTAAGTGTTTGATGTGGCTGTCAAATTTCTAAAGTTTAAAATGTGGAAGCTAAAAAGGAATCCTACAGCAGTTTTCATTTTTCTCATTTTAATTGCTTGATGTCTTTCAGTTGTCTTTTAAGGTGATGGAGTATCAATGAATGATGGTTGTTGATTTGAAAAAATCAACACAGTCTCTCATATAAGAACGTCAAACAAAAGTCTAAGCAAAAATTTAACAATGAGACCTGGTGTAAATTATGTTTAAAGTAGAATTTAGTTTTAAAAGAAATTAAAAATTTTTTGCCTAACATCAATAACTAGGAAAACTGTGTGTTTCTATAGTCTGAGAAATACTAATTTTATGGAAGAGAATTATAAGTAATATATGATTTTGCTTACCAGAAGAAAAAAATGTCCTGCAAGTATAATCCTCGTGTATAATCCTGCAAGTATAATATAGACCTTATGGAGGTTGAAAACATTGCCTTGGTTATAAAAAATGCATCCTTAGCTAGGGACTGGCTATTCATTGGGCCCCTTGCAGAAATCAGACTAATTTATAAGGCTCTAGGCTGGCTACAGAGTTTGTGGGGCCCCTTCTTTAAACATTATGAATTTTAAGATGGCAACAGATAACTGAGCATTAAGCAGAACATAGGGTCTTGTGTGATTGCACACAGGAAACTGGTCCTGGTAGCTTAAAAGAGGATTATATTCACAAATAAAAATCCAGAGAACTACTCCTGCTACCATTAAGCACCCAGAATTTCTGATTCATTGATTGTACTAATATTTCCAACCAGGAGTCTATGTGTTATTTGATAATCAGTGCAGTAAATTTACTAAGAACTTCCTCCCATGATGAATTTTTCTTTTGCTAAAGAGGGAGCCAGATTGTTTGGGAGGGTCCTGTGAACTTGAATGACCTGTTTACTCATTGAACCACTATTTACTGAGCACCTGTTTGATTCTAGGCATTGTCAGCTCTGGCCTGCAGCTGTGAATGGGATAGAAGTGCTCTACCTTTACGAACCATTTAGTCTAGTGTCTCAAGGACAGGGGGACAGACAAGCACATAGTCACATAGGCAATTACAGTCATAAGTGGTACTTCAGAGAAGCACAAGTATCTGGAGACCATTTAACCTGGAGACCTAACCCAGATTAGGGGAAGGGATTTCTCAGGATAGGTCTTTCTGAAAAGAGGTACTTAAAATGAGGCCTTAAAAATGAGTAGAAGTCAGGTGAATTAGGGTTTAGTGTTCCAGGCTGAAATGGTTGAGACCAAAGAAGGAATGTAGCTTGGGATGAGGCCTCTTGGGCCATCTTTTGGACTTTGCACTTTAATGAAAAGGTAGAGGGAACTCACTGAAAACTTTTAAATAAGAGATAAGATGATTAGATTTGGGTTTTAAAAATGATCATCCTCACTGCTGTGTTTGGAGGGGTAGGCCCTATTGGCATATATGGTATCTGTGCAAACCAGGAAAAGACTCCCTTCTGGGTGGACCAATTAGAAAAGATGTACTGCTTGTCCCATTAGGTCAGGTCAGAGGCAGTCCCCTGAGCCAGTCACTTTGTGTGGGCACAGCCTGTCCACACGCTGGGGAAGGGGAGAATGGGGTGTGGCCCGATAGTGCAAAGGCTTTTTGCAGCCACCCAGGGGTAGAGAGGGGAGTAGATGGGGGACGGATGGAGAGCATGAGAGAGATAATGAGTTTGTAGTTAGAAATCAGTAAGACGGTAGTTACTGTTTGGGTATAGTTGTTGGAGAGAAGCTATCAAAAATGATTCAAAAGTTGGGCATACAGTCAGAATGGCTGTGATCCAAAAGTCTACAAGCAATAAGTGCTGGAGAGGGTGTGGAGAAAAGGGAACCCTCTTACACTGTTGGTGGGAATGCAAACTAGTACAGCCACTGTGGAGAACAGTGTGGAGATTCCTTAAAAAACTGGAAATAGAACTGCCATACGACCCAGCAATCCCACTGCTGGGCATACACACTGAGGAAACCAGAAGGGAAAGAGACACGTGTACCCCAGTGTTCATTGCAGCACTGTTTATAATAGCCAGGACATGGAAGCAACCTAGATGTCCATCAGCAGATGAATGGATAAGAAAGCTATGGTACATATACACAATGGAGTATTACTCAGCCATTAAAAAGAATACATTTGAATCAGTTCTAATGAGGTGGATGAAACTGGAGCCTATTATACAGAGTGAAGTAAGCCAGAAAGAAAAACACCAATACAGTATACTGCTACTGCTAAGTCACTTCAGTTGGTCTGACTCTGTGTGACCCCATAGACGTCAGCCCACCAGGCTCTCCTGCCCCTGGGATTCTCCAGGCAAGAACACTGGAGTGGGTTGCCATTTCCTTCTCCAATGCATGAAAGTGAAAAAATGAAAGTGAAGTCACTCAGTCATGTCCGACTCTTAGCGACCCCATGGACTGCAGCCCACCAGGCTCCTCCATCCATGGGATTTTCCAGGCAAGAGTACTGGAGTGGGGTGCCATTGCCTTCTCCCCAGTACAGTATACTAATGTGTATATTTGGAATTTAGAAAGATGATAACAATAACCCTGTATGCAAGACGGCAAAAGAGACATAGATGTGTAGAACAGTCTTTTGGTCTCTGTGGGAGAGGGAGAGGGTGGATGATTTGGGAGAATGGCATTGAAACATGTATAATATCATATAAGAAATGAAGGGATGACCCAGAGGGATGGTATGGGGAGGGAGGAGGGAGGGGGGTTCAGGATGGGGAGCATGTGTACACCTGTGGCAGATTCATGTTGATGTATGGCAAAACCAATACAATATTGTAATTAGCCTCCAATTAAAATAAATTTAAATTAAAAAAAAAATAAAAGTTGGGCATAAATACCTGAGTGGGATAGGATGGTGAAACCATTTTCGGTTGAAGGGGACTAGGGGAGGAGTGGGTTTGGCACAGGTGGGGGAGGGAAAGTAATTCCACTTGAGTCTGCTTTTGAGGCATTCCAGGTGGAGTCAGGGAGTAGGCAGAGGGAACTCCTGAAAGAGATCTGGGATAGAAATACATATTTTGAGGCCGTTGCAAATAAATAGTCCTTGAATATCCCTGGTGGCTCAGGCAGTAAAGAATTTGCCTGCAGTTCGGGAGACCAGGGTTCGATCCCTTGGTTGAGAAGATCCCCTGGTGGAGGGCATGGCAACCCACTCCAGTATTCTTGCCTGAAGAATCCCGTGGACAGAGGAACCTGCTGGGCTACAGTCCATGGGATCACAAAGAGTCAGACACGACTGAGTGACTAAGCACAGCGCACACCATATGAAAAAGATATCCAGAACACTGCTAGCTCAGTTCCTAAGAGGAAGAGATACTTTAAAAAGATCACCCAAAGAGGGGTGTAGAATGAATGAGAAGGAGAGGGGGCTGGCCTTGGAGAGTTTGATCATTGTGCTCAGAGGAAGAGGAGAAGCTGGTTAAGACTGAGAAGCCAGGCACACCTACAAGGTAGGCAGGAATTGGGGGGTCTGTGGCCTGCTCTTGTTTGTTTTTTCAAATTGAGATTGAAGAGACGTCTAATGCTGATGGAAAGTTTCTGGTACAGAGGGAGAGGCTAAAGATGTGTGAACGAGAAAGAAATGCTAGGGCCAGGCGTCATAGAAGGTGGAACAAAATGGTTTTGAGAACCCAGGTGGGGAAATTGGGCTTTGATAGAAAATGGGAGGGAGAAGATGGATGAAGTAGTCTCAGATTTGGGGATCAGAATTGTGAGGACTTTTTCTCTGAAGGACGTGGCAAAACCATTTGCCAAGGTGGGTGTGTTTGTGTATAAAGTCACATATTTCGTCAACGCAGTATTTATTGAGCATTTTCTAGTGCCAGACATTGTGGTAGGCTTCCTGGAAACTATTAGGAATGATGTTGATTGGCATTACTGTTGGCCCTTGTGATATAATAAGTAATATATATTAGATGTTTGTCTCTGGTTCCTGCCACAGCTTCTAGAACCCTTGGCATGTCCAGAGAGATAGGGGTAGTAAAAACATCTTTTGTTATTCACAGTGGGGCACCTTTCCACTCCTGGTTTTATGCTAACGTGTGACTTAGGTGAGGGTGGGGAGGGATCCTAGGTAGCCTCAGGATGGGACTGGTCACCAGAGTTAGTTCCGTCCCTCAGTTGTGTCCAACTCTTTGTGACCCATGGGCTGCAGCATGCCAGGCTTCCCTGTCCATCACCATTTTCCGGAGCTTGCTCATGTCCATCGAGTCAGTGATGCCATCCAGCCATCTCATCCTCTGTCGTCCCCTTCTCCTCCTGCCCCAATCCCTCCCAGCATCAGAGTCTTTTCACATAAGTCAGTTCTTTGCATCAGGTGGCCAAAGTATTTGAGTTTCAGCTTCAGCATCAGTCCTTCCAATGAATATTCAGGGCTGATTTCCTTTAGGATGGACTGGTTGGATCTCCTTGCAGTCCAAGGGACTCTCAAGAGTCTTCCCCAGCACCACAGTTCAAAAGCATCAATTCTTTGGTGCTCAGTTTTCGTTATAGTCCAACTGTCACATCCATACATGACTACTGGAAAAACTGTAACTTTGACTTAGATGGACCTTTGTTGGCAAAGTAATGTCTCTTTAATATGCTGTCTAGATAGGTCATTGTTTTTCTTCCAAGGAGCAAGTGTCTTAATTTCATGGCTGCGGTCACCATCTGTAGTGATTTTGGAGCCCCCCAAAATAAAGTCGGTCATTGTTTCCATTGTTTCCTCATCTGTTTGCCATGAGATGATGGGACTGGATGCCATGATCTTAGTTTTTGAATGTTGAGTTTTAAGCCAGCTTTTTTACTTTCCTCTTTCATCTTCATCAAGAGGCTGTTTAGTTCCTCTTCACTTCCTACCATAAGTGTGGTATTATCTGCATATCTGAGGTTATTGATAAATTTCTCCTGGCAATCTTAATTCCAGCTTGTGTTTCATCCAGCCTAGCATTTCTCATGATGTACTCTGCATATAAGTTAAATAAGCAGGGTGACAACATACAGCCTTGACGTACTCCTTTTCCTATTTGGAACCAGTCCATTGTTCCATGTCCGGTTCTAACTGTTGCTTCTTTACCTGCATACAGGTTTTGCAGGAGGCAGGTAAGGTGGTCTGGTATTCCCATCTCTTTAAGAATTTTCCACAGTTGTGTTCCACACAGTCAAAGGCTTTAGCATAATCAATAAAGCAGAAGTAGATGTTTTTTCTGGAATTCTCTTGCTTTTTCTGTGATCCAATAGATGTTGGCAATTTGATCTCTGTTTCTTCTGCCTTTTCTAAAACCAGCTGGAACATCTGGGAGTTCACAGTTCATGTATTGTTGAAACCTGGCTTGGAGAATTTTGAGCATTACTTTGCTAGCATGTGAGATGAGTGCAATTGTGTGGTAGTTTGAGCATTCTTTGGCATTGCCCTTCTTTGGGATTGGAATGAAAACTGACCTTTTCCAGTCCTATGGCCACTGCTGAGTTTTCCTAATTTGCTGGCATATTGAGTGCAGCACTTTCACAACATCATCTTTTAGAATTTGAAATAGCTCAATTGGAATTCCATCACTTCCACTAGCTTTGTTCATAGTGATGCTTTCTAAGGCCCACTGGACTTCACATTCCAGGATGTCTGGCTCTAGATGAGTGATCACACCATCATGGTATTCTGGGTCATGAAGATCTTTTTTGTACAGTTCTTCTGTGTATTCTTGCCACTTCTTAATATCTTCTGCTTCTGTTAGGTCCCTACCATTTCTGTCCTTTATCGAGCCCATCTTTGCATGAAATGTTCCCTTGGTATCTCTAATTTTCTTGACAAGATCTCTAGTCTTTCCCATTCTGTTGTTTTCCTCTGTTTCTTCCTTTGATCACTGAGAAAGGCTTGCTTCTCTCTCCTTGCTGTTCTTTGAAACTCTCCATTCAAATGGGTAGATCTTTGCTTTTCTCTTTTGCCTTTCACTTCTTTTCTCAGTTATTTGTAAGGCCTCCTCAGACAACCATTTTGCCTTTTTGCATTTCTTTCTCTTGGGGATAGTCTTGATCACTGCCTCCTGTACAATGTTGTGAACCTCCGACTATAGTTTTCAGGCACTCTGTCTATCAGATCTAGTCCCTTGATCTATTTGTCACTTCCACTGTATAATCAAGGGTCACCAGAAAGACCAAGTAATTAGAAGGCTGGGACTTTTCAGCCCCACAGGCTGACCTCTTGGAAGGGAAAGAGGTGCTAGGGATTGAGATACACAGACACTTGAAGAAGCTGTTAGGAGACCTTCTGGGTTGATGGGCACATCAAGGTGCTAATAGAGGCAGCCTGTGCAGAGAAGAAGCCAGGAAGCTTGGCACCCCTCCCCCATACCTTACCCTCTGTATCTCTTCCATTTGACTGTTCATAAGTCATATTCTTTCTAATAAACTGTAGTAGTAAGTAGAATGTTTTCTGGAATCTGAGCTGTGCAAGCAAATTTTCACACCTTGGGATTCATGAGAAGCCCTGAATTCACAGAACCCCCAAATTTATAATTTGCCTGGGCACCCCATTTGCAGCTGATGCCTGCAGAAGGCATTCTTGTGGGACTAAGCCCTTAATATGTGGGATCTGGGCTAACTCCAGCTAGTTTATGACAGAATTGAACTGAATATTTGGGTACCCAGTTGGTGTCAGAATTGGCTTGTGTCTGGAGGGACAAAAACCCCACGTTTGGTGCCAGAAGTGTTGTAAAAATAGCTCAGCCCTATACACCTGAAATAGCCTCTCACTATCTTTTCTTGAAACCACCTTTGACCTTATACTTGATGACTGAAGGCATCACCTGAGAGCTTGCTTTTGGTGAACATCAAGGCCTGGGTGGGTGCCGGGAAGGCTTCTGGAGGGGCAGGGTATTCCCTAGCTCCTTTGTCAGTTTGCAGGTTCATGTCCAGGTTCTCAGTGTTGACTGTACAATAGGAACACCTGGCAGCTTTAAAAATTCCTGGCACTCAAGTCAAACTCCTGACTAATTCCGTCGAATCTCTCAGGTTAGGGAATTGGTATTCTTTGAAAGCTCCCAGTGGTTCTAATGTGTGTACAGCCAAAGCTGAGAGCCGCTCACTGGGATACCAGACCAGTTAAAGCCATTTGCCCCATTGAGCTCCAGCCCATTGCCTAGAATTTGCCTGTTGTGTATCAACAGTTAGGTCCAGACCCTTATGAATGAAATAGGTTAGTGCCCAAAGAAGGAGGCGAATGACAATTCTATGGGATGTTGAAGGAACATATGAAACCTTCTATTTATAATTTTGTAAACATTTAAGAAAGAAGTCAAGCTGTGTTATCTCCAGTCTCTCTCGTGTGGTGCCTTCTAGATTTGGTGTCTTGTATGGGGAGTGTGATTTTCTCAGGAGGAAGAGGTGAGGAGTCCTCACCTGACCCCTAAGTGTATTGGGAAGTGTTGCAATTTGCCAGTGACAATATCATGGAGTTATGAGGTTTTATGAACACAAAGGCTTTAAGTCATGGCACCTCTCAAACAGTGAATGGAGACTTACCTGTGAGTGGGTTACAGGTTTCCTGAGATTCATTCTCTCTCATCCATCTCCCTTCAGCCAGGGCGCTGAAGTTGAGCAGTCACCTTCTTGGATATGTGTTCTAAAAGCATCACAGCTTCAGATGGCAGATGCTTTATCATCCATTGTAATGCTCTGGGCAGGGGGTGTGACCATCTTTCCACTGCTTATCTTCCCTGGTTCTCTTGCAGGCACACATCTAAGAGTAATTGAGTTTACCGGTGTCTGCATTTTTCTTTAGCAAAAGACAAGGTCTCCAAATTGCCCTTTCCCAGTTTTGCTGTGCCTGTCGGTAGTTGCGATTGTCTTCCCAGGTGACTTAGTGGTAAAGAATCTGCCTTCCAGTGCAGGAGCCGCAGGAGACTCTATCCCTGGGTTGGAAAGATCCCCTGGACAAGGAAACGGCAACCCACTCCAGTATTCCTGCCTGGAGAATCCCATGGACAGAGGAGCCTAGTGGGTTACAGTCCATAGAGTCACAAAAGAATGGGATGTGACTGAGAATCCCATGGACAGAGGAGCCTAGCGGACTACAGTCCATAGAGTCACAAAAGAATGGGATGTGACGCGCGTGCGTGCACGCACGCACACACACACACCCACCCACCCACCTCCCCCCCCCCCCCATGCATCAGTAGTTGTTGTTACTTTGTAGAGCAGGAACAATCCAAGATAAATATGAAGTTCACATAAGGAGAGGGAGAGTGACCACATTTCAAAAGTAATTTAGGCTACAGAGGCATTTGGAAATAACCATTTGGAAATGTTGGCATTGAATGTGAACATGCTGCCAAGAAATATGGTAGATTTATGAGTCATTGAAACTTTGGAGTTTGGAGGAAAATGGCACATGTATGACTGAGTCCCTTTGCTGTCCACCTGAAACTATCAGTGTTGTTAATTGGCTATAATATAAAATAAAAAGTTTTTAGAAAACCAAAACTCTCCCCCTCCACAAAGAAAAAGCTTGGAAGCAAAATTGTCTACCTGTTAAAGTGTTTTAGGTGAAGAGTGTCAGTAAGTTTTGAATCTATTTGTTGAATTTATAAAAATGTGATGCCTGACTAATTTGCAAGAACAAGTGATTGAAACTTACCAGCTGAATCTCATCAAGGAGCTTTGTGTAACTGGTGGATAGACAGAGAAGTAAGTATCAAGATTTAGGAAGGAGAGCTAAGAGTGTTCTTCTGTTTTTCCAATGGATCCTTGTCACCCTAGATGGCCATTAAAGCAAAATGTTACAGGCCATTGAGCTTGGAAGCAGTCATTCAAGCACTTGATGGCAAAGTAATTAACTGGGGTTTTCAAAGATAATGAACCATATTTAATTTATTGCTTCCATTACAAATATTAGTTACAAATTTGTAGTGAGCAAGAAGTTTTTTGCCTTAATTAAGCTGAACTGAACTGAATTAACTCTGTTTCATCTTTTTATTTTGTAATGCCCATCATTTAAAGATATATATGTACAGTAGTACTTGTAATTTTGAAAGAAATATGCATATATTGAATGTACTTACTGAAAGCTTTTACTCTTAGCTGTTCATAGTAAAAATTTTGCAAGCTTATCATTAAAAGCTTTGAGCCAAACTGCTGTCTCCCCTACCCCCCTGCCCCACAGTAGTCCGGAAACTTGCTTCCTTTTAAACTTTAATCTAAAACTGCCTCTTCCCCATGCTCCTGTGGTTCATTCAGTGGAAAATGAAATTGTTATAAGAGTAAAAATAAATGTTCACACTCTGCAAAGTGTTGAATACTGTCTTCTCTTGAAATGTGTACATAAACTTCCTTTCAACAAGCCAGTTTGAACACTTTAAGATACAAACACAAAAAGCCATGGAATTTCCAGAAATCTTGTCATCAGTTCTTTGCTCTGGGGCAGGTAAATGCTTTCAGTCATGTGGCTGTCCATCCTTTTATTCACTAACCATGTCAGTGCTGTTGTCCATGAACCCACACAGCCAGTTTGGGTAGTTTTGGCAAGCGGAGATTGGTGGAGGGCTGCAGTTCTTCAGGCAGGTAAAGGTTAAAAAGCCAGTCTCAGGTCAGCTATGTCCTGTGTTGGGACTCTGATTGCCCCTCCCAGGAAACTTTGACTTGAGGCACAGGGAATCAAACATTCCAGCAGGAGTCAGCTGACTGTTAGATTCAGCTGACAAATGTGTTGGAGTCAAGGAATCACGAATTTTGTGGAATCAGCAGCTGGACTCAGGAATGCGCCCTAGGCACCGTCCCAGGCTACTTGACTTGTCAGGCTTATGTGTCCTTTTGGTATAAGCATAGGACATGCCTCTAGACTATCCCAATCCATCCACATAGAGGGAGCACGCTGATCTCATCTGGTTAAGATTGTTGAGATTCCAAGTTCTGATCGCAGAGGGCACAGGTTCTACCCCAGTGGGGGAACTAAGATGGGGCACATTGCACAGCCTGGCCAAACAAAAAACAAAAAGCCAAGATTTTCAAACACATGCACAAATCAAAATGAGTGCCTTTGAGTATTCATGAAACGAAGCAGGGTCCTGTGGGGCCCTCCCAAGGACAGAGCCTTTTTGTGCCCCTTGCAGAAACCAGTACTCGAGAAACCAAGCACCCCACTTGGATCCAGCGTCCAGAGGAGTTAACACTCCAAGCTCTGATCCCCGAACAGGGTTTTTATACATGGACAGGCATGATTAAGCAGGTTTGTGAGTTTGCAGGGGCAGGACAATTGCAAAGAGCAGGACAAGGGTGAGTGAGGTAAGCTCCAGTGCTTAGTATTGTGAGTCCCCACTTTCTAAGACCTACATGATCCAGACTTTGCAAGGAGCAAGCTGAGTTACAGAGGCAAAAGGAGCAGGAGGTTATGTAAAATTTTAACTTTTCCTCTTCATTCCCCTTTCTTGATGCTCCTATCACTCATTGTAGAAAGCATCATCTCATGTTTTGGTAAGACATTCAGAGCTCCCCATCATTTGGGGGGCTATATTGAATTACTAGCATTTGTAACTTTATGGATTTAATCTGAGAGGTTATGAACTGGGTAATCGTATTGAGACTACAAGGGCCAAACAAGAGCGCAGCAAAGAGCATGAAGAGAGGACCTGTTAAAGGGAGAAGCCACGATACCCAGCTCCAGATATTGTTCCAATTACCCCAGGAATTAGCTAGTTTTTCTCTCCTTTTTATGATTTGTTCCCTTAGCTGCTGTTGGGCCATGTCCCTGACTATTTCTGATTGGTTTACATAAGAGCAGCATTTTTCATTCAAGAAAAGGCAGAGTCCTCTCTTTTCAGCTGTCAGTAGGTCTAGCCCTCTCCTATTCTGTAAAACCACCTCAGCCAGGGAGTCTAGTTGGTCCTGTAATGAAGAGCAGCAATAATACTGTTCAGAGATAGAGGCCAGGGTTGACAATGAAAATCCATTAATAATTCGATAGCTGGATCCTCAAGCTTCCGCCATGCGTTGACCAGTCAGCTGCCGGAGTGTGGCTGGGGCAAGGCTGAAGAATCCTCAGGCGTCTGCTGTGCATTGACCAGTCAGCTTCCGGAGTGACTAGAGCAGGGCTCAGCGTCCTTCGTGGGTGAGGGTTGTTGTCTTTGGGACTGGACCTTGAGGTTTTTGGGGTCCTGAACTGCTTTCCAGGTAGCATCACAGGAAGTCACTGCCTTCTTGACTCTGGTGTGGTGGATCCAAAGGATGACACCTATAACTTTAACAGCAGTAGAGGTTGCCAGGATGACCCTGTGAGGGCCTGTCCAAACTGGCTGAAGTGTTTGTTTTGTTTTTAATCTAACCCATACCTCTTCTCCTGGCTGATAGGGATGAACCCAATTGCCCAAAGGAATGGGTGTCCTTTCTAAGGTTTCTTGGATGATATGGCAGAAGACTTTTCCAGGTGTCAGGACATCTCCAAGTCAGCTAGTTGTTAGTGGTCTCCCTTGAGCTTTTTTTTTTATCATTGGGGGTGGTCTCCCATATAAGATCTCAAAGGGAGAGTAGCCTGAGGACCTCGGGTGCATTTACGGAGGGAGATGAGTCCACAGAATGATAAGGCAGCTTGTTCCAGCATTGTCTGGGTGTTGGCTGGGGGATATTTTTGTTGTACTGCTGCTTGGAAAAACAAGCTTAAGAAAGTTAAAGATACATGGCCCAAAGATTGACAGAAGTGGGAAAGCTGTGGTGGGGCTGTCCAGGAGAACCAGGTCCAGACATTGGTTCATGACATTAGTGTGTCTCTAGGTATGAGAAGATGCAAGAATTTGGACTCATAAAAAATGGCTCCCGGAAAACATTTGACTATCTGAAGGCCTGTTTTTCCGGGTTTTTCCCAGAGCACAGAGTGCCTTATTTTTTGTCTCCACCCTGAACTCTTTTCAAGGGGGTGTTGAAGGTCAGCATCTTGTAGTGGTCATGATTTAATCTTTGTAGAGGCAGCTGGCAAGGGCCAACTTCCAGTCAGCAGGGCCCCTTCATAGCCACACATTTGACCATGTTTTGGGGACATTTAATGGTCATTGTGTCCCACAGTGCTGGGAAGGCTCATTCCCAGGTCTAACAAAGATTCCACTGGACAGGCCACTCAATGTGTTGTCGCTAGACCAGGCCTTATAAGTAGCCAAAGTCTCTGAACCATACCTGTCTTACTAGCCTTTTGGTCCAGGAAAATATTTCCTCTTGTTGCTTCTTCCCATATCTAGAGTTACATTATTACAGTTACTGCTCTCATATGGAACTGTATATCAGCATTTTATCACAGGCTCAGTCACACATTTGGTACCATAAGAAATAATCTTCTGAAAGAAGCTACATAGAAAATAATATAGCTAGCAGTTATTAGTAAGGTCACAAGCAAGATGTGACCTTAAATGTCCAGAACTTTCATTGGGTGTAGCCCGGTATACCCCAGGTCATCTGACTCAGTTAAATGATTATCAGTTCAGTTCAGTCGCTCAGTCGTGTCCGACTCTTTGCAACCCCATGAATCGCAGCACGCCAGGCCTCCCTGTCCATCACCAACTCCCGGAGTTCACTCAGACTCATGTCCATCGAGTCGGTGATGCCATCCAGCCATCTCATCCTCTGTCATC
The DNA here is from genome assembly GCF_029407905.1 of Bubalus kerabau. Classification (NCBI taxonomy): domain Eukaryota; kingdom Metazoa; phylum Chordata; class Mammalia; order Artiodactyla; family Bovidae; genus Bubalus; species Bubalus kerabau. The sequence continues at coordinate 119,158,579 of NC_073627.1, forward strand.
CCCTTTTCCTCCTGCCCCCAATCCCTCCCAGCATCAGAGTCTTTTCCAATGAGTCAGCTCTTCGCAAGAGGTGGCCAAAGTACTGGAGTTTCAGCTTTAGCATCATTCCTAGGCAAGTGTTAATCTCCTGGTTGTGCATCATGGAGCATCTGACCTTTATCCAAAGATTGGTTACTGAGGTAAGCTTTAAAAACTATCTTAGAGTGTCCTTTTTAATAACTTAATTAAACCTTTTAGCAATATAACATAACAAGGAACTATCTCAGAAGTGAGTCTTAGTAAGCATAGACCTTAATTAACAAAACTAGAACTTAATATTCAGTGAAATATAATTTTTTTTTGAGAACTCATTGTGAGGGCCTTAACACTGTAGCCAGGGAAGGCTTTAACCCATCAAATAAAAATGAGGTCTGTCAGGGAGCTGGGAAAAGCCAAGAGGCTGTCTTGGATTTCCCATAGCCTTGGCTCTTTGATTTTTAGCTGTTGTTTATCCATTTTTAATTTCTTGATTTAGGAGCAGACTATTGCCATGTTTTAAGCACATCAGGATAGCAAAAGTCTTACTGTGAGGGGCTATTTTTTTGTAGAAGCAGAATGAACTTTGTCTACATGTGCCGTAATCTTAAATAATTTTATTTACCTTACCAAAGTAGCAAAAAGATTTTAAAACAAATATAAATCACTTAAAGGCAAAGAAATTCATAATCTGTTATCAAAATCTGCATTCTAAGTAAACTTTGTTCTCTAAACAGAGGACCAAAATCCAATCTGGTACCAGCTTACTGTTAATAACAAAATTTGTTTATCTGTTTAATCTTAGAAAGTCTTTTCCATATATCTTGAAGAACTAGCAGTATTCTTTTAAAGGCATGAGAGTAAAACCATAGAAGGCATGTTTAAAATCTGATTCTATTATAATTGGCAAAGAAACCTGGTCATTGTTGTGATATGTAACACTTTAATATGATAACTAGAATTATAATTGACCATATTTTATCAGGGTATATCAGATTTATATGAATTTCATACAATTTTAGGATATCTATATTAGTAACATCAACCGTGCAGTATAACCTAAAAGATTTTTCGCTCCTTTAACAGTACTTCCCATGTAATTTAACATGTCCAATTAACCCAGGCAGCTTAATAGCTCTTTGGGATGTCTCAGGGGCCCTCTGAAGCATCTCAAACTTAGCTGGAAGACAAGTTATTTAGGAAGTTTTGTCAATAAATATCAGAAGGGTTTATAACACTCAAACAGGATCATATAAGTCACTGTGAAATAAAAGTTATTTACTTAGCCAAAGTTAACAGAAGATTTCAAAGGTAAATATAGAACAGATCAATTAAGAGGTAAAGAAAGTTAAATCTATAATTAAAAGCAGTTCAACATCTGAAGAAAGTATGTCCTCTTAACAGAGAGAAAGGCCAAATTTAAGTTTTTACACCAGCTTACTTTAAACTCATTTAGGTAAATTTAATTAAATTTATTTTAAACTTAGTTCTCAGTTCAGTTGCTCAGTCATGTCCGACTCTTTGCGACCCCATGAATTGCAGCACACCAGGCCTCCCTGTTCATAACCAACTTCTGGAGTTCCCTCAAACTCACGTCCGTCGAGTCGGTGATGCCATCCAGCCATTTCATCCTCCGTCATCCCCTTCTCCTCCTGCCCCCAATCCCTCCCAGCATCAGGGTCTTTTCCAATGAGTCAACTCTTCGCATGAGGTGGCCAAAGTACTGGAGTTTCAGCTTTAGCATCATTCCCTCCAAAGAAATCCCAGGGCTGATCTCCTTCAGAATGGACTGGTTGGATCTCCTTGCAGTCCAAGGGACTCTCAAGAGTCTTCTCCAAAACCACAGTTCAAAAGCATCAATTCTTTGGCGCTCAGCTTTCTTCACAGTCCAACTCTCACATCCATACATGACTACTGGAAAAACCATAGCCTTGACTAGACGGACCTTTGTTGGCAAAGTAATGTCTCCGCTTTTTAATATGCTATCTAGGTTGGTCCTAACTTTGCTTCCATGGGGCAAGAGTCTTTTAATTTCATGGCTGCAGTCACCATCTGCAGTGATTTTGGAGCCCAGAAAAATAAAGTCTGACACTGTTTCCATTGTTTCCCCATCTATTTCCCATGAAGGGATTGGACCAGATGCCATGATCTTCATTTTTTGAATGTTGAGCTTTAAGCCAACTTTTTCCCTCTCCTCTTTCACTTTCCTCAAGAGGCTTTTTAGTTCCTCTTCACTTTCTGCCATAAGGGTGGTGTCATCTGCATATCTGAGGTTATTGATATTTCTCCCGGCAATCTTGATTCCAGCTTGTGTTTCTTCCAGCCCAGCATTTCTCATGATGTACTCTGCATATAAGTTAAATAAGCAGTGTGACAATATATAGCCTTGACGTACTCCTTTTCCTATTTGGAACCAGTCTGTTGTTCCATGTCCAGTTCTAACTGTTGCTTCCTGACCTGCATATAGGTTTCTTAGTTCTAACCATGCACAATTTTCCACAGACTTTTTAATCACTTTCCATAACAGCCACCTATAAGTCAGACCTACTTTCTTTTCCCTTTATAAAATGTAATTTTGTTTTTTATATCTTCTTTATTAAAAACGTACATCCTACTTCCTTATTAGATTGGCAAACAAACATTAATACTAGATATTTAATATTGAATGTTTCCCAGTTTACATGAACCTGAAATTTATTTAGGTTAATTTTTCTTGTATTTAGAATTGTTTGATTTCTAAGCACTTACTTTTCTTTAGGCCAATTAAATTAGAACTCATTTACAACTTCAACAATATTATTTAAAAAAAAAACAAAAGACATACACTGAGACATACATAAATACAGACAGACAGAGATCTTATAGTTTTCTGTTTGAGATTTAAAATACCTCTTTGACCCCCCCCCCTTTTTTTTTCTTTGCTTGAGGTTCTAATTTGCCCAAGACTGATGTCTCAGGCAAAGTTGGCTGTGTGTTTCAAGGACATGGAAAGGGTTAACTTCAAGGTTTTCCCTGGGCAGGCCTTTCAACAAGCCAGTTGTTTTTAATTGCATATACAAGAAGAATTGGTTTTGCAGTTTCCAAAAAGAAAAAAAGTTTCTCTCCCTCCATTCACTCAGCAGTTATGCAGTCACAATCATTTGGAGTCTATCACAACGCCTCCCTTCTCCCAAGTCCTCAGGTTTCCTTAACTCTTGCTCCCTTCCTGGGAGCTCCAAGGAGGTGATCAGTCTCCTCTTCTACCCACTGGGGTAGGCCTGACTGGGGACTGGCCCCGGGGCCTTAGCTGATCCTGTGGCCATTCCTGGTGAGTTGGTCCGTCCCTCCAACGAGCCCAGTCGGGGCTCGATTGTCCAGAGAGTCGGGACACCAGTCCGAAAGAGAACTCAGAATCCTGTCCGGTGGTGTCCTGCTCGTTTACCTCAGGGTTCCTTCGCTCCAGCCTAGCCAAGCCACCAGTCCAATGGCTCAAGGGGCGGGCGTGATTGGAATCTCGCTGGGGCCTCCAGAAATGTTGCACAAACCAGTATTCCAGAAACCAAGCACCACACTTGGAGAGTTGGAGAACTCAGGTTTATTATGCTGGCGGACCCAGAGGAGTTAACACTCCAAGCTCTGAGCCCTGAAAGAGTTTTTATACATGGACAGGTGTGATTAAGTGGGCTTTTGGGTTTGCATGGGCTAGGCAATTGCAAAGAGCAGGACAGGGGTGAGTGAGATAAGCTCCAGTTCCTAGTATTGTGAGCCCCCACTTTCTGAGAACTACATGATCCAGACTTTGCAAGGAGCAAGCTGAGTTACAGAGGCAGAAGGAATAGGAGGTTATGTAAAATTCTAACTTTTCCTCTTCACCCCCACTTCTTGCTTGTAGGAAAAAGATTTTAGCCTCCTAGACCTTCCCTGAGTTCCAAAGGGCAGATTCAAACAGTTACTCATTAGAGGAGTGAGGGTAAGCAGAAACAAAGGAGAAGCAGTCAAGAGACAATGGTGTGGCCATCCCCATTCCTCCTGAGGGGATTTCTGAGCTCTTCTTCGGTAATACGGCCTCCCACGTGGGTGAAGGGTGATAACTTCAGGCTGAGAACAGGTCTGTGGGCCCCAGACTGGTTGGAGCCAGGAGGTTGATGATTGAGATTGTTGGAACAGCACCCTGTTTCTTCCTCACCCCCAGCCGATCAGAGGAAGGTTACATACCCTGCAGCTGCTGCTGCTGCTGCTAAGTTGCTTCAGTTGTGTTCGACTCTGTGCGACCCCATGGACAGCAGCCCACCAGGCTCGGAATTCTGTCCACGGAATTCTCCAGGCAAGAGTTCTGGAGTGGGTTGCCATTTCCTTCTCCACATACCCTGCAGACCTGTCCCCAAATTTTGCCTATAAAAACTGTTCCCTCCAAACCATTGAGGAGTTCGGGGTTTTTTTGAGCATTGGCAGCCCCAGACTTAACAATAAAGGATGCATTTTCCTTCACCATAGCCCCGTGTTAGTAGATTGGCACAGATGCGTGGACCCGAGTTTGGTTCTATAACATCCTTAGATGCTTCTGGTCACTTTGAGGATTGTCCTCTGGGCTAAACTGGACCCATTAGCAAAGGGCCCAGTGTTTGATGGTAGATGTGATTTTGGAACATGGTGAAAGTCAGCCTTACAAGGAAGCTTGACCGTGCTCCTTGTTAATACTGTTGAGGGTGAGGTGGGATGGGGAGGTTAAAAATATAGTGTAATATAAGAAACATACACTAGATTTCTTGTTGGACTCATACAAAGATTTTTTTTTTCCTCCTGTTTTTGGTTGTGAAATTTGACCTGTTTTGAAAGCAGATGGCAAAAAAAGACGTTCAATGGCCATTGACCACATAGGAATCAGATTTCCCTTCTGGACCTCTGTGGATGGCCCCCTCCTATCCCCCAACTCCCCTCTCCCACCAAACAGGGTTGAGGGAAAGCAGTAGAGTGTGAAAAGGCACATTCTGACACAGTGAAGTTCAGAGCGAACACTCAGCCTTCCTCTCATTGTTGACCCTTAGAAAAGTCACTTGTTTCCCTGTGGCCCAGCTTGTTTAGTTGAGGAGGAGGGTGGGACTTGGGACTAGCTGAGTTTTTTCCTTATGGGCTGGTAATCTGGCTCTAAAGTTTGTTCTTGGTCAAAAAAGTTTGGGAAATGCTGAATACTCTTGTCCCTTGTACCTGTCTTTAAATATTCATGGTAAGCATTGCCATCTTAAGAGCTATAAGGCGGAAGAAGCCCAGGAATGCAGCATTTTGTCAAACTTTGTTTCTGACCACATTTCTCACAATTTTTTGGACCACAGGATCTACCCCACCTTCACAACATAGTAACTGCCCCCAGAGCTGGTGTTTCTAGCAGAATAGATACAATCTCAAGTTTCTTTCAGCTTTACAATGGGTGCATTGTTTCCAAAATAGTTTTTTACTATATTTTTTTTGCCAAGCCTGTAATTTCCCCCAGAAGGCTCAGCAAATAACCTTTGTGTGAATTCTTTGAGATTCGGGAGATGCATTTTCCTCAGAACCTATATAATAGGCTTTGTATAATAGCTTTTTGTGTAATATAGTGTTTTGTATAATAGTTCTGTGGAGTTAAATTAAGTGTATTTAGGTATTTGTTAATAAACTTCAAATACAGTTTATTATATGGGGGCCTCTGAAAAAAGTTACAAGTTTCCCTGATGGCCCAGCGGATAAAGAATCCACTTGCAATGCAGGAGACACGGGCAACGCAGATTCGATCCCTGGGTTAGATATAAGTTAAAGATTTGAACAGTGTCCAGGTGAGGAAATATAAGCAATAATAATAAACTGCTAATGTTCATTGAAGGTTCATTATATATCAAGTATCAGTTCAGTCAGTTCAGTTCAGTCGCTCAGTTGTGTTCTACTCTTTGCAACCCCATGGACTACAGCACGCCAGGCCTCCCTGTCCATCACCAACTCCCAGAGTTTACTCAAATTCATGTCCATTGAGTCGATGATGCCATCCAACCATCTCATCCTCTGTTGTCCCCTTCTCCTCCCACCTTCAATCTTTCCTAGCATCAGAGTCTTTTCAAATGAGTCAGTTCTTCACATCAGGTGGCCAAAGTATTGGAATTTCAGCTTCAACATCAGTCCTTCCAATCAGGACTGATTTCCTTTAAGATGGACTGGTTCGATCTCCTTGCAGTCTAAGGGACTCGAATGAGTCTTCTCCAACACCACAGTTCAAAAGCATCAATTCTTTGGTGCTCAGCTTTCTTTATAGTCCCAACTCTCACATCCATACATGACTACTGGAAAAACCATAGACTTGACTAGACGGACCTTTGTAGGCAAAATAATGTCTCTGCTTTTTAATATGCTGTCTAGGTTTGTCATAACTTTTCTTCCAAGGATTAAGTGTCTTTTAATTTCATGGCTGCAATCACCATCTGCAGTGATTTGGAGCCCAAAAAATAAAGTCTGTCATTGTTTCCACTTTTTCCCCATCTATTTCCCATGAAGTGATGGGACCAGATGCCATGATCTTTGTTTTCTGAATATTGAGCTTTAAGCTAACTTTTTCCCTCTCCTCTTTCACTTTCATCAAGAGCCTTTTTAGTTCCTCTTCACTTTCTGCCATAAGAGTGGTGTCATCTGCATATCTGAGGTTATTGATATTTCTCCTGGCAATCTTGATTCCAGCTTGTGCTTCATCCAGCCCAGCGTTTCTCTCGATTTACTCTGCATATAAGTTTAATAATCAGGGTGACAATATACAGCCTTGAGATAATTCTTTTCCTATTTGGAACCAGCCTGTTGTTCCATGTCCAGTTCTAACTGTTGCTTCCTGACCTGCATACACATTTCTCAAGAGGCAGGTCAGGTGGTCTGGTATTCCCAGCTCTTGAAGAATTTTCCACAGTTTGTGGTGATCCACATAGTCAAAGGCTTTGGCATAGTCAATAAAGCAGAAATAAATGTTTTTCTTGAACTCTTGCTTTTTCAACGATCCAGCGGATGTTGGCAATTTGATCTCTGGTTCCTCTATCTTTTCTAAAACCAGTTTGAACACCTGGAAGTTCACGGTTCACGTATTGTTGAAGCCTGGCTTGGAGAATTTTGAGCATTACTTGTATCAAGTATAGTTTAAGCATATTACCAGTTGGCTCACTTACTCTCTTTAAAAACTAATGTATGTAGGATCCTTAACCCAATTAAATTGCTTAAAATTATTATTATTTTAACCAGTGAAGGAGCTGAAACTTGGAGCAGTTAAGGGCTTAAGAAAGTCTGAGTTGGTAGATTGTGTCCAGTTTTTGAGCTGGATAGTCTGGCTCTAGAGTAGAAATCATTGCTACCAGACTCTCCTTTCTCCCACATGTAGACATACTCATATGGAGCCACTAACAACGAAAGAAATACAAAATGAAGCCTCTCTGCTGTATCATTTTAAAAGTTGGAATAGGTCAAAAATAATTACACAGTATATGAATATGTACTACATAATTTAGATAATTATAGAGTCAATATAGAGAAAATGATACTCAGATATTAGGGTACTCAGTTTAAGTAGTCTATTTGAAAGAGCATCAAGAGCCATAGAAATGGATAAATTTTGATCTAAGAGTCCTCCTGGAATTCCAAGGAAAAGCTAAGAGAAAACAAAGATATAAGTATATCCGTACATGTCCATAGTTCATCTTTGAATCATCTCAAATACTATTTTTTCTGTCATTACATACAGAATTCCTTCACTCTTGGGCAATAATTTCAAATTCAACAACTGGACCTAAATGTCATTTGGATAAAATGATAGATAAAGGTTGCCCCTCAAGTTTATGAAGCTTCTTAAAGGGAACGTTGACTCAGCTCACATATGTGTATCTGAGGGTTGAAGAAGTTGTTCTGCTGTACCTTTGGTCTGAAGTCTTTAGGAGGAGATTGTGTCATAGTTACTCCTGAGGGAAGACTTGGAAGGTTCTGGGGCTCCTTGTAAGGTGAGGAGGTAGGGCAAGGTATAATTCAAAGCTGTTAGTAACTGGATCTAGTGTGGTTCTTGGCTAGAAAGTCAGACTGTTCTGCTCCCTCTCCTCTCTCCCCAGAGTCAGTTGTGGGTTGAGCCCCACCTCACCTCTTTCCTGCTGGTTAGCTGGAGCAGATCACCAGCAGATGGTCATCAGAGCAGTGAATGCCTCAGTTTCCTTAACTGTTAAAGAGAACATGTATGTAAAAAGAACTTGCCTAACATTTCCTTAAATTTTTTAAAATGTCCTTAATTCTGCAATAACTTCATTTGTATGAGCATCATCCACTTAATATCAGTCCTTAAGGAAATTACTGCAGTCCATGGGGTTGCAAAGAGTCAGACATGACTCGGTGACTGAGCAACAACAATAAAGGAAATTACAAAAAAGAAACCACCATAGTAATGAACACATAGTGTATAAATGCATCAAATGCCTGTCATTTTCAAAGCTGTCAATGTGGGAAGAAAAATAAGATCTCAGACTTATGGAAATACATTCTAATTAAGATTTTGTCTTGCAGTGGGACTTCCCTACCATTCTGTGCTTTCTTGACCCTCAACTCAGTCAAAACTCAGCCTTATTGCACCTGGTCCCTGTCCATCATCCATCTGCTGAAGAACAGCAGAATGCTTTATCACTGAGGTGTAGGTTCCCCTCACTGAACTCATCTGCTCTTGTGCACAGGCGAGGAGACTGAAGTGCAGAAAGGTTAAGAAAGATAGGTCAATCCTGAAGATAGGATGGGAGCCACCCAGCATGAGGCCAGTCCTTTGGGGTTTGTTGTAGATATTCATTTTGTGAGATCCAACACAGAGTGCTTTGAATTCATATTATACTCACAGGCTATAATTTGGAGCATTTAAGTACTGACTTTAGATTCTTTATCTGGAAAAGACTGAGGTAGAAGGCCCAGTTAACAAGAAGCATCCAAGATACCACCCTACCTTTTTTGGAGTGGAAGGGAGTGGATTTTGCAATATTTAGACTTGTTTTGTTCATTCTTTGAGTCCTTATTGGTTGCATTAGCCTGTGCAAGGCCCATGGGGCTGTGTGAGTAGGGTGTTGAGGGGGATGGTGGTGTGGTGGTGGAGGGGTGGGAATGAAGGGTGAGGCTAGATTACTGATTACTAGGAGCTGACCAAGCAGGTGCCTGGACCAGTTCAGAGATGGGGATCTGTGGAATTAAGTGACCAAGGATGGTGATAACCCTTGTTTATTGACAAACTGATGCATACTAATTACCATGTTACTTGCTTTATAGGTTGTTTTTGTTTTTTGAATCACCACCAACCAAATAGGGGATTATAAGCTTCATTTTTCAGATGAGGAAACTAAGGCTCAGAGAAGTTAGGTAGCTTACTGAAGCCACTCATTAGGACTTGGCATAGTTAGCATTTATTCTCAATTGTGTTTGACTTCACACTGCTGTTTTCGTCTGTGGCTTCCTGTAGTGAATGATATTGGATTTCAAAGAAGGGGGCAATCACTGTGGTTCAGAGAAGGGACCGTGTGCAAGAGGTGGAGCTGGATTTTAACATGTTGAAGGAAACTGGGCAAAGAGAGCACTTCTCATCCCTGCTAATGGTTAGTTGTTTATTTTTCTGTATGGACTGAGAATATTTGACAGTTTTACTTAGCAAGCTGAAAATCCAGACAGGTGGTATGATCTGGAAATTTGGGAATTCTTCTAAAAGCAAGACAGAATTTAGTATTTTAGAATTAGAATTTTTGGAACCCAGGAAGTGTTTAAACCCGAGAGTATTTAAAATTGAGATTTCAAAAAATTTGGGACCTGTGGGGTTCATGATGATTGGGTGCGACAGAAACCAGAGCCACTGGTAAGATGTTTCTGCTTAAGAATTGTTCTTGCTGGGCAACCTTGCCAGCCGTGTGCACTCTGTGTGTTGATTTTTTCATCTTTAAAATTATTTAGTAAGAGTGGGGAAAATGAACCTTAAGATACCTTTAAAATCTAAAATTTTGTTTCTATGAAACTATGCTCTATTCATGGAGAAGGAAATGGCAAGCCACTCCAGTGTTCTTGCCTGGAGAATCCCAGGGACGGGGGAGCCTGGTGGGCTGCCGTCTCTGGGGTCGCACAGAGTCGGACACGACTGAAGCAACTTAGCAGCAGCATGCTCTATTCAGTGCTCTCTTCAGTATTATAAACCACCTACTATTCATTTTTTAAAAAAGGAAAGAAAAAAAGTTTATTACTCTTCAGTCTGGAATTTTGAAGTGAACAATGAGACCTTTTATACTTATTTTGGCATGTAGTGGTAAGGAGGTTGAAGATTCCTTCAAAAAACAAACTGTGTGTGTGTGTATGTCTGTGCATAAATAGATGTATCTCTATTCAACTCTGATGAGGTCCACCTCTGTGAACGAACTTAGTGCCTTAGAGGATAGGTTTTTTGCATTTCACATTTAGCTGTTAGTTGTACTTGAAGGAAATTGGGCTAATACTCTAGCCTCGTATGCAATAAGAAACACACTGGTCTTTGAGAGACAGCCAGACGATGATCTTTGTTCTTTATCTCCAAATTTTCATGGCATGAGACTTGAAAAGGTCTGTCTTTGTGTGTTCAAACCACCTGGGGTCACTCCTGCCTATACTCCTAACAAATTTCTCTTAATTTAAAAAGCCTCTTCTAAGGAACATTTTTGTCAAGGTACAAGCCGGTGGCATCTTTTTAAAAATCATAAGAGAGCTTAAAAAAAATAACCCTCAATATAAAACTGTGTCACTAATGGAGTCGGGGAAAATTCAGTGGCGTTAAGTATATTCAGAGTGTTGTACACCCATCTGCACTGTCCGCTTCTAGAACTTCTCATCATCCCGAACAGAAACTCTGTACTCACTAAACAGTAACTTCTGTCCTTTCCCCCTCCCACTGCTGTAGTAACCTCTATTTTACTTTCCACATCTATGAATTTAATTACTCTAGGTACCCCTTATAAGTGGAAGTATATAGTATTGTGCTTTTGTGACTGGCTTATTCACTTAACAAAGATGAATGTAGCGTGTGTCAGATTTTGATTCCTTCTGAAGGGTGAAGAATATTCCACTCTGTGTGTGTGTGTGTGTATATATATATATATACACACACACACACACACCTCATTTTATCATTTGCTTTTCCTAATTGCTAATATAATGCACTTATTTTGATATTTTAGTACAGTCATGGACATTCTTTTGGCTTTTAAGGGAATGGATACAACTCGTATGGGTAAACCTATATATTTCTACCACTAAATTGTAAATTTGAAGAGAAGTTGAGTGAAGGATATTGAGAAACTGTTGGTATCAATTGTGGTGGGATTAAGAGGGCTTTTTTTTTTTTTTTTGCTGTGGAAACACACAGTAGGACTCAAGGGACACGCAGTTGTAGAATCCTGTCTGAGTTGGCCGGCTGTATTTCCCTGTACTCACTTCCTCATGAGCTGGAGCCAGTGTCTTCAGGCTCTGTTTCTTTAGCCACAGGCCCCACTGTGGTGGCCGAAGGACGCAGACAACAGAGTGGGGAGGGGAGGCCCTCGGTTCATTCATTTTGATTCATTGTGTCTGGTGCTGCTGGTGCCCTCATCCCCTCCCCACCTTTCTTTTTTGACTCCGTGAATGTATGTCTAGGTTCTTGGAGAAAAGGACAAGCCCAGGGCATTTATTAAGTTTTATTGCACTCTTTCAAGCTATCGTTGAGTATGTAAAGAGAGATCCAGATGAAGAACATTCAGAGGGGGTGTGTGTGTGTAATAAAGGGTGTATGAGGAAAAGAAAGCATTCAGAGAACATACAGATCAAGTCTATTCTGTGATCTCTGTGTATTTATTGTTTGCCGTATATTCACAAAGGATATTTTCAGAACAGTGTCTTGGTTCTTCCCAGGATTTCTTCCTTTCTGGGGTTGAGCATTTTCATTATTACTGAGCAAAGCTCGTTTGATGGATGGGATGGGAAGCCAGTCCAAGGAGGACAGAGCTGTGGCCCTGAAGCCAGGCTACCACCACTGCGCCTTCTTGTACTGGGCTTCTCTATAGTCTTCTGGGCTGCTTCTCAGAAGGACTTTTTATTATGAGTGAGAGTTTTAATCATTTGGGGTGCGTATGTGTCCCCTGTTTATCATCGCTCTTCTGATTTCTTTACTGAAACCTGGCCTTTAGCTTCCATGAATGTGCTTAAACATCTATTCATTGTTGTGGTTCACTATAACTGAGAAACAGACCTCGTGTCATAATAGAATTTAAAAGGATGTCCCTAGGGTTAAGGAACCTGAGGGGTAAACAGCCATTATTTCTTACCTTCCTCCTCTTGTTAAAGCTGCTTCTGTTACACATCACCATCTCGTCTTCCTTTCTGGCTTCCTTTGCTTCAGGCTTTCACTCCGTCAGCAAAATTTTCTCTCCTATTTCCTAGTATCTAAATCCTACCCATTTTCAGGATTCAGGTGGGTTGTAATTGAGGAAGCCTCTGTGGATCCTTTCTTTTCCTCTAGGTGGACTTAAAGCTTTCCTCTCTGAAATAGTTCAGACTGGGGTGTATTTCATGGGTCCTGCCAAGCCTGTGTGCAGAAATGGTAGGTTTTAGTTCTTGTTTTAGGCCATCAGCTGCCTAGCCTCAGGGGAGAAAATGATGACCATTGAGAACAATGAATACTATTTCCAGGCATGAATGAAATGCAAGAGTTAGTTATTTAAATGACATTTTGTCCTATAGTAGTATAATGAGTAAATGGAAAAAATTTTCTGTAAAACTTTTCATGTCATTGATTCAGGCACGCGTGCTCTGTCACTCAGTCATGTCCAGCACTTTTGTGACCCTATGGGCTGTAGCCTACATAGGGTTCACATGAGGCTCCTCTGTCCATGTAATTTTCCAGGCAAGAATACTGGAGTGGGTTGCCGTTTCATACTTCTAATTCAGGCATGGAGAACCTTTTATTTATTTTTCTTCTGTAAATGACCACATGGATGAAACCTTCATCTCATTTAAATTAGGGACAGGTCATTGAGACTTCCATTAATTATATTTACTATGTACTTCACAATTTTATATAATTATTAAATATGTTTTGATGTGAGATTAAACAGTTAATGAAGATGTAAAAAGGCTAAAATGGAAGAAAAGAAGTTTTAATAATTGTTTTATTTACCAAGACTTGAGAATATTAATTTATACTAGTTATGTTTAAAAACTCATTGACTATCATTATAGCTCTTATTTTATCACCACCTTTAAGACTAGAAAAATGTAGCCTTTATGTTAATCAAAGTTTATAAATGCACATTGTTTGAAAAAGCAGATATATCCACAAGAGTGTAACATCAAAGCTCTTAGACCTATCAAAGGGCTTAGATTTTACCCTACTTGAAAGCTAGCAAATCTGTCAGTTTTCATGGATGCTTGCAGAAGACCTAAGACTCCTGGGCCAACCACAAGGCATAGTTTTCTACCTATAGCAATAACAGAGCAGAGTATTGGCATTTTTCATGTAGGTTCTTAAGTCCTAGTTCCCGCAGGGCAGTATGAACACATCCAGATGATAATCTGCACAGAGAGTGGGTTGCATTACACGGAAGGAACCCTGAGCTTAGGGAACCCGCATCTTTTATGGTGGGCCATTGAACGTGCTTCCCCTTTGCTCCCAGAGGTATTGCATTTATTATCCCAACAGTAAGCAATGGCACCCCACTCCAGTACTCTTGCCTGGAGAATCGTATGGATGGAGAAGCCTGGTGGGCTGCAGTCCATGGGGTCGCGAAGAGTCGGACATGACTGAGCGACTTCCCTTTCACTTTTCACTTTCATGCATTGGAGAAGGACATGGCAACACACTCCAGTGTTCTTGCCTGGAGAATCCCAGGGACGGGGGAGCTTGGCGGGCTGCCGTCTGTGGGGTCTCACAGAGTTGGACACGACTGAAGTGACTTAGCAGCAGCAGCAAGCACACTGGCCCTTTGCTAGTGAGGGAAGCACTGTCTGTTTTTCAAGGCTGTTCACTGCACAAATAGCCTTAAAAAAACAGTCCAGAATGAAAAGGCAGTTAGTACCTCACTTGCAAGATGTGCAGAAATATGAGGGACCCATGGACAGTTGTCTCTTAACAAAAAGTTGTAGTTATGAAAAATAATCCTTTCTCAGTGGCCCCCAAAACTTCCTACTCCCTAGAATCCCAGTGTCCAATAAAAATAGGATGTGAGCCACGTGTAATTTTTTCTTTCTTTCTCTCTTTTTAATACATCACTTTTTTTTTTTTTTCCTTGCCCTCATGGCTTGCAGGATCTTAGTTTCCCAACCAGGGATTGAACCCATGCTCCCTGCAGTGAAAGTGCAGAATCCTAAACACTGGATTGCCAGGGAATTTCCCCGAATAGTTTTGATTTGAGTTTAGTTGAATTCAAGGATGCAGAACTGACAGGTACAGAGTCCATAGATGTGGAGTGCCAGCTGCATAATATAAACTTGGGGGGCTAGATTGTGTAGGTTTGAATGTTAGCTATTCCACTTACTAGCTTTGTGACTGATACTGTGATTTATAATCAATGTATATTTGTTATTCTGGTCCATTTCTGGCACAGAGCTCCTGTAAAACCCTTGCAATGTCCTAAGTGATGAGAGCAACAAAAATCGTCTATTATGTTGTTGAGGTGACCCTTGGATCCCACCTGAAGATGGGGGCTGGTTGCAGGAGGACCAACCAAGTGATTAGAGGGTGGGAACTTTCAGTCCCACCCCCTACATCCCTACCGCTCATCTCTGGGGAGGAGAGAGGGTCTGGAGGTTGGGTAATGGCCAGTGATTTAATCAATCATGTTCATGTAATGAGACTTCCATAGAAACCCAGGACAGCTTGGTGCGAGTGTGGAGATTTGCAGAATGGGGCTCTCAGAGCATGGAAGCTCTGCATCTTTTTCCCATACCATGCCCTGCGTATCTCTTCCATCCGGATGTTCACCTGTATCCTTTATCATATCTTTTTATAATAAACCAGTAATCTACTTAGTAAAATGTTTCTTTGAGTTCTGTGAGATGCTCTAGCAAATTAATTGAACCTGAGGAAGGGATTGTGGGAATTTCTGATTTTATAGTCTGAAGGTCAGACTTGGCGAGACTGAACTCTTAAACCATGAAATTGACACTGTCTCTGGTTAGATTGTGTCAGAATTCAGCTGACTTGTAAGACAGCTGGTTGGTGTCTAGAGAATTACTTGTTGGTATATTCTCCTCCAGTGGAATTTGGATAAGAACTCCTTTAGTGACCTTGGTAGTTATTGTCTTCTGTTTAGAGTTATCCTGAAGATCTTTTTTTTTTTTTTTTTAATTTTATTTTATTTTTAAACTTTACAATATATCAGTTTTGCCAAATATCGAAATGAATCCGCCCCAGGTATACATGTGTTCCCCATCCTGAACCCTCCTCCCTCTCCCCTCCCCATACCATCCCTCTGGGTCGTCCCAGTGCACCAGCCCTAAGCATCCAGTATCGTGCATCGAACCTGGACTGGCGACTCGTTTCATATATGATATTATACGTATATCCTGAAGATCTTAAGAGTTGTTTAGGTAAATCCTTTAGACGAGCTCCTTGCACATATTAAGCATTCCAGAATAGTGGTACTGTTTTTATAATTACTGATGGGCTTTGTCTTTTAGTGGTGTGCTTCTTGCAGTAGCCTACTGAGAAAAGTTACATGCAACTGTATGAAAATGCCTTTATTCCCCAGCAGGTTATATAGAATTCTAGGTTGAAATTGTATTGGTTTCTGCCATATATTAACATGAATCAGCCATAGGTATACATGTCACCTCCCTCTTGAACTTCCCTCCCGCATCCTATTCCTTTTCACCCCTCTTGCCTTCATTTTCTTCTTTCTCAGTGGAATGCCTGTTACTTGAATGTTGGATCTTCTGAAAATTCTGTGTCAATTTTCTCATTTTCCTATTTTCCATTTATTTATCTTTCTGCTCTGCTGTCTTGGGGCTTTCCTTAACTTTAATTTCTGATTCTTCAATTGAATTTTTAATTTTAGCTATCATACTTTTGATTCTGAGAGCTCATTTTTATTCTCTGTTCCGTTTTCATAGTCTCTTGTTCTGGTTTCATGATTGTAATAGTTTCTCTTATGTCTTTGCTGATAAAAACTCGAGGATGTTTTCATCATTGCAGTTGTCATCTCTTGATCTGAATTTCTCCATGTGACAGAATATTTAGTGGGTACAAATTCCTCCCATTGCAGCATCCGTGCCCCCTTGCAGTGTGATTTTGCGTCCCTTCCCATCCAGAAGTAAAACCTTATTTCCTCTGGAATCATGGCAGGCCTGGTGACTTTCTCTAATGGAATATAACAGATGTGGTGATGTGTATATTCTGCTGCTTAGCCCTTATGAGGCTTTGGAGCTGCTGGGCTCTCTTGGTATGCTGCCCTGCGGCTGCCAGGTAAGGAATCTCATCCAGCCTATACATGATGAGAGGCACCCCAGCTAACATCGAGTACTGCATGCAGATGTGAACGAGCTGTATGGAACCCTCCAATCTGGACAGTCCTCTATCTGCATGCAACTGCCTAGGTGAGCCCAGGTAACGCCAGAAGGATTGCCCGACCAATTCCAAAAGTAGTGAGAAATAATAAGTTGTTTTTATTTTCTGTCACTAAGGATTGTGGTTGATTATACGGAAATAGTTAACGTGATAACCTCCTCTGTTTGTTTCTGATCTCTTTTGTGTCATGAGCTTTTCTTGGATATCAAGTAGTTTTCTATTATCTGAGGCTGAAGCCTGGGAGGTATGTATACCGGCCTGCTGGTATTCTGGAAATGAGGACCTTTGACTTAATTCCCTCCTTTTCAGGTTGGTACTCCTGCTCTCAGTTGTGCCTTGTGCCCTCCAGGTCAGATATTTTATTTCATGTTTTTGGAAGTTTTCTGGTGGGGTCAGGAAGGGTGTTTACTGGATTATGAAGAATAGAGGGAGGGGTCTGGGAGTCTTAAGAGTCTTTTAAGTAGATTTCCACTCAGTGGAGTTTTATTCCACTTCATCCTGCTTCCAGAGGAGTTTGTGTTGCCAACTCGGGAGTGTTTGGAGGGGAGGACTCTGTGGCTGGTAGTGGGAGGGGAGGGCTGGGGTGACTGTGCTGTAGATTGAGTTGCTGCTCAGCTTCCTCTGCTGCCGGCTTCAAGGGGTCAGCTTTCTGATATCTCCCAAGTCAGCTGTCCCTCAGTCCCGCTTGCAAAATTTTGGTGCCATTTCTTCAATTTTTTGAGGGGTTTAGTCATTTACTGGGGCTTCCCTGGTGGCTCAGATGATAAAGAATCTGCCTTAATTTTGGAGACCTGGGTTCAATGCCTGGGTTGGGAAGATCCCCTGGAGTAGGAAATGGCAACCCACTCCAGTATTCTTGCCTGGAGAATTCCAAGGACGGAGGAGCCTGGTGGGCTACAGTCCATGGAGTCACAAAGAGCTGGGCACTACTGAGCAACTAACATACATACACAATCATTTATCATCATTTCATCTTTAAACAGTATGTTCTTCAGGCTGTACTCTCTAAGACAGGATAGTCCTTGCTGCAAGTGTAGAGAACTGGAGACAGAACTCTTCTCTGATATTCCAAAGGGAGAAAGGATAGGTGTTTAATTTCTAGCAGAGGAACTAGCTCACTTGAGAGAGAATTTATTCATTCAACAAACATAACTTAGTGCCACCTTCTGTGCCTGATTCTAGGACATGAGGCTCTGAAGAAGGGAGACATGGGCCCTCTTTCCGCTTCCTCACATCATCTGGTTTTAATTCGTGTAGAAAACACCCTTTCCCAAGGTGCATAGGAAATGTGGTCCAGTCTTATAGAAGGTCCCCTAGTGCCCTTGTTTCCTTAGCTGGATCCTGAGAAAACTCTAGGATAGATTCTAGGAGACAACAGCCTGAACTGTAGAGCTTGGAGATGAGGTCCAGGGACCCAGAGAGCTTCTTGCGGTCAATTTGGAGGGGCAGGCACTGTGGGGTCTCAGGAATTCGTTTTAACATGAACTCTCAGAGAAGCTAGGGAGCCAACCACAGTGAGTCGCAGACAACAGCCAGATAGCGGAGACCACCCTCCAGGAAGGGCACAGCTGGCAAGAGACAGAAATCAGGTGCTCCCAGGTGACTTGAGAGCATGGGGGTGCACGGGGCAGAAAGAACTGCAGTTGGCAAGCCCTCTGCCTTGGGATCTTACCTGCTTCCCTCTCCTTCCCTTGGCCATGCTTCAGGGTTGCGTTTAGGCACCCTGGCTTGAGTCCCAATCCTCTGAGATCTTACATGACCTTGGCATCAATCACAGTAGTGGGTATTTTGCTCCTGTCACAGCCTCCAGAGACCACAAGAACAATGGTCCTTGGAGCGTCTGCGAAATTGAGCTCCAGAGGAGTATTCAGTGGAACTCAAGGGTGACTGAACCTAGACTGAAAGCTTCCTG
The DNA here is from genome assembly GCF_029407905.1 of Bubalus kerabau. Lineage (NCBI taxonomy): Eukaryota > Metazoa > Chordata > Mammalia > Artiodactyla > Bovidae > Bubalus > Bubalus kerabau. The sequence continues at coordinate 119,177,049 of NC_073627.1, forward strand.
CTGCAGAAGGATCATGGACCTTCATGCAGAAGGATCAGGTCATGGACCCTGATGTATCCATCCAGCTATGCGTTTATGCAGACACACAGATGTGTGGACACACACGTGTGTGTGTACTTCTTTTGTGAAATATTTCCACTACTTAAAAAAATGGTACAATAGGCAACAGGCAGAATTATTCTTATCTATAATAGTTTTATTTGGACTTAAACCAGAATTAACTTTGGTGGAAATTGTTGAAAAAAGAGTTTACCTTTTAAAATTCCACTCCTTTCTTTCATTATAGTTGACAGTTATGTCTGTCAGCTTTAATCTTCATAAAGGTTAACAAAGCTAACCAATGCAGAGCTCTTATTATCTTTTTATTTTTCTCACTTTTTTGAACTTAATATTAAAAAAAAAAATTATTTGGCTGCACTGGGTCCTAGTTGTGTCATACAGGAATCTTAGTTGCGGCACGCAGGATCTAGTTCCTGACGAACAATTGAGCCCCGGGGCCCCCCACCCCCAGTGTTGAGAGCATGGAGTCATAGCCACTGAACTACCAGGGAAGTCCCTAATTTAATTTTTTAATTGAAATTTAGTTGATGTGTGATATTATATAAGTTATAGTTGTGCAGTGTAGTGATCCACAATTTTTAAAGGTTATGCTCTATTTAGAGTTATTATAAGATATTGGCTATATGCTCTGTGTTGTACAATGTATCCTTGGAGCTTACTTTTTACATAATCGTTTGTACTTCTTAATCCCTTGGGGCTTCCCAAGTGGCTCAGTGATAAAAAATCTACCTGTCAAGCAGGAGCTGCAGGAATGTGGGTTCAATCCTTAGGTTGGGAAGATACCCTGGAGGAGGAAATGGCAACCCACTCCAGTATTGAGGGGAGAATCTCATGGACAGAGGAGCATCGTGGGCTGCAGTCCGTGGGGTCACAGAGAGTCAGACATGACTGAATGAGCTTGCATGCATCTCTCAATCCTTACTCCTATAATGGCTCTCCCCTCTTCCCACTGCTGCTGCTGCTAAGTCGCTTCAGTCGTGTCCGACTCGATGTGACCCCATAGACGGCAGCCCACCAGGCCCCCCCATCCCTGGGAGTCTCCAGGCAAGAACACTGGAGTGGGTTGCCATTTCCTTCTCCAATGCATGAAAGTGAAAAGTGAAAGTGAAGTCACTCAGTTGTGTCCGACCGTCAGTGACCCCGTGGACTGCAGCCTACCAGGCTCCTCCGTCCATGGGATTTTCCAGGCAAGAGTACTGGCGTGGGGTGCCATTGCCTTTCTCCACCTCTTCCCACTGGTAACCACTTATTTGTTGTCTGTATTTGTGAGTTTCTTTTTTGTTATATTCACTAGTTTGTTGCATTTTTTAGATTCCACATATAAGTGATGTCAGTATTTGTCTGTCTTCAACTTATTTCACTTAGCATGATGCCATCCAAGCCCATCCATGTTGTTGCTGATGGCAGGGTTTCATTCTTCTTTTACGGCTGAGGAATGCACACACACATGCACCCCACATCCTTATGATCTGTTGATGGCAGCGTCTCTGTCTAGGAGTCACAGGTGTAATTAGAGGCCGGACAAAAAGATTCTGATCATTCTGAAAGGCGTGTACATATGTGTGAGAATTGTCATGTAAAGATGGTAAATCCTTTTGCTTCCAAGTTCTGAATATGTTATCATATTAGTTTATAGTGAAACATATATTATTCCCCTTTCCCTCCCTCTTCCTGCTTTGCCTTTCTTTTTATTATTAAAAAGAAATTAAGAATATATACTGAGCCACATGTAGCTCACTTTGTTACACATTTTTTTCATTGTCTTCTCTACTTTTTAGTTTATACATCTGAACCATGTGTTTGTTTTCTTTTTGGCTGTTCTAGGCCTTCATTGCTGTGAGCGGGCTTTCTCCAGTTGTGGCAAGCAGAGGCTACTGTTGTGGGGTGCGGGCTTCTCATTGCAGTGGCTTCTCGGTTGTGGAGCACAGGCTTCAGGAGTTGCGGCGTGCAGGCTCAGTTGCTCCGACGCATGTGGAATTTCCCAGACCGGGGATTGAACACCCGTGTCCCCTACATTGGCAGGCGGGTTCTTATCCATTGCACCAGAAGAGAAGTCCTTGTTGTCTTATTTATAAGGTGATAGTTCTCTAAATTAAACTAATGTGTGATTGAGATGAATATCATCATTTAGAATTGGGTGCATTTTAAAATACAGAGGCGTGTGCTAGTGATATCTAGTAGATTTTAATTTTTAAGTGCCACTAGAGCACTTTTTTTTTCTTTCACATTATGAAATCTTCTAATGTTTCTTACTTATTCCAATTATTCCAATCTAGATTTGATGTTCGGTGAGTTGTGGACTTCTCTTATGTGCATCTCCTTATCTGTTTATCACTGTGTAAACAAGCTTGCACTGAGTGGTACCCTTTCCCTCTACTTTATGTTTTTGATTAGCTCCTTACCATTTTGAGATGTTGACGACAAAGAGCACTTGGGAGAAGAGTACAATTAGGAGGAGGCCTTTGCTTGGAACAGCAGTGTAATTCTAAACACCCAGCTGTGGCCAGTTATGTCATGCTGGGCAAAGTACACAACCCCTGTGTTTCAGCACCCATCTCTCCCATTGCTCTGTGCTCCTAATATTGTTTTATTGAATCTCAACAGAAAAACAGCATTTACATTATTAAGACTGGTGCTTTTCCAAGCCAACCCATGGACTGCATTGTGATATTTTTTTTCATCATTGTGTGATTCTAATTTCTTTGGGGTCAATAATAATTATCTCCCTAACCCCCTTTGTTTGCTTTGTTTTCAAAATAGTTATTACAGATTCACCCCCAAACTCGGCCAGTTGTTCAAATGGGCTTTCAGTATGCTTATTGCCATCAGTTATTCCATTTCATTTTCTTTCCATTCAACATCTCTCCCATGGCCGTATGCTGGGTTTGTCTGTTGGCCTGTTACACACACAGCCTAAGGTGTTCCTTTACTATCATCCCGGTATTTCCTTTCCTTCCTTCTGGTGTTGTGATACAGTTTCTGATTCTTACGTTGTCTTTCTTCTTGGCTTACAACGTAGTTTTGATGGAGCTCATCAAAGTTCATTGCAGCGTCCTGAAAAAGAATGCAGAAGGGTAAATATTTTGAAGCTTTTCCTCTCTTAATATGTAAAATGTTTTTATTTTACCCTTAATTTACATGGTAGTTCATCTAGTTCTAAGAATTCTCATCTAGAATTTAATTTCTTTTAGCACTTTGGAGGCATTGCTCCATTATCATCTGGCTTCTTTGTTTGGCTTTTATGAAATATGAAGACATTCTGCTTCTGAATCTTTTTCATGTGGTTTATCTCCACTCTCCCACCCCAGAAACCTACATGATACTCTTTTTCCCCAGTGTTCTGACATTTCGTGTTTAATAAGTACATCTTGAAAGTGAAAGTCGCTCAGTCATGTCTGACTCTTTGTGACTCCATGGACTATTGAGAATTCTCTAGGTCAGAATACTGGAGTGGGTAGCCTTTCCCTTCTCCAGGGCATCTTTCCAACCCAGGGATTGAACCCAGGTCTCCTGCATTGCAGGTGGATTCTTTACCAGCTCAGCCACAAGGGAAGCCCAAGAGTACTAGAGTGGATAGCCTATCCCTTCTCCAGTGGATCTTCCCGACCCAGGAATCGAACTGGGGTCTCCTGCATTGCAGGTGGATTCTTTACCAATGAGCTGTCAAGGAAGCCCTGAACTATGAGTTCAGTTCAGTCATTCAGTCGTGTCTGACTCTTTGAGACCCCATGGATTGCAGCATGCCAGGCTTCCCTGTCCATCACCAACTCCTGGAGCTTACTCAAACTCATGCCCATCGAGTCAGTGATGCCATCCAACCATCTCATCCTCTGTTGTCCCCTTCTTCATCCTCTATCTTTCCCAATATCAGGGTCTTTTCCGGTGAGTCAGTTCTTCGCATCAGGTGGCCAGAGTAATGGTGCTTCAGCTTCAGCATCAGTCCTACCAATGAATATTCAGGGTTGATTTCCTTTAGGATTGACTGGTTTGATCTCCTTGAAGTACTCTAAAGAGTCTTCTCCAACACCATAGTTTGAAAGTGTCAGTTCTTTGGCTCAACCTTCTTTATGGTCCAACTCTTACATCTGTACATGACTGCTGGAAAAACCATAGCCTTGACTAGACGGACCTTTGTTGGCAAAGTAATGTCTCTGCTTTTTAGTATGCTGTCTAGGTTGGTTATAGCTTTTCTTTAACGAGCAAGCGTCTTTTAATTTCATGGCTGCAGTCACTATCTGCAGTGATTTTAGAGCCCAAGAAAATAGTTTCTCACTGTTTTCATTGTTTTCCCATCTATTTGCCATGAAATGATAGGACTGGATGCCATGATCTTAGTTTTTTGAATGTTGTTTTAAGCCAGCTTTTTCACTGTCCTCTTTCACCTTCATCAAGAGGTTCTTTAGTTCCTCTTCACTTTCTGCCATAAGGGTGGTGTCATCTGCACATCTGAGGTTATTTGATATTTCTCTCGGCAGTCTTGATTCCAGCTTGTGTTTCATCCAGCCTGGCATTTCTCATGATGTACTCTGCATAGAAGTTAACTAAGCAGGCTGACCATATACAGCCTTGACGTAGCAGTAGTAATGTCAGTTGCTCATTACTGACCGACTCTTTGCAACCCCTTGGACTGTAGCCCACCAGGCTCCTCTCTCCATGGGAATCTCCAGGCAAGAATACTGGGGTAGATTGTCATTCCCTTCTCCAGAGGATCTTCCTAACCCAGGAATCAAACCCAGGTCTCCTGTATTGCAGTCAGATTCTTTACCATCTGAGGTACAGGGAAGTCAAACCAGTTGTTGTTCTGTGTCCGGTTCTAACTGTTGCTTCTTGACCTGCATACAGATTTCTTAGGAGGCAGATAAGGTGGTCTGGCATTCTCATCTCTTCAAGAATTTTACATGATTTGTTGTGACCCTCACAGTCAAAGCGTAGTTAATGAGGCAGAAGTAGATATTTTCCTGGAATTCTCTTGCTTTTTCTGTGATCCAGCAGATGTTGGCAATTTGATCTCTAATTCCTCTGCCTTTTCTAAATCCACCTTGAACATCTGGAAGTTCTTGGTTCATATATTATTGAAGCCTAACTTGGAGATTTTGAGCATGACCTTGATAGCATGTGAAATGAGTGCAACTGTGCAGTAGTTTGAACATTCTTTGGCATTGCCCTTTTTTGGGACTGGAATGAAAACTGACCTTTTCCAGTTCTGTGGCCATGCTGAGTTCTCCAAATTTGGTGGCATATTGAGTGCAGCACTTTAATAGAATCATCTTTTAGGATTTGAAATAGCTCAACTGGAATTCCATCACCCCTGCTAGCTTTGTTTGTTGTGATGCTTTCTAAGGCCCACTGGACTTCGCACTCCAGGATGTCTGGCTCTAGGCAAGTGATCACACCATCATGGTTATCCAGATCATTAAGATCTCTTTTTGTATAGTTCTTCTGTGTATTCTTGCCGCATCTTCTTAATATCTTCTGCTTCTGTTAGGTCCATACCATTTCTGTCCTTTATTGTGCTCATCTTTGCGTGAAATGTTTTCTTGGTATCTCTAATTTTCTTGAAGAGATCTCTAGTCTTTCCCATTCTATTGTTTTCCTTTATTTCTTTGCATTATTCACTTAGGAAGGTTTTCTTAAGTTTCCTTACTTTGCGACTCCTTGGAACTCTACCTTCAGATGGCTGTATCTTTTCATTTCTCCTTTGCCTTTAACGTCTCTTCTTTTCTCAGCTCTTTGTAAGGTCTCCTCAGACAACTATTTTGCCTTTTTTACATTTCTTTTTCTTGTGGATAGTTTTGATCACTACCTCCTGTACAGTGTCATGAACCTCTGTCCATAATTCTTCAGGCTGTCTTTGAGATCTCTTTGAATCTCTTTGTCACTTCCACTGTATAATCATAAGTGATTTGATTTAAGTCGTATCTGAATGACCTAGTGGTTTTCTCTACTTTCTTCAATTTAAAGTCTGAATTTTACAATGAGGAGTTCATGATCTGAGCCATAGTTCACTCCTGGTCTTGTTTTTGCTGACCGTTTAGAGCTTCTCCATCTTCAACTACAAAGAATATGATCAGTCTGATTTCAGTATTGACTATCAGGTGATGTCCATGTATAGAGTCTTCTCTTGTGTTGTTGTAAGAGGGTGTTTGCTATGACCACTGCATTCTCTTGGCAAAATTCTCTTAGCTTTTGTCCTGCTTCATTTTGTACTCCAAGTCCAAACTTCCCTGTTACTCCAGGTATCTCTTGACTTCTTTTGCATTCCAGTCCCCTATGATGAAAAGGACATCATTTTTTGGTGTTAGTTCTAGAAGGTCTTGTAGGTCATCATAGAACCGTTTAGCTTCTTTGGCATTAGTGATTGGGGCATAATAGTTGGGGATGTCTTAATGGTTAAGATGCTTAAGTATCTTAACAGTATCTCAATGTTTGCTTTCCATTAAAGATTTGGAGTGGGGTAATAGACAAGACAGTTGAAAGAAGATGAGATAAGCAGCTGATTCAGCTGTAGGGTTGTCTTCAGTGGGCCAGTGAGCACTGGAAATTCTCACAGCAGGCATAGAGTATGTTGACTTTTCCAGTCATATAGGGCTATTAGCTGTTCCTTGGCACACATTTTGGGAAATGCTACCAGAGTTTTCTTTTAAAGTTCAACCTAAATTGCAGGATGTCTTCAAACCTTTAAAATGTTTATCCACAAATACAGACTTTAAAAAAAAAGACTGGAGAGAAGAAAATTTTAAAAGACATCAAGTAGTCATCATTTTGAAGAAAAAAGTGAATATGACCAGCCATCATTTTGAAGAAAAAAGTGAATATGTTGAATTAGTAGACCAGTATGCTTTATGAGTGTATATGTATACTTACGTGGGCATGTGTATCTCTTCAAAAATTTTTCTTTTTGTTTCACATGTTTTTTAAAAAAAAAAAAAGACTCACGGGACATAACACCACTGCTGGATGCCTGGTACATTTAAGAAACCTGACTGCGTAAGAAGCACTCTACATGGGCACAGGATGTTACCTGGAATCAGAACTAAATGATCCTGACTTTTCTTGATTTTAAATGGTAAAGTCTAAGTACTTTTTGTAATATTATTCTGTACTAATGATGGTCAGTTATTTTTATTTGTATTATCAATATTCACAAATTATTTCCTAATTAAGCATTTAAAAATTCTAGTGCTAATTCTGGTGTTAAAAAGTTTTCGAATCTCTATAAATCTGGTTTTGAGAGAGTTGATAGTATTTGACTTTCTTTGTTAGAACCAGTTGCCAAGTAATAAAATTGACTTTTGAAAATGAAACAGCATCTGTATGTTTGTAAACATTTTCCATAATAAAAGTGGGTTAGGCTCCTGGAATTTGAATACAGACAAAGAGTCTTTCATAAGTTACAATTTGCATATGAGTGTTGTTTTTCAGCAAGGCTTAATTATTATAACCTGGTATAACCAGTGCAGGAAATACAAAGCTGTTTATCTCTTTTGGGTCGTGTATATTTTCTCTTCCTGTGGTGCCTGGTATGGAACTGAACAAAGTGATGTCAACCCAAAACAGTTCCAAATCTGATCTGGTTTCACCTGAACTTTTCTGTTCCGCTTTGAAAATCCAGTTGACCTGCTTTTCCTTCAGAGATTCTTAGCATCCACAGTCATTTCTGAATGTCTCCTTCAGTGGACCCCACTCCTAAGTTGATGAAGAGTAGAATGGATCTTATCTCTTCAAATATTTGGGGCTGCTGATGCCAACTGATGGACACTAATGGATGTGTCTGGAGAAACCCAGATTAGTAACAATTTCAAGGCAAGGGGTGCTAATTACCACTGGCCCAGGATCAAAAACTCACCAACTGAGACTTCCCTGGTGGTTCAATGGTTAAGACTTCGTGCTTCCACTCAGGGGGTGCAGTTCAATCTAAGATCCCACGTGCTGTGCAGTACAACCAAAGAAAACAAAAAGCAACAATAACCCCTCCCTCCCCTGCAAAATAAACACCAAAACTCACCCTATGGAGAATTTAATAATTACAGCCTAGGTCTTCAACTGTATTTTGTACCTCAATATACCTGAGAGGTAAAGTGTTGATTATAGGATATTCTAGCATATCCTTGTACTCAACTTTTTAAAAAAGATAATCTGGCATTAATACTAGAGATTATGGGTATCCTTTAACACTTTTCTCGGATTGACTTTGTTTTTGTCTTCTGACCTCGTAGCAAAGAGGACACTTTCTGAACCTGATGAGAAGATGTCGTAAAAGATTCTATTTATATATGTGTGTGTACCCTTTCTATTTTTCTCTTAGTGCTATCGTCCATTTCAAGATGCCTTTGCACTTTTGATAAATGCAAACTGACAAATCTCCAGACCACGACAGAGAGGAAATCAGTACTGCTTGAAGCCTGAAAGACTACCCTTAATAAAGCCAAGTCCCCAGTTGTTGAAATGCTGAGGAAGTTGTGGAGGAGGAAACTTTTTTCTTATCCCGCTAAATACTACTTCTTATTTCTTGTTTTTTCGGTGGTCACATTCACTGTTTTAAGAATTCATCAAAAGCCTGAATTTGTAAATTTTGGACATTTGGAGCTGTTTGAAGAGAATCCTAGTAGTAATATTAATTGCACCAAAATTCTACAGGGTGATGTAGATGAAATCCAAAAGGTAAAGCTTGAGAGTCTAACAGTGAAATTTAAAAAGCGTGCTCGATGGACAAACTATGACTACATAAACATGACTGGTGATTGTGCTTCTTTCATTAAGAAGCGCAAATATATTACAGAACCACTTAGTAAAGAAGAGGCGGAATTTCCAATAGCATATTCTATAGTGGTTCATCACAAAATTGAAATGCTTGACAGGCTCCTGAGGGCCATATATATGCCTCAGAATTTCTATTGTATTCACGTGGATGGAAAATCAGAGAAATCCTTTTTGGCTGCAGCTGTTGGCATCGCATCCTGCTTCAGTAATGTCTTTGTCGCCAGTCAGCTGGAGAGCGTGGTGTATGCGTCCTGGAGCCGGGTTCAGGCTGACCTTAACTGCATGCAGGACCTCTACCAGATGAATGCAGGCTGGAAGTACCTGATAAATCTCTGCGGTATGGATTTTCCTATTAAAACCAACCTGGAAATTGTCAGGAAGCTGAAGCTGTTGATGGGCGAGAACAACCTAGAAACAGAGAAAATGCCATCCCATAAGAAAGAAAGGTGGAAAAAGCATTATGAAGTCGTGGATGGAAAGCTGACAAACATGGGGACTGACAAAATACATCCACCTCTTGAAACACCTCTGTTTTCAGGCAGTGCCTATTTTGTGGTCAGTAAGGAGTATGTGGAGTACGTGCTCCAGAACCAAAATATCCAAAAGTTTATGGAGTGGGCAAAAGACACATACAGCCCAGACGAGTATCTCTGGGCCACTATTCAGAGGATCCCCGAAGTCCCAGGGTCATTGTCCTTAAGCCATAAGTATGACATGTCTGACATGCAAGCGATTGCCAGGTTTGTTAAATGGCAGTACTTTGAAGGAGACGTTTCCAAGGGCGCCCCCTACCCGCCGTGCAGCGGCGTCCACGTGCGCTCTGTGTGCGTTTTCGGAGCTGGTGACTTGAACTGGCTGTTGCACGTGCACCACTTGTTTGCCAACAAATTCGACACGGACATTGACCTCTTTGCCATCCAGTGTTTGGACGAGCATCTGAGGCATAAAGCCCTGGAGACGTTAAAACCCTGAATGTTGTAGGCAGTTTTAGAAATATTAATAAGGAGGCAGGAGATCTACCCCCATTTGATTCTTCCGCCTCCAGAATCCAACTGGATTCTTCAAGCCAGAGAAGCTACATGGTTTCTGCAGAGCAGGGTCGGTTAGAAAGGCTGTATCCTTAAGCCTGGACTTACAGTGAATGAGAGGCTCGGGCAGGTTGCAAGGCATTGGAGGGGAAGGTAGCTGGAGAAGAGGCTGAAGGCAAGCTAGCCTTTTAAAGAGCTCAGGGACTTTAAACTCAGAATTCTAAGATTTGACTTGTGCCAAAATTACTTGGAGAGCTTTAAATATGAGGGATTTTCCTGATTTGAATAGATTTATAGCAATAACCCAATCGGGATATAATTTATCTTGTAGATTATGTTTGTTGAAAAAGAAATTTGACTGTATTCTAAATGATCTTTTTAAATGATTGACTTTCTGCTGTTACTTTGAGCTATGTTGTGTATCTATATATGCCATCTCAGGGAACTTGAAAAAACGGGCTTGACTGATTGTGAATATTTCTCATTTTTGCTTTTAACAATGTATATGTGTTTTTAAAAGAAAAAGCAGTTTCTAGTTTAGTTGATTCTGTGAATCAGGTTACTTAAGAAGTTAAGGTATCTTGGGTTGTTATAGTGTCTACAGAGTAACACTCAGTTTTTTCAAACGTCTCTCTCCTCCTCCTCCAGTCTCCCCACACCCTGCTATCTAGCTGTATATAAACTAGTTTTCATAGTGACCCATATTACAGCCTCAGTTCTCTTATGTTTGGTAGTAATTGGCCTGTAGAACTAAGAAAGGGTGAAGAGTCATATGTGGACAATTTCTAATGAGTGTTAAAAAGCACCAGTCTGTACTATTCCCCAGAAATTAAGGATATTGCTCTTTGGATCAGCTTGTGTCCATGCTCCAGACTCTTGCATCCAGCCGCCACTCTGTCACCCTTTGAAAGGAACTGGCTTCCCCACCGCTTGTTTCTTCAAGTTACCGGCCCACTACTTAGTCCTTAGCTTTTGCATTGTAAGTTCCCTTCTCTCTCAGAACCTATGAGGAGGGGAAAGATGTGCTGTTGTACCACCTAGTGTGCTTGAAGGCCTGGGAATCCTGAAGGGGAACATTAGGTTTGAGACAGATTGTCTCAGTATTGATATTCTTAGCATATAGTTTTTACTTTACTTTTCACCAAAAGATAGATTTGTGGTTGCTATTGCTATCTTATATCTAAAAGTAAATGAAGATTTTTTAAAAAGCACCAACTTGGACTTTTTCTAAGGTGATAGCATTCAGCCAAAGATCTAATAGGACATAGGAAGTTTTTATCATTACCTGAGATGTCAAAAAAGAATTAAATTCATGAACTTTATTGTTAAAACTTAGCCAACTTAAATAGTATATGGGAAGTTCATAATATCACACAATGTTCAGGCATTCAACTGAGAAAACATTTTATTCCATAGAGTTAGGAAACAGTTTTATCTTACGGAGAGATTTGTTATACCGACCCTCCTGAATGAAAACTTCACACTTTGGGAGACTATCATTTGTAAACATGCAAGTCAGTGGATTGCTATGGTTTGCATGATTTAACATGGCAGCCAATGTTGGACCAAGAAAAATATACCCACATTGAAAATTCAAGACGTGATGTCAATGAGGGCATTATATGCATAGCGTTCTGTCTCTGTTGACTTCTAAACTAACTTCGTCTTTTAATGCATGTTGTGTGTCTCTCTCATGCTCTCTTTTAGAAGAAAAGTTTTACCTGTAAGTTAGGCCTTTAAAAAAAAAAAACAAAAACACTCTAAAACTAGTGATTTTCAGTGACATACTTCATGTCTATGTCTTGTGTTTTCTTAATTTCACTCGTGGTGTCTTGACTACTATAGACATTTTCACTTTTTATTTTGAATATTTGCAAAGTTACAGGAAAGCTAAAAGTAATGGTACAGTGAACATTATATAACCTTCACCTGGAGTCACTGGTTGTTAGCCTCGTGCCTATGTGCTTTCAATTGTATGGATTTTTTAATTTAACAAAATTGAAAATTGAAAGTTAAAAAAGTTTATAAATATCTAAAATTGTTATTCATAGCACTGCTCTAATTGTAGTGTGACTAAATCTTGTTAATGTTTAAATTGGCAGCTTTGAGGGGTTTTTTTCTTCCCATAGACATAAAAACAATGATTTTAGAATCCATTTCCCCAAGCCCCACACTAAAACTGTGGACCCACCATCCTTTATGAAACTGTGGTACCTTTTCTTTCTAGAAAGTTTACTTACTTAAATGTGTCTGAATATTACCCTATTGCTAATAGCTTTACAGGGATTATATAGCCATTAGGACTCTTCATTTTATGCTTTTCAACATAACTTAAATGAAATTCATACTAGTGGGACAGACAACTGGAAGAGTCAAGAAGATGGTTTTGAAAGGAAACCCATACTACATTCAGGAGGAGCAGAAATGTAAGTTCTTTGGCAAATATAAATTACTTAAACTTCTATATGTCAGTTATTAAACACTAATTTCTTTTACTGTCATTTAAGGTCTTTTATAGGGAATTATTAGAAATTGTGTTCCCAAATAAATCCTTAAGTGTACAGAAACTGCAGTTTTTTAAATGGAAGTATTCTAGTTAATGAAGTGCTGATCAAGATTCATGTTGAGAATAAGAGTTAACAAAAATGGTTCTTCCTTGACAGGCGATTACCTAGGCTTTTACCAGAGCATGGTAACCCACCGCTCAGCCTTGAAATTCAACTACTGTTGTCTCTAAACATGTGTTGATATTTGTGTCATTCAAGTACAGTTTACTTAAATGAAAGATCATACATGGATTTTCCTTTGTAGTCATTTGGGGGAGGAGGAAGGCATGTTTTACTTCATTTCACCAGTAGAGTAAACTGACCTGAACTTTTTTAGTTGGCTTAGAAAAGTAAAAATCATTTCTCATTATGGTAAAAATAAATCAGTAAATGCAAGACTTTCATGACATGTGCGGTTACTGTGGGTTTTACTCTTTTGAATATGAATGTGACTGAATGCATTTGGAAGTAGTCATATCACCATTAAAATCAGCTATTCAGAAACTGGTGCCTTGTCTCCACAAGTTAGTCTTATTTTGTTAGCTACATAAGTTATTATTTTTTTGTTAGCTACAAGCACCCCAATATTAAATTTAGTAGTTGGATCTGATAGTTTGTAACCAACAAGGGTTTTATGTGAGTACTTATTCAAAACATAAAAATTTATTCTTTAGGCAGAAATGTCTGAGAGAGAGGGTATTGTCATGGTAAAAGGTGTAACACAGTTTATGCCAAAAGAGCTAGACAGGGAACTTTAGAAGAGTGCAGTTTAATAGCCAGTGTTACTTTCTGGGCATTGCTAGCTTCAGCTTATATCTGGTGAGAAAGCTTAGGTCTGTTGAGGACCAGTGACCGTAAATACCAACAGGTTGTTACATGTGATCTGAATGTGGAGAGCACACCAGAGGGAAAAGGGAAGTAACCCCCCTCCCCGAGTATTGAGTGCCAGCTCCAGATGTCTCCTCACCTGATCTGGTAAACCCTTCTGTGTGCTCTTCATGAGTGTCCCTCAGTCATGTCTGACTCTTGGTGACCCCAGAAACTGTAGCCCACCAGGCTTCTCTGCCCATGGAAATCTCCAGGCAAGAATACTGGAGTGGGTTGTCATTCCCTTCTCCAGGGGATCTTCCTGACGCCGGAATCGAACTCGGGGTCTTCCTGCATTGTAGGCAGATTCTTTACCGTCTGAGCCACCAGGCTGACTCTGGGTGCTCTTTAGCCCCATTTTATTTTCTTTATTTAATTGGAGTGTAATTTCTTTACAATGGTTGTGTTAGTTTCTGCTGTACAATGAAGTGAATCAGCTATATGTATACATAATTTTTAGCCTTGTTTTAGATGAAACAGACTCTACAATGTGGCACAGTTGATTAACCTCAGCTCTTTCTTGAAAGCTTGAGAGCTTTATGTATCCTTTTTAAGTCTGCTTGTCAAGGATTTAATTTTAATATATGCTTAAAGTTCTCAGAGCTTGTCATCAGAATATTGATTTTCTATTTTTCAGTGTAATAAAAGCCAAATTAGAAATGAGTTATAAGTATTGGGAAAGAAAAGGCTGTTTTCATTAGTGCAGATGATAGTCCAAGTTGCATGCTCAGGAATCTGGACTTGAAATTAATAAGACATTAGCAAATACTGCCACACATGCAAAAACCAGTTTTTCCATATTCAAGCCAAAAAAAAAAAGTTGTTTTAAGATGTCAGGGGAATAGGTTATCTTTGACCATGGCAAGAAGCTCTGTAAAATGTATAGACAAACTTAAGACATGTGTGGGACCTGATGAATAAAATACTTCAGTAGATTAAAAAAATTTTTGCTCCTAGCTGGTAAATATTTTAAATATGACCCTTCTGCCCAGATTAATCCATCATTCAAATATAAGTGCAGTGTCATATTCTCAAAGGGTTGGTAAAATTGTTCTGAATTTCATCCAGAAGGAAAAAAGTGTAAGAATAGCTAAGAATGCTTTGAAAGGGATTAATGAAGTCAACTAATACTATATATAAAGCCATATTTTAAAGATAAATGTTAAGAGAGTATTATAAGTTATAATTAAACTCTCAGACTGAAAACAGTAATAGCCCAGAAATAGATACTGGTATATATAAAACATTGCATAGCAAGCATCGGAACATGGTGAGGAAGAGGGGACAGGGATAAACTTACTCAATAAGTACCTATTTGGAGAACATTAAATTATAACTTTGTAATGTGCACCAAAATCCAGATGGATTAAGGATGAAAATAAATGGGAAGAACTTGTTGGTGACTGTCTTTGCATGTAAAGGAATTTTCCAGATAAAAACAATGAGAATCATTAAGGACCAGATAATAGATTTAATTCAAAATGTGTATTTCCCAAATATGAGAAGGCAAAAAACAGACTTGGAAAATTTGCCAACAAATTTTGAAAAAGGGAAATATGGAAGTTATTTTTGCTAATATTATTTTAAAAACAGCTTTTTGAGATATAATTCATATACCGTACAATTTACCCATTTAAAGTTTCCAGTTTAGTGGGTTTTAGTATAATATCAGTCAATTTTAGAACATTTCCATCACTCCAAAAAGAAACTCTGTACCCTTTAGTTGTTACTCACCATTACCTCCCAACCCCTTATATTAATATATTTTTTAAAAGTATTAAGATGCCCAGAGTAAAATGAACAAGTGTTAGTGCTAAGTCACTTCAGTCATGTTCGACTCTTTGCAACTCCATGGACTGTAGCCTGCCAGTCTCCTCTGTCCATGGATTCGCCAGGCAAGGATACTGGAGTGGGTTGTTATTTCCTTCTCTAGTGGAACTTCCCGACCCAGGGATTGAACCCAGGTCTCCTGCATTGCACACAGATTCTTTACCATCTGAGCTACAGGGAAGTATTCACAGAGGGTGAAATAAGAATACAAATTGCTAATATGAAAACCTGAAATTCAATAAGCTAAAACCAATTCCTGTGCATCAGTTTTGGTTTTATTTATTTTATGAGACTGTATTGAGGAACGCATGCACTTACTGCAAGAGGAGTGTTAAAACCTATCCTTCAGTGTCTTTAAAAACACTCAAATTCTTTGATCAATAATTCACTTCTTGGAAAATATCCTAGGCTAATAACCAGAGATTTGGATCCACATTTAAACCCAGTTTTTATCAGCTCTTTATTTATGGTGAAATGTAAAAATACATAAATCTCCAGTGATAGAGGAATAACTATTTTACAAAACATGTGTTGGGAATATGAAATATTCTTTTTTTTTTTTTGAAATATTCTTATAGTATACCTATGCCATGGAAAATTACTGTAGGTTAAATGAAGTAAACAAACTGAACAGGACCTATAATGTGATCTCAATTATGTTAAAAAAAAATGATGCTGAACGGAAAGGAGCATTCAGAATTTCCCTGAAATATCACATCTTGATATTTTGAGAACTATTCCTTCCAGCTCTATAAAATTGATGCTTGCCAAATATTTATTTGGAGCATTTTCCACGTATGCTTTGCCTTAGGGAGTCTTAGTGAGACTCCTTACCCCTGGCCTTTACTTGCTGGATTGGGGGAAAGGAGCCCTCATTTCCTGGAGCAATCCTCTTTTACCTACAGAAATGTTTTTAGATTTAAGCTTTGGTGATTTTCAGTGTGTCCTGAGTCCTTATACTCTAGGCAACCCTGTAAGATACTCCATTTGTATATCCTGGGTGGAGAGAACTTTTTCCAGAAGAATCATTGAACCAGTCTCAAAGGACTGTCAACCTGACTTCAGGATCCCAGGTGCTCTATAGATGGAATTTCATTTTCTGATCCCAGATGTTAATTGCTTACTAGATGAGGATAGTTTGGTTCCTTTAGCTGCATACCAGTGGCAAAACAAATGTTCTTCAGCAGGAGGATAAGAAAAAATTCAGATGGGTAGCGTGGGAGTCACTTTGATGAGCAATCTTGGTACAGAAGGAGGATCTTACTTAAATCCATGGTTTTCTTGCATTTTATGTGAAGGCTTCACTACCTTTAAGATTAGCTAAGAAACAAAACCCAATGCTTTCTTTAAAAAACACACACAATTTTTTTTTTAAAGATTTACTTCTGCAGAGCTAATCAAGAGCTTAAACATTACTTACTGGCTATTTACAGTTTACTTTCTTTGTCAGACTTACTAGTAAACTCTCACTGGCCCAGTCAGAGTTCCTTCATTTAACTTTATTCAAAGGAGACATGTTTTCCCTTGGGGAAATTTTCCCTACCTCTCTTTGTAAAGGAAAATGCCCCTTAAAATATGTTCCCTGAAACCCGTTGAGAGAATAATGACAACAGCTAATATTTGTTGAGCGTTTCCTTTCTGCATGTTCTAAGCACTTTTTAATACTCACTTCATAACAACCTTGGGAGCTACTATTGGCCCAATTTAGAAAGACGGTAAAGAAGTATGTGAATCTGTAACAAATGGCACATCCTTAAAAAAAAAAAAAAAAAAAAGATTTTCTTCTGATCTGTTCATCTCCTTTCTATCTCAACTGTCCCATCCATTCCCCAGATTCTGTGCTGCTCTGAGTGTAGCACTTTAAAAAAGAAATGCAAAGGATGGAAACAGAAAGAACCCTTGACTCTTGCTGAAATTATTCCCAAAAGAGTGTGTAGGAGTGAGGCAGGAGGTAGATGCCCTCTCCCCCCACCCGCCCCCCCCACCGCCACCCAGGGTAAAATAATTGGAGAGTCATTCCCTATTGACTGAAACTGAGTCAAGAATAGCAGGACAATTGAGGGAGGAGTTTGGGCCCTGCCAAAACCACATATTTCTTGTTCAGGAGACCACCCCGAACACACATGCACAGAACAGGTTCCTTGCAGGCCAAAGGGGGAGCAATGTTAACCCAGATGCCTTTGCGGTAGGTTCCATCTTGGCTAAGAGATGTGTGCGCACACATGGGCGGCTCCTGAGATATATCAAATATGGACTGTGAACCAGGCAAATCAAAATGGCCAAATGAAACCCAGAAGAAATACTCCATAAAAGTAATTCAAACTGCCACAAGGGAGTGACTCAAGGACTCTCCCTCTGAGTCGGCTCATGTGCCTGTCTACACATACTGTCCTCTTTCGTCTTAATAACTGCTTTACTACCTTCACTACTTTTCATCTTTGCAGAAATTCTTTTCTGCAAAGCTGAAGGGCCAGGGCCCTTGACTGACCACTAGTCTAGTGGCTAGGATCTGGCGCTTTCACCGCTGCGACCCAGCCCAGCCTCTGGCTGGGAACCCAAGCCCTACTCCAAACAGTTGCAGACCAAGGCTACCTGAGATCAGGAGCAGAGGAGTGTGGTGAACTTCATTTTGATGAGGGCGACTGAAAGAGAGAGATGGGCCAGAAATCCTGAGCCCTTATAGTCTTAAAGGTAGAAAAAAGGGTGGGGGAGAGGAGTCTTAAAGCTGTAAAGGGGAATAGTTTTAACAAGTGCCATCAGTCTTCACACTAGAAGGTATGGGAGGCTGGACAGGGAAATATTTGGGCATAAAATATATGACAAGCACCAACCTCCAGTTTCCAGAGACTAGTCTTCATTTAAGTATACTTTTCCTATAGTCAGTGTTGTTTCTCTAACTAATAAGTATACCTTCAGACAAAGAAAGAAGGGTGGCCTGGGGAAGGTGAGATAATTTTTGTTTGGCTGAGCCCTATTTGCTTGCTTTTGTGTTGCTGAGGGAATTATGTAAATGCGTGGATTTTGCTAAGGAATGTGAGCAGAGGAGTTATCAGTTGGAAACACCAGAAAGGACTACTGGGGAGGCAGGGTAGTGGGTCAGCCTACGGAGAGGAACTTGAGGGCAGAGGGAGATTGCGAAGGGAGCCTTCACCTTTTCCTTGATGGTCAGGTGATCCATCATCCTGCTCTGCCCAGGGGTGGTAGGGGAGGAGGAGGTTCTTGGGTCCTCAGACCTCCGTTGCTAACACCAGGAGGAGTTGTTCACCCTTTGTCTTTTCACCCAAATCTTCAGGAAAATCTACATCAGTGAGAATGGATTTTATGCTTTCTGAGCATTAGCAATTTAGAAATTGGCCTTTGTTGTCCAGTCGTTTAGTCTAGTCCAACTCTTTGTGATCCCATGGACTGCAGCACGCCAGGCTTACCTGTCCATCTCCAATACCTGGAGTTTGCCCAAGTTCATGTCCATTGAATTGGTGATGCTATCCAACCATCTCATCCTCTGTCACCTTCTTCTCCTTCTGACTTCAATCTTTCCCAGTCTCAGGGTCTTTTCACATCAGGTGACCAAAGTGTTAGAGCTTCAGCTTCAGCATCAGTCCTTCCAATGAATATTCAGGGTTGATTTCCTTTAAGATTGACTTTGCTGTTTGATTAGTTGATAAGTTTGATCATCTTGCTGTCCAAGGGACTCTCAAGAGTCTTCTCCAACACCGAAACTTGAAAGCATCAATTCCTCGGCGCTCTGCCTTCTTTATGGTCCAGCTCTCACGTCCACACATGAGAGAGCCTGTAGGCAGGCACAAGAAGGAACAGAGGGCCCACAAGCAGACCCAGCCGTGTACAGGTGGAGTTTCTCATTGAGGAGAGAATTCTATCCAAGCGGAGCATGGAGATGATGTTCATTTATGGAACCTGAGAAGCCTCAGCTGAACTGTTTGCATCCAGGCTTTCCCACCTCTGATGGGGTCTTTGGGGTTATATCTTGTTGAATGGGTAGAAATCAGAATAAGCCCAACAAAACTGATTCTGATAGGTGTCAATGCACATACCAGATCATACCCACCAAACTGTGCAGGTTCTACTTGAGAAAATCCTTCTATGACCTACCCAGTTACTCAATTTTCATCCTGAAGTGTCCTCTTTCCCCACAGCCTATCCCTAAGGTTTCTCAGTAATGCTTCACTCAGTTGCTCCTCTCTCGTCATCATCAGTCTCTCTTCCTCTCTCATTCACCTGCAGCATTGCTACTTGCCAGGCCGCCTGTTCTTGAATGCTGCCTTCCTGAAAATGTCACCAACAATCTGGACATAAGACAGAGCAGAGTCTCTTGCTGATGGCCAGTGAAGGAAGGCCCCATCTCCAGGCTTCTGGTAGCATCTAGAGGGAGGAGGGCTTAGCCCAGCTATTTCAGAGGTTTTGAATTCTGCTTGGTGGGTCTGATGATGTTGGGTCTTGGATAATGACAGTGAAGAGTAGTGTAGGATTGGAGGAAGCAGCGAAGGTGATGATTTTGAGGGGAAGGGTTCAAACAGTCCTGGGGTATAAACCGTCATTTGATGCTTTTTATTTATTGCAAAATTCATTGGTTTTAAAGGATGTTCCTGCAGTTAAAAATGAAGCTATTTGCCACTTCTACCTTTCAGGGCAAGCGTTTTCTGGAATAATAATGTTGTGTTGATGAAGACCATGTGGGAGCAGATGAATTTGCTTCTCACTGCCTTCCCTCTGACATCTCACTCTTCTGAGAATAGCAGCAATAACAACAACAATAATAACAAAATATATTAGCACATTTAATCCTCACAACAGTCTTATGGTATGCACACAATTGTCCACATTCTACAAATGTAGGAATAAAGTAGCTCAGAGAGGTCAAGTTACTTGACCAAGTCACACATCACCTTCACCATCAGAGTGATTTGTCAGAAGTGAAAATTTGGTAATTTCACATTCTTTCTTAAACCTTTCAATGACTGCTTGTTGCCTAAAAGATAAGGCCTGATTTCTTCAAATGACGCAAAGGCCCTTCCTGATCTGGCCTCTGTGTACCTCTCCAGTCCTCCTCTTTGTACATGATGCTCTGTTTGGATCACCTGTGGTTTCTGAACATGCCTGTGTGCTCAGTCAGTCAGTTATGTCTGACTTTGTGACCCCATGGACTGTAGCCTGCCAGACTCCTCTCCATGGAATTTTCCAGGCAGGAATACTGGAATGAGTTGCCATTTCCTACTTCAGGGGACCTTCCTGACCCAGGGATTGAACACGTATCTCTTGCCTCTCCTTCATTGGCAGGCAGATTCTTTACCACTGCACCACCTGGGAAGCCCTGGTTTTCTGAACACATGATACTATTTTATGTCTCTTCGAGTAGGTCTCATCTGGGGTTTTTTGTGTCCCCTCGCCCCCATTTCCAAGTGAAAGAAACCAATCTGAAAAGGTTATATATCCTGAATGGAGACCATAAAAAAAAATTCAGTGGTTGTTAGGGATGGGGAGGGGAGGAATAAACAGGCAGAGCACAGAGGATTGTTAGAGCAGTGAAGCTATTTTCTGCATGATACTGAAATGGTGGACACCTGTCAAAATCCACACAATGGACAATACTAAAAGGGAACCCTAATACAAACTATGGATTTTGGGTGAAGACCATATGTCAAGGTAGGTTCATCTATTATAACAAATCAACCACTCTGGTTTGGGGTGTTGATAGTAGGGAAGGATAGGGGTGTAACGAGGGGACAGGAAACAGGAAAACTCTGCCCTTTCCACTCAATTTTGCTGTGAACTTAAAACTTACTCTAAAAAATAGTCTATTTGGGGGCTTCTCTGGTGGCTCAGTGGTAAAGAATTTGCCTGCCAATGCAGGAGATAGCGTTTCGATGCCTGGTCCAGAAAGATCCCATATTCATTGTGAAACAAAACCTTACTGAAAATGAAATGCTGCAACTGAGTTCAAGTATTCTGCCCTGCCCACAGATATTTCTGTTCAGGGAATACGATCTTTAGTAATCTGTTGTTCTTTGCTCGCTGCCTGAGCATGTGACCGAGGTAGCTGGAGAGCAGGTCTGATCTCATGGGCTATCACAGAGTTTGCATCTCTAGCAGGTCAAGGTTCCCTTCATTCTCCGGAGGAAGAAGACGGAGGTGGAGGCACAGGGCATGGTCATGGGCCCCTGGATGTACTTCCCCTCACCCCAGACCCTTTATGGAAACTCACAAACAGGGTCAGGGTACACCTGTTTCCTATGATGCTGGACTGCACTTTGTATGATATGCAAAGAAGGAAATAGGGATGGGTAATGCACATGGGAAAGATAGATGTCTGAAGATTATGGCTTCTTGGCTTACGATGAGTAACAATAAACCAGTAAGACAGGAGAGAGAAACGCCTTCCCCAGGCATCTTTCCATACAACTACTCCATAGTGGGGACTCAGACGGTAAAGAATCTGCCTGCAGTGCAGGAGACCCAGGTTTGATCCCTGGGTTGGGAAGATCTCCTGGAGAAGGAAATGGCACCCCACTCCAGTATTCTTGCCTGGAGAATTCCATGGTCAGAGGAGCCTAGTGGGCTATAGCCCACGGCCTCACAGAGAGTCAGACCCGACTGAGCAACTAACACATACTGCATGGTAGGCATGCTGTTGGGAGGTCATGTGACTCAAAACTGCTGTGTCATTTCAACAGTAAAATATGGCAGGAGTGCAGTGTCCAAGGGTGAGAAATTGCCTACTGTGATTACCGCATCCATGCTTGTAAGCAGATTTGCCTCATCCTGGGCATGATTGACATTAGGGGCCAGGTCATTCTTTAATTTGGGGGTGGAGTCTGTTCTGTGGATTGTATGATGTTTAGCAGCATCCCTGTCCCCTACGCTCTAGATGCCAGTAGCAACTGAAATGGCTCTAGATTTGCCAAATATCCCCTGGACATTTGGGAGGCAAAATCGCCATTGTTTTGAGAACCACTGATTTATAGGAAGAATTCAGTTCCCTTCACAGCTTGGAAAGAGTGACTATAATGTGAAAAATCACTGAGTAGTTATTAGAGTCACTCTAGTGGACAAATATTCATGGATGCTGCCCGTTTGATGCTTACATTTGGTGGATGAGAAGGTGGATAGATGGGTGGAGGGTGTCTCAATAGGTACTCCACTTATAGGTATTATAAAATTGGCTCCATTTCCTGTGTTGTACAATATATCCTTGTATCTTATTTATTTTTGTAGGGTTTAGAATTTCTTGACTCTGGGTAACATGACCACAAATTTCTTTGTCTTTCACCCTCACAGTAATGCTACCCACTCTGCTTAAACAAAACAGCTATCATTGTCTCATGAACCCACAAATTTAGCTACTTCTCCATCTTTCCATAGCTTCATTATGCACTACAGGTGTTACTTTGGCACTTTCCCGAGTGGCCTTACACAGAGATCAGCACATTTTCTCTTCCTGTTTTGGATGTTGATTCATTAATGTTGAACTCATGGCCAACAGCACTTGTACCTGAACCAAGCTCCTGTCACCCATGTTCCTCTGTAAGGCACATACAGCCTTCTGGTGCTAAGGGATGCTAGACAACATTTCAGCTCTGCTGGAGGGACTGCGCGGGTTGAGGGAAGGGAGGTGGTGCTGAACAAAAAGCACAAAAATGCAAAAATCAGGCCACTAATTAGACCGCAAAAAGGACTAATTTTTCCAGAAAGTGTGTGGAAAATGTATGAAAGCCTAAACGAGAAAACAGAGCCTTGCCTTTTTCTGCCTCAGCCAGGAAGGTGCATATGGGATGACTGAGATTTTTTACCTCTTTGTATTTGTTGGTGAGTGATCATAAACGTGCCATGAGTGATGCTTTTGGGATCGTTAATACATTTTAGTTAGTATGTGAATTTGCAAATACAGAATCCACAAATAATGAGGATTGACGGTATCTATATTTTTAACAAGTTCTCTGTGGTACTGTGATACACAGCCAGATTGAGGAACCTCTGAATTATATAATTTGTGAATGTGAGGTAGTGCTTTTATTTGTGACAGTACAAAACTTATAAAAATTTTGAAATACATTTAGATTAATGTCCTGCTCTAATTTAAAAAAAAAAAAGTTAAAAGCTATGCCTATGCCTTGTGGTGCAACTGTGGCTGTTACCATTGGTTGAACTTTCCTTGAGGAAATCATTTTTATTCTTTTAACCATAGATAAGCAGAGAGATTTTTTAAAAATCTATGTGATGGAAGTATACAAAAATTTAAGTTACCACTGCAGAATTAAGATAGGAAAGTACAACTGGAATAATCTTTCGCTTTTTAGGATCAGCTGAGCCTAAAGGAGCAAAGATCAGTGTATGGTGAACGTTTCTCTTTATATTTGATGCTCAGGAGAAATGAGATACTATTCTCCCCCGCCCCCCACCCCACCCCCGGCCCAAATTGAAAAGAATCAAAAGATTCCTGGAACATGACATCTCCCTCTACTTCTTTCAGCATTACCATGATCACAATTACTTTTCTTACCAATTGCTGTGTTTTGTCTCTCCTGCGGAATGTAAATACACTAGGGACTGTGTTTGTCTTATTTACAACCATGTCCCTGATACCTAGTGCATAGTAAATGTTCAAAAAAGTGTGGTTGAACGCATGTATTTTGAATGAGAAGGGAAAGGGGAAAGTGAATACTTACTGAGAACTTACTATATGTTAAGCAAATTACTATTCCATTTGTTCCTCACAGACCTTTATCACAGATATTTTGCATCCCATTCTATAGATGAGAAAATCAAGGCTCAGAGAGGCTTTGTAGGAAATCTGTGTCACTCCATCAGACATTATTAGTTGCTAGCTTAGCTTGCATCTCCCCTTCTTCCTTGCCGGTAGAGCCTGAATTATGTTGAGTATACTGCACACCACCTTACCCCTAGCCCTCATATGCTTTAGAGGAAGGCATTCCTAGCCCACATTCCAAGTGTACGTCCTGACTAATTTAAGACAATCAGGGTGAAGTTGTTCCTTTTTTAAGTGATTAATTTGGGGTTTGACATGTGACTCAGTTCAAACTAATGCTGGGGTTTGGATGTCCTGAAAAAGATTTAGAATTCCTAAGGAGACATTAAAAAATGTAGAATCTCTGGATTTGATGTTTCCCAGGTATGACGCCTGGAATAAATACAGTCATCTTGTGACCCGAAATAGCAAAGTGGAGAAGCTGAAGAACCAGGGTCTATGATGATGTGAATAAGCCTTTGAGTTAACTAACCTCAAGGTCACTCCACCCCTGAACTTATCAGATTGGAAAAATCCATTTCTGTATTGTTTCAGGCACTTTGAGTCAAGGTGGTATTTTCAGATGAAGACATCCAGATTGACATGAATAGGTAGCTGGGAGTGGCAGGTCCACATTTTTTCCTATATCTCACTCAGATGTGGGCTTTCCACTCCACTGTCTTTCAGAAAGTGAAATTGTTTAAAACAAAGGCCAGAAACTTCTGAGTCCCAAGGGGAGCTGAATAATGGGCATTGTTGTAAACCACTCAGCTTGTCCACTCTAGCACATTCTTCATATATTTGACAATAGAATTATTCACTGTACAGGTATATGTGAAGTAAGTACTATGTGATGCTTAAGTATATGTATATATTTTTAATTTGTTGGCTCTGCTGGGTGTTGCTGCTTTGGCTTTTCTCTAGTTATGGTAAGCAGGGGCTACTCTCAGCTGTGCTGCGCAGGCTTCTCATTTCAGCGGATTCTCTTGTTGCGGAGTGTGGACTCCAGGGCACGTGGGCTTGAGTAGTTGCAGCATGTGGGTTCAGTATCGTGGCTCCCAGGCTCTAGAGCACAGGCTCAGTAGTTGTGGCACATGGGTTTAGTTGCTCCGTGGCATGTGGGATCTTCCCAGACCAGGGATTGAAGGCATATCTCCTGCATTGGCAGGTGGAATCTTTACCACTGGGCCACCGGGGAAGCCCTTCAGTATATTTTAACTTTTATTTTCTTCTGTAATTGTCCCTATCTTTTCATATGAATCCTAAGTTCTCCGAGGGCAGCATCTGTGCCTTGTGTTTCCGTAAGAGTCCACTTGTCAGTTTCTTTTTTTCATTCTGATGGGTAGATATGCAAAGTGAATTAACTGAAACAGTAAAGGATGAAATTCTAGCTCTCATAACCAAACCTCAAGAAGGGTGGAGCGGGCCTCATGCATGAGTGAACCCCATGAGTTACCGATCTCTGTAACTCATACACAGATCAGGGCTCAACAGCCCAGAAGGCTTTGCTTGGAACTTGATGCCTGCAGGTTCCCTTCCTTGGCTGGGAACCTGGTCATCAGCCATTTCCACATCAGAGGCGCATAGCTCCTGACCCACGAGAAAGGTGAGACTGTTCTTTGGCTTCTAAAGAAGCACCCTGGAGAAGGTCTTGTGTCACATGTGCCTTCCTGGACCAGTCACTGTGGCTGGGTACCTTGATTGGCCCACCCTGAGCTCTGTGTCCACACCTGGGTTCAGAGGGGCTGGATATCTTAAAGGAAAGTATTTAGGACAGAAAGGAAAAGAGCTACCTCATCCTCCCTGGGCTTCTTTCCAGGCTGCTAGGTTCATGTTGTGTAAATAGTGGTCAGTATAAATACCTAGGGAACTTGTGAACACAAACTTGTCTCTTACTGGTCCCAAATGAACACACAGACACACACAGTGCCCCCTTACAAGCTTTTTTCCAGTTTCAGAACTCCATGCAGACACTATGGGCAGAGTTTCTGCACCCGTATTTTAGAGTTGAGACCCATTTACTCCCAAGCCTTGATGTTGACTTTAATGATTGCCAGATAGCATGAACCTTTCTCCGTGCCCCTCCTTCCCACCGCCCACCCCCACTCCCCGAAGGAATGTAGCAGAGAGAGAATTCAACTCACACACATCAGCCTTCTCAAAAGCACACAGCCTCGGCTCCAGTAACATGCCTTTACCTGCCTGCTTTGGGATTGAGGATTCTCACTTTTGAAGCATTTAGCCCCCAACCTTCCCTCTCAGCTCATGCATGCTCAGTCGCTTCAGTCATGTCCAACTCTTTGCGACCCTATGGACTGTAGCCTGTGAGGCTCCTCTGTCTATGGGATTCTCCAGGCAAGAATACTAGAGTGGGTTGCCATTTCCTTCTCCAGGGATCTTCCCAACCCAGGGATCGACCCTCGTCTCTTACATCTCCTGCACTGGTAGGCTGGTTCTTTACCACTAGTGCCACCTGGGAAGATTACTCCCCTCGTAGCCCACTCAAGCCTATTCAGTCACCAGCATGGAGAAGGGAGCACGGTGATCACTGAGCAGCTTGGATCCCCTGGGGACCCAGGCTGAACAGGATGATTTCCCAGGGGGCATTGCTTTTCCAGCTGACCTGTCCTCATGCCAAATGCAGGTGAGCCAGGGAAGGGAGGAAACCATCCTTACCTTCCTTTTCTTGTTCACTATTAATACTGTGAATAGTGACATGTTGGAAACTGAAAGTGCTTAGTCCAGTTTCCATGTGGGTCTGTCAGCCCAGATAATGATGTGAGAATGCTCAGGGCAGCCCGGAGAGTTTTGATTCTGAGCTGTTAGTTTTGGTTTCTTTATCTAGTTTATGCAAGGATCACGTGGAAGTTTTATAGCTGAAAAAAATGCTTATTATTAATTTAAAATATGTTAGTGTTGATTTCTTCACTGAAATGCCTGAATCATTTAAGCAGGAGAGAATAATACCTTTATTGATATGGAAATCATCTTTGACATAAAAAGTGACTCAGCAAAAGGATTTTCTGCATCCTCAATGAAAAACAAACCAAAGAATCCAAGAGTAAGAGTATTTGCACCCTACCTTTTTTCTCCTCTGTATTAGCTTCCCCTTTGTATTGTATTGCTGTTGTAACAAATAATCACAAACTTGGTGGCTTAAAACAACACAAGTGTATTGCCTTATGGTTCTGGAAGCCAAAAGTCTGCAACCAGTTTCACTGAGCTGAAGTCAAGGTGTCAACGGGCTGTTTTCTGCGGAGTCTCGAGAGGGGAGTTTGGTTTCCATTATGTTTCTGCCTGGGCTGTGTTCCCTGCATTCTTTGGCTCCCAGCCATCTTCACAACCAGCAGAGTAGCATCCTCAGATCTGTTTCTCTGATGATTTCCTCTGCGTCCTTCTTGGAAGGGCCTTATGAGCACATCAAGCCCACCCAGGGTAATCTGAGACAATCCCCCACACCAAGGCCTTTAATTTACTCACATCTGCAGTGTCATTTGCCATGAAGATAGCACATTTGCGGGATCTGGAGATGAGAATGAGGACATCTTTGAGAGCTGTTATTCATGATTCATCCTAGTACACCCTTTTTACTAAATTAACAGTATAAATCAAGGGAGAAATGATGAATCAAGGGGCTATTTATTTTAGATTGATGAAAAATTACTGGAAACATGTAACACATCAGATTCTCCTTGTTGAGCTCCAAAAATTTTTCTTTTAAAAATTTTGTTGCCTCAAAACATATTAAAGAGGTAAAAACATTTTTCTGAAGTATTGATACCAATGTATAATAAAATATACATACCTTCAGTATCTTTGCCTATGTGTGTGTATTTGTAAAACCATACCCAGATCAGTGTATCAAACAAGTCTAGAACCTCTGAAGTTTCCTTCACACCCTTGCCGGTAAGTAACGTCCCCCCCACCTTAGTAGCCTCTGTTCTGATGGCAACCGCTACAGATTTGCTTTTGCCTATTCTTCAACACACAAACGTATGAATTCTTTTGTATTTTGCTTCTTTTGCTCAGTACAGTGTCTTTGGAATATATGCATGTTGATGCAGCAGTATTCTTTAAAAAATAAAAAATTGCTGTGAATGCCATAGTATTTGTGTATCCTTTGAATGAATACCCAACTTTTTACGCATTCTCCCTTTTAATGGACATTTGGCTTGTTTCCATTTGGGCACCATAATGAATAAATCTGCTATAAGCATATTTGTAAATGTGAGAAGTTTTTAATTGTTAAAAAAAGAAACCATGTCCTCAGGCACTATGGATGACTTTGAAATTTGGCTCATCTGTTAAGATTTGGATCAAATATGTTCCCCGAACCAAGAAGTTTTCTTCCATCCCAGTGAGTATCAAGTGATTTTGACCTCTGCCCACCCATGTCCATATTTGGTATTCCCCCATCATCTCATCTGGAAAAGGAAATGACAATGAACAATTTTGGAGGTTCCCTTTGAGAAAAAATGGTTACATATATACTTCTCTGTAAACATATATGCTTATGTTTGTTTATGCAAAAGGAATTATACTCTACAAAGTGTTCTACGTACTTTGTTTCACTTATTGACAACTTTGTTTATAGTTGGATATCAGTATAAAGCATCATTGTTTTTGCTTTTTAGAAGTTTCTTCCTTTATTTATTTTTGGCTGTATTGGGTCTCTTGCTGCATGCAAGCTTTCTCTAGTTGTGCACATGGGGGCTACTCTTTGTTGCTGTGCACGGGCTTCTGTTGCGGTGGCTTCTCTTCTCATGGGGCACAGGCTCTAGGCACACAGCCTTCAGGAGCTGTAGCATGCGGGCTCAGCAGTGCGCACAGGCTTAGTTGTTCCAAGGCATGTGGAATCTTCCTGGAGCAGGGATCGAACCCATGTCCTCTGCATCAGCAGGCAGATTCCTATCCACTGTACCACTAGGGAAGGCCCAGCATTGTTGTTTTTAAAGATTATATAGCATAGATGAACTATAATTTATTTAAAGAGACTCTCCAGTTAAAGAACATTTAGATTGTTTTCAGTCTTTTTCTGTAATAGATGATGTTTCAGTGAGTATCTTTATATGTTGTCAGAAACAGTTTAAAGCATCTCCATAGGATTCCTGGCAATAATATTATAGGCTTAATAATACCTACTTTAAATGTTAAAAATGCCACATTATTTTCCAAAGATTTGTACTGTTTTGACCTCTTAACAGAAATATTTGAAAGTACCTGTTTCTGATATTCTAGCCAACCTTGAGCATCATCATACTTTAAATATTTGCTATCTGCTAGAGGAGAAAATAATGATGATTTAATTTGCATTTTTGGAGGATAATAGTTAAAAAATTTTTTTCTTTCGGTTTTATTGAGATATAATTGACCCAGAGGCCCTGTGTAAGTGGGGCTTCCCAGGTGGTATACTGGTAAAAAATCTGCCTGCAGTGCAGGAGACTCAGGAGACATGGGTTCAATCCCTGGGTTGGGAGGGTTCCCTGGAGGAGGAAATGGCAATCCACTCCAGTATTCTTGCCTGGGAAATTCCATAGACAGAGGAGCCTGGAGGGCTACAAACCATGGGATTGCAAAGAGTTGGACACTGACTGAACTGAACACGCACGCACGCACTGTGTAAATGTAAGGTGTATAGCATGTGATTTTGACTTACATACTTCATGGAGTGATTACTACAGTAAGAAACACTCATCGTCTTATATAGATACAAAATAAAAGAAAAATGTGATACATATTCTTATACAAACATACACAAATAATGAAATATTACTCAGCCACAAAAAGAAAATCTTGCCCCTTATAACAACATGGATGAACCTAGAGGGTATTTATGCTAAGTGAAGTAAGTCAGAGAAAAACAAATACCATATTATTTCATTTATATGTGAAATCTAACAAACATAACATAACAGAAATAGAATCATAGATACAGAGAACATTAAGTGGTTGCCAGAGGGGAGCGGTTGGGAGAATGAGCCAAATAAATGAGACAGATTGAGAGATACACACTTGCAGTTCTAAAATAAATGAGTCATGGGATGAAATATACAACGTGGGGAATATAGTCAGTTAAAGTATAATGTCTTGGTATGGTGACAGGTGGTAACTACACTCATCATGGTGATCATTTTGTAATTATCAATAGTAATAGTATAATATCTTTGTGTGGTGACAGATGGTACCTGAATTTATCTGGTGATCTTTTTGTAATATATGGAAATGTCAGATCACTATGTTGTACACCAGAAGCTAACATCATGTTGAGTTGTATTTCTTTATGAAGTATGACTTCGGTTTCTTTTACTTTATATTACTTCTATAAACTCCACTCATAACGTCTCACCCTTTTAAAAAATTTTTTGGCTGTGCTGGGTCTTTGTTGCTAAGTGGGCTTTTCTCTAGTTGCGGCGAGCGGGGGCCACTCTCTAGCTGTGGTGCGTGGGCTTCTCATTGCGGTGGCTTCTCTTGACGTGGAGCGTGGGCTCCACGGCCCACGGGCTTCAGTAGTTGCAGTGTGTGGGCTCAGTAGTTGGGGCTCTTGGGCTCTGGAGCACAGGTTCGGTGGTTGTGGCACATCAGTTTAGTTGTTACGAGTTTTGGTTATAAGTTTGATTGTCAGGTGGATTCTTTACCACTGAACCACTAGGGAAGTCCCACTTCTGATCTTTTTAAAATCAGATTGCTTCATACACATTTTATTTTATTTATGAGATCTAGCTTTGAGATTACTAAAATTCCTATTTATTGAAGCTCTGACTCATTTGAAAAGACCCTGATACTGGGAAAGATTGAGGGCAGGAGGAGAAGGGGCTCAACAGAGGATGAGATGGTTGGATGGCATCACCGACTCAATGGACATGGGTTTGGGTGAACTCTGGGAGTTGGTGATGGACAGGGAGGCCTGGCGTGCTGCGGTTCATGGGGTCGCAAAGAGTCAGACAGGACTGAGTGACTGAACTAAACTGATAGAATTGAAACTTGCTCAAAATCTGAAAAGTCTCAAAGCAATGCATTTTGAGCCACTTTTCCTTTTTTTTTTTTTTAAGTTTTAATGTAATTGAAACCTCTCGGTCACATGAAGGTCATTAAATTTTTTGACACACACTCATTTTGTTGTAATAGCTGTCAAAATCACTTTTCATCTTTTCTTTCTTCTCTTTTCTGGCTTTTAAAATTTTTTATTCATTAACTCATGCCATCTCATATAACAGTGTTCTGCTTGTAACAGGGCTGTCAGGGATGGACTGAAGTTAGCCAAAGAGTTCTCTGGGTAGGTTTCTCTATCTGCAGTTTCATTAATCCTGTAACCACTGTAAATTTGACCTTCTATAGTGGGCTCTAAATAATTGTAAACCAGGAACCCTTTAATCTTTCTTCCTCTCTCACTTCATGGTAGTGAGAATTCTTCCCAGTGTTTTACCTTTGTTGGATCTCAGTGTTAAGGAAACTGATTTTTCGTAAAAACAAGCACAGGTTTCAGTATAAGGGTGTTGCTGTCAGCATCATTTGGGTTTGAAATAATCTAAATATTCAAATAAAGGGCAACAGCTAAATAAATTCATTCATCCATATAATGAAATGTTAAACAGTCAGTAATGTGATGATGTAGACCACAGTCTTCAAATTGTACTTCCCAGAATAGTAGCATCAGCATCAATTGTTAGAAATGCAAATTCTTGTCCCCTCTCCCCAGCTACTAAAGTGGAGACTAGGTGATTGGGTGGGTGAAGACCAAACACCTTGTATTGTATGGATCTCTTCAAGAGTACGCTCCATAAAAATAAAATAAAATTAAAAAAAAAAAAAAAAGAGTACGCTCCAGTATGAGAAACACTGGATCTGTAAAGATGTCCAGATTGTAAAGTGTTGACAATGGTCCTCACTGAGTAGGGAGGTTCCAAGTGACTTGATCTTTTAAAAACATTTTATTTGTGCTTTTAAACTTTCTTCAGTGAATACAAATTACTTACATAATTTTAAGATAGAGTAAAATAAATATTCTCCATTCAGATAGATTTGGCAGACAAGAGGGACCCATCTGTACCCCCGAGTTTCACTCTCCACTTGGGAAATATGTTTATTCTTGCTGCCATCAGCAGACTGGTAACTGGAGAGCAGCGTTTCCTTCTAAATCTCTCAAGCAGACAGCAACAAAATTGCTTTGACTTCCTTAGTATGGCTGGAATTTTAAAAAACATCTTGCCAAACATACTCAAAGATAACTGAAGATGAATAAGCCAGAAAATATGAGAAACACAAACTTCAGATCCTAGCACAGTTACCTGCTCCTTTTCCTGTTTCATATTTGGCATGAGATGTTTCTGTATTCTGGGTATGAGGGCAGGTTATCCCCATAAACACTTCCTCATCCAGAGTTCTTCTGAAGCTACAGACCCAGCTTCACATCTGAAGGCTACATTTCCTTCCAAGTGGCTGGTGGGACTCATGTCAGGCATGGTGGATAAGCCTGTGCCTCATGCACGACTCTGAGTTATTATTTGTGTGTAGAGTGTGGACTCTACACACATGAATACGTAATTGCTCTGTAACAGGTGTAACTTCACAGTCACATCAGTCCACAAAATTCAGAGGCACAAGAATAGAACTTTAATTTGAAGTAAGTCAGCTGTATGTAAAAGATCATGGCTCCATTTTCTATCTGGAAGAAACATTTAATTTTGTTAAACTTGTGAATAAATTTCTTCATTCTATTAACAACTCAGGTTCTTAGCTTTTTGGATTCTTCAAAGTTAAACAACTATCCCATTAGGGGGAATGCCCTTTTCCCAGGGTTTTTCTTCCTCATTGCCTTCCCTCTCAATTAGTTCTAAATTCCTGGATTCTTAAGCCCCTGCCAGTAATTGAGAGTGAGGAAGCAGTCATCTTGCTTCTGAGTCTCTCTTTCTCTTGGTCCTCTGCTTTCCTTTGGCCCCCAGTGTTTACTTGGCATTTGTGTGATACTCAGGGTGTCCAAAGTCATGGCAGATCTAAACGTGTGGATCACAGCATTGGGGCCCATGGGGATGCCACAGCCTTACAGAGGTTGTAATTTGTTTAAAAATACTCAGCATAAACACTCTGATATTTTTGTATCTGTTTTTAGATTAAGCCCAAACCCAAGAAGTAGTACAGCATGCACAGTCAAAGAGAGTCAAAGAATGATTGGCTAGGATTAAATAAAAAGAGGCTACAGTCCAGAAATGGTGGCTCTGTCAAAACAATGCTTTGCTAATCAGCATAGTGAATGTCAGAAAGGGGATTTTATTGGAGAAACTAGTAGCTTAATTTATTAATAAACTTAATTGCTTAGCATGATTCTTAGAAATGAGGTCTCAGTGGTGACATTAAAGGTATTCAAAATATGAGAACTGGCTAAAAATACCTTAGAGAGGCTCCATAGTCTTGTATGAACAGAGTGTAACATTTAGGGAAACGTAAAATCTGGCTTGATCCCTGCTTGGTCCTTTGCCCAGCTATTGGTGTAGGAGGATTTCTGAATGATGCCAATTAGGAGACGTAGACTCCTGATTCTGAAGCATCTGCCACCTGTGAACATTTCCTGCAGTGTGGTTGGATCACTGAAAGGGTACAGAGCTAGAATATTATTGAGTTAACAGGAGAGTGTCAACTCTTTGATGACTGCTGATGACTGCATGTAACAGACAGCTATATCGGTGGCAGAATTTGAGTTGTGGTTGCTTTCTCTGTAACCTGATAGATGATGAGGATGTAGATAAATCTCACTTCCTCAAATTTCTAGTTATTCTCTAATAAAACAACCTAAAACATTTATGGATTCAGGAGTCTCCCTGGTCTGGGTAGACACAGCATAGCTTTAACACAGTATCAGGATAGATGGCATTATAGTGCTATTGGGCCCAGAACGGGTTGAGGTTTTGGAAACAGGACCTAGAAAGAAAAGCTGAAGGAGGTGCCCAATAAAGGAACATTGGTGGGGTATCTCCTGGGTGGCTTCCAGCAGTGAAAGTTAATAAAGAGGCTGCACAAACACTATTCACAATAGCAGGACATGGAAGCAACCTGAATGTCCATCAGGAGAGGAGTGGATAAAGAAGATTGGTACATATATACAATGGAATATTACTCAGCCATAAAAAGGAATGAAATATTGCCATTTGCAGCAATATGGATGGACCTGCTGCTGCGTTGCTTCAGTCGTGTCTGACTCTGTGTGACCCCATAGACGGCAGCCAACCAGGCTTCCCCTCCCTGGGATTCTCCAGGCAAGAACTCTGGAGTGGGTTGCCATTTCCTTCTCCAATGCATGAAAGTGAAAAGTGAAAGTGAAGTCGCTCAGTCGTGTCCAACTCTAGCGACCCCGTGAACTGCAGCCTACCAGGCTCCTCCTTCCATGGGATTTTCTAGGCAAAAGTACTGGAGTGGGGTGCCATTGCCTTCTCCGATGGATGGACCTAGAGAGTGTCATACTGAGTGAAGTAAGTCAAAGGCAATTATATGATATCGCTTATATGTGGATTCTAAAATAATGGTACAAATGGACTTATTTGTAAAACAGAAATAGAGTCACAGATGTAGAGAACAAACTTTGGGTTACCAGGTAGGGGGCTAGGAGGAGAGGGTTAGATTGGGAGACTGGATTGACATATACACACTATATATAAAATAGACAACAAATAAGGCCTTACTGTATAGCTCAGGGAGCTCTACTCCATACTCTGTAGTGGCCTATATGGGAAAAGAATCTAAAAATGAGTGGCTATATGTATACATATAACTGATTCATTTAGTTGTACATCTGAAACTAATATGACATTGTAAAACAACTATAATCCAAGAAAAATTAAAAAAGGTGGGGGGGCAGCACAAAGAGATCTAGCCGTTTCCCTGAGCAAGTGGAAGGGGTCTCTCGAAATAGGGAAACTTGAGTATGTGTGGCTCTGTGGCTGGGGCCCACCCAGCTGGCAAAATGTGAGCATGATCAGTGTTAATGCAATGGAAGACATTAGGGTTATGTTTTCTTAGGCCTTTGAGCCAACATGTTAGTAACTGCCAGCACTGTTATTAAGACTGCCATGGCCCCTCAGCACATCTGCCTTTGTGGGTTCCTTCCTCCATGAAAAAATTTTTTTAAACAATTGCACTTTACAGCTGCATTAGTATAAAGATGAATGTGGCCCAAGCTGGGTTCATTATAATATATGTATATTTTTCTTTTGATTTTGAAATAAAAGTTAAATCACTTTTGTGGGTCTCTCAAAGTATCGTGTGCCCTAGGCGCTTTGCCGACTGTGACTAATGGATACGCGGTTCCTGGTAACCACTTCCCTCTGTTTTTTTCCAGCAGTTTTCTCCTCTCCTCTCACTTACAGCCCCTTCTGACTACTTCGTTGAACTCTATCCAAATCAGACTTTTTACTGACACTGGAAAGTTGCCCTGTAAGTGGGCTATGTTTAATCATTTGCCAGCTATTTCAATTTAAAAAAAAGCACTCATTAAGTTATTAATTTGTTGTTTTCTAAAATGGATTTGCCATTTTGGAAAAATTTTTACCAACTATACACTCAACATGAATTTTCTTAAAAGCAGAGAGCTGTAGTTTTCTATGGGTACATGTGCCTCAACCCTAAAAACTTTTAGTTTTTTCCCCAATCCCAAATCCAGTTTTTTTGTGTGGGTTCAGGAACCAGGGAATGCAGTTCTGTGGGCTCTGATATCCAGAAAACACCGAATTCAACTGAGTCAGTGTACTTAACTTTCCTGCCAGCCCACCCTTAGGCGACCCCTTGTACTAGTTTCTCCTTGATGGGAAGGTGCTGCCAAAAAGTTGAAAAATGAAACAAAATAAAACCCCACCTTGTTCCCTGAAAAGAACTATTGTATTTCCTTAGGTTTCTATATTTGTCTTCTGCTCTCCGTGTTGCTTACATCACACTATGTCTGTGTGTGCTCAGTCGCTCAGTCATGTCTGACTCTGCAAACCTAAGAACTGTAGCCTGCCAGGCTCCTGGTCCATGGGGTTTTCCCAGGCAAAAATCCTGGAGAGTTACCATTTCCTCCTCCAAGGGATCTTCTTGACCCAGAAATCGAACCTGTGTCTCCTGCATTGGCAGGCAGATTCTTTACCACTGAGCCACCAGGGAAGCCCTGGAAAGAGGTTAAATGGATAAGATTGACTTCTTTAGGAGAGGGGGAATGATAACCCATCTGCAGATCTTGGGCAGATTGAATGTAAAAACCAAAAGTAGAAGTATATTCTTATAATCCACTGGAATATCAAGGATAAACCAGAAAAAAAACCCAACTACTGACATAAGATGTAGGGTGATATGTAGAAAGTTTGAATTGAGTATATATGAGCCTTCCAAGAACTTTTAAATGCATCATCATCCCTTTTCTAGTGATCGTTTGGCCCTAACTTGCCTCTGCAGTTGCATGTCTCACACGTTGTTCCCTGCACGTTATGCTCCAGCCGCCTCAAAGTTTCCATTATTCCTTGAGCATTAGAATATGCTCGCTTTCAACTCAGCAGCATGAGTCCCTATAGGGTGCCCTGTCCCTTGACGTTTACTCCCTCATCCTACCACCTTCTACTCTTCCTTCCAGACAGCTTGCATGACTCGCCAGCCTCTGTGATCCCATGGGAATTGGTTCACTCTTCTATTTCAGGACCCACCAAAGAAGATGGTAGTTTATCTGTTCAGAAGTCCTGTCTCCGTTTACCTGCACAGAGGGCATACCTGGGATACAGGACTGTCAGTGTTAAAACCTGATAGTCCCAGACAGATGAGGATAGTTTGTTACTATGTACATAGCAGTTAATACTTTGGCCACCTGATCTGAAGAGCCGACTCATTGGAAAAGACCCTGATGCTGGGAAAGATTGAAGGCAGGAGGAGAAGGGGACGACAGAGGATGAGATAGTTGGATGGCATCACTGACTCAATGGACATGAGTTTGAGCAAGCTCTGGGAGATAGTGAAGGACAGGTTAGTCTGGCATGCTGCAGTTCAAGGGGTTGCAAAGAGTCAGAAGTGACTTAGCGAGTAAGCAATAACAACAACACAGCAGTCATGAACTTTTCATGAAAAAAAATAATTTGAAGATTTAAAAAAAAAAAGATTTGTTGGCAAAATCAAGCCAACAAACAATCAAAATTAAGTGGTCAAAAATATGATAGGCTTTGTAAAAGAAATGGTAATAAGCACCGACTATTTGTGTTTAAAATGAAACCACTGTGGAGGTTATAAGCCAGCATGTCTTATAAGTTTTATAAATTTTAACAAGGTACTATAATCATGCAAATAACAAATGTTGAAAAGTAGAGAGAGAGAGAGGGAGTCAGGAGGTCCTGTATTGAGCTAATTTCTTTCATGATAGGAACTTGATTCTGTTTGAAATTGAAACAAGTAGGGGAAAAAAAATGACAAAGGAAAAAGCCCACGGTGACCTCTACCTTCTTAATGGCTTTACATCATTAAAGCTTTATTGAGCCTCAAAATGATCTTTGGGGAATGAACATACCTCATTGTAAGGAAACATTTATTTGAAGTTACACTTTAATTCCTTTTTCTCCTTTTACAGAAATATTAAATTTTAAAATTTTGTCTTAAAACTAGCATTGATAGTACAGGCATACCTCATTTTATTGTGCTTCATAGATATTGCATTTTTTGAAATAGACTGAATGTTTCTTGCAACCTGGCGTCAAGCATGTCTGTTGGCACCTTTTTTTTTTAAAGAGCATTTGCTCACATTGTGTCTCTGTGTCACAGTTCGGTAATTCTCATATTTCAAACTTTTAATTATTATTATATTTGTCATAGTGATCTGTGATCAGTAATTTTTGATACTGTTGTAACTGTTTTGGGGTGAGTGAACATACCCGTATAAGATGGTGAACTTAATAAATGTTATCTGACTGCTTTATTGACTGCCCTTTCCCCATCTCTCTCCCTCTCCTCTGGCCTTTGTATTACCTGACACGCAACACTGTAATTAGGCCAATAACTTCTCAGTGGCCTCTAAGTATTCAAGTAAAAGGAATAGTCACGTGTCTTTCACTTTAAAGCAAAAAGCTAGAGATGATTAAGCTTAGTGAGGAAGGCATGAAAAGCCGAGATAGGCAGGCTTTCTGCACCAAACAGCCAAGCAGTGAATGCAAAGGAAGCATTCTTTCAGGAAATTAAAAGTGTTACTCCAGATTTAAGAAAGTGAAATAGCCTTATTGCTAGTATGGAGAAAGTTTTGATGGTGTGGATAGAAGATCAAACCAGCCACAACATTCCTTTCAGCCAAAGCCTAATCCAGAGCAAGGCCCTAACTCTCTTCAGTTCTCTAAGAGTTCAGAGAGGTGAGGAAGCTGCAGAAGAAAAGCTTGAAGTTAGCAGAGGTTGGTTTATGAGGT
This sequence comes from Bubalus kerabau, assembly GCF_029407905.1. NCBI lineage: Eukaryota > Metazoa > Chordata > Mammalia > Artiodactyla > Bovidae > Bubalus > Bubalus kerabau. The sequence goes on from NC_073627.1 coordinate 119,215,291, forward strand.
TGAAAAAAATAAAGCCATATCCATAACATAAAAGTGCGAGGTGAAGCAGCAGGTGCCGATGTGGAAGCTATAGCAAGTTAACGAGAAGATTTAGCTAAGATAATGAAGGTGACTGAATAACAGATTTTCATTGTAGACTTCTATTGGAGGAAGATGCCATCTAGGATTTTCATAGAGAAGAAAATCAGTGCCTGGCTTCAAAGGATAGACTGACTCTGGTTAGGAGCGAAGGGAATTGGTGAGTTGAGGTTGAAGTCAGTGCTCATTTACCATTCTGAAAATCCGAGGACCCTTCCTAATTCAGTTCAGTTGCTCAGTCATGTTCAACTCTTTGCGACCCCATGGACTACAGCACGCCAGGGCTTCCCTGTCCATCACCAACTCTCGGAGCTTATTCAAATTCATGTCCACAGAGTCGGTGATGCCATCCAACCATCTCATCCTCTGTCGTACCCTTCTCCTCCTGCCTTCAATCTTTCCCAGCATCAAGGTCTTTTCCAGTGAGGAGTCAGTTCTTTGCATCAGATGGCCGAAGCTTTGGAGCTTCAGCTTCAGCATCACTCCTTCCAATGAATATTCAGGACTGATCTCCTTTAGCATGGACTGGTTGGATCTCCTTGCTGTCCAAGGGACTCTTAAGAGTCTTCTCCAACACCACAGTTCAAAAGCATCAATTCTTCCGCACTCAGCAGAGTCTAACTCTCACATCCATACATGACTACAGGAAATACCATAACTTTGACTAGACGGACCTTTGATGGCAAAGTAATGTCTCTGCTTTTCAATATGCTGTCTAGGTTGGTCATAGCTTTTCTTCCAAGGAGCAAGCATTTTTTACTTTCATGGCTACAGTCACCATCTGCAGTGATTTTGGAGCCCCCAGAATAAAGTTGTCACTGTTTCCATTGTTTTCCCATCTATTTGCCATGAAGTGATGGGAACAGATGCTATGATCTTAGTTTTCTGAATGTTGAGTTTTAAGCCAAGTTTTTCACTCTCCTCTTTCACTTTCATCAAGAGGATCTTTAGTTCTTCACTTTTTGCCATAAGGGTGGTGTCATCTGCATATTTGAAGTTATTGATATTTCTCCTGGCAGTCTTGATTCCAGCTTGTGCATCAGCCAGCCCAGCATTTCTCATGATGTACTCTGCATATAAGTTAAATAATCAGGGTAACAACATGCAGCCTTGATGTACTCCTTTTCCTATTTGGAACCAGTCTGTTGTTCCATGTCCAGTTCTAACCTTTGCTTCCTGACCTACATACAGATTTCTCAAGATACAGGCCAGGTGGTCTGGTATTCCCATCTCTTTCAGAATTGTCCACAGTTTATTGTGATCCACACAGTCAAAGGCTTTGGTGTAGTCAATAAAGCAGAAGTAGATGTTTTTCTTGAACTCTCTTGCTTTTTTGATGATCCAGTGGATGTTGGCAATTTGATCTCTGGTTCCTCTGCCTTTTCTAAATCCAGGTTGAACATCTGGAAGTTCACGGTTCATGTACTGTTGAAGCCTGGTTTGGAGGATTTTGAGCATTACTTTGCTAGCGTGTGTGATGAGTGCAATTGTGTGGTAGTTTGAGCATTCTTTGGCATTGCCTTTCTTTGGGATTGGAATGAAAGCAGAACTTTTCCAGTCCTGTGGCCACTTATGAATTATGAGGAACCTTATGAATGATGTTAAATCTGCTCTGCCTGTGCTCTATAAAAGGAACAACAAAGCCTGGGTAGCAGCATATTGTTAACAGCATGGTTGACTGAATGTTTTAACCCACTGTGGACACTTACAGCTCAGAAAGAGATTTCTTTCAAAGCATTACTGCTCATTGACAAGGTATCTGGTCACCCAAGAGCTCTGATGGAGACATAAAATGAGATTAATGTTGTTCTCATGCCTGCTAAGTCAAAATCCATTCTGTAGCCCATGGAGCAAGGAGTCATTTTGATTTTCAGGTCTTACTGTTGAAGAAATATACTTCATGAGGCTATGGCTGCTATAGATAATGATTCCTCTGATGTACCTGGGCAAAGTCAGTTGAAAACCACTGGAAAGGATTCATCATTCTGCTGCTGCTGCTGCTAAGTCACTTCAGTCGTGTCCGACTCTGTGCGACCCCATAGACGGCAGCCCACCAGGGTCCCCTGTCCCTGTGGGAAGAGGTCAAAATACCAGCATTGACAGAAGTTTGGAAGAAGTTAATTCCAACCCTCATGGGTGATTTTGAGGGGTTCAGGACTTCAGTGGAGAAAGTAATTGCGGATGTAGTGGAAATAGCAAAAGAGCTAGAAGTGGAAGTGGCTCAGACAGTAAAGAATCTGCCTGCCAATGCAGGAGACCGGGGTTCAGTCCCTAGGTTGGGAAGATCCCCTGGAGAAGGGCATGGCAACCCACTGCAGTATTCTTGACTGGAGAATTCCATGGACAAAGGAGCCTGGCGGGCTATAGTCCATGGGGTCACAGAGTTGGACTTGGCTGAGCAACTAATACACACACACACACACACACACAGAAGCAGAAGTGGAGTCTAGAGATGGGACTGAATTGCTTCAATCTCATGATAAAACTTGAGTGGATGAGGAGTTGCTTCTAATGGATAAGCAAAGAAGGTAGTTTATTGGTGAAGATGCTGTGAAGACTGTTGAAATGACAAGCATTTAGAATATTACATAAACTTAGTTGATAAAGCAACCTCAAGGTTTGAAAGGGTTGATGCCAATTTTGAAAGAAGTTCTGTCATGGATAAAATGCTATCAAACAGCTTTGCCTGCTACAGAGAAATTGTTCCTGAGCGGAAGAGTCAATGGTGTGGCAAACTTCATTGTCTTCTTTCAAGAAATTGCCACACTCACCCCAGCCTTTATCAGTCGCCACCCTAATCAGTCAGCAGCCATCGACATTGACCCTCCACCAGCCAAAAGATTATGACTCACTAAAAGCTTAGATTATGGTTAGCATTTTTTAGCAATACAGTATTTTTAAATTAAAAATACTATGCACGTAGTCTTTTTAGATGTAATATATTACACGCTTAGTGGACTACAATATAGAGTAAATGTGACTTTCATATGCACCAAGAACCAAAAAACTCACATGACTTACTTTATTGTGATGTTTGCTTTGTTGTAGTGGTCTGGAAACAGACATACAATATCAGAGTGACGTCTGTATGTGCTTTTAATCTTTTGTCTGTATTTCTCTCTCTAGTAGCCTAGCTGGCTATACAGAAGTTTTGAAGGTCACTGGAGAAGGCACTGGCACCCCACTTCAGTACTCTTGCCTGGAAAATCCCATGGACGGAGGAGCCTGGTAGGCTGCAGTCCATGGGGTCACTAAGAGTCGGACACGACTGAAGTGACTTGGCAGCAGCAGCAGCAGATATGTATTGAGATTTCTTGTTGCGAGGCATTTGGATTTGGGTGAAGAGAAATAAAAATTCTTCTTTGTGCTTTTTTAAATTTAAAAAGCACTGTGATGGTTAATTTTATGTGTCAGCTTGGCTGGGCTACAGTAGTCAGATATTTGGTCAACCATTATTCTAGATACCTTTATGAAAGTATTTTTTTAGATGATCAGTTCAGTTCAGGTCAGTCACTTAGTCGTGTCCGACTCTTTGCGACCCCATGAATCGCAGCACGCCAGGCCTCCCTGTCCATCACCAACTCCCGGAGTTCACTCAGACTTACATCCATCGAGTCAGTGATGCCATCCAGCCATCTCATCCTCTGTCGTCTCCTCCTCCTCCTGCCTCCAATCCCTCCCAGCATCAGAGTCTTTTCCAATGAGTCAGCTCCTCACATGAGGTGGCCAAAGTACTGGAGTTTCAGCTTTAGTATCAGTAGATTTTGAGTAAAGCAGATTAACCTCCATATTGTGGGTGGGCCTCATCCAATCAGTTCAAAGCCTCAATAAAAAAGACTGACCTCCCTCCCAAACGAGGGAATTATGTCAGCAGACTGACTTTGGACATGAATGCCAATTCTTCCTTGGGTCTCCAGCCTGCTTGCATAAATTTTGGATTTGCCAGTCTCCCTAGTTATGTGTGCCAATTGCTTAAAATAAGTTTCTCTCTTTCTCCCCAGCTCTGTCTATCTATACATACATCCTACTGGTCTGTTTCTCTAGAGAATCCTGACTAATCCCTGCACCTAACACACATGTATAATATCTCTAAAAATAATAATATAATTACTTCTTTTTATAAAAAGTTAAAGCTTCCATATGAGAAAATAGATCCAGAAGCATTTGGGAAAATGTCCAAGGGGACTTACATAGACTCCTTCTACATTAGTTAGTGATGGATCTGAGGTGAAGACCTATGACTGACTGACTCAGGAGCTTACCCTTCTTTCAGTGAATTATGATCATTATAATTACCTACTAAATTATGATATAGAAACAAATACTTAGAGAATACAGAATGTGAGATAGATCTTGATGGGTTTTTAGAATTACCTGGAGGAAAAGAGATGATGAAGCATTTTTAAGGCAGTGAAAAGTGTTTTTTAAAGCTTTAGAGGAGAGAATGAATAAAATGCATCTCTGAGATTGGATCATTGTGGGACAGATATTAAGTGAAAAAAATCAAGGCATGAAGCAGCAGGAATGTTACTGTTTTTATATAAATGTATATGTATAAAATTCATATATATGTATAGCAGTTATGAAAATATATGCACATGTGTATAAAAATATATGCATATATGCTTGTGGGCATATATTCATAAGGCTATATAAGGAAAACTTACCTGCATTTCCAGGAAGAAAGAGTAGCCATCATGCTTCCAAGACCTGAGTCCCTTATTCCTGAGGAGCAAATAAATAACACCTGTGTTACTAAAAAGCAATGCTCCATTAAAATGATTCAGGACAGGTTTCACAAGAACTGTTAATTGTACTTTGTGGAAGGATAGGGAGGGAGACTTTATTTATTTATTTATTTTCAATTTTGTTGCCTTCACATTTTAAAAATCATATGCGTGAATTACTTTTTGTAATAATTGTAAAAACTAGTTTAAAAGAAAAAGGAAAAGGTACTTATTAATGCCACTATATACTTAAAAATGGTTAAAAAGGTAAATATTATGTTATGCAGATTTTAACATGAAAGAAAGGGAAAGAGAAAGAGGAAAGGAGGGGTAGAAAGGAGAGGGAAGGATATCTTCCATTGATAAATATAGGACTAAAAACGAAAGTGTAAAAATTGTTCTACTTTTACTGAAATTGTTCAGTCTTTGATGTGACAGGTGCTAAAAAGAAAAAGCATGCTACTTGGGCAGCTCTAAAATTATCCCCCTAAGCAGTGAAAAGAGCAACATTCGGGGACAACATTTTTGATCACATTTCCCTCTTCCAGGTTGGCTGTATGCTCAGGCTAAGGGAGGCCCCGGCTGGGGCCGTCGGACCCACCTTCACACAGAATAGCTCTGGATTTGACCTTCAGCAGGCTGCTTCCAGGAGCTGCCAAGCCCATGGCACACTGCCTGGAGCTGTGCCCACATTGTTATTTCACTCACTTTCCCATTAAAAATAGAGACAAAATAAAAACATCCCAGACCCCTGTGTTCCTTGGGTTAGAACTGGCCCAGCAAACTTCTCCTGGCCAGATGCCCACCAGTGGAGGGGAGGGGGGAGGGGGCAGGGTCCATGTTCTAGGCCATGGAGGGAAGGAATGCTGGGTGTACTGCAGCTAGGCTGGACAGAGGTGTCTTGGGAAGCTGGGTCCCCATCCCAAGAGTCAGCTGGCTGAAACCTCTGAGGGCTTCATGTCACCCTGAGGGGGCCCAGCCTGACCTGACTCTTGCCTTCCTTCAGGCCTCCCTTCCTGGCCCGCCTGTGTCAGGCAGACAGGACACCTCCCAGCCTTGCTGCTCCCCCATGGCTGGAGGCCAAGACCTGAGGCAGACATTTTGACATAATATTTTTATAAAAATTGTAGAGTATACATAACATAAAATGTACCATTCTAATCATTTTGAAATGTACAATTCAGTGGCATTGAGTACATTCGCAGTGTTGTGCTTGACACAGCCTTTTGGTGCAGGGAACATTTGAAGACAGTCCACTTGAGGCCGTCGTTTTTCCCCAGCTTTGTTTTAAACACTTCAAAAGAATAGGACAGTGAATAGCCATTCACCTAGATTCGCCATTTGTTTGTTTGTTTTTTTTTTTAATCTCAAATATTTTATTTATATATAATATTGTTCTAGAGAGAATTTAAAGAAACTGAAAAGTAACATGACATGACAAAAATAGATTCTTCATTTAACATTTTCTTTGATTTTCCTCTCTCTCTCTCTCAGTGTACACTAGTTTGATTTTTTGCTGAATCATCTGAGATTCAGTTACAGACATCATGATGACAAGTCACTGTTAAAATTTTCTCCATGTACCCCATAAACAAAGGTCGTTTCTTTTCAAGGCACACAAACTGTTGTGTATTATTTCTTTTTAAATTCAGGATCCAAAGATCACTTTATATTTTATCATCATGTTTCCTCGGTATCCTTGAATCTAGAACACATACCTGTTTTTCGTGTGTGTGCGTGTGTGTGTGTCTTTCTTGACATTGTTGCTTCTGAAGAACCCAGGTCAGTTGTTTTACAGAGTATTTGTTGATTTGGTTTGGCTGTTTATTTCCTTGTGTTTGGATTCAAGTTGAGTCTTGCTGGTAGGAAGGTTGTTATTTCAACACCACCTAGGATACTGCAGCTCAGATACCTAGGATACCTCTGGAGTCAGCACAGATCCCACAATCTTCTGATGTCAGCTCTAAGTTCAGGGGATTCCCAGGCTACCCATCCACTGACAAGCTGAAAATTCAGAGGTTCTAATTACACCCCGCCTTGAGTTCAGTAATTTATTAGAATGACTCACAGAATTCATAAAAATGCTATTGCAGAGGAGAAAAAAAACATTTCCCTCTACTCTTCTAGGTTCTTGGCTAAAAGACAGGTTAGCAAGAGAAAAATGAAAGTTTAATAATGTATATACCTTCTGTATACATGAGAGAGATCCATGAAAACTAACTCCCCCAAATGGCCCAAGATACCACCTTTACCATCTCCAGTTAAAGACAAACTAGACATTTGAGGGCATGGGGACACCAGTTATGGAAGCTTACCAGGCAAAGCATAGTAAACAAGGATATGTTGTTATTGCAGATTTAAGTCCATGCCTTCTCCACTGATAAGAATTTCTAGAGTTTTAGTCATCCTCTTCCTGGTACAGAGAGGGAGACACCCTTACACGTGGAAGTTTCCCTCATAATTGTAAGTGTCTCTTACAAAAGGTAACATTTATTTGGTTTTCAGAGTTTCTCTCATGTCTACTGTTTTTTGTTTGTTTTTTTTTAAGACCATCTCAACATAATTCTAATGCCAAACAAATATATTTTTGGGTGGCACTTACCTGGTGGCTCAGCCAGTCGGGAAGATCCCCTGGAGAAGGGAATGGTAACCCACTCCAGTATTCTTGCCTGGAAAATTCCATGGACAGAGGAGCCTGGTGGGCTACAGTTCATGGGGTTGCAAAGAGTAGACTAACAGCAACAAGGTTCTGCTTCCCTTCGCTATACTGATTATTTTATTATAAAGAATACAACCTAGGAACAGTCAACGAGAAGACATATAGGGTGAGGTCTGGCAGAGCAGAGTTTCTGTGTCCTGTTCCTATGGAATGAGACCATGTCACCTTCCTGGGACATTAGTGTGTTCACCAATCAAGAAAGTCCACTGAGCTACAGTGTCTAGAGCTTATTGTATTAACGTGATTGGTTGAGTCTTTGGCCATATGGTTGAACTCATCTCCAGCCCCTACCCTTTCCGAGAAACCAGGCTGGCTCAAAGACCCGACCCTCTAATCTTGTGATTGGTCTTGTGATTGGTAACCAGCCCTTATCCTCAAGCTGAGCACCCACATGAGTCACTTTCTTAACATAAACTCAGGTGTGATCCAAGGGGCTGATGGGAAACAAAGGTTCTTCTTTCACTCAGGAAATTTCAAGAGTTTTAGAAATTCTGTACCAGGAACCAGGGATAAAGACCAGACAAATTCTTTATTATATAACAGCTATATAGGTCATTTTGTGTCCTTCTCAGTATATTATATCATGAGACACATAATATCACTTTGCTTGGTAATATATGCCATATTTCTCCATTATAAAGATATTTTAGCCTTTGTAATTAGGTAATATTTTGTGTGAAATTCTGAATATTTAATTTCCCAAAATCTTTTCATGAAGAAGTTTTAACATTTAATGACTATTGGCTATATCAGCTATTGAAAAATGGTTATTTTCTGACAATTCTTTCAAATTAATTAATTAATATATTTGGCTGCACTGAGTCTTAGTTGTGGCATTTGGGATCCAGTTCCTTGACCAGGGATTGAGCCCTGGCCCCCTGCCTTGCAAGTGGAGAGTCCTAGCCACTGGACCACCAGGAAAGTTCCCAAATGGTTATTTTCTAATTCAATAATGTCATCTACATTTATTGTTGTTCAGTTGCTAAGTCTTGTCTGACTCTTTGTGACCCCATGGACTGCAGCACATCAGGCTTCCCTGTTCTTCACCATCTCCCAGAGTTTGCTCAAACTCATGTCCACTGAGTCAATGATGCCATCCAACCATCTCATCCTCTGTCACCCCCTTCTCCTCCTGCCCTCAAGCTTTCCCAGCATCAGGGTCTTTTCCAGTGAGTCAGCTCTTTGCATCAGGTGGCCAAAGTATTCGAGCTTCAGCTTCAGCATCAGTCCTTTCAGTGAATATTCAGGACTGATTTCCTTTAGGACTGACTGGTTGGATCTCCTTGCTGTGCAAGGGACTCTCAAGAGTCTTCTCCAGCACCACAATTTGAAAGCATCAGTTCTTCAGTCCTCAGCATTTTTTATGGCCCAAGTCTCATATCCATACATGACTCCTGGAAAAACCATAGTTTCACTATGCAAGCCTTTGTCAGCAAAGTGATGTCTCTGCTTTTTAATATGCTGTCTAGGTTTGTCATAGCTTTTCTGCCAAGGAGCAAGGATCTTTTAATTTTGTGGCTGCAATTACCAGCCACAGTGAGTTTGGAGCCCAAGAAAATAAAATCTGTCACTGATGACACTTTTTCCCTTTCTATTTACCTTGAAGTGATTTGACCGGATGCCATGATCTTAGTTTTTGAATGTTGAGTTTTAAGCCAGCTTTTTCACTCACCTCTTCACTCACATCAAGAGGCTCTTTAGTTCCTCTTTGCTTTTGGCCATTAGAGTGGTATCATCTCCATATCTGAGGTTGTTGATATTTCTCCTGGCAGTCTTGATTCCAGCTTATGATTCATCCAGCCTGGCATTTCACATGATATACTCTGCATAGAAGTTAAATAAGCAGAATATACAGCCTCGCTGAACTCCTTTCTCAGTTTAGAACCAGTCCATTGTTCCATCTCTGGTCCTAACTGTTACTTCTTGATCTGCATACAGGTTTCTCAGGAGGCAGGTAAGGTGGTCTGGTATGCCTGTCTCTCTCAGAATTTTCCACAGTTTGTTGTGATTCAAACAGTCAAAGGCTTTAGTGTGTGTAGTCAATGAAGCCAAAGTAGATGTTTTCCTGAAACTCCCTAGCTTTTTCTGTGATCCAGCGTTTGTTGGCAGTTTGATCTCTGGTTCCTCTGCCTTTTCAAAATCTAGCTTGTACATATGGGAGTTGATTCACGTACTATTGAAGCCTAACTTGAAGGATTTTGAGCATTACCTGCTAACATGTGAAATGAGGGCAATTGTATAGTAGTTTGCACATTCTTTGGCATTGCCTTTCTTTGGGATTGGAATGAAAACTGACCTTTTCCAGTCCTATGATCGTTGTTTTCCAAATTTGCTGGCATATTGACTGCAGCACTTTCACAGCATCATCTTTTAGGATTTGAGATAGCTCAGCTGGAATTCCATCACCTCCACTAGCTTTGTTCATAGAAATGATTCCTCAGGCCCACTTGACTTCATACTCCAGAGTGTCTGGCTCTAGGTGAGCGACAATACAATCGTGGTTATCTGGGTCATTAAGACCTTTTTTGTGTAGTTCTTCTGTGTATTCTTGCCACTTCTAGCTGGCATTTTTTTTCTCTAAAGAAGAGCTTTCACTTTCCCCTCTGGTACTCCATTTAAGTTTTTAATAAAGTATCTTTATGAACTCATAGGTTCTATTACACACAGGTTTTTATTTTTATGCTCAAATTATCCTAGATTTGAATAATGAGAGTCTCTTCATGCTCATTCTTGTATCCTATTTTGAGTACTTACTCCGTGGTCCAAAGTGATGTTGATGAGGTTATTATGATTTTGTTATGAATTGATGCAGCCTAATAAATAACTAAAACTGCCATTAATTATCATGTAGGAGATGAGTCAGTCTTCCTCTCTCACAGGGACTTTTTCCATCACTGACCCCACCTCACATGATGTGACTGAACTGGGGTGAATGATGGGAGGGCAGTAAACACCCATGGAAAGATCACAAGTAGGGGAGAGCAGGGTCAGCACACTGGCTCAGAAAAGACTGTCAAGCCCAATGATGACTTTGAGAATTCACTTCAGCTTCATGGACTGCACATCCATTAAATAATCGTATGTGTCCTTAACAATGGCAATTCACTTTCTGTTAGTATGCATTTACACATACATAAAAGTATGTGTACTTTTTATTGCAGCCTTACTTATAATGCATGTCAGATGTATACTCAGCTCTGCAGAGAAATGTTTCAGGGGTAAAAAGGAGAGAAGGAAATTTTGGCTAAAAATGATAACATTCTGATAAGAAAAAAAAGAATGTTCAACTAAATATCTTATGATTTTCTTTTTAGCTAAGTAATGTCTATACATCAAAATTGTTTATAGGCTTTTATAAATAATTGTTTTGAGGGAAAAATAACTTACTTTAAAAAACTTTATTGGAGTATAGTTGATTTACAATATTGTGTTAGTTTCAGGTATATAGCAAATTGAAAGAGGTATACATATATCCACTCTTTTTATTTTTTTAAGACTCTTTCCCATGTAGACCATTATAGAGTATTAAGCAGAGTTCTCCATGTAATACAGCAGGTTCTTATTAGTTATCTATTTTAAATAGTATGCATATGTCAATCCCAATCTCCCAATTTGTCCCATCATGCCTTTATCCCCTGGTAACCATATGTTGTTTTCTACATCTGTAACTTTACTTATGTTTTGTAAATAAGTTCATGTTTACCTTTTTTTTTTTTAGATTCCACATATGAATGATATTGTATGATATCTGTTTTCTGTGTCTGACTTCCCTCAGTAAGGCAATCTCTAGGTCCATCCACATTGCTGCAAATGGCATTATTTGGTTCTTTTTTATGGCTAATATTCAATTGTATATATGTAGCATATATTTTTTGTCCATTCCTTTGTTGATGGACATTTAGGTTGCTTCCATGTCCAGGCGATTGTAAATAGTGCTCCAGTGAGCATTGAGGTACATGTATCTTTTTGAATTGTGGTTTTCCACAGATATATGCCAAGGAGCAGGATTGCTGGGTTACAAACAACCTATTTTTAGAAGAAGCTGATTTTAGAATCTATTAGATTTTTAAAAAAAATTCAAACTATTCTTTGAAAGTACTATATGTTCATTCATAAAAAATTTAAACAACACAGAACATAATAAGGTGGGAAATAATCATTTCAGTTCCTAAGAGAAAAATTATGCAAGGGAAGGCACTTAGAGATGGATTTCTCAACTTGAGCACAAATGACCTGGGACTGGATGATGTTTTGTGGTGGCGGCTGCCCATTGCATTGTGGGACAGTGAGCAGCAGCCCTGGCCTCTACCACCAGATGCTGGTAGAACTCCCCACCTCCAGTTGTGACGACCAGAATGCCCCCAGATTTTGCCACTTGTCCCTAGGGGGGCAAAACTCCCTCACTGAGAACCAAAGAGTTAGGTAAGGATATTCTATTGGACACATACCTGGTGATAAGAAGAGTGATTTTAAAATCAAGATACCTTTTTCCAAAGCTCCAGTTTCAAAATATTCCCTAAATGAAAAGAGCCATGTCAAAATGTCTTTGCTTCATCCTAGTCATGGTTATTATGGGTCACTTGGACCAAAGTAGCCTTCCCTCTATTTTTCCCCTTCCCACTCTATTTACATTTTAAAATTAATTTCATGAGTACATAAACTCCTACCCTTGGCTTTGATGACTCCTTCCTCAGATCTCAGCCTGAGTGTGCCTTCCTGGGGCATTCTTGGGATGTTCAAGGTGATTTCCATACTTTCGTTATATGTTCCGACAACGTCCTGTCCTTACTTTTGTTTATAACACTTGTCACATTGGAATTACCCATTTAATTTCTCTTTGTCCTGTCCGGCTCACTGCCAGTGTTGATTACTACAACTTGTAGTGTCTGACATTAAGTATATGCCCAGGAAATATACTGAACTTTATTTTCTCTTTGGTTGCAAAATTATTCATTCTTAAATTCATTTGTAACATTCTTTTTTTTTTTTTTAATCATGATGAATGCACTTTAACTATGGTGAAAAAGAGTTAAGGTGCTTGAGGTGCTTGTGAAGAGAAATAGATAACCGTGGGTCAGTGTTGACTCCCTCCTTGTAGTCTGTGGCACCAGCCAATCCCAACATATATTTCACTCACTTCCCTTTTCAGAAGTCACAGGATAGTCTTTTATACAATGCTAAATAAAGAACATGATTTAAGAATTCTTTATATAAGTTGAGGAGATATAACCGTGAAAGCTCATGTGTTTTTTTCCTTGTAGAAATGTTAATATACAAGGGTGGCTTGGCCTGCAGAAGCTTGAAGCAAGAGTTCTGGTTCCCAGTCAGGAATAGAGATCAGGACTTGGCAGTGAGAGCATGGAATCCTAGTCAATAGACAGCCAGGGACCAGTGGCCAGTGACAAGACTCTGTGCATCATCTGTGTAGAAATAAATTTTCACATAGAGATGGAAAGTAGAGACATAAGTAAAGTGTTTATTAGGAGGAAAAAGAATATGTATGGATAGACACACAGACAGGCTCAGAGAGAGTTGCACACTCATAGGTTGAATCACTTTTAGGGAGTATTTCTTCTAGATTTCCTTTGGCCAGTCATCTTGCTTTGCCCGGTTCTGAGTCTGTATTTTAGGTCATACCTCAATGGTCTAGTGGTTTTCCCTACTTTCTTCAATTTAAGTCTGAATTTGACAACAAGGAGTCCATGATCTGAGCCACAGTCAGCTCCTGGTCTTGTTTTTGCTGACTTTGTAGAGCTTCTCCATCCTTGGCTGCAAAGAATATAATCAATCTGATTTTGGTGTTGACCATCTGGTGATGTCCATGTGCAGAGTCTTCTCTCATGTTGTTGGAAGAGGGTGTTTACGTGTGTTCTCTTGGCAAAACTCTATTAGCCTTGCCCTGCTTCATTCCATATTCCAAGGCCAAATTTGCCTGTTACTCCAGGTGTTTCTTGACTTCCTACTTTTGCATTCCAGTCCCCTATAATGAAAAGGACATCTTTTTTGGGTGTTAGTTCTAAAAGGTCTTGTAGGTCTTCATAGAACCATTCAACTTGAGCTTCTTCAGCATTACTGGTTGGGGCATAGGCTTGGATCACCATGATATTGAATGGTTTACCTTGGAAACGAGCAGAGATCATTCTGTCATTTTTGAGATTGCCTCCAAGTACTGCATTTCAGACTCTTTTGTTGACCATGATGGCTACTCCATTTCTTCTAAAGGATTCCTGCCCACAGTAGTAGATATAATGGTCATCTGAGTTAAATTCACCCATTCCAGTCCATTTTAGTTTGCTGATTCCTAGAATGTCGATGTTCACTCTTATTTCTTGTTTGACCAGTTCCAATTTGCTTTGATTCATGGACCTGACATTCCAGGTTCCTATGCAGTATTGCTCTTTACAGCATCAGGCCTTGCTTCTATCACTGGTCACATCCACAACTGGGTATTGTTTTTGCTTTGGCTCCATTCCTTCATTCTTTCTGGAGTTATTTTTCCACTGATCTCCTGTAGCATATTGGGCACCTACCGACCTGGGGAGTTCCTCTTTCAGTATCTTATCATTTTGCCTTTTCATACTGTTCATGGGGTTCTCAAGGCAAGAATACTGAAGTGGTTTACCATTCCCTTCTCCAGTGGACCACATGCTGTCAGACCTCTCCACCATGACTGTCCGTCTTGGGTGGCCCCACATGGCATGGCTTTGTTTCAGAGTTAGACAAGGCTGTGGTCTGTGTGATCAGATTGGCTAGTTTTCTGTGATTATGGTTTCAGTGTGTTGGCCCTCTGATGACCTCTTGCAACACCTACCGTGTTACTTGGGTTTCTCTTACCTTGGACGTGGGGTATCTCTTCACAGCTGCTCCAGCAAAGCGCAGCCACTGCTCCTTACCTTGGACGAGGTTGTCCCTCCTGACCTTGAACATGGGGTAGCTCCTCTCAGCCCTCCTGCTCCCATGTAGCCACCACTCCTTGGATGTAGGGTTGCTCGTCACGAGAGCAAAGTGGTGATTGCAGCCATGAAATTAAAAGACGCTTACTCCTTGGAAGGACAGTTATGACCAACCTAGATAGCATATTAAAAAGCAGAGATATTACTTTGCCAGCAAAGGTCCATCTAGTCAAGGCTGTGGTTTTTCCAGTAGTCATGTGGATGTGAGAGTTTGACTGTGAAGAATTGATGCTTTTGAACTGTGGTGTTGGAGAAAACTCTTGAGAATCCCTTGGACTGCAAGGAGATCTTACCAGTCCATCCTAAAGATCAGTCCTGGGTGTTCTTTGGAAGGAATGATGCTAAAGCTGAAACTCCAGTACTTTGGCCACCTCATGCAAAGAGTTGACTCATTGGAAAAGACCCTGATGCTGGGGGGGATTGGGGGCAAGAGGAGAAGGGGACGACAGAGGATGAGATGGCTGGATGGCATCTCTGACTTGATGCACATGAGTTTGGGTGAACTCTGGGAGTTGGTGATGGACAGGGAGGCCTGGCGTGCTGAGATTCATGGGGTCACAAAGAGTCGGACATGACTGAGTGACTGAACTGACTGACTGAGTCTGTATTTGGTATGTCTCAAGGTCTTCCCATGTGTGCGCGCGCATCTCTTAGCCAAGATGGATTCTAGAAATACCCATTGCTAGAATGGGTATTGATATCAGTTACTATGGGGTGGCGCCCCCTCCCTTTTTGACCTCCAAGGAGCCTTTCTGCACATGTGGAGTCAGGAATGTCTCCTTGACTTCTAGAATGAGGAATTTGTGGTCTCTCTATCTCTTATCTGGGCAGGGCCCAGACTCCTGTCTCCTGGTATTCCATAGTATCTGTCCACAGGGAACAAATTCCAGGTGCTCAGCCTGGGGCCCATCTATCTCCTGCCTCCATCTGGAACGTAATCTAGGATTACTCAAAACATTCAAAAGATTCCTAAATTCTATTTTTTTAATGATGGAGATGATGCAAGATTTGAAACAAAGTTAACGAGACTTTCTGTGCAGGATACTTTTGGCTTCAAATAACAGAGAACCCAATTCAAAATGGCTTAAGCAAAGAAAATTATCATTATTTTATGTAATAAGATTCAAGGTGGGTTGGTTTCAGGTTTGGATAAACAGTTAGCTTGATAACACCTTTGAATACCCGACTTCTTTCATTTTTTCCATCTTCCACCTGCATGTGTCAGTTTCATCTTCATTCTGGCTCAGCCATGGTAACAAAATGGCTGTCCTACTTCCACAAGTCACATGCAGCCCTCCACTGAGCAAAAAGAAACCGTGTCTTCCTTTGTGTTTCTTTCAAAATAGTTAAATTTACATAAAATTCACTATTTATCATGCAGTTCTTTGAGTTTTGACAAACACATACTCACGTCATCACGCCCACAGTCAAGATACAGAACACTTTCATTAACCCCCACTTTTGCATGTGTGTGTGCTGTCCCCATCCCTAAATCTGGCAACGACTGATATCTTCTTTGTCCTGGCCTTTCTAATACGTGTGGTGATGTATCATTATGGCTTTTATTTGCATTCCTGTAAAGCATAATGATTTTAGAATTTTTCATGTGCTTATTTGCCATCTGTATATCCTCTATAGTGAAGATTCTGTTCAAATCTTTTGTCCACGTTTTTGTGTTTTTATTCTTACTATTGAATTTTGAGAGTTCTTTATATATTCTAGATAGAAGTTCTTTGTTGTATACGTTTTGCCTGTATATCCTCCAAAGCCTGTGGATTGTCTTTCAATTCTTCTACTGCTCTATTTTGTGAAGCAAAAGATTTTAATTGTGATGGAGTCCAATTACCAATTTTCTCTTTTAATGATTATAGTTTTAGTGTCATATGTAACAAGTCTTTGTATAAGCCAGGCTTATAAAGATATTTTTCTATGTTCTAAAAGTTCTATCAGTTAGTCAGTCAGTTCAGTCGCTCAGTCGTGTCTGACCCCATGGACCGCAGCATGCCAGGCCTCCCTGTCCATCACCAACTCCCAGAGTCCACCCAAACTCATGTCCATTGAGTCAGTGATGCCATCCAACCATCTCATCTTCCGTCGTCTCCTTCTCCTCCTTCCCTCAATCTTTCCCACATCAGAGTCTTTTCCAGTGAGTCAGCCCTTTGCATCAGGTGGCCAAAGTTATTGGAGTTTCCGCTTCAACATCAGTCCTTCCAACATTGAGGACTGAACACTCAGGACTGATTTCCCTCAGGATGGACTGGTTGGACCTCCTTGCAGTCCAAGGGACTCAAGAGTCTTCTTTAACACCACAGTTCAAAAGCATCAATTCTTTGGCGCTCAGCTTTCTTTCTAGTCCAACTCGCATATCCATACATGACTACTGGAAAAACCATAGCCTTGACTAGACGGACCTTTGTTGGCAAACTAATGTCTCTGCTTTTCAATATGCTATCTAGGTTGGTCATAACTTTCCTTCCAAGGAGTAAGTGTCTTTTAATTTCATGGCTGCAATCACCATCTGCAGTGATTTTGGAGCCCCCCAAAATAAAGTCTGACACTGTTTTCACTGTTTCCTCATCTATTTCCCATGAAGTGACAGGACCGGATGCCATGATCTTAGGAAAGGAGTACGTCAAGGCTGTATATTGTCACCCTGATTATTTAACTTACATGCAGAGGACATCATGAGAAACGCTGGGCTGGATAAAGCACTAGCTGGAAGCAATATTGCCAGGAGAAATATCAATAACCTCAGATATGCAGATGACACCACCCTTATGGCAGAACGTGAAGAACTAATGTGCCTCTTGATGAAAGTGAAAGAGGAGAGTGAAAAAAAATTCTATAGTTTCCCATTTATATTTGGGATCCACTTTAAGTTATTTTTTGTACCAAGTGAGAGGCACAGATTGAGGTTCTTTTTTTTTTTTTTTTAACATAGTGATGTCCAATTTTTTAACACCATTTGTTGAAAACACTGTCTTTGCCTGTGTCCCTTGGTCAAAATTTGTTGACTTTGTTTGTGTGGGTTAGTTTCTGAACTCTCTATTCTGTTTGCCTGAGTTTCTGTTCTTTCACCAATACCAAATTTTCTTGATTACTGTAGCTTTATAATGGTAAATCTTAAAGTCAAGTAGTATGACTCTGTTATCTTTTAGAGTCAGCTTCTCAGTCTTTACAAAAGAAGAAAAATCTTTCTTTCTGAGACTTAAGACTATGTTGAAGCTATAGATCAATTTGGAGAGAATTGACATTTTAACAATATTTAGTTCTTCTAATCCATGGGCTCAGTATAATGCATACTTTCGGAATTAATGCACTTTAGTTCACACTAAGAGTGAGGAAATTTTTCAAGAAAAGTTCCTGGAAGACTTATGAACTTGAGTGGGTCACTAAGCCCAAAGCCAGTCATTGTCAAGAGGAGTAGGATTGACATGACAGCTTAGACCAGTTAGACCAGTGTTTTGAAATTTGCCTCATGACTTATTAGCGGGTTCAGAAGTCACATTTAGTGGGTCAGAGTTATCATTTGAAAAAGAAATATAATTGAAGAAGCATATCAAAGCATAATGCACATTATAAAAATAGATATTCTATTAAGCTTTCTTTTCAATTTTCTGTAAAATCACATAGAATGCATGTGTGTCCTGGGTTGCTGTGTGATATTTGTTTCTTACTCTGAGTTACAGTCTAAAAAGTTTGCAGTGTCAGATTTAATGTTGAGCTAGGAATAGAGCCACCCTCTCTAATGGATAGAGATCTAAGCAAGATATGGATCTCTTAGTTAGGAATGGAGGAAGACTAAATATTATTAAATAGCAAGCAGCAGAGCTTGTTACATCTCCTGACATTTTTTTCTTTGATGATGAATTCTTTGTCTTTCCATAGTTTGGGGTTCTAGTTAATGAAAACATGCCATTTTGCCCAAGTAACACAGATATTCATGTAAACATAAATGAATGAAGGAACACAGATATTCATGTAAACATAAATCTTCTGTTGCTCTCCAATTAGGAGGCACTAAAAGAAAATCTGTTGGTTTCCTTTTGGAGATAGGCAGTGGAAACAGGAACAGAAACCTCTGATAATAACTACTTGACTTAGGAAAAAGAAATCAGTTCTGTATTTCAGATGGACATTAATAGATAATTAATCTGACAAAACAAAGTGAGTGCTTATAATCACCAATGCAGTTCACCACACTGACACTATTTAAAATTTTACATACTGTATTTGGTCCCAGATAATTCATTATGTCAGCCATAAACCAAAGGTCTCTAAATTTAGTTTGGTGGATTCTCAGAGTTAAAATCTTTGAAGATAAGAAAGGAATTTTGTTGCCAGATACTGTTTCTTGGCACTTGCCCTGTTTCACCAGATTCTTAAACCTCCAAAGCAATTTACAAACTTGGTTTCTGTCAACTCACAATTTATAATTTTGGTTCAGGAGTCACTTCTAACTGTCAGAAAATGAAGACATTTCACACACCTTAGAAAGAGAAATTGCATTTTAAAAGTTTACCTCAAGTAAACAGAGGTTAATGTCATCAGCTGGTCTGTGGGGTTGTGTGGTGTCTTGGCACATGAAGAGGGTCTTGCCTTCTGCCCTGTGTTGCTTTTTATGTAGGAATGTCCTGAGTGATATACTTTGCAGGTCCTCATGAAATAAGAATATACTGCATTTGACTAGACAATTCCCCAGATGAATGCAGTATCAAACTGATCTGTTTCTAACTTGGTCAGAGGTTTCTGCTGCAAAAACTTCTTTTTCCTTTGGTTGTTTTCTTTATTGAAAAATTCATGGGACTCACACAACCACCTCATTGATGTGTAGAGTAACCTATGTGTAGAGTAACCCTTTAGGTACATTCTTTACATCATACCTGCTTATTAGGGGCCAGTTACATATTTTTTGGCTGAGGATCAGATTACTCAACTGGTAGATATAAAGGCATGTTTGTTTCACAACTACAGCAAGAATATTTGAAGAAGTAGTGAGGGGGGCAGGGGTACAACCCACAACAAAAAGACCAACTCCACAATCTGTTTTTTAGCTTAGAATAAAAATTCCCCTTTTCTACGTCGAGAGTTATTTCTATGCCAGCTGACTTCTGGAAACTTACACATAAACATTTACTTAAACTTAAGGTCATGCCACAAGTTAGTAGAAACTGGGAAATTTCAACTTTGACGGACACAGCTGCTAAGCATTTGCTGAATTTTATAGTAAGTCTGAGAGGCATCTCATTTCAAATGACTTAAAACAGCATAAGAATATTATAAAAATATATAGTGTCTCTCTTCTAGATTACCCTATATGTTTGAGACATTTGAATAACTTTGTATAACTGTGGTTAAATTTCATGATGTTGAAACCAATTCCCCTAGAAACCAAGTTCCCCTACTGGGCTTCTGATGAACCTCTCTATCCAAAACTTTATTCCCTTTCTTGTCCTGCCCCTGTTGCCCTCAGGATTGAGGAGTATCAAGGAAAACAGGGCACTGAAATCAAGCAGGGTTTAAAAGGTATAAAAGCTGCTTAGTGTCCCCAGTTTGTTTGTTTTTTAAAAAAAAAAAAAAAAAAAAAGGCTTTAGTCTCCTTGATCTTCCTAAGTTCTAAAGAGCAGGTTCAAACAGTTGATGATTAGAACAATAGAGTCGCATAGTTTTCGTTCCTCCTGAAGGGATATAGCAATCTGATTAATATCTTGAGTTGTTCTGCAGGAGCCCAGACCCCAACCCATGGTAGAAAATGCTGACTATCTTCAGGCCACAAGCACATAGATCCCAAACTGGTTGGAACCAGAAGGTTGATGATTGAGATTCCCAAACGATCACTGTTATCTTGCCACTCATTAATCAGAAAGTCTACAAACTGATCACCCACCCTATGAACCTCTCCCCTAACACTTAAAAAAATTTTTTTTTAAATTTTATATTGAAGTGCAGTTGATTTACAATGTTGCGTTAGTTTCATGTGTACAGCCAAGTGATTCATTTATATCTATACACATATATCTGTTCTTTTTTTCAAATTCTTTTCCCATTTAGGTTATCACAAGATATTGAGTAGAGTTCCCCGTGCTATACAATAAATCCTGGTCTTAATAATCCCTTCCCGGAAAGCCACTGGGGAGTTCAGGTCTTTTGAGCATGAGCTGCCCATTCTCCTTGCTTTGTTGTTGTTGTTGTTGTTCAGTCACTCACTCATGTCTGACTTTTTGCAACCCCGTGGACTACATCACACCAGGCTTCCCCGTCCTTCACCATCTCCTCAAACTCATGTCCATTGAGTCAGTGACGCCATCCAACCATCTCATCCTCTGTCATCCCCTTTTCCTTGGGCCTTCGGTCTTTCCCAGCATCAGAGTCTTTTCTAATGAATTGGATCTTCGCATCAGGTGGCCAAAGTATTGAAGCTTCAGCCTCAGCATCAGTCTCTCCAGTGAATATTCAGGGTTGATTTCCTTTAGGATTGATTGGTTTGATCTCCTTGCAGTCCGAGGGACTCTCAAGAGTCTTCTCCAACACCACAGTTTAAAAGCATCAATTCTTCGGCGCTCAGCTTTCTTTATGGTCCAACTCTCACATCCTTACATGTCTATTGGAAAAACCATACCTTTGACTAGATGGGCCTTTGTTGGCAAAGGCATGTCTCTGCTTTTTAATATGCTGTCTAGGTTGGTCATAGCTTTTCTTCCAAGGAGCAAGTGTCTTACTTTCATGGCTGTAGTCACCATCTGCAGTGATTTTGGAGCCCAAGAAAATAAAGTCTGTCACTTTTTCCATTGTTTCCTCATTTATTTGCCATGAAGTGATGGGACCGGATGCCATGATCTTTGAATGTTGAATTTTAAACCTTGTTTTGCACCCTCCAAATAAAGCCTTACTTTGCTGCAAACACCTGCTGTCAGAGTTGACTTTTTGCATGACGGGCACACAGGCCCCTACTTGGTAACAAAATCTTCACCCCAGACAATTTAAACTCCTTTCCAACTTCCTCTACTCCACTGTTAATTTTCTACCCTGATGGGAGATTTGAAGCATGGCCTCAGTGTACTTGGGGTTCAGACATTAGAGAATTCTTCCAGCCTAGTTCCAGTAAGTACCTATGCCTTTAAAATCACAGGACCACAGACACTAAATCTGAAATACTATTGCTTGTTAGAGTTAAAGGCATTTTAAGGAGTATTTGGCTTCATTGAAGGAGGAACTTGGGCACCAGGGAAATGGATTGGGGCCAGGAAATACATACCTAATAATAATAGCTACAATTTATCTTCTGCTACCATGTCCCCAGCACCTATTATTTCACTTTAATCTTTACCTGTGAGGTAAGTATTTTTTATCCTTCAAAGAGTTTAAGTGAATTGACCAACATCACACATCAGGTATATTCTTTATCTTAGCCTTCTCAAGAACAGGGAAATTTTGTTGTTCATTATATCTTTGAAATGTAAAACAATGCTTGGCATGTAGTAGGTGCTCAAATATTTACTGAGTGAAGGAATAAACAAAAGAATGTAATAATCAAAGTGAAAAGGGTAGGATTAAAACGTGGGTGTTTCAGACCTTACTGTCTATTGTCTTACTCTGTCTTTACCACATTCCGTAGCATCCTCACAGGGTAGGAATGGATGTCTTTCCAGCATATTGGGTTTTGTGCTGAAGGCTCCCTCCTCTGGGCTCCTCTCCCAGTGGGTGAGGCTGTTGAGGCCAGTGGACAGTAGCTTGTGCCTGCCGACTCTGACTTTGATTTTGTCTAGGGCATCCTCTGGGTATTCTGTCCTGGAAAGCCTTGTGTTGCCACCTCTGAGTCTTCTAGTGTAGAGAAGACAGTAAATTGGGCATTGTGGCACAGGGAAACAAGCTGGGTGGTGAGAGTGAATAGAAGAAAATATAAAGACTCAGCCCCAAACTGAGGGGAACCCACAGATCACACAAACTTTTGAAATGACATGAACACACAGATTTCCTTTTTATTGTGCAACTGCTGTTTGTCAGCACTTCTCTCCACTTGCTGAGAACTAGTGGGTGGGAGGACAAGGGCAAATCGTACAGAGCAAATGAAGACGTTAACTCTCAGATGGCCTGAATTACTCTCTTGTCAAAGCAGAAGATGGGAACTTCCCTGGTGGTCCAGTAGCTAGGGCTCCACAGTCCCAATGCAGGTGCTGCTGCTGCTGCTGCTAAGTTGCTTCAGTCGTGTCCAACTCTGTGCGACCCCATAGACGGCAGCCCACCAGGCTCCCCCGTCCCTGGGATTCTCCAGGCAAGAACACTGGAGTGGGTTGCCATTTCCTTCTCCAATGCAGGAAAGTGAAAAGTGAAAGGGAAGTCGCTCAGTCATGTCCGACTCTTAGCGACCCCATGGACTACAGCCTACCAGGCTCCTCCATCCATGAGATTTTCCAGGCAAGAGTACTGGAGTGGGGTGCCATTGTGGCCCAGGTTCAATTCCTGGTCAGGGAACTAGATCCCACATGCTGTAGCTAAGTCCTGGTGTGGCCAAATAAATAAATAAAGATAAAATTAAATACATATATATATATATATATTTTAAAAAGCAGATATAATACTACTAACAGCAATCCTTGTAGTTGGAAGAGATAATATTATTTGTGTTGTTGATAGGATTGGGAAAGGCAAAGAACCACGGTGTCTACTTCTTGTTTGCGACTTCTGAACCCAGTCAGGCAACTTTTTAGTCCTTTGTGGCATGTGGGATCTTAGTTCCCTAACCAGGGATCGCACCTTAGTTCCCCTGCAATGGAAGCTTGGAGTCTTAACAGGACCACCAGTGAAGTCTCAGGTCCTCTGTTTAGAATTCCATGGAGCAGAATGTGCAGATTTCTTGAAATTGGCTGAGCTTCTCTTTCTTAAGGCAAAACATAAAGGTGAAGTGGAAGAGAAAGTGTGGCAGAGTAGAGAGTGTCAGAGCCCAAGGGGGCTTGGGATTGTGACTTGGGCAATGCTATCACAGCTGTAAAGGAACAATCAAAGATCTGGATGTAGGTTGTGTAAAAAAGAAAACAGAAACAGCTGCCTGATGAAATGGAAAGTAAATAAGCTTTGGTGAAACAGAGAGCTGTGTTTGAATTTCTACTTTATTAAGTACTGGTTTTTTAATTTAGAGTAAATGCCTTCATCCCTGAGCAGAACTCCTAACTGCCAATTTGGTACCTCAGAAAACCGGTGTAAATGGGTCTCCATTGCTGTTGTCATTGATGTGTGGCTCGTTGGTGGATTTGACTAATAATACACCTTCATTCTAGCTTCCTATTTTCAAGAGTTATTCTTACTTAATATATGTTCTACTCTCGTGTTCCCTGCTGCTGAAGCAATGTGGATGATGACAAAGAAGCATATGAACTAGTTTTTAGTGGCACGATTATTATTTAAAATGTTTCTCCTTCTAATTCTGATTGTCCAGAATTAGACTGCTTTAGTCACCCTTCTTGCATTACTTATTTTCCTCTGATACTCAACTTCTTCTGTATCATGGAGGATATCCTTTATCTTGCTTGATAGGCATTAGGTTCTAAATAAACGACTATAATAATGATGATAATTCTAACAGGGATTCTGTGAGACTGAAGTCCTTCAAAAGCAGAACTTACTAACCTACTTACAGAAGGGACAGGTGCTGCTGATTGCTGTATAGCAGAGAGAGCTTTCTTGAACAACAAAATTGAAAATAGGATTGCCTTCCATAACCAATTCAGTGGTGTTGGAAAGTTTTACTGCTTTCTGGACAATTTCCTTTTTCTTTTGGATATAGCAAGTTTTCACCCCCAAACACAGTAGCTATAGAGTCTATAAGAACTACTAATTTGATGTTATGGTTTTGGGCAAAGCCATGCTCACCAATTCACTTGACATAACAGTTTCTACTAAGAGAACATTATTGTGTACCATGTGTGAACAAACTCATATATTCTGCTTTGCATATGTGAGATGGGCAAGAAGGATGAATGGGGAGCATCTTCTTAGACTCTTCATGCCTGTTATGCATGTATATTATTAGCATATGTTTCAAAGCAGTCTCTAAATTGTTTTTCCATGTTACAATCTTAAGTGCATTTGAGTGTAAGATATCTATAAGCCACAGAAGTTGAAACAGGGTAAAAAAACACAAAACATACATCCCAAAGGATGTTTCCCATTTACCTTCTTCTACCACCCACCATCCATTCTCAAGACTGTTTTTCCTCTGTTGATGACTAGTTTACGTTTTCACTAGTTTACGTTTTATGGTTAGTCTTTATTTACTTTCAACTTATCCTCTGTTATTTAAAGTTATCTCCAATTGTTTATTTTCTGTATTTGGAAATCACTTATGTATCTTGCTTGGGTTATTTGAGCTAGAATACATCATAATTCTTCTCATTAAAATTCATGGAAATTTTTTTTTTTCATATAATAGCTTTGAGAGCATCAGGGTTTACAGGATGAGTTAAATTTATGAGGTGAAGAATAGATTGGAGAGTTAAGCAAAAAGATTTGTATTCTGTATTGATATGTTCTAGCAACTCTTAAGTACTGAAAGCTTTTGTAAAGGGAGAGGAGAAAAAGACCATATAGTAGTTACTTGAGTTTTTGACAAGACATAATATTACGTGATAATCTTAGACAAGGGCAAAAATACTCTTTTGGTTTTCCTCCTACCTAATTCATGCTCCATTCTTTCTCAATCTCTTGTATTGTTTCTTCTTGATTTTCTTGACCTCTAAATGTGAGGGTTTCCAGATATTGATATGCTGCTGCTGCTAAGTCGCTTCAGTTGTGTCCGACTGTGTGCAACCCCATAGACGGCAGCCCACCAGGCTCCCCCGTCCCTGGGATTCTCCAGGCAAGAACACTGGAGTGGGTTGCCATTTCCTTCTCCAATGCATGAAAGTGAAAAGTGAAAGTGAAGTCGCTCAGTCGTGTCTGATTCTTGGTGACCCCATGGACTGCAGCCTACCAGGCTCCTCTGTCCATGGGATTTCCCAGGCAAGAGTGGAGTGGGGTGCCATTGCCTTCTCCGAGTGATATGCTGGTAAATGTTTAATATCTGACTCTATGGGGGAAAAAAAGCCCTGATGTGTGGTGTTTGCCAATTTTCATGATGCAAATATCTCCATGATGGCTGATTTCAGGCTGTTTGCATCATGTTACGGAATGAGGATCTGGGAAGAGATGAGCTTAATCAACTCTCACCAGCAGCTCACCCCTAGCTCTAGAATTTAATCAAACTTTGTTTTTTTGGTAGTCATCTCCTAGGTGATCTCCTCACATTCCATGTCTTTAAATGCCACCCCCATGCTGATGAATCCTAAATTAGATCTTATGCCCAGTTTATCCATTTGCACATATTCATATCCAACTGCCAACTTGACATCTTCATTTGGATGTCTAATAGGCATGTGAAGTTTAACAAGAATAAAACAGTACATTTGATTTCATCCCCACTTCCTTCACATCGTCTACCATCTCAGTACATGGCATCATCATTCACCTGGTCACTCAGTTCTAAACCCTCAGAATCATTCCTAACTCTTTCTCTCTCTTATACCTCACATGCAACTCATTGGCAAGGCTAATTAGCTATGTTTTTAAAATTCTTTCCAGATCACACTGTTGTGCGTTCATCTCCAATCCCTGCCCTGTTACATAAGCTTGATTTCTCTCTATGGTGGCATCCTTGCCTCCACTCTATTCCTCTGCAGTCGGTTCTCTACATGCAGCCAGAGTAAGTCTTTATGATAGAAATCATATTCGGTCATTCCCTTGCTTAACCCCCCCCCTCCAATTAGCCAATCATATTGGGAATAAAATTCAAACCCTGCCACCTCCCATGAGGCTTTCCTGCTTCCTCTAGCCCTTACTATCTCTCCAGTCTCAGCTCTCTTGACTCTGCCTTTTGCTTGGGCTCTCTAGCTGCACTGGTCTGCTTGCTCTTGTGAACACACCAAGTTTGTTCCAGCTCCAGATATTCTCATTTCTGTACCCTCTGTGTGGAAATCTCTCCCCGAAGCCCTGTCCCATATCTTCACATAGTCCACTTCATTTAGAGTCTTACTCACATGTTACCTCATAAGTGAAGACTTCCTTGACTACCACATCACAAAGAGTCCCTTTCAATCCCGTCTACCAACCCTGTAACCTCTCTATCTTCTTTCCATATTTGTTTTCCTTTAGGGCACTATCACTATCTCATTTACATTACTTACAGATTTGTTTCCATGAAAGCTAGATTTGTCTTTTTTGTGCTGTATTTCCAGCACTATGAAGGTGGCATGCACACAGTAGGTGCTTAATGAATACTAGATGAATGAATAGATGCAATGAGAAATGAAGCCATCTATTTCCACACAGCTTACTGTCTGTATCAGGGGTTGAAGACTTTTCCCATAAAGAGCCAAACAGTAACTATTCCAGACTTGATGGCCGTACAATCTACATCACAGTATTTGAACTGTGTTTGTAGTGTGAAAACAGCCACAGGCAGTACTTAAAGGAATGAACATGGCTGTATTCCAATAAAATGTTATTTTCAAAAACAGGTCACAGACCAGATTTGATCTAGATGACCGTGGCTATAAAATTCTGCTATCTTCATTAACGTGACCTTGCTATTCCACTGTCTTCATCACCATGACTTTTCTATTCCAGGAAATTCTTGCTCAAGATAATAGCTCAAGATAATAAAAGTTGCAAATAGCTTTGGAAAGACTCAATTGAGTTAACATTCAACTGCTGAGCTTTTCATTGAATAGCATCATACGCTGGTTTTCTAAGACTCTTCAAAATGTATTGCAAAACCCTCACATTGCTGTGTCTCTCAGTCCTAAACTATTGTATCACAATCCTGCATTGAAAGACCTGCCTTCAGTCGGACCTCAACACCTCATAAATATTCAGTATTTTAACTTGATTCTCCCAACCCAGAGATGCTGCTAAGACTCTATCAAGGTGACAGTCTTCCTGAATACAGTAAAAAATGACTTCACAGCTATTTGCTGGCATTTCCAAGGAGTAGTCATAATGAAATATAATCAGAGGAGGTTATTATATTATTTCTGCGATCATAATTTCTTAGCCCCAAATTAAAGGACATATTCATTCATTCAGTCATTCAATAAATATGTATCAAGATCTTATTACACATCTGCCTTCATACCAGCCATTCCTGATATGAGTGTATAAATACAAATCAGAAAACTGTGCTCTGTGTAAATATGATAGAAAAAGATAATCTTTTCCTCTACTGATTTGATGCCTTTCATGCTTACATTTTTGAAATTTAGAAAGTTGTGTCACCAGGGATTTTGACAGAGAAAGAAAATTTTGCCCATTAAAAATGAGGACTTCTTGGTTTGCCCTCAGCTTTTTATGTCTCTTTTTATTCAGTCTCATGAGTTCACTCATCCAGGAGTCTGCAACTCACAGTGCATATGGCCAAAAGTTTTCTGGAGGGATGCCAAGCACGGCTGAAGCATCAACTTTCTGACTACTTGGGGGAAAAGTGGCCTCCATTGCCATCATCGTTCATAAGAACTCTGGAATTTATTTCACAAAGAGCTCATTGAGAGCTGACAGACCTGCTTCAGCCATTCCTTTACTCCCATGGAGAAAGCATCAGAAAAATCAGCTGACAGGCTTGTGCCAATTCTGCACAGGCATTGTTGGAGAGTCTGGGCCTTGTGGGTAATTGGTGGGCCTGGCTGCCCTGATGGGCGGAGGTGTCAGAGAAGCCCGGGGAGCAGCCCAAGACTCAGAGTCAGGGCCTGACTCTGCCAACTGAGACCAGTCACTGAGCCACCCAGAGCCTCTATGTCCTCATCTTGGAAAGGCAAATGGGAAAAAAAAGTAGCACATCACAGGAAGCTGTTGTTCATCAGCTGAGAGAGTGGAGCTGAGATTGTTGTATAAACCCGACTCTCCTCACAAATGCCCATCCTTATTATTTCATTAAGGCAGTGGTTAGAGCTGGCATTTTAGTAAGTCTACAAAATCTGCCTCCCCCCATAAGTGTCTTCCTTGCAGTGCCAGAATTTCTGTGAACAGAAAAGCAATCATTTTTTGTTCTCTTCTTGTTTAGACTTTTTGAAAATGCAGGCACCTTCCAGAAGGCATAATACATCAAAGCAACCCAGACTGAAACACATGGGGCTTCTCGAATGTTTTCTTTCTCTCAGAAGGGATCAGATAGCTACGGATAGATAACGAAGACAGAGATTACTAAAAAGTCGGGAAAAGTCGTTTAAAAGGAGGAATAACCTGTTGACTAACAGAATTGTAATTGCCTTGCAGATTATGAGCACCAGTGGTTTTTGAGATGAAATGTTAGGTTCCTTTTACATAAAACAGAAAAACAAAAAAAAGCTAGGGTGGGAGTTTCACACATTATCACAGCCTCTTGTGCATGCCTCCACAACCCTCAAAGGCCCTCCAGAGTTCCAAGGCTGTGAGGAGCAGAATTGGAAAACCTCTGCTCCTTGGCTTCCACTTTGTCTAGCAGAGGCCAGTGCCTCCCAGAAGAGAGATGGACATACAGCCATCCTCCTAATGTAGGGCTCAGGGGCTGTACCTAAACACAAAATAATAATGATGAACATTTGATGTCTTACTGTATGCCAGGCTTTTACCTTAATTGTGCAATTTAATTTCTAAAACAACCTTGAGCACCAGATACTCTTTTCCTTCCAGTTTTACAGATAAGGAAATGGAGGCTTAGTATGAAACAGTAAGAACTCAGACTGAGGCATGTGTGACTCTAGGGCTGATGTTCTTTTTTTTTTTT
Organism: Bubalus kerabau; assembly: GCF_029407905.1. NCBI lineage: Eukaryota > Metazoa > Chordata > Mammalia > Artiodactyla > Bovidae > Bubalus > Bubalus kerabau. Next base: position 119,244,556 of record NC_073627.1, read on the forward strand.
TTTTAGGGCTGATGTTCTGCACTACATAGAACTCCATATTTCCTCCCATCATATTGTTTCCCTGAAGAATATTTGTGTCTTTTTCTGACCCTTGTCACCGCAAATGTCATCTAGAATGTCTATAGATTCTAGACGTGATTTCAATAGAGATTTGTCTGCAACACATGATGAACACATGATGTCTTCAGTCTGGATTTATGTTTTGGAAGGAGAGAGAGTTTGACTCAAAATAGAAAGTTCTTTTTTGGGTGTAACAAGTAAGTGAGTCTACAGTCTTAGGCACAAGCTGAGGTTCTATTTTCCTCACATTTTGCCAACTTTGGGTCATTATTTTCTTTCTTTTCAAGTTTAGCATAAGCTTACTGAATAAAAGAAGAGGGGAAAAGTTGACATATTGCAGCAAACAAAATACCCAACCTTAAAATCTAAAATTCAGAGGGGAGAATCACTCTGCAAAGCAAAATAACATTAGGTTCATTAAAAACAACCCCCAAACTTAGCTCATCATGGAAACTTTTAGGTGATCTCTAGCAGAGAGAAAGAGAAAGAAACCAAATGAATAAGGACATTCTTCTTTTAGTTTAAACAGCGTCAGACAGAAGTGAAAAAATATTTGATTCTCTTACTGGCAAGAACAGATAACCATTTTCATATTAGTCACCAGCAAAATCATCATTCACTTGGTTCTGACAGCTATGGAATTATAAAAATAATAGTATTTTAGAGCTCTGAAAATTCTGCCCAAGGATGAACCAACCTCTCTTAGAGATAGGAAGATGGAAAAATGGAGCAACTGACAGCCAAGCAGTGCACTCTGGTTTTAATGGGTTATTTGTCTCATTCCTGTCCATTTGCAAGAGCTCTTTGTATGGTAGAAACCTTAATACCTGGCATTGGCATTACTCATTTCTTTGAACCATATTTTTTGTCAGTTGGTTTTTACCTGACACATTTTCCAGATTTGAGTTTTTCATTTATTTATGTTTAAGTATGTCTGAATCTTTAAAAATATGTTTTGGGATTCCAGTCCCAGTTGAGATATTCCTCATCTCTACATGGTATATGCCCTACGTTTTCTTGTAGTATTTTTTTTGTTTTTAGTTTGCATTTAAGCCTTCCTTCTTTATGTACTTTATACAATTTTGTATTTAATTTTGTTGTGTTAATAAGTTTGGGGTCTCTTCCAAGGCAGTTTTTAGTCATAATGATGATGGTGAGCATCCCTATGTAGTTTCTGTTTAATTGAAATGGTTTTAGCATTTTGCACATTAGGATATTATCTGCCATCAGTTTGATAAATAACCTTTGCATATTAACTAATTTCTTTAATTCTTATTTTACTCATGGGAATGGCTGCCACTTTACTAAATACATTTTAAACATCTAAAAATATGATCATATGGTTTTCTGCCTTCAAAAGACTGATATAATAGATTGTGTTTAAACTTCCTGTTACTGAACCACCCTTGACTTCGTGGAAGAAGTCATGATCTGGTTTTTGTTTGTTTTTTGGTATATGACTTATTCTACCTGTTAATGTTTTATTTAGATTTTGCAAATCTATACTTGAAGTTTTCTTTAATTTTTAGTTTTATCTTTATCAGCTTTAAGTTTATTTTGACTTTATAAAATGAATTGGAGTCTTTGTATCCTTTTCTATGGCTCAGAGTAGTTTAAATAAAATTAATATTTACTTTAAGGATTAGATAAAATTCAGTTAGAAATTCTTGCCTGGTAAGTTTTTAAACATTTGTATTTCCCTTCTCTTTCCCACCCAACTTCAAGTACCTAGATTTTTCTGATATAATTTAGTGTTTTAATTTTATGTTGTCATTTGAATTATTCTTATGAATCTTTTAAATCTTTCAAGAGCCCTCATTTGAACTTACCTATCTCTACTCAAGAGTCTTTCTATCTATTCGATACATGTGTATACATACATGTATAAAAACGCATTGCTTACCAGTTACTCTTCTTTTTTTATTAGTATCTTTTCCCATATTAAGATTTATATTCTGGTTTATTTGATGTTTGTTTAGTCTTTTTCTGAGTATTTTCCTCAGAGCACCTCAGAGGTATGCTGATGTGCTCTCTGAAAGCTTGCCCGTCCTTCCTCGTATATATTTCCTTTCACTCGCACAGACTGATGAGCTAATGCCTGGGTATGGAATTTCTCTCTGTTCTATATAATGATACTTTCCTGTTTTCTGGCTTTCAGCTTTGTGGTCTAATATGATACCTGTTGTGATTATTTTCCCAGGGTAGGTAATGTGTTCATTCTACCTGGAAGCTTGCAAAATCTTCTCCTTATCCTTAGAATTCAAGACTTTCATTGAAATTTGGCTAAAATGTGTCTTTTCTCACAATACTGCCTTTCTTTAATGACTAATGATGTTAAACATCTCTTCATACATATATTGACCATTTGTATGTCTTTGGAGAAATGCTTATTCAAGTGGTATATTTTTAATTGGGTTATTTGCCTTTTTATTGTGGCTATTGTGTGCTGTATGCGTGTGTTAGATATTTGAACCCATGACTTTCTAGTGTTTTCTGGATTTCTTTTTTCATCAGTATTCACATTAGCAACAGTAATGATCACATCACATCAACAAACAATGAGGTCCACATTGATCATGGTTAATGATGTTCACCAAAGGAATATGTTCTTTATGTTTCATCAGGAATTGGAAAATGTACCTTATGACCTTAATATACAATGGCAATGAGATGTTTGGGGCTGAGTGAAAGAATGAAAAAATCCCCAAAACTCTGAATTACATTTTTAATGAATCCATAGACTATAAGGAAGTGAGACTTTGAAGTAAGTTGTCCAGTTAAGAATCTATGATCAGTACAATAACCTAGGTGAATGGTGAACATTTTGGGGTCATGGGGATAATGGTGAATTGTAAGTGAACAAATAGAATGAAGAGAATTTGCCATTAGATTGACTGTGGTAAAGAGAAAAAGGAATATAGGAAAACTCTAAGGTCATTATCCTCAGAAATTGGATGAATTGAATCATTTACTGATATTAAGATGACTGCAGGAGACATAGTTTGAGAGTAAAATTAAGGGTTCTACTTTTAACATGGTAAATGTGAAATTTCTTTTAACTGTCCTAATTGGAATATTGAGTAAGCAGTTGGATCTCTCTGCTGAAATTCAAAGGAAAAGTGTTGGCTGGTAATAAGAAATTTGGGAATTATTAGCAGATAGATAGTACTTAAAATCATGATACTGTGTGTACATATATATATATATACGTACACACAGTACATACACAGTGGAATATTATTCAGCATTTAAAAAGATGGAAGTTTTGTCGTTCGTAACAACAGAGATGAACATAGAGGGCATTGTGCTAAGTGAAGCGAGCCAGACAGTGAAAGACAAATGCTATATGGTATCACTTATATGTGGAATCTAAAAAAAAAGTTGGACTTACAGAAACGGAAAGTACAAAGTAGTTTCCAGGGACTTGGGGGTAGAGGAAATAGGAAGAGGTTGGTAAAAGGGTAGAAACTTTTAGCTATAAGATGAATAAGGTCTGAGGAACTATGTGCTATGGTGGCCATAGCTGATAACACCATATTGTGTAACTGAGATTTGCTAAGAGCAGAAGTTAAATGTTCTCACACAGAAAAGTAAATACATGAAGTGATTGATGTGTTAATTAACTCAAGGGAGGGAATCTTTTCACAATGTACGGGTGTACATTCAGTCAAATCACCACAATGTACACTTTAAATATCTTACAATGTTGTGGATTATACCTCAATAAAACTGAAAAAAAAAAACTCATGATACTGAATGAGGTTACCTAAGGAATGAGTGCTGTATAGATAAGAAGAGATTTAAGGCTGGAAAATGAGAATGAAAAAGCAAAGGAGGCTGAGAGAAGGCAGTCTGTGAGATGTGAGGAGAGCTGAGAGAGATGGGTGACCTAAAGCCCAGTGAAGACAGCACCTCCAGAAGGAGGGAATGCTCAGTTTGGTCCCGGGCAGCTGAGATGGAGTAAGTTGAATTGGAGAAGGGACCATTGGATTTGCTGATATGGAAGTCGCTGGTGGAGCTGATGAAAACTGTTTGGCTGCAGGGGTGGTGATGAAAGCTTGGCTGGTGTTGATTCAAGAGAGAAGTGAATAAGGGATTAAGCATTTTTCCTATTATTATTATCGGCACTTCAAATAAAAAGGTTGTTATATTTCTTAATACTGAAACCTAATCATACCCTGGTAGGTAACTTCTGCTAATTTAAATTTAACAACTACAAATAAAACAAACAAATAAACCAGCTATTGAAGACACCCACAAACACACTTCACAGAACCAAGTACAAGACAATACTGTGATCCTCTGAGATTCCTTTTGAAATATTTGTGTAGAAAAGTGGGCAGTTTTAGTGGGAAGGACAGCAGAGAAATGGGGCAGTGACATGAGGAAGTGAATGGAGAATCTTTCTTTTATGGATCGGGGGAATATTACAGCTTAGGCAGGGAAGAGAAAAACTGCAGCAGCAAGATGGAGCCAAGTTCCGGAGCAACACCACTGTGTCGCTGAGAAATCTAGCCACAAGTGGCAGGGCTGACCTCAGTTAAGGAACCCACGTTTCAGCCAGAAAAATCAGAAGAAAGGAAGTGCGTTCGTGTAGCAAGGTGGGGATATTGTGAAGGCCTGGGTGGGGATGTGTTCTTGTGCTTTGTTTGGTTTGGACTCAGCGATGTCCTTCCGCTTGTTTACTGATTTTGTTTGTTCTGAAATTATTTCACTTAGAGAACAGAGTGCTTTGTGTGCAACACTTGAATCTAAGCTCTTTAAACTGTTTTCATATTTAAGATATGATCTTCCTCCTATAGCAGTGCTGTTTCTCTATGTATGTCTCCGGCTTGTTTGTGTCCATCTTCATCTCTCTTACTGTTGGTCTCTTCAGATGGGTTGCATTTTTCTTTGCTGCCTGTTGGGGATGAGCTCTAGTAGTTTGAGTATCCGCAGTTGGATACAGAAAACCTGATCTCTGTTCCATGGTTGTTTCAAGGCAGGCAGGTGCCAGTTCCTGCTGAGGAACCCAGAGGAAACTTCTTTAACCCCTTTCATCTTCTTACATTTGCTCAGACTTGGGAGCAGAGAAAACCCAACCGGTGCATGGCCTGATTTTTCAGCATCTTGTGCCTCAGGATGAATGGACACATTCATGTGGCAAGTTTCAGTCCCCCGCCAGGCTCTGGTCAGGATGCCCTTTCTGATCCTCACCTGGTGCTCTTGCGCTGTGGTCCAGGCAGCTGTCCTCTGATGGTGGTGAGACACCTGCATATATTCCTTCTCCCAGCCCCTAAAAGTTGCTTGCACCTTGTATGCTATAGACTCCTGCAGCCGTTTTGCTGAGGAGGGTCAGAAGGCAGGGAGCTCCCTTATTCCTTCTGTCAGTCATGTCACATTGGGTAGACATTTGGTGATTATTCCCCATGTGCCAAGCACTGTGCCCATTTCTTGCAGTTTGTCCTGCAGAACATTAGCTGGACATTAACAGGGTACTAATAGTTGTGTTATGGGAAAGCTGACTTTATAGTTAGTTGGTTCAAAGAAAAATGAAAGAAGTTAACTGCAGGATGTCTTCTCTAATTTCCAGTACTAATGGGAGCACTGCAACAGCTGGTCACAGTTCTGACCAGTCGCAGTATTTTTTGACCATGAACCCTTTTTTTAAGGTATAGTTAAGAGAATACACCATGGGATGATTGCTGCTGAAACATGCTTCAGAAAATGTGACGTTTAGGGGTGAAACTAGACAAGCACATGTGTATTAAATGCCATTCTCCAGACCAGGCTCTTTATTATGCACTGTGTGTACATGACCTCCCTGTTTCTTGACCTCAGTCCTGCGAGGCAGATAGTGCTAGGACGCTGAAACCCCAAATAATGGCAGAGTTAGGATCTGACCTTGCTCTGTGATACCACCACTTCACCACTTCTCCACCAGCCTTTTGAAAATTGCTCAAAGAACTTTCAAAATCACTTAAGCACAGCTTAGCATTGTAAGTAAACCACTTCAGAAATCTGATCCAGAGAGAGCATATAGTTTCAGGACTGCCATAGAAGAACTGTCTTTTCTGTTGTTTCTTTTCCCAGAATTTAGAGGAGAGGTTCAAAATGTTTCAGAGTCCTTCAGTGTTTTCTTTTGGAACTGTGCCCAAGCAATTCATATTAGGGTAACACTGGCTCCTGTAACAAAGATAAACAAGAATGGGTAATAACTTAAACACAGTAAAATTTCACTTCTCGTTCATTTACAGTCCAGAATGGGGTTTCTGGTCGTCAGAGGAAGGTTTTGCTCTCTGCAGACTTGTAGGACTTCATCAAATGTTGGCTTTGTCATTTTCAAAATATTATGTCTCAAACTACACTGTCGAGATGGTGTACTGCAATCTCAGGGAGCAAAGTGGCACACACAGCTTCCACTCACATTCTGCTTGCTAGAACTCAGTTACAGAACATATCTAACTGCAGGGGTGCAGGGAAATATCCAGCTGTGTGCTCAGAAAACTTATTTTGCAGGACAGCTAATGGACTCTGCCACACCAACCCCTGAAAAAGATATTCATATTTTTTATTAAAAGTATTTATTAGTATTTTATTTAAAAGATATTAATACCACAATTCAAAAGCCTAAGTTCTTCAGCACTCAGCCTTCTTTATAGTCCAATTCTCACATCCATATGTAACTACTGGAAAAACTATAGCTTTGATTATACAGACCTATGTCGGCAAAGTGATGTCTCTGCTTTTTAATACGCTGTCTAGGTTTGTCATAGCTTTCCTTCCAGGGAGCAAGTCTTTTAACCTGATGGCTTCAGTCACCGTCTGCTGTGATTTTGGAGCCCAAGAAAAGAAAATCTGTCACTGCTTCCACTTTTTCCCCTTCTATTTGCCATGAAGTTATGGGACTATGCCATGATCTTAGTTTCTTTAATGTTGAGTTTTAAGCCAGCTTTTTCACTCTCCTCTTTCACCCTCATCAAGAGGCTCTTTAGTTCTTCTTCACTTTGACCATTAGAGTGGTATCATCTGCATGTCTGAGGTTATTGATATTTTCCCCAGCAATCTTGATTCCAGCTTGTGCTTCATTCAGCCCAGCATTTTTGCATGATGTGCTCTGCGTATAAGTTAAATAAGCAGGGTGACAATAGGCAGCCTTGTCATGCTCCTTCCCCAATTTTGAACCAGTCGGTTGTTTCACATCTGCTTCTTGACCTGCATACAGAGTTCTCGGGAGGTAGGGGTTGCTAAGAGTTGGACACGACTGAGTGACTTCACTTTCACTTTTCACTTCCATGCATTAAAGGAGGAAATGGCAACCCACTCCAGTGTTCTTGCCTGGAGAATCCCAGGGACGGGGGAGCCTGGTGGGCTGCCGTCTCTGGGGTCGCACAGAGTCAGACACGACTGAAGCGACTTAGCAGCAGCGGGTAAGGTGAGTATCTCTTTAATATCAGCCAATAATAATTGTAATGATGGTGATTTTAAAAATCAAAAAGCACTTATAATTTGATGTTATTTACCAAATACATGAAATGTGCAATATACCAAACTGCTTTACATTTGTTATCTTTACTCCTCTTGTAAATCCTCTAAGATAAGGGAGAATATTAACCCTATTTGATACCGAAGGAAACTGGGGCTTATAGCAGTTTAGAAAATAACACAAAGTCAGATTGAGTGCCAGGGGCCAGGTCTAGAACTCGGTCAGTCAGCTTCAAAGTCTGTGCGTAATCTCTGTTCTACATTCAGAGAACAATTGTATGCTGGGGTTACAGCTGTTAGAAGATGGCGCATAGAAAGATTCAAAGGAGCATATGAAGTGCATACTAGTCATTGTGTCTGTGGTGTAGTTTGTATTTTTCTCTATTTTCTAAAACTATGCTGGAAGAAACTTTGTCCTGCTTCAAATGACCTTTTCATTGGGATGCCATTTTTCTTTGAATTAAAGGAGAAGATTAATTTTACCAATTAAAATGTGGACTTTATAAAAACAATTACATCAAATCATCTTGTTGGTAATATTGGGAGGGGGAATGTGACCTTTTGTTTTTCCTGGAACTTGCTTTTGTATAGTCTCTCTGGGGCTTGTCTGTGGTTATGGAATAAGAAAAGCTTCTGGATTGTTTTGTTTGGAATGGGCGTAGCTTTACCTTGTTCCACCTGAGTGGGTAACTTACTGGAAAGGGCATTCTGTATGCTGGGAAAGGCATCCACGTGGGAATCTTACAGCTTAACATTTTCCTGTCATCATAGTCTTGCATCTCTGGATGTTATATAGTCTTTTCTTTCTTCTGTTGCTGTTGTTCTTATTAACACTGACAACTAATTTTGGTTTCAAATGCATTTTATTTTAAACAATCTCAAAGTCACAGAAACTGCAAGAACTATACAAATAATTTTTTTTCCCTTGAACCATAAGATGCTAAGTTGACTATGTGGTACAGTATCCTTCTCCTTCCCCATTGTGTCAGTAGGTATTTCTTAAAAACAAAGACATCCTTTTACAAAAGTGCAAATACGTTCATTGAGAGCTGCAGATCAACATTGTTACATTATAACTCCAGACCCCACTGAAATGTTTATCTTCTTGAGTACATTATAGCAAAAGAATCCACTTCAGAACCCTTTGTTGCATTTAGTTATCAGTCTCTTTCACCTTCTCAAGATCCATTTAAAAAAAATTGAAGTAGAGTTGATTTAAAATGTTGTGTTAGTTTCAGGTATACAGCAAAGTGATTCAGTCTTTTATATATATATATATATATTCTTTTATAATATATATTATTATATTCTTGTATAATATGTTATATATATTCTTGTATAGTATATATTATATATATTCTTTTCCAGATTCTTTTCCAATAGATTTTTACAAGATATTGACTATAGCTCCCTGTGCTATCTAGTAGGTCCTCATTGTTTTGTTGTTCATCCATTTTATATATAGTAGTGTGTATCTGTTAATCCCAGACTCCTAATTTAACCCTCTCTCCCTCCTTTCCCCTTTGGTAATCATAAGTTTGTTTTCTATGTCCATGAGTCTATTTGTGTTTTGAAAATAAATTCATTTGTATCATTTTTTTTAGATTCTGCCTAAAGTGATATCATATATTTGTCTTTCTCTCTCTAGCTTTCTTCACTTAGTAAGATAATTTAAGAAGGTCCATCCATGTTGCTGCAAATGACCTTATTTCATTCTTTTTTATGGTTGAGTAATATTCCATTGTGTATATGTACCACAAGTTCTTTATGCATTTGTCTTCTGATGGACATTTAGGTGCATGTATCTAGGCCCATTGTTTTATAGACATCGCTCAATCTGGGTCCTTCTGATATAAAATTTAGTTTATGCATCTTTGACAGGAATTTCTCAAGTGCTGCTGTATTCTCATTGCATCCAATCAGGAGTATGCAACTTCAGTTTTCTCTGTTACCAATGATATTAATTTTGATCACTTGATTAAGGTAGTGTCTGCCTCCATTTCCACTAGGAAGTTACTCTTTTCCTGCTGTCATTAATATATATTTTGTCGGGAAGTTTCTGTGTAAATATCCCATTCTTCATTAAACTTTCAGTGTATGTGTCTATTTATATTGCTTAGGTCTCAATATTTTCTATTTTATTCAAGAAGTTATCATCCATTATAATAATGATATATCTCCATGTTGAAGCTAGCATCTGTGTTTTTTTGATATGTCCCTATTATTTCCTTGCTTTCTGATTCAAAGTTCATCCTCTAAATTCCTTTCTTCAGTCTTGCAATCAGCCATTTTCTCAGGAAGTAGAGGATGATTTCAAGAGTATAAGATCTAGACTGTGTTGATTGCTATTAAAGGCTGTCTTAGCAGGGTATATGTATATACCTATATAAATTTTTATGTACATGTATTTCATAACTTTGTCTGAAAATGGGCTTCCTTGATGGTTCAGACAGTCAAGAATCTGCCTGCAATATGGGAGACCTGGGTCAATCCCTGGGTTGAGAAGATCCCCTGGAGAAGGGAATGGCAACCCACTCCAGTATTCTTGCCTGGAGAATTCCATGGACAGAGGAGCCTGGTGGGCTATAGTTCATGGAGTCACAAGGAGTTGTACATGACTGAATGACTCACATACACACACATAAATATAAAAATAAATAAATAAAATATTATATATATACACACACATTTTCACCTATATTTGTATAATTATGAATTATAGGGGAACAAAAATTGCCATCTCAGAGTGTCTCTCTGCTATGTAGATTATTTTGAACTGAAAACAATCAAGGCCCAAAAGACTCAGAAAGAAACTTGGACCTTTCCCTTAGTTGCCTAAAAGAAAGTAGGTAGAGAACCTATTCCAGGAAAGGAACTAGCGCCATAGATAACTATGGTATGAACTGTGTGTGTCATGCAGGGAGGGTCCAAGTGAAGTCTGTTAAAGCTCCTCACTGTGTCTCATGGTCTCTGCAAGACCCAGAAAACATTTGTTTACCAGACACTTGCTTTTCCGTCTTCATGTACATTACCTTCCTTCCCGCTGAAATCCCAAACCCTCAACATCCTCTTTTGTCCTTAGCTGAAAATGGTATTTAAGGTGAGGGTTTCAGCCATTTTGGTGAGTTACTCAGTTCTTCTGGCTCTCTCCCATGTGTACATGTTATTAAACTTTTATGTGATTTCTCCTGTTAATGTCTCCTATGAATTTTTTAAAATAATTTTATTTATTTACTTTGGCTGTGCTGGATCTTTGTTGCTGTGTGGGCTTCTCATTGCAGCAGCAATGCTCAAAAAGATGCCGTGTAAATCTAAGGACTTGTGGTATATATTGGCCAAATATACCATTATAGTACACAGTCTTTTGGACTAAATTTTATTTCATTTTTAAAATTTTATTTATTTTGGCTGTACTGGGTCTTCGTTGCTGCATGGGCTTTTCTCTAGTTGCAGTGAGCAGGGGCTGCCCTCTGGTTGCACTGCTTGGGCTTCTCCTTGTGGTGGCTTCTCTTGTGGCAGAGCACAGGCTCTAGGGTGCACGGGCTTCAGTACTTGTGACATGTGGGCCTAGTAGTTACGACTCCCAGGCTCTGGAGCACAGGCTCAATAGTTGTGGCACAGGGACTTAGTTGTTCTGGGGTATGTGCATCTTCCTGGACCAGGAATCAAACTCATGTCTCCTACATACAGATCGTTTACCACTGAGCCACCAGGGAAGCCCCATTTTTCTCTTGTTAATCTGTCCTTTAGTGGAGGTTTCTCAGATAAGGACCTAAAAGAGTAAAGGAAAAATCCACCTCCCCTCTCCCCACTGACCCTTCTCACCCTGTTTGGACTCTACATCTATGCTAAGCCATCTTCGCATGGCAGTGCTGTCTTCACTGTGCTGGGAATCCCATACCCAGCCTGAGCGTCTCTTACACGAGGGCCCCCTTGGCTACCTAGGCCCTGATAGAACCTGTGCCTCACTCTCCCAAAGGATACATGACTTACTGAGTTTGGCTATCCACCCTGCTCTGGGCCACCACTACCTCTTCTAGAACTGGTCCTCAACCCTTCTCTGCCTCACTAATTGGCTTTAGGGCTGCATTGTTCTAGTGGGAAAGGGGGAAAGAAGAGGAAGAATAAGAAGAGAAACTGTCTTTCGTAGCCTGCAATATTGTGATGTGTGCGTGTGCGTGTGTGTGTGTGTGTGTATTTGGTGATTCTGATGACCAAAATATTTTTCTCATATATATTTGGTTTTCATCCATGGTTCCTGGCTCACAGCTGCCCGAATCCTTGTAATTTTTCAAGCAACAAGAGTAAAGGGACCATTACTTTTATATTGGTCTCTTGTTCTCAGTTCCTGAAATCTGTTATAACAAATCCCTTTCCACCAAAACTGGGCTTATGTTAATTTTTGGAAAGCACCTAAGGTTGGGGCACTGGCAGAAGAGGAATCAACTATGACTCGAGGGTTAGATCTTTCAGTCCAACGCCCTGATTTCTGAGGAGGGCAGAGGGACTGGAGATTGAATCAGTCACCTATGACCAATGATTTGATCTATGAGCCTGTGTAGTGAAGCCTCTGTAGAGACCTGAAAGGAGTGGGTTCAGAGAGCTTCTAGGTTACTGAACCAGATGCCTCTATATGCCACTGTGCCAGACCCCAGACTCTGCAAGGACAGAGACTCCTCTGTTTGTGATCTCACCCTTGTATCATCTTCTCTGGTTGTTGATTTGTGTCCTTTGGTATCTTCTATTATAAACTTGCATCTAATAAGTAAATAAGATTGATTTCCTAAGTCCTGTCAGCCTTTCTAGCAAATGAATCAGACCCAAGGAGGGGATGGGACCTCCAATTGAGAACCAGTGGCTCAGAAGCACAGGTAGCAACTTGGACTTGTGATTGGCATCTGAGAGGAGGATAGTCTTGTGGGACTGAGCCCTTATCCTGTGGTATCTCATGCTGTCTCTAGGTAGATAGTGTCAGAATTGAATTGAATTGTAGAACACCCAGCTGGTGTCTGTGAATTGCTTGGTGTTATGGGCACGATCCCCCCACACATTGGAATTAAGTGAAGAAACCTCACAGCCCTCAGTCATCACTATGACAAACCCCAGGTTGACTCGTCATATTCTATGCTTCTGATTGAGTTTATTTTGGAGACCATCTCTGAGCACAGAGTTGAAAATCTGGGTGATTAAGAGCTTCAGCAGACAGGGCACCAGGCTAGATATTAGGAGGCCTGGCCTCTAGTCCTGAGTCTGCACTTTATCAGGGGTGGGAATCCTGTTCCACCTCTAGCCCTTTGTATAAATGGGGTGATAAAGAAGCAAAATGATCGATAGGTAAAATGCCCAGTAGGAATCCTTTTTCTGCACATATGAAGTAGAGATAGTGGTGTGAATATGAATTGAGTTAAACATTCTGAAATGTTTTGAAAACTATAGAAACCTATGCGTATATGCAGAAGATATTAACAAGAGATGGCAAGAATACACAGAAGAACTGTACAAAAAAGATCTTCATGACCCAGATAATCACGATGGTGTGATCACTCACCTAGAGCCAGACATCCTGGAATGTGAAGTCAAGTGGGCCTTAGAAAGCATCACTAGGAACAAAGCTAGTGGAGGTGATGGAATTCCAGGTGAGCTATTCCAAATCCTGAAAGATGATGCTGTGAAAGTGCTGCACTCAATATGCCAGCAAATTTGGAAAACTCAGCAGTGGACACAGGACTGGAAAAGGTCAGTTTTCATTCCAATCCCAAAGAAAGGCAATGCCAAAGACTGCTCAAACTACCCCACAATTGCACTCATCTCGCACGCTAGCAAAGTAATGCTCAAAATTCTCCAAGCCAGGCTTCAGCAATATGTGAACCGTGAACTTCCTGATGTTCAAGCTGGTTTTAGAAAAGGCAGAGGAACCAGAGCTCAAATTGCCAACATCCGCTGGATCATGGAAAAAGCAAGAGAGTTCCAGAAAAGCATCTATTTCTGCTTTATTGACTATGCCAAAGCCTTTGACTGTGTGGATCACAATAAACTGTGGAAAATTCTGAAAGAGATGGGAAGACCAGACCACCTGATCTGCCTCTTAAGAAATTTGTATACAGGTCAGGAAGCAACAGTTAGAACTGGACATGGAACAACAGACTGGTTCCAAATAGGAAAAGGAGTTCGTCAAGGCTGTATATTGTCACACTGCTTATTTAACTTCTATGCAGAGTACATCATGAGAAACACTGGACTGGAAGAAACACAAGCTGGAATCAAGATTGCGGGAGAAATATCAATAACCTTAGATATGCAGATGACACCACCCTTATGGCAGAAAGTGAAGAGGAACTAAAAAACCTCTTGATGAAAGTGAAAGTGGAGAGTGAAAAAGTTGGCTTAAAGCTCAACATTCAGAAAACGAAGATCATGGGATCTGGTCCCGTCACTTCATGGGAAATAGGTGGGTAAACAGTGGAAACAGTGTCAGACTTTATTTTTCTGGGCTCCAAAATCACTACAGATGGTGACTGCAGCCATGAAATTAAAAGATGCTTGCTCCTTGGAAGGAAAGTTATGACCAACCTAGATAGCATATTCAAAAGCAGAGACATTACTTTGCCAACAAAGGTCTGTCTGGTCAAGGCTATGGTTTTTCCTGTGGTCATGTATGGATGTGAGAGTCGGACTGTGAAGAAGGCTGAGTGCTGAAGAATTGATGCTTTTGAACTGTGGTGTTGGAGAAGACTCTTGAGAGTCCCTTGGACTGCAAGGAGATCCAACCAGTCCATTCTGAAGGAGATCAGCCCTGGGATTTCTTTGAAAGGAATGATGCTAAAGCTGAAACTCCAGTACTGTGGCCACCTCATGCGAAGAGTTGACTCATTGGAAAAGACTCTGATGCTGGGAGGGATTGGGGGCAAGAGGAGAAGGGGATGACAGAGGATGAGATGGCTGGATGGCATCACTGACTCGATGGATGTGAGTCTGAGTGAACTCCGGGAGTTGGTGATGGACAGGGAGGCCTGGCGTGCTGCGATTCATGGGGTCGCAAAGAGTAGGACACAACTGAGCGACTGATCTGATCTGATCTGATGCATATATGACATTTTTTATAAGAAAAATATTTCATCAGGAAACACTAATTTAATACAAAAGTTTTAGCAGGGAAATATCGCATTTTCTTTGATATACCCAAATATGCAGAGCTGGAAATGTGTGCTGGGGAAATAAAATATGGGACTCTGGGTAGGGGTAGGGGCAGCATGTGCTAGATCTTGCTGAAACCAGAAACTTGTAAGTTTTTGGAAGAGCTTTGAAGAACTTCTAATTTAATTCAGTTGCATATTTATCAGTTGTTTTATTATAATCTTTCTAAGAGCAGATTTTTTTCTTCAATGATACTTCAGTCCCCGAGTTTACTTCCCTGTCTCTTCTGTGGAAATTTCCTGTGTACTGATACTGTTGTACTTGCCTTTACAAGTTCCTTTTTTCATTACTGTTTACCATGTGTGTGGTGTGTAAGTGAACTATCTTCTGTTTCAACAAAAGAAGCCAACTCAGTGGGGGTCTCTGAATCTGAAAATTCCTTGATCCCCAAAGCTTCCATTTATGCAAAAAGAATGAATTTAAGAATATTATGAACAGAACCCCTCTCTGGCATTTTTATAAGTGATTCTAATACATATTTAAATTACTTTTCACTTAGTTTTGAATGCTAGGATGATGAATTAATACATACAACTAAACCAGAAAAGGGCCCTGAGGCCACCAACCTGTATAGATTACAAGTAAAGACTGGCTTCTAATGTTACTTTCTGTTAGAGGGGCTTGGGTTTTATTTTTTTAAGAGTCTAGAAAAACCCCAAGAAAAATTAAGTACTGTTCAAAAGGAGAAATGTGGGCAAATTTTAGGAAAGGCAGAGTTGAGAAATCCCCTCATTTGAGAAAGCTAAAAACAGCATAAACATTGCAAGGAAGTGGTCAGCTCTAGCAGAGAGTAGGCAGCAAGGTTGAAAGGAGATGAAAACTACTGACTCATGGGCTTATCTTTCATTTGGTGGGCTGCCAAGTGTCATTACGCATTTTTGGTTATTTCTGTAGGTATGTTGTAACTGCAAGGTATGTCTTAGCTCAGCAGATAAGAGCCATGTAGGTAACTGAGCTGGAGAGTGAATGGGAGGAGGAACAGACTCTCTACAGGGTGACCCAGAGGGTCTCACTATATGGCACTGGTTTCAGCTGGATTGGATGACCTCTGAATATTAAGCTAATTTCATGTATATTTCATCATGTATCCATTCATTCCTTTAGAGAGTAGTTATTACATAGGGTCGTCAGGTGGTTTAAACCAAAAATACAAGACACACAATAAAAATGTATAGACCAAGTTTTTTTTTTTTTTTTAAAGAAAGCAACACCTAAACTTCCAATAATATTGAAAACATATTAGTTAGAAGTGGTGGCCTGGACACATATATTTATCTTGGTTTTCTTGAAAGACTCCGTTACAAATAACAGTGACCTTTACTTCAAAGCACAGGTGCATCAGAACAGAGAGTAGAAGAAACCACAGGAAAGAAGGCAAGATGGAAAGCCAGTAGATGAGTGGGAACTGATGTAGCCAACTCAAAGAAGTGAAATCCTAAGGGGACTGTGGTGGGAAGGGAGTCCTCCATTCATTTTGCACCACAGGTCCCAGAAATGCTCAGAAATCCGTGACACCAGGTCTCTCTAAAATGGGGAAGAAAACAGATTGAAAATGTATTTGAGAAGCTATTAGACCCCCAGCTCCCTTCTCAATGTCCTACAGGCGAGGGTTGCTTCCCCACCTTTGCACAGGATTGAAGGTTCGTCTAAAGAGCTGTGCGGCCAGACACAGTGGCCACTCAGCACATTGTGGTTTTCTGAGCGCTTGAAATGTGGCTCTTCTGAATCAAGATGTGCTGTACGTGTGAAATATACACCGGATTTGAAGACTTAGCACAATAAAAAAGAATGTGAAATAACCTCTTGATATTTAAAAAAATATATTGATTCCACATTGAAACAATAGTGCTTTTGATATGTTGGGTTACATAAGAAAACATATGATTAAATTCATTTTCCTCTTTTTAAAACATTTTTTTTAATATGCTGAGAGAAAATTAAAGGTGATTTCCATGGTTCCCAGTAAGTTTCTGTTGCACAGCATTGCTCTAGAGAGTGTGAACCAAGGGGGACTCTGGAGCAAGGGCACAGTCAAGGAGTTCCCATATTGAAAACAGGATGGCCAAGTGAAAGCTAACACGAAATAGTCAGACCCCCATCCCTTCCCTCACTCAGATCCCAGAATGGCAGCTGGTCTGCTAACCTCAGGTTGGAGAGGGGAACACTCAGCCCAGGACAGCCTAGGAGAAGCCCTACAGAGCCCCAGGCAAACCCTGGCAGACCCTGCTATCTCCCAACGTTCACTTTTGCGCATGAAGATGGGTTCCTGCAAATGCCTGCAACTCTCACGGGGAGAATGTGCTTCTCAGCCTGCACATCCCAGCCAGAAATGCCAGAACTGATGTCCTTGCAGTTGGTGGATAAACAGCCCAGTTGCCTGGCTCTTTCACTGGGTAGACAACCCTGAGCTGCAGGACCCATGGGAACTCAAGTTTCTCAGAGCACTGAGTTTGCTCACCCTGGATGAGCTTCTTCTCCTGTCTCACTTCTCTGCTTTGTTGCTCAGTCGCTCAGTCTTGTCCAACTGTGACCCCATGAACTGCAGCACACCAGGCTTCCTTGCCCGTCACTGTCTCCTGGAGTTTGCTCAAACTCATGTCCATTGAGTCAGTGATGCAGTCCAACCATCTCATCCTCTGTCACCCCCCTTCTCCTCCTGCCCTCAGTCTTTCCCAGCATCAGGGTCTTTTCCAGTGAGTCAGCTCTTTGCATCAGGTGGCCAAAGTATTAGAGCTTCAGCTTCAGCATCAGTCCTTCCAATGAATATTCAGGGTTGATTTCCTTTCAGTTAACTGGTTTGATCTCCTTGCTGTCCAAAGGACTCTCAAGAGTCTTCTCCAGCTCCACAGTTCAAAGCATCAATTCTTCAGTGCTCAGCCTTCTTTATGGTCCAACTTTCACATCCATACATGACTACTGGAAAAACCATAGCTTTGACTAAATGGACCTTTGTTGGCTAAGTGATGTCTCTGCTTTTTAATACATTGTCTAAATTTGTTATAGTGTTTCTTCCAAGAAGCAAGTGTCTTTTAATTTTGTGACTATAGTCACCATCTGCAGTGCTTTTGGAGCCCAATAAAATAAGATCTGTCACTGCTTCTACTTTCCCCCCATCTATTTGCCATGGAGTGATGAAACTGGATGCCATGATCTTAATTTTTTGAATGTTCCTCTGATTACCTTGAAATTAATTTACTGTACTCAGCTCCTTGTCCCTGGGTCTCCTTTGGGGGAACCTAAACTAAGACCCAGGAAGCAACAGTTAGAACTGGACATGGAACAACAGACTGGTTCCAAATAGGAAAAGGAGTACGTCAAGGCTGTATATTGTCACCCTGTTTATTTAACTTATATGCAGAGTACATCATGAGAAACGCTGGGCTGGAAGAAGCACAAGTTGGAATCAAGATTGCCAGGAGAAATATCAATAACCTCAGATATGCAGATGACACCACCCTTATGGCAGAAAGTGAAGAGGAACTAAAGAGGCTCTTGATGAAAGTGAAAGAGGAGAGTGAAAAAGTTGGCTTAAAGCTCAACATTCAGAAAACAAAGATCATGGGATCCGGTCCCATCACTTCATGGGAAATAGGTGGGTAAACAGTGGAAACAGTGTCAGACTTTATTTTTCTGGGCTCCAAAATCACTGCAGATGGTGATTGCAGCCATGGAATTAAAAGATGCTTGCTCCTTGGAAGGAAAGTTATGACCAACCTAGATAGCATATTCAAAAGCAGAGACATTACTTTGCCAACAAAGGTCCATCTAGTCAAGGCTATGGTTTTTCCAGTAGCCATGTATGGATATGAGAGTTGGACTGTGAAGAAAGCTGAGCACCAAAGAATTGATGCTTTTGAACTGTGGTGTTGGAGAAGACTCGTGCGAGTCCCTTGGACTGCAAGGAGATCCAACCAGTCCATCCTACATGAGACCAGTCCTGGGTGTTCATTGGAAGGACTGATGCTAAAGCTGAAACTCCTGTACTTTGGCCACCTCATGCGAAGAGTTGACTCATTGGAAAAGACTCATGCTGGGAGGGATTGGGGGCAGGAGGAGAAGGGGACGACAGAGGATGAGATGGCTGGATGGCATCACCGACTCGATGGACATGAGTTTGAGTGAACTCCGGGAGTTGGTGATGGACAGGGAGGCCTGGCATGCTGTGATTCATGGGGTCGCAAAGAGTCGGACACGACTGAGCGACTGAACTGAACTGAACTGAAACTAAGACCCATTCTGAGAGTGGACGTTCTTTAGAAAAATAGCCCAGCTGTGTCTCACTGCAGGGGAGCTGCTGTGGATGGGCCTCAGTCACGCTCTCAGCTCTTTCCAGAGCCTACTTTTAAATGAGCAGGAAGCCTGAGCCACCAGACATCAGAGGGAATCCTCTAATGATTCAGAGAGCAAAACAACATTTTTTTTTTAATTACAGTCTATATTATGGCTAATTTTTCTGCCCTGCATATGCATGGAAGTAATATTGTGCCATAAGAATAAGACCGAATGCACAAAACGGGTGTGTGTGTGTGTGTGTGTGTGTGCCTGTTTCACTAAACAGAAAGCTGAAATACTGGGCTGTCTGGTTCCTACCTACACTAGATGCCACTCAGTGGGTACTGGATACAGGATTAGTGCCAGTCCCTGATGTTGTAAGGAGATACAGTCCAAGGGAAAAGTCAGCCAGGAAGGGAAATGCTTATTGTGCAGTGGGAAAGAGCAGGATAGACTCTGCCCAGTAGGGTAAGGGCGTCCAAGTGGCCCTAAAACAAACAGGCTGGGAGAGGGCATGAGGAAACATGTGCAGAGGGCCAGCTGGATTCTGCAGAAGGAAGGACATTTCCAGCAAGAACAACGGACGGGACCACAAGGGGGAAACCAGAATATCCTGAGATGGCTGCACTAAAGGGTGTGAGCAGGAAAAGGTCCAGGAATGGGGCTGGAAGGGTGCCCAGGCCAGGCTTATCTTGCCAGTGAGGTCGGATGATTTTCTACAGGAGCCCAGGCATCATTGAAAGACTCAGGGCAGTTTCACCTAAAGAAGGATATCTTCAGAGGTCTCCATAGTCCATGTAGAGAAAAGGCAAACAACCACTGCCTACCTCTGTGTCTTTTTTAAAAAAACTGAAGTATAGTTAATTTATAGTGTTGTTAGCTTCAAGTAAACAGCAAAGTGATTGTATGTATACACACACACACACACACACACTTTTCCAGATTCCTTTCCATTGTAGGTTATTACACAATATTGAGTATAGTTCCCTGTGCTTTATAGTAGGTCTTTGCTGTTTACATATTTTACATACAGTAGTGTGTGTATATGTTAATCTCATTCTGATATGAAGTGTGGTTGTTTTTCCATCTGTTTGAAAAATAGCAACTTAATTGCTCAAGGCCTTCAGAATTCTTGTATGTGCTAAGTCACTTTGGTCATGTCTGACTCTTTCGATCCTGTAGACTGTAGCCCTCCAGGCCTTCCAGGTGCCTCTCTCCATGAGATTCTCCAGGCAAGAATACTGGAGTGAGTTGCCATGCCCTCCTGTAAGGGATCTTCCTGACCCAGGGATTGAACCCATATCTTTTATGTCTCCTGCATTGGCAGACAGGTTCTTTACCCCTAGTGCCATCTGGGAAGCTCATATATAGTAGTGTGTATATGTTAATCCCACATTCTTCATTTATCACCACCTCTTGCCCCCCACTATCCCCTTTGGTAATCATAATATTGTTCTATGTGTGTGAGTCTATTTCTGTTTTGTAAATAAGTTCATTTGTATCATTTTTTTTTTAGATTCTATGTATAAGTGATATGATATTTATCTTTCTCTGTCTGACTTCATTCTCTTAAGATATCTGGGTCCATCCATGTTGCTGCAAATGGCATTATTTCATTCTTTTTATGGCTGAGAAATATTCCATTTTATATATATATATATATATATATGTCTCACATATTCTTTATCCATTGATCTGCTGATGGACATTTAGGTTGTTCCCATGTCTTGACTATTGCGAACAGTGCTGCTATGAACTTTGGGGTGCATGTGTCATTTTGAATTATGGTTTTCTCTGGTATATGCCCAGGAGTGAGATTGCTGAATCAGATGGTAGTTCTATTTGTAGTTTTTTTTTTTTTAGGTTTTTTTTTTTTTTTAAGCAAGGCCCCCATACTGTTCTCCATAGTGGCTACACAAATTTATATTCCCACTAATAAAGCTGGAACTCCAGTACTTTGGCCACCTCATGCAAAGAGTTGACTCATTGGAAAAGACTCTGATGCTGGGAGGGATTTGGGGGCAGGAGGAGAAGGGGACGATAGAGGATGAGATGGCTGGATGGCATCACTGACTCTATGGACGTGAGTCTGAACTCTGGGAGTTGGTGATGGACAGGGAGGCCTGGCGTGCTGCGATTCAGGGGGTCGCAGAGTCGGACACGACTGAGCGACTGAACTGAACTGAATGGTGTGAGAGGTTTCCCTTCTTTCCACACCTCTCCAGCATTTGGTATTTGTAGACTTATTAAGTGGTGGCATTCTGACTGGTATGAGGTGATAACCTCAATTTAGTTTTGATTTTCACTTCTCTAATAATTAGCGGTGCCGAGCATCTTTTCATGTGCCTGCTGGCCATCTGTATGTCTTTGGAGATCTGTATGTTTTGAAAGTGAAAGGGCGTGGGCCTGTGGCGCCAGGTGCAGGAGGAAGATGGGGTGGGTGCTTGGCAGTTGTGTGGAGTCTGCTCTTGGTGCATAAGCACCCCTCAACCCATGAGTGATAGCTATATTTTTGTTCCTCTCACTCAGCATCTCCATTTGGCCCAGAGCCTCTCACCAAGGAGCTGAATGACAGGCCTTCCTCCTCCTGAGACCATTCTGTCTGGGTTCCCCTTCCAGTGATGAGTCAGTGGATCGAAAGCTCTGGTCCTGGCTAACATAGAATTATTCCCAAGTTATACAACATCTTAAACCAGTTATACAAGAAGCGTTTCTAGAAAACACTAAGAATGAATCAAAGGGAAGAACATCTGACTCCTCACAGGGTGACAGGGGAGAGATGTGCTGGTAGAAGTCCTCATAGCACCCCTAGATCTTCACCTAGACACGGGGGATCTGGAGAGACATAAACAGAAGGAAGGGAGCTGCCAAGCAGCCATGAAGACCAGCTGCAGGCAACACAGTAGGGCTTTTTGCCATTATAGAGCCAAATAATGGTTGTGGCTGTTAGAATAAAACTTAACCTACAAAAATAGGTGATGGTGGGCAAAATATGGCCTATGGCCACCGTTTGTCAACTCTGGTAGAGAGGTTAAAAAAAATCAAGTCTATGGGGAGACACATGAACTCTAGTCCTAGCTCTAATGGCTACTAGATATATGGTCTTAAAAAAAAGTATTTATCTATTATTTTTATTTTTGGCTGCTCTGGGTCTTCGTTGCTGCAAGGACTTTTCTTTAGTTGTGCTGAGCGGGGACTACTATGTAGTTATGATGTGAGGGCTTCTCATTGAGATATCTTCTCTTGTTGTGGACCATGGATGGGCTCTAGGGCATGTGGGCTTCAGTAGTTGTGGCATATGGGCTCAGTAGTTGTCATTCCCCAGCTGTAGAGCACAGGCTCAATGGTTATGGTGCACCGGCTTATTTGCTCCATAGCATGTGGAGCAGATCCCAGATCAGGGATCAAACCCATGTCTCCTGTATTGGCAGGCAGATTTCTTACTACTGAGCCACCAGGGAAACTCTAGATATGTGGTCTTCTGGAGGTTAGTTAACCTCTCCAGTTCTCATTTCTCTTGAATGTAAAATGGGATAGTAAAACCCACAGCTAGTATAGTGACAAGGCTGATTCTAGATATAAAGACCTTAGCACTATACCTGGCTACATAGGCACCCAACAACTATTAGTCCCTCTTCTCTATTTGACTTTTCCTTAGGCTGGCATTGTTTAAAACATATGGGTGTCATTCAATACCCATTGATCCTTGGTTGGTTCAGTGATCAAATGGCAGATCCCAGAGAGGCAGGTTGTGTGTCAGGATATTTTGGGGTCCTGTATTTCTTGGATGAGATATCCTTGGGATGTTTGTGTAAAGTTTGGAAGTCATTAAAGGGATTTGAAAATTTCTTTTCTCAGTTAGTTGCAGGCAAAATAAACTGACTAGCTAATTGAAACAAAAAGGTAATTTACTGAAACAATATGGTGTAGCTCAGAAAATCCAAGAGAAACTGGGAAAGTAGATTTAAAGCTGATGAGTCAGCTAAAAGGAGCCTTGAAGTGTGAAAAAGTAAAAGTGTTAGTCACTCAGTCATGTCTGACTCTTTGTAACCCCATGGACTTTAGCCCACCAGGCTCCTCTGTCCATGAAATTCTCCAGGCAAGAATACTGGAGTAGGTTGCCATTTCCTCCTCCAGGGGATCTTCTAGACCCAGGGATCAAGCCCGGGTTTCCTGCATTGCTGGATGATTCTTTACCATCTGAGCCACCAGGGAAGCCCCTAGAGGGAGACTTAGAAGCAGGAATTTCACATCAGCAGGAATTTCACATCAGACATGCCTAATTGCTAGAAAAATTTGTTTCTTTTATATTGAAATATTTAGCTTAACATTCAAAGTTCTGTAGAAAGTTTGAATTGGTTGAGCTTGGTTCTGTCTGCTCATTCATGATACAAGAGAGGAAAGAGGAAGCATATGGGGCCAAGATCCTTTAGGGGACCATTGACTTCCTCAATTGAAGAGTCACCACTCGGTTGAGTAAACTAGATTATGACTACAAAAAGCTCTTATGAAGAGAAGGTTCTCAGACTCAAAAGAAGGCATCAAGATTGTTGGGCTGAAAGGCCCACCCCTTTTTTATCTGCTGTGGATTTTTCAACTTTGGCACTATTGCCGTCTGGAGCAGAATCATTCTTGGTTGTGGAGAGCTGTCTTGCAGAATGTGGAGCAGTGTTCTGGTCTCTACTGAGCAGATGCCGGTAGCAGCACTTCCTCCCCTTCCATATCTCTGGGGTCGGGGGTGGGGCAAAAACCACCCCAGGTTGAGAACTAGAGGACTGGATCATATCCCAGGGGCCTTCTGAATGTTATGCCTTCTTAGGTCTTATATAGCCATCCCTCAAAGATGTGGTCAACCTTGAGGATAAATTCAGTTAGTACTTGGGATCCACTCTACTTTTTGAGGGGATCCTATATGATTCATTTACCACAAAATATTTTCATGAACTTTTCAATATGACCCTTTCTAAACAGCCTGAGATTCAGATTAAGCTTGCCTCGCCAGTGGTCTAGACTCTCAAAAGTGAATACATGAATAAGTTAATAAATAAACTTTTGAATGGAAAAGAAACATGCATCACATTTTATTCTTTCTCCACAGTGTCTATAGTAGTTCTTTCTTCTTGTGTCATCCCAGCTCCAATGTCTATTTTTCCTTTCTGATTTCTTTCGAGGCATTACCTCTTCCTCTTCCACAAATCATGCAGTGGTGGTGGGACTTGGAAACCCAGTCCTGCTTTCCTAGTAAGGAAGCCCGAGATCCATGGGGAATTCTTTCTCTCACATTGGTATACGTCCTAGCAACTTCTAACTCAACCTCAACCAGTTAGAATTTTTCTCACAGGAGTTTGAAGGCTGAAGGGCAGTGAAGAGGGAAGAGGGAAGAGGAATGGATAATTGTGGAATGTGGGTTTCCAAAGAGATTAAGAGCATCTGGTCCATTGTCTCCATTGTTTCTGAGAAAGCAGATGGGCTCAGCACCATGAACTACTCTGTCAGGAAAGAGGGGACTGATGGAGACTTTGGGGAAGAAAAAAGAGATAGACATGGGTAGAAGAGGGAGCAGGAAATCATGCAAAAAGGAAGAGAAGCTGTTGCTCATGAAGGCAGTGGTGTGGATCTACCTGCTTATGACCCGGGCCTGTAGCTTGCCCCCAGACCTTGGGTTAGTTACATGGAGAGTGAGTAACTCAGGGCCTCACCAGCTCCTGATGACCCTTGCACTGTGTTCTTTGTAAACACGTGAGGCTGTGATTCTAGGCAGTAGCTTCCCTTTAAAAACAACAACTACCACAGTTGTTTGTTTGTTACTAAGCTCTATGTAGTCTGTTCAGCAGCTGCATCTATTTTTTCATTGGTTCCTCCCAGAAAGTCAAGGAGATATATGATAGTATTGTCCCCATCTTATGGATGAAGATATCGAGGTTCAGAGACGTTAACTTGCCCAAGAGCAATCACAAGATTTGAACCAAGGTCTGACTCACTGGAGGGCCTGCACTGCAGATGGTGGGGACTTCCATCCTAGAACCTGCTAGCTCCAGATCCTGGAAAAATGGAGGACAGAAAATGGGAGTTCCCTACTTCTGAGTCCAGCTCAGATCCACTCATATTTCTCTGCCTACAGCTTTTGAAGCAGGACTTAACTATTTAAACTTGACTTTGATCTGGCTTTGGAAGCATAGTTGTCTCCTGATCCAGATATCCAGCTCTCCATCTGGTGAATTAACTTGCTTTCCATCTCCTCCTCTCCCCTGGTCTATGGGTCAGCAGGCTACTTGATAGCATCTTGGCCAGGGAATCAGTGTATAAGGAAAGAAAACGAAGGAAAACTTAGCTCAACCTTTGTTACCTGAGGCGGCAGCTGAAACCAATGCCCACAAAGGGGGTTTTGTATTTCCCATGAATTTAAAATGTCCCTGTCACTCATGCTACTAAATGTCCTGAGGTAGTGATTCAAAAGAGAATGCAACCATTGTGCAAGCAGGAAAGTGTATAAGGAAATACTTCATAGCATACATATACAGCAAAAATCCAACTCCAAGGAGTTGTTTCTTTGTTGCTCCAGCCTTGGTTGGGGGTGGGGGGAGGGGAGGAGTGGCACTGTTGAAAAGCCCAAGGCCTTCAGGAGTCCAAGGAATGTGCCCCACTCTCTGTGGATCCAGATCCTGCCCCCTCACTGCCTCTGTGCTGCTTCCTCACTCTTAACCCTAGGGTGGGGGTGCGACCTTTCTGTATGCCTTTTCCAGTTCTGGTCAGGGAACACCCAAGCTTGGTTTTTGATTTCAGGTGTCTAGATGTCAGAAAGGTACTGAAAGATTATGAGCAGCTACTGAGCCAGTATTGACTTCTGACAAGCTTGGCCATTGGAGGATATTTTCTGGTGGGCTTAACTGTGAAGTTCTGGGGGGATCAGAGGCCATTCCTATCAAAGGAATAACGGGTGTCTTCAAAACTTCTCTTTTTCCCTCTTCTCTTTTCTCTTTCTCCTTTTGTGTTTCCTTTAAAAAAAAAACAAACAAAAAAAAAAAAGAACAACTGCTCTCCCACACAGATGGAGAGGAACCACTGTTGTGTAAGAAAATCCCATATTGGTTTACAATGCAGAAGTGCAGTGAAGCTCTGCTCCTAAGCCGAGGGGTGATTCTATTTTAGCTGAAGAGTGATTCTATTTTACTTCTGAGGTTGAAAGTGAAACAAGAAGATAAAGCTTCCTAATTCTGATTTAAGTTCTTTTTTAAAAATTATTATTTTTAGAAACACGTTCAGTGTTAAAGAGAATTACATTTTCCACTCTCTTCTCTCCCTTTCTTCTTCTTTTAAAGATTTTCTGGAAGGTTATTACTATTTCTCTGACTTTTGATCATGAGGAAATCTCAAGCAAAAGTAAAAAGAGAAGTATAGTAAATCCTCATACACTCTAGGAAAATTTAAAAATAGCAAAAGTAGGGAAATAAATGGAATGAAATAGCAAACATGGGAGAAAACAGGATTTTCACTTTTGAATTCTCAATAATAAAGACATCTCAATTACACACCGAGATATAAATTAATAAGACTGTCATCTTTTGGGAGAGTGCCACTTCTGGCTCAGCCCCTGAAGTATGATTCTGTGGTTTCTTTCTTGCCTCAGGGATTCATGAATGTACACAGGTCTTAGATGAAGGCAGATGAAACCTGGGATTTCAGCAGAGCCTCATACATAAGTTTTCAGAAGATCTAGCAGACCATCAGGTTGATAACATCCTGGGGGAGCTGCAGGTTGGCCCAAAGGGGAGAAGACAGAGGGATGGGGCAGACCAGAGAAAACATTTCCACTTACCTAGCCAGGCCATGAGGTCAGCATGCAGCCAGAGAGACAGAGTCTTCTAGACTAGATTTGCACACACCCGCAGACCACCTGAGGACCTTACTGAAGTGCAGATGGAGTCAGTAAGTTTGGGGGAAGCCTGAGAACCTGCATTTCTAGCAAGCTCCCAGCCAAAGCCAGCATCAAGGGCTGAAACCTGTGTAGTTTCACAAGGCCCTGTGCTCAGAAGGGAGCTGAACTTGGTTTCATGGTCTACTGTCACCCTCTTGAAATTGTTAATAATCTTCAATTTGAACTTGTGTTTTGAAGGTAAAGCTGGATGGTCCAGTGTGGCCTGTGTGAGAATGGAGCAGATGCGTGCAGTGCAGTATGAGTATGCTTGTCCCGTCTCTTGCTATGACACCATCATTGGGTACTGCAATGGGAAATGACCCATGAGTATGAATTCTGGTGGGAGTTCCGCAGGTCTCAAAGCAAGTAGAGGGGAATGTGTTATGTCAAGACTTAGGAAGGTTAGGAGCACTGACAGGCGTGGAACCAGAGTATGCTGTGAACCAATTAGAAGGAATGATGTGCTAAGATACATGAATAACCAAGGAACCATTTCGTACCCTTTTATGTTGCTTCTCTTTATTAAGCTGGCCACTTAGGCTAAAAATGATGCTGCAGAAAGAAAGGGAAAGTTTCATTTCCTTTCACTCCTTCCTTATTCATCAGGAAAGAGAAGGTACAGATTGTTCATAGAATATGTGCTTATTAAGAGATAGAATAACAGTTGATATATTCAGTGTTTCCACTGTTCTGTGAAGAACAAAATTCATCTGTGTGTACAATTACAAAATACAAATTGTATGATTCCACATATGAATTATCTTTACTTCTCCATTTAAAACCGGCATTACATGATAAAAGGATAAATGGGAAATCCATGCTAGAAATGTAAAATCTCAAAGTGTCTGTACTTAGAATGACATTAAATAGCAAATATAAAACACTGCAACAATTTGAGGGGCTGTGGAGGAAAGAAAAAACTGTATCTTCAGTACCTGTCATGGTATGTTTTTCCTGCTTTTTGAACAAAGGGCTCACATTTTGATTTTGTACTGAGCCGTACGTATTATAGAGCTGGCCCTGCCCTTAGGTGATGCTCATGTTCCAGGCCACATTTTGAGAAAATGAGAGTCTGGAGCCAGGTTTTGAAGCAGGCAGATCTGGGTTCAATTGCAGACAGTACCACCTGCTAGTTGTTTCTGTGATCTTAGGGGTTCCTTAAAGGAATACATAAGAGAAAAGGAAACATTATGTCTTAATAATTGTCTAATTTGATATGTGGTATTTTTGCACATATACTTTAGTTTCCTTATCTTATAGAATGTGGATGGTAGTTCTTCCCAGCAAGAAATTCAAAAGGCAACCCCCTCCTCTAAATCTTCTTGCTCTCTGCAGATGCTGGAGCTGAACCAGTTGTCCATCTCTCCTCTGCTATAGTTAGAGGTTGACCTGGACTGCCAGGGAGCCAATGTTCCACATCTTTATTCATTCATCTGTCAATGGACATTTAGGTTGCTCCCATGTCTGGGCTATTGTGAATAGTGCTGCTATGAACATAGTGGGGTGCTTGTATCTTTGTGAATTATAGTTTTGTCTGGATATATGACCAGGAGTGGGATTGGCAGATCAAATGGTAATTTTATTTTTAGTTTTCCGAGCAACCTACATACTGTTTTCCATAGTGATTCTACCAACTTACATTTCTACCAACAGTGTAGGAGGATTCTCTTTTCTCCACACCCTCTCCAGCATTTGTTATTTGTAGACTTTTTAAATGATGAGCATTCTGACTGGTATGAGATGATACCTCATTGAGTTTTGATTTGCATTCCTCTAATAATTAGCAATATTGAGCATCTTTTCATAAGCCTATTGGTCTTCTTTGGAGACATGTCTATTTAGGTCTTCTGCCCATTTTTGTGGAGAAGGCAATGGCACCCCACTCCATTACTCTTGCCTGGAAAATCCCATGGACAGAGGGGCCTGGTGGGCTGCAGTCCATGGGGTCGCTAGGAGTCGGACACGACTGAAGTGACTTAGCAGCAGCAGCAGCCCATTTTTGGATTGGGTTGTTTGTGTTTTTGCTGTTCTTGAATTGTATGAGCTGCTTGTATACTTTGGAAATTAAGTCCTTGTCTATCACATCATTTACAAATATTTTTTCACATTCTGTCTTTTCATTTTCTTTGTGGTATCCTTTTCTGTGCACAAGCTTGTAAGTTTGATTAAATCCCTTTGGTTTATTTTTGTTTTTATTTCTATTACCTTGAGAGACTAATCTGAGAAAACATTGGTACAATTTATTACAAAGAATGTATTGCCTATGGTCTCTTCTAGGAGTTTTATGATGTCATGTCTTATGTTTAAGTCTTTAAGCCATTTTGAGTTTATTTTTATGTATGGTGTGAGGCTGTGTTCTAACTTCATTGATTTACATGTGGCTGTCCAGCTTTCCCAACACCACTTGTGGTAGAGACTTTTTCCCATTGTATATTCTTGCCTCCTTTGTAGAAGATTAATTGACCATAAGTGCAGGGGATTATTTCTGGGTTGTCTATTCCATTCCATTCATGCATATTTTTGGTTTTGTTTCAGTACCACACTGTTTTGATTTTTGTAGCTTTGTAATATTGTCTGAAGTCTGAGAGGGTTATGCCTCCTGCTGTTTTTTCCTCCCTCCTCAGGATTACTTTGGCAATTCTGGACTTTTCTAGTTTCATGTGAATTTTAGGATTATTTATTCTGGTTCTATGAAAAATGTCCTGGGAATTTGAGAGGGATCACCTTAAATCTGTAGATTGCTTTCAGTTGTTTGACAATTTTAACAATATTAATTCTTCTAATCAAAGAGCATGGAATATATTTCCATTTCTTTGAATCATCCTCAGTTTCCTTTATTAATGTTTTATAGTTCTCAGTGTGTATGTCTTTCACCTCCTTGGTCAGGTTCATTCCTAAGTATTTTATTTTTTGGAGTTCAGTTTTAAAAGAGACTGTTTGCATTCCTTTTCTGGTATTTCATTGTTAGTTTAAAGAAGTACAACTGATTTCTGTATTTTAATCTTGTATCCTGCTATTTTGCTAAATTTGTTTATCAGTTCGAGTAGTTTTGTGTAGAACCTTTAGGTTTTCTATCTATAGTATCATGTCATCTGCGTATAAGAACAATTTTACCTTTTCCCTTCCAATTTGGATACCTTTTATTTATTTATTTTTTTCTTTTCTGATTGCTATGGCTGGGACTTCCAATAAATACTGTGTTGAATAGAAGAGGTGAGAGTGGGCATCCTTGTCTTGTTCCAGATTTTAGTGGAAAGGCTTTCAACTTTTCACCATTATATTCATTTTACTTTAGTGCAGTATTCTGCTTATTCCACATATAACCTTGATTATATCAGGGTCCAGCTTTACCAGTTGGTGATCTTTACTAATTCCACAGTCTTCAAGTTTGACGTTTTCCCAGGATTTTTTGAAAATTCCCAGGAAATTACATTTATATCCTCTGCTGTCCTCAAGGACAACTTCCCCATGTGACCTTTTTTGACCTTACATCAAGCTAGCCACAGGACTCTTTGTAAGTTTACCCCAAAGAATCCACTTCCACGCAAAGTGCTCTTTCTTAAAGAAACTGTCAGGGTAACAAAGACAGTAACAAAGAGGTGTGAGCCCTCCCCACAATCAAATTTAAACTCTCTGTCCGTGATTGTTTTATTGCAGATTCTCTCTTGGGCTAAGTGCTGTGAATTCTATCTCACCACCACTCCCATCTCTCTTTCATATTTTACAGCACAATTCATTTCTCCCAAATCACTATCAACCTGTGCATCTGTGCTATCCTAATATGACACGTGAGACCTTCTTTTATCGTAATCAGTCCTCTTAAGGGAGTAATTGCAGTTGTATGCAGAAATATCTTTTGTTTGTTTTTATTCACACTATGGTTGCTTTCTCTATAAAGGGTTTGCTAAATCTTCCCTCCTACTTTCCAGCTTCTCAACAAAATCCCTATTGCTTATACCATTTCTATTAACCTGCCAATACTTCTAACATGTAACTAATGAGGTTACATATTTGATGGCATATACTCTGTCTTTCTCTGTCTCCTGTCTAGCTTTTTCCCTCCATATTCAGATCAGATCAGTCGCTCAGTCGTGTCCTACTCTTTGCGACCCCATGAATCGCAGCACGCCAGGCCTCCCTGTCCATCACCAACTCCCGGAGTTCACCCAGACTCACGTCCATCGAGTCAGTGATGCCATCCAGCCATCTTATCCTCTGTCGTCCCCTTCTCCTCTTGCCCCCAAATCCCTCCCAGCATCAGAGTCTTTTCCAATGAGTCAACTCTTTGCATGAGGTGGCCAAAGTACTGGAGTTTCAGCTGTAGCATCATTCCTTCCAAAGAAATCCCAGGGCTGATCTCCTTTAGAATGGACTGGTTGGATCTCCTTGCAGTCCAAGGGACTCTCAAGAGTCTTCTCCAGCACCACAGTTCAAAAGCATCAATTCTTCGGCACTCAGCCTTCTTCACAGTCCAACTCTCACATCCATACATGACCACAGGAAAAAACCACAGCCTTGACTAGATGAACCTTTGTTGGCAAAGTAATGTCTCCGCTTTTGAATATGCTATCTAGGTTGGTCATAACTTTTCTTCCAAGGAGTAAGGGTCTTTTAATTTCATGGCTGCAGTCACCATCTGCAGTGATTTTGGAGCCCCCCCAAAAATAAAGTAGCTTTGTCTATAACAGGTCTGTCGTTCATCTGTGGCCTGGCTCAGGAGAACTGCTCTTGTGTGTCTCTTCTCATCTCTTCCCTACTCTTCCTACAGTGAATTCTGGGACCTTGGGGTTGGACAGGCTCTGGGCAGGGAAGGAGTGGGAATCCCTTAGCCTGTGTTAGGACTGAGGGGCCATGAGATGTCCCCCTGAGTAAGACAGAGGGGACTCCAATGGGGAAAAACCACCAAAGAACGGGACAGCTGTCACCCAGACTCACTGAGCAGACAAGGACACCCTGGAAGAACTGGCTCCTTGCCTGCTGCTCTTGCAGCCTATGGGTGGGATACTCGTTTACCTTCACTGGTCCCAAAGGGCTGGATGACATGACTGTGGTGTCCTGTTGTCAACAGTGTCTCTAAGATGTTCCCAGACCTTAATGGGTGGCCTGACCTCAGCCCGACCTTGTGTCAGTCTCCTAAATTCGGAAATTGTCTCCATTGATGACTCTTCTCTCCAGGTGCTCCTGTTCATCAAGATGGAGGAGAGAGTCTAGAAGCTTCCTCATGCTGCTTGTAGGGCCTCCTCAAGAGAGGCTCTGGTGAATGGAGAGAAACAAGCTCCTATTGGAGGAAGAGGCAGTGGATAAGGGGGTGGACCACATCTACGCCTCCAGGGAAGGCTGAACATCACACCTGTGACTGTAGGGACAGAGGAAGCTACCTGGGACTGTCTGGGGAGGATTGAAATCAAGTCTCATTGAGTCTGAGTTAAAGTGAGGCTGTCAGAAGTGAAGCAGAGAGGGTGGGGTGTAGATGACAGCTGGGTGAGTCAGCACTTCATGGGGTTGGAGAATCTTTCCCTAAAGGGCTATTTAGCCTCCTGTGGGATCCCTTTGTTTTGGTCTTCACCCCATGTCACCTGGGCTCTTATTTCCGAGCTTGGAAACATGCCTGAAAGTGGCTGACCTGAACCAGGACTCACTGTCTCTGTGGAAATGGTGATTAATCTCTTCCCTTCCTTCCTGTATCCTTCTTCCCAGCACAGCTTGTGCTACCCAGGGCCTCTGTACAATCCAGTAGAACCTGGATGAACGGAGGAGAGGGACTCCCAGGGAGGACGGGGTGAAAGAATGCCTTGGGTGTGTGTGAAGGCCTGTAATGACATGGGGACGTGGGAGCACGTGAATTTGGCTGCCGTCTTGTTCCCTGCAGTGCTTCTGGATGCAGGTGGTCCTTTCTGTTTCCATTGGCCACCTTGGTAACTCCCTGTTGAAGACAGCTTTCTGCAGACTTTCCATCAAGCTCACTGTAGCCAGGGGTGCTGCCCAACACCCAGGGGAGCTAAACTTCCTGTGTTGTGGAAACTGGTGGAAGACACCGTTCCTGATGGGTTCCCCAGGGACATCCAGCTTCCTCTCTAACCTTGACATTCTCATCTCCGGTCACTACCCTCTTATGTTGTACCCACCCCATCAGTGTCCTTTTATTCACCCTCACCAAAGGGGGCGTCTGTCTGCCACTGTGTTTCAATTTTAGTGGTCTGTTTCCTACTCTGATGACATGTCCTTTCCTATCTATACACAAATCATTCAGACACTGCATAGAGTTACCCAGTTAAACTTGGTTCCTGACCGGGTCTTCTCATCTTACTTCATCTTATCAGGTTGTCAATCTCCCACCTAAAAAAACTTTTTTAAAGAGCACAGTTCTATTTATTATTCAGCAAGGAGCAGAAGGGCAAGGGGAAGGGCCCAGCATGGACAGCCTCCCAATATTGCTGTGGGTTTCCATTTGTTTCCCCAACCTGGAGGGCTGAGAGGCTCTTGGCTGTAGAAGAACATGAACCCAGCTGCTGACCCTTGGGCAAAACAAATCACCCTGGCCTAAGTACCAACTCATGAACCCCGATCCCAGGCCTATCTCACCAGGACCACTGAGGCCTCTTGGAGCCAGGCTGGCTAGAGTCTGGGGTGCTGATTCCAGGTTGTGGGCAGGTGGACTTAGGTCTCAAGCTCCAGGCCAAGCCAAAGGCCAACCTTCAGGTCCATAGCCTGAATGTATCACAAACAAGCCACTGGCTCTATCTGGTATACTAACACTGCCATTTATGCTCCAGAGGAGTGGAAAAGTTAGGGCAGTACAGCTCATCCTGGCTCCCCCAGGCTATTCACCTACTCTGGCTTCTGGAAAATGCCCCTAGAAAAGCAACCTTTAGTTCCTGTCAGGTGGGGCAGGCTTAAAGAGCAAACTAGCTTAAGGTATAGAAAAATTCGTTTCTGCTTTAGATAATCTAGTCTATAATACTGCACATCCATCATTTAGCTTGTCTTTTAGGATGTTTTACACGTTTGGGTTGAAAACTGGGCATGATGTACTGAGTAAAAGGAGCTGAATTAGAATTTATGTTGATCTGGCCAGGCATTAGGCTGTGTTTACTGTTTGCTGTAGCTGTGAGAGGCTCCTTGTCCACTGACATCCTTATTTTTGTCTCCTTCATTGTCCCTGAGTTTCCCTAGAGACTTCTTAACTCTTTCCTGAGACACACGGTTCTTTCCATCGTGTTCCCCTATCATACAGGAGCCCTGTGATGCGAGGGGGGTCGGGGTAGGGTGGATGAGGGGAGGGAGGAAGTGCTCTGTGCTCCTATGATTAGGTCTCAGTCTTTAGTGAGCCTGTGCTGACCTTCGCCAATGCGTCTCAGTTTCATTTTGTTTTTCTCTGTTAGCTAAGACAGGAAGGCTTAGAGGGGACTGGATTTGAATATTTTCCATCTCCAGGCTCTGGTAAAATCCCAGTAGGTTACTGTCTAGTAAAACTCTTAAAGGCAGTGCTTTGCAGAACAACATGTTCTGGGCATAAATAAAAACAGCCATTTTCCCTTCCTGCTGGAAGCACTAGGGAATTTTTCTCTGATCTTCACTGTGAAAAGTTAGTGGGGCTCCTGGACATAAAACTTACAAAAGGTGAGGATCTCTAACTCTCAGACTTGTTCACACTGAGTCTCCAGAAATTTGTTATATTTAGGTTTCCCTACATGGGTTCTGATTCTCTCCAAGGTTTCTGCTCTTGGATTTCTGTTCCAAAAAATTATGATTTTCTGTATCTGTTTGTTGGTCTCTTCAGTTTGGGGAGGCAGATGTTTGGTCTGTGACCTCAGTTCTTTGGGGAGATAAGGGTTACTAGTCTGTAGTTTGTTCATCTTTGTGTGTGTGTGTAGACAGGAGAGACAACTCCCAAGTTCCTTACATTCTGGACTAGAAACCAGAAGTGTTCTCATTTAATTTGATTTTTTCAGTTGAAGTTCAGAGATGTTCGGTCACCCATCCGTTAGGTAGAAAAGCCATGACTGGAGAACTCAGGGGATGTGACTCACGTTGGTGATCTTGCTCATATACCAGATGCTCACCGAAGGTGAGGCAGTGGCTTAAAACACCTCAGACGCTGGCCCTGAGGAAGTCATTACTGGATCCCAATCTTTGCTTCTCGCCGCAATCAGGATTTCCATCCTCCAGGGGACAGTACAAGACCTGTCGCAGGTGGCAAGGCAGAAGCATCCGGGAGAGATACCTCAGTCTCGTTCTGCTTCCAGCACTGGGTTTCCCTTCCCTATCCTGATTGTTGCCCACATGGATAAACAGGAGGGTTCACACAAGCAGGAAAGCTGTTGGCTGAATAATGGTGGAGCGCTAAGAACATATTTGACCAGAAAACCTTTTCAGATGCATTCTGTCCACATTCAGGGCTCACAGTGTGTTGCCAGTCTAGGCTCCATGATTAGTTTTGTATAGGGTTGGGTTTCTGCAGGAACCCCTGACATTGAGCACCAAGGCAGTGGGGGAGCCTACACAGCAAGCCTGCCCCACACCCTGTGCATGAATGTTCTGATTCATGGTGGTGGAGACCATGGCTGAGTCCCATAATCCCACCTCTCGGACCTACAGATACTCCCTCTGTGTCCAGAGTTGTCTAAGGGGCTCCTGTTCCTAGAGACAGTCTTCATGGCAGGCTTTCATTCTCAGGACTGCTCCAGAATCTTCCCATTTAGGACAGGGTTCTCTTTTAGGGATAGGAGTTCTAGCCTTTGAGGACTTTTATCTAGAAATTCCATTAACCTTGAGCACCTAGACTGAAATTTGTTATTTTCTCACAGACACAGGGAAAGGTCTGGGTTTGTTGAGGGATCCCAGTGAGCAGCTGAAAGGACTTGTAGCCCCTGCCTCCCTGCCCTTCCCCTGAGCCTCAGGCTCTTGTTTCTTCCTTCCATTGGAGGGGCTTAGAAGTGTGCTGATTATCTTCACTGTGGGATGAAGTTTGGACTGTCGATGCCAGAAGGTGGTAATTTCCCTTGGTAGAGCTTCTTGTTAGGCCTCTTGTATCATTTCAAGTAATTTGCTTGTGGTTGTCATGGGATAAGTTACCAAGCTATTAATTGCTGTGCCCTAGTCCCTGTCTGAATAGACTTTCAAAGAAAGGAAAAGGTAAATTCACTTGCTTTTCTAGGCAATTCTAGACTTCTGATCCTGAAAGTGGTGTATTAGTAATACGATACTGTGTACCAAATTATCTGAAATCTTAGTAAGTCTTAAAACGAGCACCATTTCTGATCTCACAGTTTCTGTCAGTCAGGAGTCAGCTCTGTAGCTGGCTCAGGGTCCCTCTTGAGGCTGCACTCCAGGCTTTGGCCAGGGTTATAGTCATCTCAAGGCGAATCTTGGGGAGAATCCATCTGCTTCCAAGTTCATTCACGTGGCTTTTGGCAAGCCTTGGGTTCTCTCTGGCCATGGTCCTAGATATTAGTTCCTTGCCACGTGGGATCCTCTTTGGGGAAGTTCATAGTTTGGCCTCTGGCTTCCCTCAGAGCAGTGAGGGAGAGTAAGATCAAACAAGACCAGACGTTCTTGCTGTTTTATAAGCTGATTTTGGAGGCGTCATTCTATCACTTCTGCTGTATTCTGTTTGTTAGGAGTGAGTCACTAGGTCTAGCCCACCCTTAAGGGGAGAGGATTACCCAGGGGTGTGAGGACCAGGAGGTGGGGACCACGGGGAGTCCTCTTGGAGGCTGCCTACCACCGGTTGTTAATTTCTTTGTGTGTTTCCCTGCCCAGATCAGAAGTTACGGGGCATCTGTTACAGAATGTGATCCAGGCTCTTGTGTGGGAGGTAAATTTAGCCAGGTGTTCCTCAGCGGGCAGAGATGACCTGGAGATGGAGTCACTGGGTTGAAAGGGAATTGCCCAAGATTAGCAGTGGCTCCAGGGGCTTGAGGAAAAGTGGGAGGAGGAATCTACAAGCATCGATGTCTTGTATGCAAGTGTCCTAGCAGCCAGTAGGACTCCTGAGGGATAAGCTGACATACTTGCTGCAGCTCTGTGATTGGCACTTTAGTCTCAGGAGCTACGTGAAATTTGCTTAATCCCCTAGATGACAAAGAGGTTGTGGAGCCACCTGCCTGTGTGTAGAATGCATGGTCTTGGATAACAAACATCCCGGTAGCAACCATGGTATACCAAAGACCAAACAGTCTTTCCTAGGTAATTTTTTGACAGACTGTAACACTCAAAGAGTTAAAGAACACCCAATAATGACTGATATTGGGAGGGTTCATGTTGTAGTAATGAACAGTACTAGATAGAATTTAATTTAGGAAAAGTTATGTGATATTTCTTTTGCTTTAGCATTTGTAAAAGTATATTATATTTGAGTTTATTATGTATTTAATCTTGGCAATTCTTTGTATGTACTGTTTATTCTTTTGATAGAAGGGAAATTGAAGCACAGAGAAGTGAATATGAATATATGTTTAGGGGGCTAGTGTAGAAGAAGCCAGGACTGGAGAAGTCTATTGTGAGGAATCCATTTACATGGCTTAAACTAACCAAAGAATGGAAGTATATTGACTATAATTGAGAAGTCTGGGATTAGGGCTGTAGTCAGGCAGCAGGTATCCAGGGTGCAATTCAAGTCATCAGGATGCCATTGTCCTCTCTTGTCTGTCTCCATCCTCATGTACTTCTGCCTTTCAGGCTTTATGTAATACCAGGACACCTGGCAGCAGGTTCAGAACGTAAACCTTCCAAGATCAAGTGCCCCTGAAAATGCAGTGGCTCCTACAAAAGTCCCAGCCAAGTCTGACTATGTCTTTCAGCCTCCAGTTGGGGGATACATTTGTGTCTGCATCTCTCACTGAGAGAATTCAATGCTCATTTTGACTTGGCCTGGGGCACATGCCCGTCTTGGACAATGGGTTTGTGGAGGGACAGTTCGTCCTGTACATCAACCAAGACTGAGCAATGGAAGTCATTTCCCCAGAAACGAGCATTATTCAGTAGAGATTCAATTGACTTCTTCCAGTAGAAATGATAACTCCAAACGTGGCATTTTGTTGCGTCATTGGATAGTAACTGATTAAGAATCTATTAGAAAATAAATTTGATCATTCCTGATATGCTATATACATTCAGTTAAGTCACTCAGTCATGTCCGACTCTTTGCGACCCCATGAACTGCAGCATGCCAGGCCTCCCTGTCCGTCACCAACTCCTGGAGTCTACCCAAACCCATATCGATCAAGTCGATGATGCCATCCAACCATCTCATCCTCTGTTTTCCCCTTCTCCTCCTGCCTTCAATCTTTCCCAGCATCAGGGTCTTTTCCAAAGAGTCAACTCTTCGCATCAGGTGGCCAAAGTACTGGAGTTTCAGCTTCAACATCAGTCCTTCCAATGAACACCCAGGACTGATCTCCTTTAGGATGGACTGGTTGGATCTCCTTGCAGTCCAAGGGACTTGCAAAAGTCTTCTCCAACACCACAGTTCAAAAGCATCAATTCTTCGGCGCTCAGCTTTCTTTATAGTCCAACTGTCACATCCATACATGATTACTGGAAAAACCATAGCCTTGACAAGACGGACCTTTGTTG
This sequence comes from Bubalus kerabau, assembly GCF_029407905.1. NCBI lineage: Eukaryota > Metazoa > Chordata > Mammalia > Artiodactyla > Bovidae > Bubalus > Bubalus kerabau. The sequence goes on from NC_073627.1 coordinate 119,283,038, forward strand.
ACAAAGTAATGTCTCTGTTTTTTAATATACTGTCCGGGTCGGTCATAACTTTCCTTCCAAGGAGCAAACGTCTTTTAATTTCATGGCTGCAGTCACCATCTGCAGTGATTTTGGAGCCCAAAAAACAAAGTCAGTCACTGTTCCCACTGTTTCCCCATCTATTTCCCATGAAGTGATGGGACCAGATGCCATGATCTTAGTTTTCTGAATGTTGAGCTGTAAGCCAACTTCTTCACTCTCCTCTTTCACTTTCATCAAGAGACGCTTTAGTTCTTCACTTTCTGCTATAAGGGTGGTATCATCTGCATATCTGAGGTTACTGATATTTCTCCTGGCAATCTTGATTCCAGCTTGTGCTTCTTCCAGTCCAGCGTTTCTCATGATGTACTCTGCATATAAGGTAAATAATCAGGGTGACTATATACAGCCTTGACGTACTCCTTTTCCTATTTGGAACCAGTCTGGTGTTCCATGTCCAGTTCTAACTGTTGCTTCCTGACCTGCATATAGGCTTCTCAAGAGGCAGGTCAGGTGGTCTGGTATTCCCATCTCTTTCAGAATTTTCCACAGTTTATTGTGATCCACACAGTCAAAGGCTTTGGCATAGTCAATAAAGCAGAAATAGATGTTTTTCTGGAACTCTCTTGCTTTTTCTCACTATATACATTACTGGTTTTTAATCCATTTAGTCAGTCTTAACATGTTATTTAATAATTAATGTAATTAATTAATGAGTTGAATAAATCTTTGGCACCTATTCACTTTATAGTTCTGTGAAAGTCAAGTTTTTAACTTTAAAATATTATATTTAACAAGTAGGAGGAGACTACTTTGTTCTTTTTATTTATGATTCTCATTTTTCTTTAAAAACCATCTGGGTAATATATCCTCATGAGAGTTGTAGCTTTAAATCTGTCTGACTTTTTAAACAACTTGCCATCGAGGCGAGTCAGACTTGTGAGTGGATACCCCAGCCTCTGGCCAAGCTGCCCTGTCAGATGCTACGTGGAACAAGGATAAGCTATCCCTACAAAGTCCTACCCAAATTGTAGATTAATGAGCAAAGTGAGTAAATTATTGTTTTGAAGTCATTTGTAATATAAAATAAATGATACAGGGGACATTTCTTTAAATATGTCTTTGCTGAAATTTTTACAACAAACAGCTGTTACCTTTTTTTTTTTTTTTTAATTTTGGGGGGAAGATTAAAATTAAAAATATAGCAGGAGTTTCTGTTTGTGCTTCCATTACTTATATCCTTATGTGAGATCTAATTTCCACGTCATCTAGGGATCTAAAGGCATTTCTTCATCAAAGACTGTTATGACAGTAACTCTTGAGCTCTTAGATCTTCTCACACTGGAGAGAAGAAAAGGAAAGGTGGAAGCCACATACAGATTATAAAGAAAGTAAATATTAATACTATCAAGTGCTGTGGGCTTCTCTGGTGGCTCAGATGGTAAAAAAAAATCCTCCTACCTTGTGGGAGACCTGGGTTTGATCCCTGGGTTGAGAAGATCCCCTGGAGGAGGGCATGGCAACCCACTCCAGTATTCTTGCCTGGAGAATCCCCATGGACAGAGGAGCCTGGCAGGCTACAGTCAATGGGGTCACAAAGAGTTGGACATGACTGAGCAACTAAGCACAGCACATCAAGTGCTGAACCTGTGGATCACTTTCTTTCCTGCTTGATCAATGCTTCTTTACTCACAACACATTCTCTTAACTTTGGGCCAGTGGCCCAAAGGGCAGACCCTTGACTCCTGTTCTTGGTTTGGAGAAAGTCTTTTCCTGCATAATATTTTTCATTTATGAGGCATCTCTACTTATTTAAGGTGGAGACTGGGAGTGAGGCTTCTTTTTCTTCTGAGCCCATTGGTCATTCCAACGTTCCTCAGGAGTGACTTGAGAATGTCAACATTCCTTGCGACCTTAGAGGGAGCTGCATTTTCAGAAGGCTGGCCTTTGGTGTCTCCAATCTTTTCATGAGCTTGAAGACTTCTCCTCATCTCTTTAGTATGAGACAGAAGTTGGCCAGATCAGTCCTTAAATATATACTTTCTTTATTCTTCATGACTGTCAATCCATTGAATTAATATATCTGCAAACCAGACTCGAGGTCATTCTGTCCATAACATTATTAACTAGTCAACCAGAAAAACAGCAAGTTGACAGCTTTTTGAGATGGACTTGCATTCTATCACACCATTCTATATATAACGGATTGTTCTATGCCCTATATAGCCTGGGAGGAGGGAAAGGTTCAGGGAGAGAAAGAGGCTTGTAGTCAGGATTTTTAGGCTTTATCAGAGGTCAGAGAAGCATACCTTGTTGAACTTATGAGTCTGATCTACAATCCAGAGACATATACATGCCTTCAGGAGCTGGGAGCCCCATCATGGCCTGCTTCTTTCAGAGAACCTCAGGGACAAAATGTGGGGGTAGATAGTAGGGCAACTGACTGAGTTTATTGGTGAAACATCTCTTGATTTGATCCTTACAGCCACAGGAATAGTGTTTGAGTGTCTTCAGGGCAGTGTGGCCTAGGACAGGTTACTAAATGCCAAGTGTATTAAAAATTCTCAGATTTTCAAACTAAAACACTCTCTTGCAAATCAGTAGGTAGAAAAATAAGTATCTCAACTTAAAAAAATGGTAAAGAATATAAACAGTCAATCCACAGAAGAAGAAATACGGATAACAGAAGATATATATATATATATAAAGGAGTTCAGTTTTACTAATTTCAAGAAAATGCAATTAAAAACAATGGTATCATCTTTCTAAATTCCTTTATATGCATTAGTATACTGTATTGGTGTTTTTCTTTCTGGCTTACTTCACTCTGTATAATAGGCTCCAGTTTCATCCACCTCATTAGAACTGATTCAAATGTATTCTTTTTAATGGCTGAGTAATACTCCATTGTGTATATGTACCATATCTTTCTGTGGTGGATTCATTTCGATATTTGGCAAAACCAATACAATATTGTAAAGTTTAAAAATAAAATAAAAACAATGGTATCAAAAAAAGAAAAAAAAATGGTAACTTTTTCTTGCTTTCAGAATGGTCAAAATTAAAAACATATCAAAGCCTAGTATAGACAAGTATTGACAAAGGTTTTTTTTCCTTGACCAGATTCTAGCCAGGCTCCTCTGAGCCCTCTTCTTGACTAGCTCCCAACCTTGGCCTATGAAAACTACAAATTATCAACACAAATGGTTTCGTCAACCCCTCTGCCCCCACATTAAAAGCTTCAGCACTGACCATTTCTAACTGCTCCAGGTCACATCCCTAGGATGACCCAAGTTCCTCTTAAATTGCCTGCCTGAGTAAAGTCAAGGCTGTCAAAAGAGTTTTCTGTTGGTTCGAGCCAACACCTGACTCTTGACCCCTGAACCCCCTTTCTTGGAGCATTTAGTAAAAAGGCCTTACAACTGTGAATCCTACCTCTGTTCCTTTGAGATATAGCCTATCCCCTACAATTCAGGAGTGTCTTTCTAAAGGACCTGAAACCCATTCCACTAAAATGCATTCATGAGGAAGGCTGGGGCCTGTTTCCCAGTCTCTGTGAGGGGGTGACTCCTGGTTTCAGTAACTGCCAGCTGGCAAACACAGCCGTCAGAATCAGCACTGACACTGACACACACTCTGATTTTTCACTTCCCTTACTCTGCTGAGCCCCAGTTCCCCTTCCTCTCTCCTCCTTCATTTTCTCTTTAAAATACCCAGTTACCTCTGTACCGATCAAAGCTGACTTCAGTTTACACCGAACCTCCTTCCCCATTGCAATAACATATTACTTGTTCAAATCTGTCCTTAGCCATTTTAACTAATATCTAGTTCTGTTAATCTCTGACAGCATGTGGAGAAATGCAGTGTCTCACACAGTGACAGTCTAAATTAATGTAATTATTCCTTAGGTGGTTTAGCAGTGTTTGTCAACAATTTAAATTTTTTTCAGCTGAGGTATACTACTTCTAGGAAATTATCAAAAAGAATTTTGGACATGGAGAGATAATCAGAACACAAACTCTGCCTCTCTTTCTCTCTGCTGCTGCTAAGTCGCTTCAGTTATATCTGACTCTGTGCGACCCCACAGACGGCAGCCCACCAGGCTCCGCCGTCCCTGGGATTCTCCAGGCAAGGACACTGGAGTGGGTTGCCATTTCCTTCTCCAGTGCATTAAAGTGAAAAGTGAAAGTGAAATCGCTCAGTCGTGTCCAACTCTTAGTGATCCCATGGACTGCAGCCCACCAGGCTCCTATGTCCATGGGATTTTCTAGGCAAGAGTACTGGAGTGGGGTGCCATTGCCTTCTCCCTACATACATAAAAAATTGATGATGATATATATGGAAAGATTTTCCAGATAAATGCATTATAATGTATTAATAAACAGTGATGTGATTGAATGGTAAGACTGGGTGATTTTACCCTCTACTCTATACTTTCTATATTGTTTATTTTTCAATAAGCATGTATCTTTCCTGAAACAGAAAATGAAGCTTTTTTATTTTGTATGTTGAGAAAATCAATTAGAACAAGAGGTATCAGTGACCAGTATCAGGACAATTCAAATATGCAAGGACCACCGGTCTGTGTTTTTGTTCCAGCGCTGACTCACCAGCTGTGTGATCTTGAGTATGTCACATAAACATCGAGTTCCTACCAGGATGTTACTTGTGCTTGCATTCTGGTGGTGATACCAGGAGAGACCGTTTTCCTTTCCTATTCTTCTGTCTTTTCCAGTTTTTAGAAAATGATCATGAATCACTTTTAATGATGGCAAATAACCAATATGAAACTATACAAAATTCGTTCATTCTCTTTATAAGAAAGGGGTGCAAACCAGTATGGACGTTTGGAAATTATTATTCTGGTGAGGAAATAATTTTAAACAAAATGTAAAGATGTTTTTATTTATTTATTTAGCTGCACCAGGTCTTCACTGTGGCATAAAGGACCTTTTAGTTGTAGAATGCGCACTCTTAAGTTGTGGCACGTGGGATCTAGTTCCTTCCCTGACCAGGGATGGATGGATGCCAAAGAGGAATAACATGAATCCAACAGGGAAACCCAAATCAGGACCCTCTGCATTGGGAGCAAGGAGTCTTAGCCAATGGACCACCGGAGAAGTCCCCACAGATGTTTTTTATATTGGAAATTCCTCCTCTATTGAGTTTTCAAATAGAAAAGCCTTTTTATGAGTCTCTTTGCTCAAAAAAAGTACTTTTTTTTTCCTTTCACAATTAATAAGTATTGGGGAGTTGCTGTGAGTGGATATAACTATCTTGTTGTTCACTATGATATAAATTCATGGAATCTTATTTTATTCAACAGATTATAATCTATTAGCATGATTATTTATTTTGATCCTCAAACTGTCCCAAATCTGACCAGTGGGAGCCCCTTCAAGCTCTGTATTTTTTGACACATCCCCATCAAAAGCCGTATAGACAGAATCTTCCTCAAGTGTTCAAATGAATATCACCAGGATACAATGAGAAAAATACAAATCAGTTGTGAGTTATAAATGCTGAAGAAGATGAATAACCTGAATCCAACAAAGAATCCCAAATCAAGACACATTTTACAGAATACTGTGAGAGATCTTAAGTGTCAGTGTTTTTCAAAACTAGTCTTTCCAGTCAAAGAAAGACTAAAGAATTGTTCTAGATTGAAGGAAACTAGAGAGATGTGACAATATCACGTGTGGTTCTGAACTGGTGTTGAGACCAGCTCGACAAGCAGGGTTTCCGAAAGTGTGATATGGCGAGAGAATGAGAAACGAGACACAAGAATTCAGAGAAAAGCGAGGATCAGGGGACCAACACCGCTCCAAGGTGAAGGTCCCGAAACTGAATCCAAGCCAGCTTTATTATACTTTCAGCCGTGAATGAAAGAATATGCAGGGAGTTAAACTATAACTCGTGGACTTCAGGGCCAAAGAACAAAATGATCATTAACCATTGAGTAATTAGGAAACAGTAATCAATAACAAATCAGTAACTAAGACTAATATTCTTATCTATAGATTTTCCATCAGATACGTAAAACATGTGGCTCTGAGACGCCAGTTGAGAAACAGTCTGGGGTCAGTTTTCCGACTGCAGGATCATATCTTGTTTTCAAGATTATGAACTGTTCCCTCTGGACTTGTTCCAAGAGTCTCATACCTTATAGCATCCAGTTTATCAATAATTATAAATTTCTTTTGTGGCCCTTGCTGGGACCTGCTTTTCTTTTATTCTTCCTGTCTCCTACAAACTGGATCCTTTTACTTTAAAGGATAAATTTGAACAGGTGAAACTTGAATGGCATCTGTGGATTAGATGGTAGTAATGTTTCAGTGTTAATTTCCTGGCTTTGATAGTTGTATTAGGTTATGAGAAGAATGTCCTTGATTGTAGGAAGTATACTAAACATCTAGAGGTGAGGAGGCATTATGTAGACAACTTATTCTCAATATTTCAGGAAAAGTAATTTTTTTCTTCTGTTCTTGCAAGTTTGAGATTCTTTCCAAATAAAAAGTAAAAACCAGAAGTAAACTGAGCAAAAATAAGAGATGGAAAAGTTGGAAGGAGCTAGAGGTAGAGTGCAATGGCACACCACTCCAGTGTTCTTGCCTGGAAAATCCCATGGACGGAGGAGCCTGGTAGGCTGCAGTCCATGGGGTCGTGAAGAGTCGGACACTACTGAGTGACTTCACTTTCACTTTTTACTTTCATGCATTGGAGAAGGAAATGGCAACCCACTCCAGTGTTCTTGCCTGGAGAATCCCAGGGACGGGGGAGCCCGGTGGGCTGCCGTCTATGGGGTCGCGCAGAGTTGGACACGACTGAAGCGACTTAGCAGCAGCAACAGAGGTAGAATAAGGCAGAAGTGGCATAAAATGGCTATATCTGAGAGAAGAGGAAGAGGATTAAAGAGAATTAGTCTATTTTAAAAAGGAAATGGGAGAGAAAACAAGAGGCTAACATGGTTAGGTGGGGTTGGCACTGGTTTGGGAGGAGTTGGCAAGTTAACAGACAAAAGATTGAGTGCAAAGATGAAGAACAGGGTGGGGGAAAACTAATATTTATTGAATGCCTTCTATTATTAAGTATTAGGCTGGACATTTAAATCCCATTTAGCTCTTACATAAGTTTGTAAGATAAGAGTTTTATTCACATTTTTTAAATGAATAAACTAAGGTTCAAAGAAGTTGAGTAGTCCAAAATAATGTAACTGGTAACAGAAGCAGGATTTAAATCCCAGTATGTGTAATTTCAGTGAGAATGGGATAGTAGAGAAATGGTCCTAACAGGTCATAGAAGAAGAATAATTTAATTTTTTCCCCAGAGAATGGAGGGAGCCCAGAGACTGAGTGAGAAAATGATGGTGGGGGTTTGGAGGTTGGGATTGAAACTGGATCTTGAATAATTTGAAAAGACGTGCTAGTTGAAGTCATTGGAGAAAGGGTAGAACCATAAAGAAGAGAAACATTGAGAAACACCATCATTTACAGGTGAGAAGAGCACAAAGAGGAGTTTGCAGAAGGCTAAGGGGGCGTGATAGGATGACGTCAAAGGAGGCACCCGTTGGTCCCAGCTCCCCAGAGTTCACATCCTGTGTAATCCTCTCCCCTTGGGTGGGGCTGGATCTAGTGACTTGCTTCTAATCAATGGAATGCAGCAAAATTGGCAGGATGTCACTTCTGTGATAAGGTTATAAAAATGGCCCCCTCCCTCTTGTTAGCAAATTCTCTCTTGTTGTCAGGGAAACAAGGTGCCATGTTGCAGAGGTCCATGAGCAGAGAACTGAGGGTAGCCTCCATCTAACTGCCACCAAGGAATGAGGCCCTCAGTTCAACAGCCTTCCAAAAACTGAATCTTGCCAACAGCCATGTGAATGAACTTGGCAGATTCTTTCCCAGTTGAACCTCTTGCAAGAGGGAGCCATAAACTTTGTCCGCATCTTGATGACATCAGTCTTGTGAGAGACCTTGAGCCAACACTGTGGTTGCCAGCTGCCAGCCTGTGAGATGCCTTAAAGTAGAGGACCTAGCTAAGATGTATCAGGATTTCCAATTTATAGAAAATGAGATAATAAATGTGTGATGTTCAGGCTGCTAAGTCTTGGCATACACAGTTGATTTTCATTATTTAAGAATGCCCATAACTGCAAATTCTCCTATTCACTAAAATTTATTTTAATCCCAAATCCATGTTCATCTTGTTTTCATGATCATTTACAGACACATACAGAAGGTGAAAGTTGACTTATCTGATGCACATGTTCCCAGATGAGGTTGAACAAAGCAAAGCTCACCTTTCTGGTTCCACTTCTCACACTGTAAATACATAACTTTTTCATAGTCTATTTAGTGTAATTTTGGAATTTTGTGATTTTTCTTGCTAATTTTACTATTTAGTCTCCAAGCATAGCGCTGAAGTACTGTCTAATGTTCCTAAGTGCAAGGAAATGTGCCTTACAGAGAAAATTCATGTAACAGATGATCTTCATTCAGGTGTGAGTTATATTCAGGATTTGGCTGTGAATTCAGTGTGGCTGTGAGTTCAATGTTAATGTGACTCAACAAGATATCATTAAAGAAAGCATCTGTTAAAAAAAAAGCACATATAAAATAAGATTAGTTATTGATCACTTGATGGAAATGTGACCAGAGGCTCACAGGAACCTAACCCTGTTTTCCTGTAGGAGCAGTGGTTCAGTATGCACTGATTCAATGTTTTCATTGCTTTAATAGGATGTAACTTCTTCAAATAATGAGAATTCACTGTAATTTGTTAAGTACCAATAGATAACAAATATGGGGAGAGAAAGGACAATTCAATTCACCAATCTATGGGAGGAGAGTTTCACAAGGAGGGCATGATTAAGCATCGAAGATGTAGGTGTCTCACTAAGGGTAAGACAAGAGTTAGTGGATGGCAATTATTGGTGTCTGTCATCTGAGTATCACTAAAATGGCTATATATTGAAAATAAATAATTTTGCTTGACTAAAGAGAATTGTTTTGAATGGATGTGAATGAAACTCTAGGAAAATTAGCTTCCCAGAGCAATCTCCTTGCTTTATAAAGCCTACAACTGTGTGAGGATTGATGTGTAAGAAGGTACCAGTTTTATTAAAATCTCCATGACTGTTCAGGGTAGGGTAGCCCAGGACAGGCTTCTGGCAGCTGCAGAGCACTGATGCAGCCAATGCAGAGAAGTGTTAAAACCACGGGAGAAGCAGTAGAAGGGAACAGCCCCTTGATGTCCCAAAGCAACTTAACACGGCTTTTCTATGATCTATGACTGAAAGTTTAAGGTATTTTCATTTTAGTTACTTTAACTTCAGCCAATTAAAAAGCTTATTATTCATTTTGATTTTTAATTAGACTTCTAGCTTCATTCTGGGTCCCCACTCCTACCTTTACCCCTGTACTCACTCTAATGAGCATGCCAAGTCATTAACTATTCATGGACTTTGTAGAATATTGTGTGTGGGGGGGTTAGACTTTACATAAATGACTCGACTATAAATACTGAGTCTTCTTTTTCCACTCTGCCCCATGATTGAAGTGTTGCTCTCTCAGTGTATAATTCGCTTCTGGAAGCTGTGTCAATACCATGTGTGTATCCTCCACATTTCACCCATCCTTTCCCCTAGTGCTGGATGCCTGGCCTGCCTCCCATTCCCACAGCCATACTTAGGTGACGGGAGCAGAATGAATGTGACCAGCCACCTTGTAATATCGTGCCCTTCATTTGCCTGTCATTACCTCTCAGTCTTCTCTCGTCCTTCTTCTATTAGTTAAGTAGAGGACAGTATCCACCAGCACTAAATCCTAGATCACGAAGACATGAAGTGTCTCACTTTTTGTAAAGCAACGTCTCATTTGGTTATTCCAACAACTTTCTGAGAGACAGAGGCACACATTTGTTTATTAGGTTAAAAAAAAAAAAAAAAATCTCAGTGGTAATTCCCAGTGCTGTTTGATGGTTGTGAAAGTAAAAATTAAAGAACCTAAATTTAAAATGGTATTTAATCCATTTTAATTAAAAAATAAACCTCTGCTCTGGAAAGATAAGGGACAGAGAAAGGAAAAGTTGACAAAATCAAGTAACCATGAAACTGAGAGATGCTTCCAAAGTGAGAAATTGCTTTCTCAGGAAGCAAACAACACATTTTGAAAGTGTAGCTGTTTGAGGCATGGAAAACAAAAATGAAAAGGGAATAAAGTTTGGGTGACTAGAATGCCTCTAGCTGAGGGCCTAGCTAGACTGACATCCAGATAAGACCTCCTGCAAAGTGAAGCTGGAAATAAATTCTTACTGACTCAGAGAAAGAATGCCATCACTTGTGGAATCATTTTTTTTTATTTCTGAATTATACAGAGAGGCTATATATATATATATATATATGAATATATATATAGTGTTGTTACATATTTTTATATTATCAATTCACACTATTTAGATAGAATTTATTTACTAAAACAAAGATCTAATAGATACTTTATTCTGAGCAATCCAATACATGGTAGAAAAAAACCTTTAAACATATAAAAGATTCATTTGTGCACATCTAAATATTTCTAAGGGAGCAAACTACAGAGGCATTATGATTAATTAGATGAGAGTTGCAAAATCAGTACCATAACTGAATACTTAAAACGAGACCTTAATAACACAAAGGCCTGGAGTAGTGACTTCCTCACATATGTCGGTATTATGTCTTAGAAGATAACCCCATAAAACATTGTATGGCTTCAACAGGAACTTCCGGGTTTTCTTCCACCCTTAGCTATTGCCCTCAGACAGACTTTCTTACTCCTTGACAATATCTTCTGTGCAGATTTTTGTTCTTTCTCTTAATCAAGGAGCTAAGTGAATAGCAGTTGACACTTTGGGAAAACAATACTTTGGCCCCAATGACCCCTTGGTTCCCTTAACAACAAATCTACAGGAAAAGTGCAAACAGTTCCCAGAAGTCAGAACCAAAGCAAGAATGCTCAGAATGCAAAAGCTAGATAGCTAATGGTGTGAATGTTTACATCTGTCTACTTATTTGCTGAGGGGTTATTTTTTTCAGAATTCTTCTAGGCTTCTATTCACTTGATTTGAATTTACATGGTAGCTTTTATCTAGCACGTGCAATTAAATTTTCTTTTTAAGATAATAAAATAGCAGATGCCTAACTATCAGAATGGTTATGTAGCCCATTGAACAGTCCAAACAAAATCATTGATCAGGAAAGATGCTCATAATTTCCACATAGGAAGATAAAACTCCAAACAGAATACCACTTGAGTAGCCTTCCATGAACAGGCTGGACAAGTTCAAAGACAATGTAAATGCTAAGGCTGTTGTGTCTGGTTGACTGTCACAAGAACCTTTTATGGACAGCTGTATGTCCTCCAGTTCATACCTCTAAGCTGAACACTGAATTCTTCATTACTTCCTGTGGCTAAGGGGACCACATAATTCATCTTCCAAAATGGGACTTTACTGAGTGAGAGAGCATTATTAATAATGATGCCAGGGCAACAGTGAGCAAACTGGGTGAACAAATTGGAAAACTGGGTCATTGCGCTTATGTCCATGCTAAGTTCTGGGAATGGCACAATTTGGGCTGCCAAAGGCGGAGGTGGGCTGTGGAAGAAGACGTGCTCCAGGGTTTTTCTATCAGACAAGCCAGATGTTATGAGGGTGGAGACCCAGAAGAATGATCTAGTAGGATACCAAGTGGAAAGGGATTGAGAAGGGGACATAGTAACTATGGCTTATGGAGGAGAGAGAGCTGACCTGTGTGTATGAAGGCATGTCTGGCAGGTGGGTGAGGGACGGACATGAAGCAGATGAAGGCAGTGAAATTCAGAAACCTGTGCAAAGATGTCTACTTCAAAGCTTATGATACCCAGGGCTCGACATGTCCCTGAAAGCTCTCCCAGAGATAGTTATCACCCTCAGAGTATGGTGGAACCCTGGTCTCCACTACAGTTTAATTTTGAAGAGACTGTTAATAATATGTGATAGCGGAGTCTGTGAGTTTCCAGGGTTAAGGACAGGACCTCAGCAACACCTCTGAACAGCCAGAAGCCTTCTAAGCAGGCTTAACTTTGGGTTGTGTAAACACGACCTGAGCCATGTGTTCATGGCTAGGAACTCCTTGCCTTTGTCAGCAGATGTGAGTCTTGCTGATTTGTGGATGCCAGAAGTTTACTTTTTTAAGAGTAAATTAGTTTGCAGCCTAATTTGTGCGTACTGTTAGAGAAACCAGCATCTGAGTACAAATGGGAGACAGAGGAAGGTTGCATGGGCTGGCACAGGGCTCAGCAAACGCTGTCTATAAAGAGAGTCAATGTTTCAGGCCCCATGGGCCACATGGTCTGTGGCAGTTACTCCATTCTGCTGCTGTAAGATGAAAGTAGCTGCAGAGAGTCTGTCAACAAATTTGTGTGGCCATGTTTCAATCAGACGTTATTTATGGGGACTGAAATTTGATAGTTCTCTTATGTCATGAAATATTAAAAAATTTTTTTCAACCCAAAGCATGAAAACCGTTCTTGAAGGCCATGTGAAAACAGGTTGAGGTGCTAGATTTACCAACCCCTCCCTCCTCTAGAGGCCCATGAGTTCTAAACCATGCTGGTATTTTAAAAAACATATGAAGACTATAAAGAACTATTTTGCAAAGGATAGTACATACTCATATTTAATTTTAAGCCTGTGAGTGTGTTAAAGCAGATTATGTTTTATAATGCATATGAGAGAGATTCAGATAACTCAGTGTTACCAAAGAATGAATTTCTGAGGGGCTGCCTTCCACAGTGTCCTTAGCACTTAAAGTGTGACATCTTGAACTAAGTTCATGGCTTGAATCAAAGACAGCTACCAGAAATGTGAACATTGATCCTTAAGTTTCTCAGTTTGGAGGTCCTCAACGTTCACTGAAGAAATGACTTTTTTAAAAAACCAAATTCACAAAAAACACAATGCCCATTTTGATAACTAAAACGAAATTGGTGTGAATTAGGAAACCTGGCTTCCTTTGGAGATGTTAGAATAAACGTGGACAAGAACCAAGTGGATGCTTAACTGACGTGGTGTCACACCTGTGTCTATGTATGGCTATCTTAAGCAAGCTTAGGGCTTGAAAGGTAGAGTTTATGTGGGGCCAACTTTCCTAGGGACTGAAATACCACTGTACCAAGGGTTAATGAAATATTGAAATGGAAGGTCCTACTTTCTTGCTAAGGTTCAACTAAAATCTCTGAGGCACATAATTGGCAAAATAGGAAAATACACACAATTCCATAAAACATGTTAAGAGTAAACAGATTCTCTTGCTGTTTTTCCCCTTAGAAATTTAGAATGGCAGCAGGTAGTGCAGAGAGGAAACAGACTACCATCACTGCTCTCTCTTCCAGGTAGGTATGTTTCAACAGAACCACGAAGCAGACAAGCAGCCCCTTCGTCCAGATGTGGCCAACTAGGGCTTTTCTTTCAGCTTCAGATGAATACTTTGAAAAGAAAGGAAGAAAAAAAAATGAGCAACATGAAAAACTGAATAAGAAACAGTAATGATTCAGGGAGCCTGTGCTTGTTGCTTTTTTTTCCTGAGGACTTATTGAAAATAATTCATGCACGTTTCTTATACTAGACCAATCTGGTAAAAACACAGTTTTCCCCGAGTTGCCAAGGCTTTCTCTAAAAGATGGAGTCTATTTATTTTTGCCAAACTGTTTCTAGAAGCATTTTACACCTTTCAAAATGATCTAGAGGGCAAAAGACTCTTGTGCCACCTCATTTTTAAATAGGTTAAGGAATATTATTGCATTTTGGAAATCCACCTTTCCTTTTTTGTAAATGACTGTTTCTTGAGAGGCAAATAAATGATCTGCCTGATATAAGGAATATATGACAAGTGCTAAATTATGACAGTGGTAAACAATAAAACAGTGGCAAAAAGCCCTCCAGTATTTTCTTAAAAAAAAATTTTTTTTTCCAGGACTTTCCTGGTGGTCCAGTGGTTAAGACTCTACGCTTCCAATGCAGGCGGCCAGGCTTCAATCTCTGGTCAGGGAACTAGACTCCACGCTGCAGCTAGGACCTGGCACAGTCAAGTAAATACATGATAAAATCAAAGACAAAAGACTGCATACATTGAAAGACATATAATACATTTTTTCCTCATTATAAAAGAAGCACATGTTTATTTTTCTATTTCTGAAAATTACAGAAAAAATGAAGAAAAATAAAATTTTAAAGTTACTTGTTGGGCCATCATCCAAATAAAACCACTGTTGACATTTTTTCACACATAACATCTTCGATGCTTCCTCCCAGATAATGTGTCTTGGAGTTTTAAAAATTGTATGTTAAATTCATCAAAAGTACATTTCTAACGTGAAAAGTTATAACCTTGCTACTACATGTATGACCCTGGAAACATGAGGCTAAACGAAAGAAGCCAGCCCTAAAGCTCATGTTACTACATTCATAGGAAAGGCCCAGAAGAGGCACATATGGTCAGGAAGTAGGCTGCTGGTTATCAGGGACTTGGGGTGGGGGGAAATGGGAGTGACAGAGTAATTTACAAGTGAGGACAATGTTCTAAAATTGATTGTGGTGTTGCTTGCACAACTCAGTGACACTGTTGAGCCACTGAACTGTGTAGTTTAAATGAGTAAATTTTGTCCCAATAAAGCTGTTTTTAAAAAGCACAACTCAAAATCACATTGAGGTACTCCCTCACATGGCTATGATCTAAAAAAACAGGAAAAAAGTGCTGACGAAGATGCTGGGAAAAGGAAACCCTTGTGTACTGTTGTTAGGAATGTAAATTAGTGCAGCTATTAAGGGAAATAATATAGAAGTTCCTCAAAAAATTAAAAATAGAACTCCCATATAACCCAGAATTCCACTTCTCTAGATATATATTTAAAATAAATGAAAATGGGGACTCGAACAGATATTTTTACACCCATGTTCATAATAGCAATGTTCACAAAAGCTAGAAAGAGGAAGCCACCTAAGTGTCCACTGATGGATGAATGGATAGCAAAATTTGGTGTATACCTATAATGATAGGTTGCCATTTCCTCCTCCCGGATAATGAATATTATTCAGCCTTTAAAAGGAAGGAAACTAGAACATAGATGAACCTTGAGGACATTATGGCAAGTGAAATAAGCCAGTTGTAGAAAGACAAATATCATGCGATTCCACTAGAGCAAATTTATAGAGACAGACAGTAGAAGGGGTGGTATGTAGTGGGGTGGGAGTTGTGATGTAATGGGAAAAGAGTTTTAGTTTTGCAAGACCGAAAAGTTATGGAGACTGATTGCCCAACATGAATGTACTTAATATTACTGAATTGTATACTTGAAAATGGTTAAGATAGTATATTTTGTGTTAGCTGTATTTTATCATTTTAGGGAAAAAAAAAAAACAACCCTAATAAGCCAAGTGCAAGCATTACCCTGGGCCACCCATCCCTCCCCACAGGCAGAGGCCACCTTGCTCCCGAATCATCTGTGATTTCCATGGCCGCACATGCTGGGTTCTGCGTGCTTCTGAAGAGTGTGTGTGACATGTCCCTGGGTGTGAGGGACCAGCTTTCACCTCCAGGGTACATGTTGGGGACTTGTTGGCTGTGACTCCACTGTTTTCACTCTCACCCTCCAACATTTTCTAAAGCCAAAGGATTTGCCTGAAAGGGGCACAGCTACCTTAATGAGATGGATTCTTATAACCTAAGAAAAACTTGTTTTTAAAGAATGTCTCCTGAGTTTGGTGACCAAAACGTAATAAACGTTTTCTCTGAGAGTCTATTTCTATTTTGTATATAAGTTCATTTGTATCATTTTTTTTTAGACTCCATATATAAGTGGTATCATATGGTATTCATCTGATTTAGTATGATAATCTCTAGGTCAAGTGAAAAGAATCTGAATATGTACACACACACACACACACACACACTGAATCACTACTATACACCTTACACTGACACAACATTGTAAATCAACTATACTTCAATTAAAAAAAATATGAAAAAAAGGAAAGAGAATGTCTATTGAGTTTCCAAATATCTAGGGAATAAGCCGAAAATGTCTTTGGGCCACTTGTGTCTTTCTTCTACCTCTTGTGAACATATCACAGTTTTCTGACACCTACCAGAGAAACTGACTACAGCCAGTGAACACGCAGAGGAGGAAACGAAAGAAAAATGTTCTGTTTGAATTGGGCAATTTGGGAAGTATGTGCGAATTTCGCTAAGATCTGCCCTTCCTCTCTCTGGAGGGAGGGAGGCCTTACATTTATGTGTTGCAAAGGTTACTGTGCTTTACTTGTGGAATCTGCAGCAAATGAGCCCTGTTCATTCTCATAGTTGTGCAAATAAAGCTAACCCATCCAGGGTACAGCAGTAAGGTATACTCCTTTGAGATACCCTCAGCAATTCTACCATTTCTTAGCCCTGGGGCCTTGGCCAGGCTACCTGTCTTTTCTAAGTCTCCATTTCTATATCTGTAAAATAGAACAGCTTGCTAAGGATTAAAGTGTTTTCAATTGTACATAATGAACATATAGTACATGTCTATTATTGGTAGCAGTAATATTAGTTCAGTAGTAAGTGGAGAAGGCAATGGCACCCCACTCCAGTACTCTTGCCTGGAAAATCCCATGGACGGAGGAGCCTGGTAGGCTGTAGTCCATAGGGTTGCTAAGAGTCGGACAGGACTGAGCGACTTCACTTTCACTTTTTACTTTCATGCATTGGAGAAGGAAATGGCAACCCACTCCAGTGCTCTTGCCTAGAGAATCCCAGGGACAGGGGAGCCTGGTGGGCTGCCGTCTATGGGGTCGCACAGAGACGGACACGACTGAAGTGACTTAGCAGCAGCAGCAGCAGTAGAGTAAGTAATAGTAGCAATTCAGTGTCTCTGAAATGAGAAAACCATATCTCACTGCTTAATTACTCTACTTGCAATAATCTTCTGTCCTTTGGGAGTTTTCAAACCCAGCCATACTGACTATTAGGAGAGGCCAGGTTGTCATGGATATTAATCTCTTTTTTATGCCCTCTAGGATCTGACTTGTTCCCTTATCAACAGGGTTTTTACCATGAAGGTGTCTGTCTGCTTTTTATCTACTCTGACCTGTCAATCTTTTTCTAATATGCTTTTCCAAAAAACAGGTCCTTTTGTTTTTGCTTCAAAAATGTGCTTCCCAGCTGCAGTTATTCCTGAAAGAATATATTGTTTGACTGATGATTGGAATTTTATTGCTATTTACATGGTGGTGGCTCAGTGTCTTTCATAGACCAAGAGAATATTTATTAAATCAAAATTTGGAGTACACTGTCTGAAAAGTAGAATCTGGGTCAAGATACTTGAAATCATCTTGAAAAGTTTAAAGTATACATGGTCACTTTGTTTCACCATCAAGGCACCTGATAAAAATCTGAAAATAACAGACCACTTTGAAACACTTCATTTTTCATACTGACTTTTTTGTAAACCTTTTAGGGTTTAATTTATCCCTTCAGTTTTTGGTACACAAATGCTGAGAGACTGAAATTTAATAATTGAGTTTATGGAAAGAGCAAGAAGATAGTCAAAAGTGGATGCTTTTTAAGTAAATCCAGGAAACCACCTGAAGATTACAAGGCAGCAGTGGTCTTGTGGAGCTAATGAAACTATGGACAACACTATTAATTTAAGTCTCCCCGCATAGACCCACTTCTGGACCATGTACACTTTTTATGTAAGAATATAAAAAGTCATGTTGCCCATTTTAGGAGATGAATGAAAAAAATAAAATCCAAACCTGAGTGTGAAGGAGACAAACATCTGGATTACTTTTCAAAATAGTATGCTTTGGGGAAAAAACTTAACTTTTAATCAGAATTCAAACATGAAAGGAGCATTCCTCACTGGGCAGATGGGCTTCACTTTCTATAACCTAATTTTCCAGTGAGACATAGTAACTTTTTTGATAATTTTCTATAGGCTATTTTTGGCTCCTAATGTGTGTTAAATGAGGTTTTTTTGTTCTTTGTTTTTTACAGAGTATCAGACAACATTGTTTAATGATAAACCTGTTTTCTGTAGGAAGAGCGGGAGATGGACTTAACCTTCCCTTCTCTCTCTGAGGAGACAAGAGGCCACGACAGCATCAGCACACTGGACGTCTTATTCTTGGCCTAATTGAGCTCCTTGGAAGAGTCTTTGCCCATTTTTCAGCTTATCCATTTAATACTAGCTATAGAAGGTGTAAAATGCTTCCACTCAGAAACTAGAAGGTAAATGAAGCCTCTTAGCCTGAAGCTAAATAAAGCCAGAACTCCAGAGCAGGAAGTCAGCAAAAAAAAATCTTGGCCACTCTGGCCCCTCATCCCAGATCTCATCCTCCACACTGTGATCATGTGCCTGGTAAGAAAGAGCTTAGGAAAGAGAGGGCTGATGAAAGGGGAGGCAGGGAGACTAATATTTTCTAAGAAATGGCAAGTAACATTAACAAGTTGCATCTCCCCCACCCCCATCCCCATGCCCAGCCCCGGAATGAAGCCCAACCAGAATGGTGTTTTGCCCTCTTCCCAACCCAGACAGCCTTATATACAGATGGGGAGCAAAACAGACAAGGCAGGCAGAGGAGTGGGTAAGCCCGCAGATGTAGCAGCTGTAGGTTAGTGAGGGACCTTCTGCCCATGCAGCTCGTTAACTGTAGGTGCAGGACGCTGCTCTAGGGGGCGCTGCCTTGCTGAGGGATGATTTGCCAAAAAAAATTTTTTTTTTTCGATGGACTATGGTATTTTTGTTTTGTAGAATTTTCGCGTGGCAGTTTGCTTGAAGCAATTGCTGTCTTCATCTCAAAAAGGTGGGACCAGTAAAACCTTCAGAAAAGTAGCTGTGCGATTTCAAAGGTCTTCTTTAAGGCTTTTGTTCTTTGCCAGTAAAGACCTTCCCTTGAGTTTTTTGTGCATAAACTTCCTTATAAGGTCACCGTGGCAACTCCCGAGCCAGTGCACCGGGATTTTCCAGTTTCCCTTCAGACCTCCTCCAGGGAAAAGGAGGTCACAAGAGAACAAAAGGTGACAATAGCAGATATATTTAAATGCGGATCTTTGCCCCTCCTTCTGGATTCCTGTGGAGGAGGACAATGTTGAATTCTCCACAACTCACACCCAATTAAGAGCCCCTGATTGGAGGGCCAAGTTCTCTCTGAGAACATGATGGTGATCACAGCTTATTCCCTGAAACTGACGGGACAGCAGTGAACCCTTTTGTTTTAGGCTTAAATTTTGTCCTCCCTGGTTAGATCAGAGGTTGAACACCCATTGCAGCATCAAGGCCACCTATCTCTGACTTTAAAACCACAACCACTGGGTCTGGAACTGCACCTCAAAGGCTCCAGTCCCAGCTCCAGGCCATTCTTCAAGCTGAACAGCTTATCTCTCTATGCTGCTCTTTCCTTATCTGTACAATGGACTTCCTTGGCTTGTTTTGAGGATAAAAATGAGATAGGGTGGGTGCAGCTTTTTACTTAGAACTTGGCACATGGTAAATACATGCTCAATTTTTATTTCTCATAGGATGAGACTAGATGGACAAGATCATTTCTAAAGTTCCGTCCAGGCTGAGCTGCCTCTTGAATTTTCTAAATAAGGATGTTTTCTCTCCCACCCACCAAAATAATAATTTCAAATGGAAGTCCCTACTTTCACTAATTAAAATACGGATGATGTAATTCAGAAAACAGTTGGATTCTTCTTGCCCAAATGCTTTTACATCTGGCTCTAATATTCATTTTCTCCTCATTTTGGGGCTGGAAAAATAGAACACCAAGTAAAGACTTGGGTTTTCCTTAAGACATCTAATGGTGATCATGAATGAGATGGTGTTAAGCTGACACATTTCTTTTTAAGTTTATAATTTCAGGCATAGAGAACGTGAAAGCTGAACATCTAAACGGTGTTTACCCAATCCTCAATGTATTTTTGTCTTTCAGAGCCCAGCCATACAATACAATGAATAACCACATAATTGTTATTGATGGTGAATTCTTACTCCTTCTCCATAGAAGACATTTCTGGATCATTGTAAAGGCAGCTAGTTCTGAGTGCAAGGGGGAAAAAAAGGAAGCAGTAAACGTTCTCTCTACTGTTACCACTTTATAAACAGGACAGATTTGAACTTTTTAAACCGGTTAGACAACAGAGGATAAAATGGTTGGATGGCATCACCAACTCGATGGACTTGAGTTTGAGCAAGGTCCGGGAGTTGGTGATGGATAGGGAAGCCTGGCGTGCTGTAGTCCATGGGGTTGCAAAGAGTCAGACACGACTGAGTGACGGAACTGAACTGAAACTGATTAGTGTGGTCCCATTGCTACTACTGAACACGTCTAATCTACACCTGAACAGACGATGAGACTAATTACCGTCAGTTTTGCAATACAGTAATTGCTCCTGATTCAGAAACATAAAAGGAAGATTGAACACTCCCAAGACCTCCATGTCTCTTCTATCCTTGTTATTTTCTTCCTGACTTTTAAATCTATCGTGTTTGGTGAACAGAGTACTACAAATTTTTATTTGTAATATAATATTTTATGCACAAAGGACAATCCCTCTAATTTTATTCATATATGAACCCAGTTAACTTGCAGTTTCCACAACAATGAAGATTTTCCAAGACACTAAAAGGGAAAATGCCAGTGTCAGCCTTCCTTGGTATTGTCACAAAAATGTAACACAGCTCAGCCGTGTTCTGGTCAAACAAGCCAGTCCTGACATTAACCGAAACTGATCATGTCCAGAAAGAAACATGTAACCATAAAATAAGGAGAGTTTTATTACTGTGTATGAACATGTTTATGCTTGTTTGTGTAATATTAAGCTGCTTTTGATATTCTGTGAGATTCCTCTGTTAGCAAATTTCAAAGTTGCTTTATATTAATTTCCAATTATACTTAACACTTCAACTTTTTACTTTTCCCCCTCTGGTAAATATTTTATTTTCTGCAAACAAACACTATACTAAGAGATTCTGCACTTCCCTGGTGGCTCAGACGGTAAAGAATTCGCCTGTAATGCGGGAGACCTGGGTTTGATCCCTGGTTTGAGAGGATCCCCTGGAGGAAGGCATGGCAACCCACTCCAGTATTCTTGCCTGGAGAATCTCCGTGGACAGAGGAGCCTAGCGGGCTACAGTCCATGGGGTCACAAAGAGTTGGACAGGACTGAACGACTAAGCACAGCACAGCACAGCACAGCACAGCGCTCCTTTTTATATGTGAGAGCTCCTTCTGTAATGTGATAATTTCACATGCAAAGGTTTCTGTCTACACATAGAGGTGTGGTTATTAACGTTAGGTATTTTGCAAATGGCAAAAGGCTAGTTCCTTGAGAAAGTCAGAAGGCTTTTCCCCCTCAATCCCTACCCTTCTCTCTGGTGGTGGTATTTTTATAGAAGATAGTTGGCAACTCTAGTGAACGGGAACAGTCAGGCAAGCATTGACAGTGTGCTAGAAAAACCTAGTAAAGCTGAAATGGAATCAAGAAAGGGCAGGCAGTCTTCTAAACCTAGCGTTTCTGCTTTTTAACTTTGCATAACCCTAACCCACTCCAGTACTCTTGCCTGGAAAATCCCATGGACGGAGGAGCCTGGTAGGCTGCAGTCCATGGGGTCACTAAGAGTCGGACAGGACTGAGCGCCTTCCCTTTCACTTTTCACTTTCATGCATTGGAGAAGGCAATGGCAACCCACTCCAGTGTTCTTGCCTGGAGAATCCCAGGGACGGGGCAGCCTGGTGGGCTGCCGTCTCTGGGGTCGCACAGAGTCGGGCACGACTGAAGCGACTTAGCAGCAGCAGCAATCCTTCCAAAGCAAAGAGCAATTTACAGTTCATATACCACTGTCACTCCAAAGGCAACAGATAGATTCCTCACCTTTTGCAAAATAAGAATGACTCTCTGTGTACAATTTATCCTTTTTAAAATATTTTCTTTCCTGTTCAGAATTTAAGGTTTAAGGAAAAAATAAGACTGGCTGAGGGAATCTCCTTCTGAAAGTCAGTTAGAGGTGAAGGCAGTATCCCTAATGGGGAAAGGATGAATGTTTAAAAACACTAATAGGGCTAAAGCCAAACACTGAACAGATAGGCTTTGTTCCCTGACAGGGTATATGTTTGCTTTTGTTAGAAACAGCCTGAAGCTTTCTAGTTAAGGTCACGTGGAAAGTCAGGGGGCATCTGTTCATAAGAGGAACCTGTAACCATAGATCTGCAGTGATTATGTTTTCTGAACTGCAAGTCATCATCTACAGTCTGTCCAAGGATTGGGGGACCACTTCAGAGGCTCAAAGGTAGTTAAGAAGATATGGTTAGTGTGCGGAAATGGTAGGATTCTGTGGGATTTCGATCATCTGTGGGGTCAACAGTAAAATTCTTTCTCCTTCCACATTTTCAGTTCCTCATAGCTATAATGTCACCATCAGAAGAAGTAAAATTAATGGGGAATTTGGACAGATGGCTTACCCATTGAATTCAAAGCAAGAGCATAGACTTCTGAGGACAAATCTGATTAGTTTTATTCAGCCAGACTCTCCAAGCAAGGTCCTGAGACTGGCAGTATTGGCATTACTGGGAACTTGTTAGCAATACAGATTTTCAGGCCTGCTGATCAGAAACTTTGGGAGTGAGGCCCAGGACACTGCAGGTGATTCTGATGTGCTGTTAAGTTTGAGAAGCACTGCGCCTCAGCAGTGATCTTAGTCTCATGCACATTCACCCATTGATGAAGCAGAAATTTATTGAGCATCTACTATGTACTAGGCATGAGCTTGCTGCTTCCTTTAGGAAGGCGATCCAGACATCTCAGGACCAGCCAAGATCATTTAGATCTTTGGGGAGAGGGTCTGTGGAGGTAGATAAGTGAACAAATGAAGAATTTGAGAGAAAAAAGAAAGCTACACAACTAAGCCAAAAGTGATCAATGTTCTCTTATGGTAGCTAAGCAGGAAGAGTAGAAATATAGAGGGAAGGTATCTATTGAAGGAGGCAAGATTTTAGGGTAATAATGAGAGCACATGACTATGACTCCATAATGGGTTTGGCTGGAAAATTATTGATGTTCCCTCCCTATATTTTTGTCTTGAAAACAGCTTCTTAATTTAATAAATCTGTTATCCTAAAAAAAAAAAAAAAAAAAGAATTTGAAAGGGAAACTAATTGCTTGCTCTCTCTTTGGGGAATCTCATGACAGTGCGATTTGAGCGCAGATAAATGCTAACAGGGTACACTGCACCACTATATGGGCACATTTAACAGTGATCTACGCTAACACTAAGCTTTCTACGCAAAAACCTTTCCTTGAATTTTTAACCCAAAAGATCCATGCTTTAGGTAAATAATTCTACAGACTACCTGCTACAAAAATGTAGGGAAAAATATTTTAATGGATTGTTTTCATGACGAACTGGCATTTATATCTATATGGGAAAAGCTTCACTAACTTAGATCTTACTTATTCAGAATTTGTAGCTGTTTAGACATTGTCCAGGCTTTCTGCTTTTGCAATATCTATTAAAATAGGAACAAGTTATAAAAATTAACAGTGTAAGCAACTTTTGCAATGGAGAAGCTTGATGCAGCAAATATTCTTGTTTATATTTAACAGTGTCAGAAAAATTATTTGTGAACTGGAAATAAAATTACTGGATGTTCTTTAGAAGCACTGTTGAGTTGACTTCCTATTGATCTTACAGCTCTGTAGCAGCAGATATTAACTTGCAGATTTTTACTGAGCAGAGATGCAATAGTTTCTGTCCACTGGAAAAGATCAGCCTGAGGTACAGTTTATTGCCCTGTTGAACATTAATCAATTTTGTATCTAAACCAACATTTTTATCCTCATGTTCCCTTATAAATTGCTTATAGATATCTGGCTTTTCAAATACTCTTTGAACTGGTTTTTAACAGCTTACTGGTTCCTTGATTAAATAATTAGTTGAATAAAATTATTGGCATGTATTCATTTTATATTTGCATTAAAGTTATGATTTTGCTATTTTGAAAACTATAATAGTGAGCAATATTTTTTGTACTCATGCAAATAAGTCAGAAGCTGTTAGTTAAGCTATATTTCCCAGTCACTGAATAGTAGTTTTTAAAAAAATATTGGAAATTCAGGAATTTGGTTCTACAGAAGTATTTCAAGTTGCTACCATTTTTCTGCATTAGTATGAGTTAGTGAGGTTTTATTGCCTCAATGTATGCAAGTGATCATCTGGCTGTTACACTATTCATGGCAGGGCCTGTGATGTGTGTCTTTTGTGGTGCCTAAAATTGCATATATATTTTTTAAAAATGTTTAACAGTAACAAGATAACCATTATCATTAGGGGGACAAACAGATTGTAGTATAAATAAGAGAAATTACATCTATCATGGAACAAAGGAAACTTTTAAAGGGCAGCACTATTATCAGGATGCAAGAATAAAACACCAGGCATGCAGGTTCTCCCAATTCATTCCTGAAATGCAAGCCAACATCACTGCCAGCTGCTGAATGGAAACCAAGTCTTACTTAGCTGCTTCAGATGCTTCCCTCAGATCTTCATCCAGTCTGCATGAGCAAAAATTATCAGTGTAGAAAAGAAACAAGAAGCAAGCAGAGCGTGAGAGAGTCACAAAAAAGAAGTCAAAGCAGAGCCAAATGAAAGTGGAGCGTATGTGCTTTTAAAAACCAACTTTTGGAGCCTAAGACACATGCCTTCAATTACATATGGTGTTTTAGGAACTCCCAAGTCTGTGTTTATGTACATTTCCTTTGCAAAGTCCTTCATAAAGGGAGATACAAAACTTGCAAGGAGACTGGAAGCATGCTGGCTGAAATAAAGCTGAAAACAGCCACAGCAGTTGTCAGGGCTAGTTAAAATTAGCTTGCAGCCTGGGCCAAGTCTGGGATGTATCCGGTTTAGTAGGTTTCAGTTGCAAATTAGGTTGACCTCAACAGCTTTAGACACACGACAAAGACATGATGTACATGGAAATGATATACTACAAGGGACTGATACCAGGACCTCTTCCTCTGGTAGCCTGTTGAGGTCACCCACAAGTAAGACACTGGTGTACACACACACAAAGGATCCAGAGTGAACTGAAGATCAGGAGACGTTTACCTCACACTTCTCTTATAAGATCTTTCTTCATCGTACCTTACAGGATAAAAAAACGAATGCAATGAGGAAAACGAGTGGACAGATGGAAAAAATGACAGGACAGTCAAAACGTGAGAGGAGAAGTCTACCCAAATGATAGTCAAATTGCCTTTGGGGAGGAAACCTATTTATATTCAATACAATCAATTATTTTGAATTTATAGTTATATACAGCTGATCCTCATGATTTGCAGATGGAGTGTTCACAAACTCACCTACTTGCTAAACCATAGTTGCAACCTCCTAAGCAATACTTTGGCACTTTCATGGTCACTTGTGGACTTTAACAGAGTGCCCAGAAATTTCAGTCACCTGCTATGTGGGTTCCCAGCTGAGGTGGAGCCCAGCGGGGCTCTGCCTTCTCGTCTCAGCTCTCACGCTGCAAACAAATGGCCTTTTACAGTCTGTGTCATGGCATGTTTTTGTTTTTTGTGTGTGTGCTTTTTTTGCTGGTGATCTCTTTATTTGAGAATGTTCCCCAAACATTATGCTTAAGTATCATCTAGTATTCCTGAGTCCAGGATGGCTGTGATAGGCCTTAGGGAGGTATGTGTGTGTTAGATAAGCTTTGTTCAGGCACAGGTTACAGTGTTGTTGGCCCTGAGACCAAAGTTAGTGAATCAACAATACAGATCAAGTAAGGTATCTTTAAACAGAAATGGACATAAAACAAGGTTGTATGTTAACTGGCAAATGAGAATGCTGTGACCAAGCACTCACAGAAACTTAGCCCCGTGTTCCCCCTGAAAACAATGGTTCAGTATGTTATTCAGATCTGTAAGAACATCACTGCCACAAATAACAAGAACTGACTGTAATCGGTGATTATAAACCTGATTTCAGATTGGGCTCAATTTTCTTTCCTTTAAGCCCTTTGATGCATTCTATCCCAGCTGAATATTGGCCCTGGGATTGGATGAGATCCTGCTCTTGTGTAATGGGAAAGAGTTATGGTTTGTTACCAGTTTGAAAATGGCATAATATGAAAATGATGCAACAAGGGTCAGTTACAGAAATGAGAGAAAGGACAGCCAGAGGAGATGGATTACCAAAGACAGGACACATGGGGAGGATATGCACGGTTGTAAGTTTCTTCCTCCAGAAGAAAATCTTGCCAAATAGAACCTTCCTTTGGAGGAAACTTTTCCCAAATAGAAAACCTGACTTGTAGATGAATGAAAAGCACCTTAGGCAAGTTTAACTTCTCAACTGAACTTCCCTGTGTGAACAGTGAGTTTGGAAGGACTGATGCTGAAGCTGAAACTGCAATACTTTGGTCACTTCATGCGAAGAGTTGACTCATTGGAAAACACCCTGCTGCTGGGAGGGATTGGGGGCGGGAGGAGAAGGGGACGATAGAGGATGAGATGGTTGGATGGCATCACCGACTCGATGGACATGAGTTTGGGTAAACTCCGGGAGTTGGTGATGAACAGGGAGGCCTGGCGTGCTGCGATTCATGGGGTGGCAAAGAGTCGGACTCGACTGAGTGACTGAACTGAACTGAACTGAAAAGCAACACAATTACAATAAAGAACATTTTGGCTTGTCAACTTTGTGCCAGGTGGCTCCTCAGTGCTTTATGTTCATGGTTCTCATTCTGTTCTCAGGACCTTGCCATGAGTTAATTGCTCCTTGTTTTCTCATTTTACAGATGCTGAGGCTGAGACTCAGAGAGTTCTAAATAGGATTCCTGAAGTCTCAGAGAGGCAAGGTGGGAAGAAGGTTCAAATCTAATGCTGATCCTCCAAAGCACATTCTCTTCTCTTGTTCCCAGGGCCACACTGGCAGGGAGCATACTCACTTAGGAAGTGGCCAGTGGTCATTTCCACTTGAAGATGGAATATCCTTGTCATCTTTTGCATAATAGGAGGTGGGTGTGCTAGTACATTTTCTGGAGATGGGGTGTCTTCTTTTTGAGGCAGCAGGCCAGAGCTGTGAGTTGTGCTGGTCTGGGGACTCTCTAAAGCCCGTGAGGATTACATCCACCATCAGGAGCTTATGCACGCTCAGCTTGATTCAGCTAAGCCAACTGGCAGTTATCAACCCAATTTGTATCTTCTGTTCATACCTGATATTGGGATGCAGGAAAACCAAACTTGCAGCTACTTCTGAGCTTTGACTCAGAAGGGTATGGGTATTTATTTAGATGGATATTTTATCTAAATATACCCCTTGTATTTATCTAAATATACCCATTATTTAGATGGATATTTTACAGGCGGTAAAGAAATCTGGGAATTTTGGTTCCAGGCTCACCTGGATTTAAATTCTAGTTCCATCTCTTCCTTGTTCCTGCTTCTACTTTGCATAAGTAAACATCCCCTTCCTAAGTGACTTTTCTTATATGTAAACAGGGCATTTACTGTGAGGATTAAATAAAGGATATAAATAAAGCACTTCTTGTACCCAGAACAGGAGACACGCATTAAATGGGAGTCTTTTCCTTCCAGTTTCTGTGCCTTTTTTAAGTGAGGGAGCTCTTTTTTTGGAAGCCTGAATTGGGAGGTCCATTCTGCTCTCCATCTTATGGAGGAAGATAGGGTATCCTTGACTGTTTTCTTTGAGTTGATGGTTACCTTCCTCCCACTTGTAATCACACGGAAAGCCAGTAAATTAGACATAGTGAAAGAAAAACATGATCAACAGTAAACGATAGTTCTTTGCAACAATTAACCAGTTAGGAGGGTTCATTTTCCAGCATCACATTTTTAAGCCCCAGCTCCAAGCAGTTGACTTTTTATTTTTACTATTTTTGCAGCATAATCCTACAACTTTAAGTATCCATGCTTTCTACCTACAGGCTTTATTTACCAGATACTGACTAAGGAAGTCATTCCTGACTGCACCACCCACCACTCTGCTTTATCTTTCACCTGGAGGCAACCATGAAGAAATCAGAGAATGGGGTAACTTTTCTCTCTTTTCCTTGGGTCAAGCAGATAAATTACTTTATATAAGGCAATGAAGAAATCCAGGCTATGTACAAAATTGACCTTTTGTGTGGCATGCAAGACAGAGGTAACAAATACACTGATTAGTGTTAAATTTATGCTTTCCCCAAAATGGTAGTAAATTCAAGGTGAAAGTGAGCAAATCTCAATAACACCATAGAAGATCATGTGAAAGTAGATCTACAAGAACAGAACAGTTATCTCTAGGTTATAAGACAAGAAATATATTTATTGGAGAATATTTATTATTTGTTTTAAATGTAAAACAAAAGATAAGCCATTTCCCCATATTCCAGGAGTGAGTTATTTTCTCATCTCCTTCTCCAGACATGCAGTATTTCTTACCAAATCTTCAAAACCATCAGGACTTACTTGATGATGCTCTCTGGAATATGGATGCAATCCATTGGGATCAGTCCACTGAGTTCTGCTAAACTACTGACATATTTAATTTTACTGCTGAATTTGGAACTTGAAAAAAAGAAAAGAAGAAAGATTTCAGTCACTCCTCCATCCCTCAGACTTGTGCCTCTTCTTGAAAACCCTTCTCACCTTGCCCCCAGCACTCTGACTTAGAAGAATAGCTATATTATTTGAGTAGTTACTATGTGCCAGACTCTGTTCTAATTGGTTAACATATATTAACTCTGGGGATTTTCCTGGTGGTTCAGATGGTGAAGAATCTGCCTGCAATACAGGAAACCCAGGTTCATTCACTGAATTGGGAAGATCCCCTGGAGAAGGGAATGGCTACCCACTCCAGTATTCTGGCCTGGAGAATTACATGGACAGAGGAGCCTGGCAGGCTACAGTCCATGGAGTCACAAAGAGTCATACACAACTGAACAACTAACACAGACACATATTAACTCATTTTCTGTGATAGCCTAATGAGGTAGGTACTATTATCATTCTCTTTTTAAAGATAAGGAAATTTAGACAGAGAGAGTCAAGTATTTGCCCAGATTTCACCTTCAGTCAGTGGCAGAAGGTGCCACTTACCTATAATGATTGGCTGTTTTATAAGAAGGTGACATTTTTGTATTACTAGTGTAATAGCAAACTAATTCTAAAAATATATCATTCCACTTGAAAGGGAACTTGATCAGGCATCAAACTCCCGTGAATGGTCTCTAATGAAAAGGCCTCCCCAGTCTACTGAGAAGATGCTGTCAAGGTCACTTCTGCATACATCCAGCTTTCACATTTTACTTGCAGTTTTGACTATGGGCTACTGGCCGTGGCTTGCGAACAGTCACTTCAAGTCCTGATAAGCCTTGGGGGAACACACACTACTAACGATACGCCACATTAGGCCACTTCCTTCCTCTGGAGTTTCTGAGCTAAATTTAGATTTTGATTTAAAAAATGGAGGGGGTAGAATAAGAAGGCAGAAGAAGTCATGCCAGGCGGACACCTCCACACTGGAATGTACAATTTTCTAAACAGCAAAGTGATTCAGTTTCTCATATTCAGATAGGTATTTGTAACTGAATATGAAAAAGAATATTTTTTCTTCTTGGTGTATTGGTACCTGCTATTTCCTCTACCTGGCTTTAGCTAGCCAATCCTATTCTTCAAAACTCACCTTGAGGGTGCATTCTTCTGGAAAGCCTCTCTCGATGCAGACTCTCTGTCTTCACGCTTCACCTGTTACCTTAAAACTCACCCTCACTCTGAGTTATCACCCTCCAGCTTCCTTTGTTCCCTGTATTGCAGTTGCTTTCTTATCTACCTGTGTCAGCTGCCAGGCTGTGACCTCTTTGAGGAAATCAATTGAGCTATTTAATTTCTCAACCTGCAGCAACTAACCCAGTGCTTGACACAGACAGTTCATTTAAAAAAAATGAACTTGAGGAGGGAGGGATAAATTAGAAGGATGGGATTAGCAGATACCAACTACTATATTAAAATAAACAGGTAAACAACAAGGCCCTACTCTACAGCACAGGAACTATAGTCAGTATCCTGCAATAAACCATAATGGAAAAGAATATGAAAAAGAATATGTAACTGAAAAAAATATTCTTTTTCGTATTTAGTTACAAATATGTATCTGAATACAAGAAACTGAATCACTTTGCTGTACAGCAGAAATTAACACAACATTGTAAATTATTTATACTTCAGTTTAAAAATACATGCAATAAAAAAAAGAATTTGCTATATACCTCTGTCATAGGTGTTACCCTTTAGCAGTGAAAAGACCTATAATACATTTTAGTGACCTCTTTTTTCAGGTCAAAAAATCTGTTACACTAACATAGATTGATTCACAGGGATCTTTAAAGAGGGTTTTATATGATGAAACTGTAGAACATAATGTTTAAGTATTTGAAATATGTGTTCTTTAGAATTAGGTAGACACTGGGTTCAGAGCCTGAGTTTATCATTTCTTGACTATGTTACCATAGACCTGGGGTTGGTAAACTATGGCCTGTGGGCCAAAGCTAACTTATTACTGGTTTTTTAAATCTTTGCGCTAAGACTGGTTTTGCATTTTTTTTTAATGGTTGAAAAATGATTAAAATAAAACTATTTGGTGACATGTAAAACATTTCAGAAAATTCAACTTCAGTGTTCATAAATCAAGTTTTATTGGAACACAGGGACACTTATTTATTTACACATTATCTATGGCTTTTGTCCTACCATGGCAGAGCTAAGTAGTGGTGACTGAAACTGTATGGCCCGTAACACTTAAAATATTTAATATCTGACTCTCTACAGAATGGTTTGCTGGCTCCTGGTTTGAACAATTTATTTGACCTCATTTAACCTTAGGGTTTTTTCCTACAATACAGAAATGGTAAACAGTGCCTCCTTCAGACCATCATCATTAGGATTAAATAAAATAATGCATGTAAGTACTCAATAAATGTAAACCATTATTACATGTAATTTACCACAACACTACTTGCCATAATTTAATTGTTTTTGTTTTAATTATTGGGGCTTCCCTTGTGGCTCAGCTGGTAAAGAATTCACCTGCAATGTGGGAGACCTGGGTTTGATCCCTGGGTTGGGAAGATCCCCTAGAGAAGGGAATTATTATTATCTTGAAACTCCCTTCAATAAATGTTGAATTAGAATTCTTTTTCATACTCTTGCCATAATAAATATTTACCAAGAAGAAATATATTTATTTTAAAATAGAGCTGAATTATTAAACAAACATCAGTGAATCAATATCAATTCTAATGTTTGCTTTTTTACTCATTAAAAGTTTGTATAAGCTCTTCATTGTACATTTATTCCTAGTGCCTGTCAAAGCATTTTCTGCTAATCTTAAAATTAGTAGCTTTTTAAAAATATATCTTAAAGGCTTGTATTATGCTTTAAAGTAATTTAAAGAGCTCTCCTGCCAGAGGAAAACTAGTTGAATCCTGCTACCCAGTTGTTGGAAGTAGCAGATGGGAATGCTAAATAAATATTAGTGAACACAGACAAAAAAAGGAGATTCTGGAAGGCACAGAACGCTCAATTTCTAACTTAAAAAAATAGATATGAAACAAGCAACAAAGGTTTACTGTATAGCACAGGGAACTATAGTCAATATTTTGTAATAACCTATAATGGAAAATAATTTGAAAAGTAATTATGTGTATATGTATAACTGAATCACCTTGCTGTGCACCTGAAACATGGTAAGCCAACTATACTTCAATAAAATATATATATAGTAATTAAAAAATATAAAAGAATTGAACCTTTAATTTTTTCTCCAGAAGTGAAGTGATCAGAATTTTCCTTACAGATTCATTAATAACACTTAGACAGAAAAACTTCAGTTTATATAATTTGTATCCTGATGCTAGGCAAGTTCTAGTTAGCTGATGTATAGTTGATTCACAATATTATATTAGTTTTAGGCAAACAACTTAGTGATTCATTATTTTTATAGACTATCCTCCACTGAAGTTATTATAAAATGGTGCGTATTTTCCCTGTGCTGTACACTATATCTTTGTAGCTTATTTATTTTATACCTAGTAGTTTGTACCTCTTAATCCCATACTCCTATCTTGCCCCTCCCTATTCTGTTTTTTAAAGCTTTCTAGAAAATCTATAGTGTCCCTTTCATTTAACTGTCTCAGTTTTACTATGTAAGAGGCATATCTTACTTTTCTTTTCATCCCCAAAATGTAAGGTTATATAGCATCTAACACAAAATAGATGATGAACAAATATTTACTGATGTGAAGTGAATTTAAACCTAGAAGGCTCATGGATGATCAAAACAAAGCTCTCAAAATGGCTGCACAGACTCTTAAACCACTTTAGGTGAGCTACATGGTATTTGTTCAGAAGAAACTAAACAATTAAGGTCTGGCTTATGTTTCTGTCCTTGATGTGTCTTTAATTTCCATTGTCATGGTATACTCTACCTCTTTGATTCTTTACAAAATACCATATTTAATGCGTGTGAAAGTCACTCAGTCGTGTCTGACTCATTGAGACCCCATGGACTATACATGGACTATACAGTCCTGGAATTCTCCAGGCCAGAATACTAGAGTGGAGTAGCTTTTCCCTTCTCCAGGGGATCTTCCTAACCCAGGGATTGAACCCACGTCTCCTGCATTGCAGGTGGATTCTTTACCAACTGAGCTATCAAGGAAGCCCTTATTTCTTTAATAGTACTATCTATACAGAAACCTCACTATTTCATTTTCTGTGTTTACAGCAAGCAATATAGAGATCATGTTTTATAATTATAGGGGAAAAATAATCACTATGAAAATATACTCACTCTTAGAATCTCTTGCTGGGCAGTCCAAAGTATATTTTCAGGAAAGGCAGAGGCAAAACAGATTATCCTAAATACTCTCTTGGTTTATGAATTTTTGTGTAGAGGAACAATGAATTACATACTTTAAAAAACTAGTACTTTTACTGTAATAATAACTATACCTTATAAAAGGTCGTGTAACTGCAAGGATTGTTCGGATGAACCAAGATGGATGAACAATGATGAATGATTTTAAATTCTTCCTCAACCTATTTTGAAAAAGAAAAAAAAATTACTCATGACCTATTTTGAATGGGAATTAAAGTATGTGTGTGTGTGTGTATATATATTTATATAAATATTAGGGAATTCTTGTGTAAGTTACTATCATCTGGTAGGCAGGTATAGAATGCAATGATTAATACAAAGAATGCCTTTGAGATATAATTTGAAACTTGCATAATTCAAACCTCATTTTCCCACAGAAATAAATGTAAAATAGAATGGTCATACTCTTGGAGTGCATAAATCTATAACCGTCATGGCATATTTTTGTTTGACGACGCTATTCATTTTTGTCAGCATTATTTTTAATATTTTGAAATGAATACCCTGTTCTACTGAGCCTGGGTTTCTTCCTGTGTAGAATGAAAGCATGTGGTTATCTGGCCTTCAGATTAACGTTTTGGATATCCTGGCATATTTTTCAGCATTAGCAATGCTACTGTATGTATGTTTGGATGATGAACGGATTTTAGTTACTATATCAGGGCACTCGCACGTTGCTTTGCAGGGAGCCACATCCGAGAGGAAGCCACACTATAGAAGACATCATAAATTTGTATGCTTATTATGCGTTTTCCTGTAGATGGCAACAGTGTGTTTGGTTCTAATAAAACCAGTATGAATAAACGTGATGTATCTTGAGGAAGGGCACACACAGTCACCAAACGGGCTGGAATTAACAGTGAATGTTGAAATAAGGGCACACGGGTTGCCTGAGTCACAATAGTGCAGGAAAAGGGCAGCGAGGCCGCGTGATACCAGGGAGGAATTGTGGACTTTGATCTACCAGCGCAAATTGCACCTCCATAAGGCAAAAGCATAAGCATACTTTAAAATGCTTGTCACCAAGTTTGAGATTAGTAACATTTAACAAAATCTGGGGAAGATTTGCTTTATTTAAAATTTGAGTGATACTTGATTAATATTTTAAAATTTATTATCTCAAATCAGCATTAATTCAATGTTCCTAAATTGTGACTGCATTTTTGGTAAACTAAAAGGTCACTGGAGATGGGAGTTATTGAGGAAGTCAAAATAGTGATTAGCTACTAGAGCCCCACATACCGTCTGTCAATCATCTGGTAACATTTCTTCATCCAGCCTAGCCCCGGCATCTTCCGTCTTGGGGTCGCACCATTCAAGTACACAATCATATAGTCTTCAGCTACCATCAACTCTAAAGTACTTATTACATATCTGATCACAGGAAGGAAGAGAAGTGTTTTCAGTTCCCACATGATAGAGTTCATCTTATTTCACCATAATTATATAATATTTAAATTACAGGGTGCATAACATTTAAGAATGGTTGCACATATTACCTCTTCTTCTTGAGAAGAATGCAGTTACCTAAGATCACTTCTCTGAGAGTATTACTCATTTATTTGCACAGTTATCTTTTTTTTTTTTTTTTTTTAATGCAGGTACACTTGAAAAGTCTGTGGGTTAGAAACCCAACTTTCAAAAATATCAGCAATGCTATTGTATACTAAAGGACAAGTCAGATTAAATAAAGGCAGATATAAATGAAGTCAGGTTATTATCAGTTGACTAAGAACATGTTATCAGGAAACCAAAATAACACTTCACCCAAAATGTTACAAAATTTAAAAATACGGGCCAAACTGTGTTCATTTTGTTTTCAGTGCATTCTCCTGACAAAACAGCTCCTCTGAAGCTTTCAGTCTCTTGAGCAATTTTCCTTGATACAGATTTCATTGACTTTTAATCAAAGGCTTAGAAAATTCTACATCAAATTCTACATCATCTGTTTCCTTTTATTAAAGATGTTCTATCTGCCATTCCATCCCCACAGACATTAACTCAAAACATTTTATTGTAAGCATCACTCACAGGAAAAGATTTTCCATGACATAGTGGTAGTCCGCCCGACTGCTGTCTGGCAGAAAACAGGCGGCAAACACAATGATGGCATTTAGGCCGTCCCCATAGTATCCTGGGGGACAAACAAAAAGACACTTGTAACCAACTGAAACTCTTAACAAGATACTATTTAACCTAAAGGATAAATCTGGAATCCTTGGCAAGTGTATGTATGTGGATGTATTAGATATATCTTTAAGTGACTATTATAAAGACGATATACTTCTGTAAGTATATACACATATAATTATCTTGCAGTGGTTAAGATATAATACATAGTGTGAATATATTTGCATATATAGGGCACCCATGTATTATGGATGATTATATGTATTGTACATAGTTGTGTAAGTGGGTTATAAATATTCAACTTAAAAACAAAGGATGGTGAGGCAACACTTTTTGACTTAAGGGCTTCTAATTTATATAATAAAAAAGCTAATCTGTATAACACTCTTTCCTTTAATTGCTAAGAGAGAGGTTCTATTTGATCCTTTTTAGTATTTCCTAGTTGTAGTCAACTCTGTGTTCCTTGAAAACTCATCTTTGAAACATGTGGCAGATGTTGGTCAAGTCTCTACAAATTTGTCTATAGAATTGCATGTGTCTTCCAGACTTAAGAATGGAAGCAATGCACTGTACTTTTATTTTTTAACATCCATTTAAAACTATTTGTGATTGTATCATATAACATAGTTCTAGGCTTTAGAAACATTAGAGATTTCCTCAAAGCTTTGAGTAGGAGGACAGAACACACCCTCAAGCCTGATCAGAATTTGGCGTGTTTCACTTTTTCAGAACTCTAAATACCCCTCTGGTGATTACAAGGCAGTAAAATACTGGCTAGATATAGATTTGGATGGGCTTAACACTCGAAAAGCAGTTTAATGAGATGTTTTCTACAAGGATAGAGAGTATGACTGTGCCACAAAAGAGGTGGGGGAAGAAAGTGATACCAACTAAAAATACATCAAATTATGGGTTTGTGTATATTACTAATTTGAGGCTGCTGCAGATAATGCTACATATCTTAGAAGATGCTACCTATGTAAGTGTATACCTGATGCAACACGTTTGCAAAACAGGACCGCAGTAGCTTCCCTCTGGATTTTTTGCTTTAGTCCCATCTTTTCCAATATGTAGGTATTTTTCCAACTTTTTAAAGAAGGTGGTATGAAGGAAAATGGCATAAGGAGATATATTTTCATACAAGAAGTGTTTGTTCCACAAATAATTTCACTTAGGAAGATTCATAACTGAATAGAAATCCACAAAGGGTGGCTTAATGACATTAATCCTAACTCCACTAAAATATGCAATTAAGGCTCAGTGCAATGAAAAAGAGAGTTCATTAAAAGAGAAAATAGACATAATGAATCCATCTTAAATACAAGTACAAAAGCATCCTTTTGAAGACATCAGGAGAGGCAAAGACAAGATAGCAGAGTAGAAGGACTTGAGTTCACCTCCTCTCAATGAAAACACCAGAATCACAACTAACTGCTGAACAACCATCAACAAAAAAGACTCAGTCTATCTACTGCTGCTGCTGCTGCTAAGTCGCTTCAGTCGTGTCCGATTCTGTGCGACCCCATAGACGGCAGCCCACCAGGCTCCCCCATCACTGGGATTCTCCAGGCAAGAACACTGGAGTGGGTTGCCATTTCCTTCTCCAATGCATGAAAGTGGAAAGTGAAAGTGAAGTTGCTCAGTCGTGTCTGACTCTTCGCGACCCCATGGACTACAGCCTACCAGGCTCCTCCGTCCATGGGATTTTCCAGCCAAGAGTACTGGAGCGGGGCCTATCTACACCTTCCTCCCCCCCAAAAAAATATATTTTATACCCAAAGACAAAGAAGAAGCCTCAAGAAAGAGTAGAAGGGACTCTTTCACAATATAATCAAATGTCAGACCTCCTGGGTGTGTGAACCACATACTAGAAAATAATTATATTGCAGAGGTTCTCCCACAGGAGTAAGAGTAGCCTGTGGGAGCCTCACATCAGACTCCCCAGCTTGGGGTCTGGTATTGGGAGGAGGAGCCTTCAGAGCATTTGGCTTGGAAGGCCAGTGGCGCTTCAGTACAGCAGTTCCATAGTACTAGGGGACACAGAGACTCCACTCTGGGAGGACACACATGGTTTAATGTGCATTGGGGCCCAGGGCAAAGCACCTACCTACAGGTCTTGGAGGGTCTCCTGAGGAGGCATGGTTGGAAGTAGCTCACTGTGGGGCAAGGACACTGGTGGTGGACATCCCAGGGAATACCCATTGGTATGAGCGCTCCTGGAGGTCACCATTTTGGAACTGAGACCTGGGCCCACTCAGCAACCTGCATGCTCAGGCCAAACAACCAACAGAGTGGAAACATAGCCCCTCCCACCAGCAAGTAGTGAGCTAAAAATGTACCCCTTAACATGGCCCTGCCCACCAGAGGGACAAAACCCAACTCCACCCACCAGTGGGCAGGCACCAATCCCTCCCACCAGGAAGCCTGCACAAGTCCCTGGACCAACCTCACCCACCAGGGGGCAGACACCAGAACCAAGAATTGCAGTCTTGCATCTGGAATAGGGGCTTCCCTGGTGGCTCAGATGGAGGAATGGCGATGACTACAAAAACAGACAAATACCTTCCAAACAAAGGAACAAGATAAAACACCAGAACAACTAAATGAAGTGGAGATAGGCAGTCTACCTGAAAAAGAATTTGAAATAGTAATAGTAAAGATGATCCAAGATCTCAGAAAAAGAATGGAGGTACAGAGAGGATACAAGAAATCTTTAATAAAGAGCTAGAAGCTTTAAAGAACAAACACAGATGAACAATAAGTGAAATGAAAAGTTCACTAGAAGGAATCAACAGCAGAGTAAATGAGGAATGCATAAGCAAGCTGGAAGACAGAATGGTAGACATCACTGCCATGGAACATAAGAAAGAAAGAAGAATGAAAAGAAATGAGGACAGTAGCCCACCTGGTTCCTTTGTCCATGGAATTCTCCAAGCAAGAATACTGGAGTGGGTTGCCATTCATTAAACACACCAACATTCATATTATTAGGCGTCCCTGGTGGCTCAGATGGTAAAGAATCTGCCTACAATGCAGGAGACCCAGGTTTGATCCCTGGTTCAGAAAAATTCCCTAGAGAAGGGGGGAATGGCTACCCAATCCAGTATTCTCACCTAGAGAATTCCATGGACAGAGAAGCCTAGCAGGCTACAGTCCATGGGGTTGCAAAGTGTTGGACACGATTGAGTGACAAACACTTTTCACATGACAGGGGTCCCAGAAGAGGGGCAGGGAGGGAGAGAGAGAGGGAGGTGGGGGGAGAGAGAGAGAGAGAGAGGGAGGGAGAGAGAGAGGGAGGGAGGGAGCGAGCGAGCGAGCGAGCAAGCCTGAGAAAATATTTGAAGAGAAAATAACCCAAAATTTCCCTAATATGAAAAAGGAAACACTCAGAGTCCAGGACGTGCAGAGAGTCTCATACATGATAAATCCAAGAAGGAACACTCAAAGACATTAATCCAATTGACAAAAATTAAAGATAGAGAAAATATTAAAAGCAACAAGGGAAAAGCAATAAATAAAATACAAGGGAATCCCCATAAGGTTATCAGCTGATCTTTCAGCAGAAACTACAATCCAGAAGGAACTGGCAGGATTATTTACAGTGGTATAAGGCAAAATCTACAACAAAGAATATACCCAGCAAGGCTTGTTCAGATTGAGTAGAGAAATAAGAAGTTTTATAGACAAGCAAAAGTTGAGAAAATTCACCACCACCAAACCCATGTTACAATAAATGCTAATGGAGCTTCTCCAGGCAGTAAAGAAAAAGTCAATACAAGAAACAAGAAAATTACAAATGGAAAAGCTCACTGGTAAAGGCAAACATACAGTAAAGGTATGAAATGATCCACACACAAATAATATAACAAAATCAGCAATTGTAAGGAGAGTACAAATGCAGGATATTGGAAATGCATTTGAAATTAAGAGACTAGCAACTTAAACCAATCTTGTGTATGTATGTATATATATAGAGAGAGACTGCTATATCAAAACCTCATAGTAACTGCAAACCAAAAATCTACAATAGATTAACACACAAAAAATAAAAAGTAATCCAAATACAATACTAAAGATAGTAATCTAATCACAAGAGAACAAAAAAGGAAAGAAAACCTACAAAAACAAATCCAAAGCAATTAACAAGATGGCAATAAGAACATACATATCAATAATAATTTTAGATGTAAATGGATTAAATGCTCCAACCCAAAGACATAGACTGGCTGAATGTATACAAAAGCAAAACATGTATAAATGCTGTCTACAACAGACCTACTTCAGCTCTTGAGGACACATACAGACTGAAAATGAGGGGATAGAAAAAGGTATTCTATGCAAATGAAAATCAAAAGAAAGCTAGAGTGGCAATACTGATAGACAAAATAGACTGTTATGAGAGAAAGAAGGACAATACATAATGATCAAGGGATCAATCCAAGAAGAAGATATAACAGTTGTAACTATATATACACCAAATGCATGAGCAACTCAATATATAAGGCAAATGCCAACAGCCATAAAAGGAGAAATTGACATGTACACACTGCTATATTTAAAACAGACAACCAACGAAGACCTACTGTCTGGCACAGGCAACTCTACTCAATATTCTGTAATAACCCATATGGGAAAAGAATCTGAAAAAGAATATGTATAACTGAATCACTTTGCTATACACCTGAAATTAACACAACATTGTAAATCAACTATACTCTAATAAAAATAAAAATTAAATTTAAAAACTTTAAATGTAGATGTCAGGCTCCAGAGTGTCAGGATAATTTCGAGATCATGACTGCTCAGTTTGTTTGATTTCTTTTTCTATTTCTAGAGAATTTCTAAGAATGTCTTTTTTGTTTTGTTTTGTTTTTTAAGGAAAGACTGAGGTTTATAAACTACTTCAGAAGTCATCTTAAATGTCAATTCATCTCTTTGTGTCACTGCTGTCTGTCCTTGGAATATTGTAGTAATGCATTTGCTTGAGTTTATTTAGCCAAAGGAATATTGAATGGTCAACTAACCATGTCCTGATCAGTGACTAAGTTGGAAATGGCTCTTTCTATAGAAATCACTGAAATTGACAAATGATGGATTTTGCATTTGTGGGCAGAGGATTTGTAGGAAGAGAAGAGGCAAAAGAAAGAGAAGGCAATAAGGAGAGGTAGTGTGTAAGGAAGGAAAGAGAAAAAGAAAGATTTTGTCATGAAAGTCTTCTTTCTAAATCAAGAGCCATGCCATCACCGTCAGGCTTTGGAGCTATTCCAGACAGCAAGTGCTGGCAAAGCGTAGTAATGTGAATGAATAGGACCATTTGAATTTTGTTCTTTGCCAATGACTCCAAGGAGGTCAGCTAACCCAGTTTCTGTGCTAAATATGCAGCTTACTCAAGTGAAGTTCCCCGTCAGCGAGTGCGGAGTTCAAGTGAAGTTTGGCTCTTTAGACCATGTATTTTATCAGACTCTCTTCTCAGTAACTGAGTTCATAGTGTATGTGCTGAGCTGTGTGATCTATCCCACCGTGGTGTCTCCTGGGACCCTCGGAAGCAACGATGCAAACCTTACCTGAGGCAGGACAGAGAGGCATGAAAGGGACGGAACACAAGTTTGCTGGCCAGCAAATGGAATGGAGAGAGAAGGAAAGATGCCACAGGCGCAACCAAAACATACACACACACACATCAGCCTGCAACTCTTCTCCTCAGCCTTTCCAGGGTCATTTGTCCAGCAACACTGCAGAGGGTTACCTGAGTCTCCTATAATGAAATGAGAAGTAAAAACACAAGACAGGAGACTCCTCGTTACAACGCGTTGGCATGAGTGCCCTTGGCTATTTCATTGTGTTCCCTGCTTCAGGTTCCAACATGCCAGTTCTAGCCTCAAAGTGACCCCACACTGTGGGCTAATCCAAACCACCCAGACCTCTCCTTGCTTTTCTGTATAAGCAGATAGCAGGAATGTTACTTGTGGGCTCGCAGGAGGTGACACCGGCTGGGAGCTCACCCTTTTCTTACTGAGGAAGCAACCAAGGCCCAAGAGAGTCAAGTGATGACCACGGTGTGATGTCACAGTGTGAGTGGTGG
Source organism: Bubalus kerabau (assembly GCF_029407905.1). NCBI lineage: Eukaryota > Metazoa > Chordata > Mammalia > Artiodactyla > Bovidae > Bubalus > Bubalus kerabau. The sequence continues at coordinate 119,324,267 of NC_073627.1, forward strand.
TCAAGATGGGTCTTGAACTCTGTTCTTCTACACTGTGTACAGGGACTCCAGCCACAGCTCATATGAAGTCACCAAAGCTGGAGGCTGAGTTATTTGTTCAAATACTGCTCTCACACACAGATGTTCCCAACTGGTATAGACACTTGCAGGGCCTGGCTTTGCAGCAGACCTCAGCAGTGCTTTTAATCACTCCCAGCTAGCTGTCCAGAGCACCAGACAGCTGGCACTTTCTTTCTGGCCTGAGTGAGAAAACGTTCTCATAGCAAAGTGCCAGACACCAAAATGACATCTCTGTTCGCTCTGGGCGCTGCTTTTTAAATGCTCATCAGAAGCCAGGGTGACAAACCCAATAGACTGAGAACTAGGGAGTGTCATCATTAAGGTCTGAGAGAGAGATATGAGTTTCCAAGACAGCAAAGCTTTGGCAAATTCAGAAGTAACGTGTGAACTGTCTTTACCTACAGAGCAAAAGGCTGGTCAGGGTGGAGGAAGAGGTGGCATCTCGCTCATGATCTGCTGGGTGCAGCCAGAGGCACATCATGCAGGCCGGCGCCTAGAGGAGGCCGAGGCAGAGCCAGGCAGAGAGGGAAGGCAGCCTTCTCTCTCCAACAAACCAGACGGTCACACAGACAGATAAGGAGCTCACAACACGGAACGGAGAGGGGCAGTGCCCGTGGGAGGGGTGGCAGGGAGGAAGGGCACAGCAAACCAGGTTATCCCTGAGCTAGCAGGTGTCTCTGCAAAGAACATGATGGGCAGAAGCAGTCGCTTTTTTGGACTCCAGTGTGCTGACGATAATCACTCTATCCTGATTCAGGGAATAGAACCATGGGCTCCATCCACCCAACCTCACTGTGGTTGAGGGAATAAGCAGGCCAGTATGCTGAGCTAATGAGAACTTGGCCTTATAAAAGCACAGGAGCCATGAGCCTGCCTTCTTTACAACAAAGGGACTACTAATTTATTACCTGAATGGTAAAAATGTACAGGGAATGTCACTGGGCGACTTCGATTTACTTTGACAGACTTTTCTACATTTCTTGTACTTTTTAGAATGTACACAGGCTAGTTTATATTAGCCTTTGTTTTCTTTTTTTTTTTTTTCTAAAAAGCAAACAAATCAAAAATACCTGACGGGTGGTGTAAAGGATCTTCTGGGAAAATCTAGGTAAATTCGGATTGTTGTTTTCATTAGAACAACAACAGGATTGACTCTATGGCCAGCTGCCTGTCATTTTCAGCAAGATTAAGCCTGTTCTCATTCCAAAGGCCTGTGGGAAAGATCTTAGAGGAGCTCTCACTGGGCCATGTTACCATTTCAGCTCAAATAGGGAAAAAGGAAGGTCGGGGCCAGGAACACCCATAGGCGTTTCCCTTCTCTGTCATGGGTGGGAGCCCTAGGTGGTCTTGATACTTACATGGAGGGAGCAATGCAGGGGGCAGAAAGTAGGAAATCTGTGGTGAAGGGGACTTGGAAGGAAAAAGCAAAACATCCTTTTGCTTGATAGGAAACCAAAGCTTGAGGTTTAATGCAGTGCCAAGACACTTATTCCCCTGTCCTTGTTAAGGAAGACAGAACAATTGCCTTTTCAGCTTATACTTTTCCTAGAACAGTTAGGGTGGTGCCTTAGGGCTGCAGAAGAGTTGTGCATGCAGCAGCAAAAAAAAAAAAAAGCCCCCAAAGCCACTTATATTTTCTGAAGTTGACAATGTTCAATGTGTCATTTGTGCTCATGTTATTTATTTTTTTGTGAATCCAAAATTCAGGTTCCTGTAGTTCCAAGACAGCAGTGAAAATATAAAACAGAGCTTTTTGTCTCCCTTGTCCCTCATGAAGCAGGTGGAGGCTGTGGCTAGAGCGAGCTACTGTCAGGCACAGAGGTAATGGAGTTTATAGAAAAGCAAACTTTAAGTGGGGTTGGGGTGGGGAAGGGACCAGCCTGAGTCTAAAAGATTTCCTAAAGCTTCTGAAGAGGATTCAAAAGATTGTTCTGGAATTAAAAGCACCTCTTACTGCAGGCCATGTCGAAAACAGACTTGAAAACAATTCAGTTAAAACCCTACAAGAAATCCATAGGAATTCCATACAGATGCTATTGAATTGACCACTGTGGCTTTCAAGAAATTTGCACAGATGACAGCTATCATATGTGGTGTGAAAGGCATCTTTCACCTTGGAAAGTTACTTTTGTGTAGTAGGCTTTCCAGTGTTCACTGAATTGCATATGAATAATACACGCAGCTCTACAGTGCCCTGAATGTTGACTGTCTAGTAGCATCAGCATTGATAGGTATGTCATGCTGCAGAGAAACCTAGTTTGGTTTTCTAATTAAAAAAAAAAAAAACAGAATATGGGCTCCTGGCTTCCCAGATTTGCAGAGCTCCACTACCTCCGTGAGAAATGACTCTCCTATAGGGCTCGATGACCTTCATGTCAATCCGCTGCTCCTGTTCTCCGATCACTACGGTCCTCCACAGCCGGTTGTCCTCCCTCTCCTCTTCTGCCGTATATTCTGGAATAGACTCCGACTCTTGGCCAGAATCTTTGTTGCCTGTGGAATCCTCTGTAAATGAAGCACAGAGCAAGGATGAATGGGCAGGACCTCCACAGGTGAGGCAGTTCAACAACTGGCTACCTCCCGGCAGGCTCAACCTGATGAACTCCTTGTTCTGTACAGCTTGGAGCTAGCTTGACACCATCCTGACTTCATCGAGGACACTCAGTGAGGTCTTCCTGATTGACAGACTGAATGACCAATCCATTGGTAAGGCTAAGCTGAGGGTGGGGATAGGAAAAGGGCTGGAGCTATCTTGTGTCTGTAGTGGTCCAAGATGGGGATAGACTGCGTGCTAACTCCTCCCTTGATCATACAGGTTGTGGCCTGTGGTCTTCCTGATGGTGTGAAAAGCTATTATTCATCAGGCCTTATTTTCCTTGTGCCACATTTATCGGTGTAACCTGAGTGCCCAGAGTGTTCTGGGGCCCCTCAGCTCGGTAGCTTGGTGATAACTGCCAGCCTAGACCTGTACTCCAAGACTCTTAACAATGGGCTTGAACCTCCTCTATTGGGAGCACATCTGGAGATTAATTTGATACAACTTCTTATAAGTTTTTCAAAACATGCTACACAAAGATTTTACAGTAAGTGAGAAACAACCTTATAAACCAGAAGTGCTCCAAGCCCCCAAATTCACAGGACTCTTACTTGTGGGTGCCCCAGGTAATGAAAAGCCCACTGAGCATTCTTGGGGAAAAATTTACTACTCACTCTTGTGCATCAAAAAAAAAAAAAAAAAGCAACTATATTTAGTTTTTTTAAATAATAAGCAATAATTGTTTCCCTTTTTACTTCAAGTACTAGTAGAATTTCACAATGGTTATTCTTTGTATGTTTATGTAATTTGGTAATAAAGGCTTATTTATAGTTTTCACAATAATTCTGTGAGGTATTATCATTCTTAACTTTCCATTTCATAAGAAATTGCCTTTGATTTACACCACGCTTGCATTCTTTTAATGGCACTTTGATAACAGTAACAGCAATATTTATTAAGCATCTACCAAATTAGCAGGCAGAGAAGATGTAGTGGAAGACGTGATACCAATGCAAAAACTCTGAAGTAACTACCTCAGATCACAGAATCAGGAAGGAAATATAATCAAACCCTTACCTTTTCTACTCTTCTAAGCTATCATACTGCAACCTGAATGTGTAATTGTCTCGGTCTCATTTATTTTACTATAATGCAGTGAGTTCCTTGGGCTAAGGAATCATGCCAATTTCATCTTTAATATCTGCCTCCACCAACCCACTTCACACTTAGCTTGGAAACCTGCACAGAGTTTTCAGTAGAACTTGGGAAGGTGAGTGAGTAAATAAAGCTTGGACAAGTTCCTGGAAATATAGGTAATCTGTAAGGGACCCACAACAGGACTATTATGCTCCAGAAGATGTCACAAGACAGATTCAAACATGTCTAATTACCTGTGACTTAGAATAGCAAAGTGAAGCCCAGCTGGGAAGCAGTCCTAGCCGCTTCTGCCAACACCAGTAGCTACCACCGCCTACAGAGCCTGGCCTCACTCTGGCTTTCTCTGCATCCCCACCCCCGCTCGCTGCTTACTCAGGACAGGAAACTAGCAATCTTGGCTTCAGATTAAGCACTGTGTCACTTGTCCAAATCCATCCATCTGCTCTGGACTCCCTATCTGAGATCCCTTCCAGCTCTCCCCCTCCCACTCAAGTTAGGGCCCTTGGATGCCCCACACAGCTGCTCTTCCCAGGACCCTGTTTTCCCACTTGTCTCTGTTCTCTCACACCTTTGGGCTCAGATGTGGGTTTGTCTTCTGAGGTTCCAGTATACACCTGCTCTTATCTACATTGTAGGCATCATCGCCAACACCCCTTTACCCTGTTTGGGACCTCCTTTCCCCACCTCTTTTGATTGATGTAAATTAAATAAAGAGTTCTATAATACCTAGGAGTACAGTACACTCTCTTAAGGTGTTGAATTCTAGAAGTCAACAATATAAGCTAGTAGGAAGTAAAGGTAAGTTGTTCTACTCCCTTGAATTAACAGTATCTTCCTGATCTTAATAATTCTTTTTCTACAACTATAAATTACCATCTTTCCCCCTGCCATCATTTTTCTCACTATTTGCAAAAGTTTCAGGTCTCATTTAAATCTCTGTCCCTAGGCCCTCCAAATTTAATGTTCGGTCTCATGCTCTCATCACTAAGAAATGCTTGATTTTCTTTGTCTTCTTTTCTGAATAACAAGCTTTTCTCCCTTGCTGCTTGCTGTTGAAGTCAATTAGTGCTGGTACACAAGGGAGAAGTCAACTTGAAGATTTTCTTTTGTCTTTGATGAGATGATTTACTACACAGGCTCTAAATATCCTGTGCTGAAAGATCACAGTGAGGAATCTACCGTCGATGATCATATGAACCATTGGAAGATGAAGTCAGCTGTGGCCTCCAGTAGGGACATCGATCTGTAAAGGGGACTTGGTCTCTATGCTGTGCCCTTGCACTGACAATGGGAATAATCTGAAAATGCCTTCAAAGACATTCATTATGTTTGAACTTCTAATTTTTTTAAGCCAAAGAGCACCCCCCTCCCCAAATGTATTATCTTTAGAAATCACTCCCAGGAAGAAAATGAGTTTAGATATTATTATTCATGACATATTTGATCACTAACATAGGCATAGTTATTAATATATAAATCTTGAACATAGTATGTATTAATCTAGACTACTGACCTAGAGAATAGGTTGAATGTTACTCATTTAATTTGTAGGAGTGCTTCCTAAATGAAGCACTTTCATCATTCCAGACATGTTTAATATTATGCTAAATACCCAAGGAGATTTATTAACTGGTTTTTAATTTTCATTCTTAATATACCTTTCATCTCTCCCTTTTATTGCTACTTAGTATCCAATGTGTACCCAGGTTTTGTTGAGTTAGAAGCGTATATAATTTTAGGGGGAAGGAGCTTTTTAAGGAAAATAATCTTTTTTTTTTTTTTTTCCCAAATTGTTCAAAAGCATATGAACATATCTCTACAGACTTTTCCTGACAGAATGAAGCTTCATCTTCTGTCAGTATCACAAACTGAGAAAATACTTTTTTCCTGTCGAAGTATGGTTCAGTCCAGTTGGAAAGAGCAGAGCTGGGATTCAAATGGGCTTTCTCCAGTCTCCTTGCTATTGCTCGAGTTGTGAAAGTGAAGTTGCTCAGTGGTGTCCAACTCTTAGCGACCCCATGGACCACAGCCTACCAGGCTCCTCCGTCCATGGGATTTTCCAGGCAAGACTACTGGAGTGGGATGCCATTGCCTTCTCCGGCTAGAGTCCTAGACACATCTTTTTCCCAGGTGACAAGAGTAACTTTCTGATGGTCTTCCCACTTTCATCTTTTCATACTCCACCCCCTGCCCCCCACTCCGTTTGAACTTTTTGTTAGAGGAAAGACATCCTATACACAATTAAGAAAGTCTTTAAAGTTCTTTACAACAGGATGTAGTTAATTGGAATGTGAAAACTCAGCACACAAAAATATAAGTAAAAATCATCTTTTCAGACCACATCACCATTATCATGTAAGGCTGCTTATGGGTAAAACAGAATAAGCTCCACACTTGACTGGTTTATAAGCAGAGTTAAAACAGGGAGTTGATTTCATAAGCTGGTTGCCTACAGGCTGTGAAAATAATGATCACAGAAATGGAAGTTATATGAAGTGACTACCTGATTATCTGGAAAAAATGTGAGGCTACCTTATTCACATAGGAAACTGTCCTTCATTAGGGGTTAGTTTTAGAAAAGATAAACAAGGTCACTAAACATTGCTAGGAGCCTAGGAAGAAAACATACACGAGCACATAAATGCTTCTTACAGCGTTCTTACCAGAAATATTCAGGCTAAAATTCTTTATCATTTTTCCATTTCCCTTACAAAATGCCTTTGCTAAGATCTGAATTATGGTAAAAATAATTCTGTGGTCAGTTTGAAAACAGAAATAGGTCATCATAATTTTTGATGACCTTTGGATATTTTTAAGTTTATAGAATTAGTTAAATAAAGTATCTTTAAAAAATCTGAGCTCCCTTAGTAAAAAAAAAAAAAAAAAAAAGACTAATCTGTTAAATCCTTCACTATCTACATATTTCTGATACCTTTGGCATTTATACATATCAAAGGACATCAAGCCTCCATTATATCATCCTTTGAAATGTATTTTCCAACAGTTCGGACACAATTATTAAAGAACGTTGCTTGGAAGGGATGACCGACTTAACATCTTTTCATAATGAGCTTCAGAATTTTTTCCATAAGCAAAATCACACCATGGACAAATAATCTGGCATCCGTGCTTGGTCATGAGCTACTGACTAAAACAGGCAAATGGTGTGAACATCCTTCAAGTACTTGGGAAACTAAGGGCCCTCAAGTCATCCCAGAATGGTGGGATTAAAAGAGCATGTAAATGTGAAGGTGGGTCATTAGGCTTGACTTCAGGTATGCTATCCTAACGCAGAAAAAGACCCTCCTGTTCACGGTCAGTGTATTTGTAGAAAAGGAGCATGGCCCAGGAGCTGCAGACGACAGCTTGGGTTTGTGCTGGCTCTGACATTGACCAGCTATGTGACATTGACCAGCTATGTGACATTGACCAGCTACGTGACATTGACCAGCTATGTGACATTGACCAGCTACGTGACATTGACCAGCTATGTGACTTGAGGTGACTCACTAAACCTCTGGGGGTAACATGATGCCTGTTCACAGAGTTGACATGAGGATTAATACAGTTAATATTTATAAAGCAGCTAGCACAGATCCTTGATACACAGCAAGCACTACGAAGTGTTCATTAAATAAAATTAATTACTGACCAAACACTTTTAAAACCCTGTGACTTAAAAACGCCAGTTTTGTTTAGAATGTATATGCCTAGTTAGAACACTCACATAAGAAACAAAAACAACAAAACTGTGCAGCTTTCAAGCATTACTTTCATACTTTGAGACTCTACTATACATTAGACTCTTTTATAGAAAGTTATCTATGTCTGCATTATAAAATATAGCTATTCAGATATACTTAGTGTTTTCAACATTTAATGCTGTTGTTTACTTAAAATGGTGACTGAACATACTCCTTTCATGTGAAAATCAAGGTGGACTTTAAAATTCAACTTACACTAAAATTCTCTTAAGACCTAAAAGCAGGGTTGTGGCTGTTAAACGGGTTCTTTCAACATAACTATGTCAACTAAATAAAAAGAACTATGTCAGCAAGTGGCAGCTCTAATTACCAGTTCGCTCAGCCACCACCACTTGGCTTGACAGTTTTACTATTTATAAAAATAAAAGGTTCAGATGTGGGGTGACACGGTTCTCCAGGGCAACAGAGAAGTACAGGGGGAGGAGAGGGAGGGACCTGCAGGGTCATGCCACAGCTGTCTTCTCTGAGATTTTAAGTCAATGCATGATTTTTACACTTGAAGGTTTATTAGCAGGAAAGGGACTGGGACAGCTGGGAGCAGCTGGAAAGGATGGAGTGGCTGAGGAAGAGTGTCTGAGATGGCAGAAAAGAATATGAAGTCAAGACCTTTCACCTCCTATTTGTGTAGTTCAACTCACAGGGACAAATATCCTGATAACTATATGAATCTAAGAACATGAAAAAAAGCAATATCAAATCTCTACTTAAACATAATAAACTACAATACAAGTAGTTTAGCTACATCCTGTTCTCTTAGCTTGAGGAAATAAAGCTTTCCACACTGTGAAAGCAGGGTCTGAGTCTAGGGCTGGTTGTGGCTGTAGCCCTGGTTGCTCAATGACCATTGGTTGAGTTAATTAAGTAATTTGATGTTACTCTCCTAATTTCCTAGTTACGTTTTTCTATGAAGGAAACTGCTGGAATCAGTATGGCTCTAAAAGTCAGGGCATCTGTTCAATTGTGGTATTTCTCTTTTTACTAATTTTCACAATATATCAAAGCAGTAGATATAGCCAGGATTCTCTTACTTTCAAATTCAAACTTATGAAGTCAAAGAATGCCACCCTGTAAAGCTGAAACTACATGATGCCATTTTTTAAAGCAAATACTGTGTATATATTTCTTAACAAAAGCAATTTTATTGAGCAAGAGAAAGAACTGGTAATCATATGATATAATATATTAAATCATATAATAAGACTGGTAATCATATCAGGAATGTCCAGGTTTGATAAGCAAGTTTTTAATCTTCTGATTTTTTATTCTCCCTCCACTACATCCTACCCCATCCCTCCTTCCTTCCTACTTTATTGCTGATATAGCACCAAGCATAAGAAAGTCTCTGGCCTTATGGAACAGACATTCTAATGGGAAGAGAAAGATAAGTGAGATGCAAACAGTTAAATTATATGATTTCAATTAGTGTGACACATGGAAAATAAAATTAATACTGAGGGAGAGTGTGACTAGATGGTGGGGGTGGCGTGGATACCTTTGATTACAGAGGTCAAGGAAGGCCTCTCTGAGGAGATGACATCTGATAAAGATCTGAATAAAAACAAGGAACCACCCATGTAGAATGTGTGGGAAAGAACATTCCAGACCATGAGAGGTTGTACAGAGAAACTGGTAAGCTCTAATTTTTCCACTTCAAGTTTTATCCAGATTAAATTCTCTTTCTCTGCAAACCCAGTCCCAATTTTCTTATGACACAGCATGTAACAGTTTTCTTCCAATCTCAGCCAAACACAAGGCCTGGCATAGTGTAGGGGTTTGACAAAGGCGTGATGGTCGTGTATGACCTCTGTGAACCATACCTGTTCTGTCCAGATCTAAACCATCAATCATGACCACTTATGACCTGAGATACAAACAGAAGCTTCTAGAAAGCACAAGAAAGCAGCCAGCAGCAACACAATGGGAGGTTTGTTCCTAATGCCACTTAGATGCCATTAGATATGATTAGATAATCTTTCACTTAACTTCCGCCTGCCAACTTGGCAACTTACCATGGCCAGTGTACTCAAAAGAATCTGCTTCATCGGGAGTCTCAAGTTCGTCCACATTGATATCAATCTCATCTGGACTGTCCAAGTTATCATCAGAGAGAACAGACCCTTCACTTTGATCCAGAGACAGATTGATATTTGGGGCTGTGAGTTTGATTTTCCGAGGATGAGTGCTATCAAGATCCAGAGAATTAGGCGGTTCTAAAGAAGATAAAGAGCAGCAGTAAGTGTTAGACCATCATACACAGGACTGCCAACAGTGGGTGTGGCCCCAGTGGAAAACAATTTTAAGGCCCTTTCAGCAAAGGCTCCACCTGCTAAAAGTCCTTACTTAGGGTTTGGACCCCTTCTTGACTAGTAGGCCTCAGTACTGGCTTGCTCCAGCCACATCAGTTCTGGTCATGCAGAAATAGGAAGTGGGAGTCATTGCTAAATGGGCAGAGATCTAGTCTTTAGAACTGCCCTGTTCGGGTTTGAAAACATGACACTGACAATATTGGATTACATTTTTTATGATGCATATTAAGAGATACAATTAAGCTTTACACATAACTTATCATAATGATTCAAGTAGACTTTATTCCTGTGAGAGGATATGAACTTTATCTGTTATGTTTACAGATACTCCCCACATACATCTCTTTAGTTCTTGACAACTCTGTTATGAACTTTCCTTGGCTGGCATTCTTTGTATTTTCAAAAAAACTGAGGCATCCTCCCAGATTACATTCCTTGGTCAAGCAGTCATTACTTCTTATGCCAATACTGCCTGACACTGGTTCTTGTACCATAGTGATAGTGTCCTCATGTAAGGCTCATGGAATTAGCTCCCTGTAATATGCATCTTGTTGCTCAAGTGCCTTTCACTTATCAGAAGCAGAGCTGGAGAAGTAATCTTTAACCAAGTTGATCCCAGCTAAACAATGGTACAGAGACACAGTAACAGTAAACATTTCAGGATTCCCTGTAACAAAAGGTTTGAAGGCCATGTAGTATACCCATCAATTCTGCAGTTCTAACTCTGGTCTTGTCCCAAGGAAGCTAACACTGTTTCTTTGTCATTGAGATTTTTTTCTGTATAGAACAACACCTAAACTGTGTTCCATGTACTATCTTTATGTATTACTTGGGAAAAAAGTTTCTATTGACCAGTAAGTTTGTAAAACATTGAGGGGCTTCCCTGGTGGCTCAGATGGTAAAGAATATGCCTGCAATGCAGGAGACAGCATTTGATCCCGAGGTCGGGAAGATCCCCTGGAGAAGGAAATGGCAACCCACTCCAGTATTCTTGCCTAAAGAATTCTATGGACAGAGGAGCCTGACAAGCTAGTCGGACATGACTGACTGATTAACACACTTGTTGACTAGTAAGTTTGTAAAACATTGGGATTCCACAGGGATTCTCATAGGTGTGCTGTCCAAAAAAAATTTTTTATGATGATAGAAATGTTATATATGTGGCTTCTAGGCACTTGAAATGAAGTTAGTGCAATTGACAAACTGTACATTTCAAGTTGATTTTAATTAACTTTAATAGCCACATATGGCTAACAGCTACCCTACAGGACAATGAAAGCTTTAGCACCTTTATTATTCAAAAGTGAATTGTGGGATTGAGATTAACATGTACACACTACTATATATAAAACAGGTAATTAACAAAGATCTACTATATAGCACAGAGGATTCTATTCAATATTCTGAATAACTTACGTGGGAAAAGAATCTGAAAAAGAATGGATTATGTTTATGCATAACAATCACTTTGTTATATACCTGAAACACAACATTGTAAATCAACTACACTCTAATATAAAATAAAAATTAAATTTAAAAAGCAAATTGTGGGAATTCCTTGATGGTCCAGTGGTTAGGGCTCTGCACCTCCACCGAAGGAGACCAGGATTTGATCCCTGGTAAGGGAACTAAGATCCCACAAGCCACACAGCATGGCCAAAATTTAAAAAAAGAGAAAAGAGAGAACTGTGAATCTGAAGAGTGGAGTAGAGTGGAGCAGTGGCTACCATGCTTACTCTGCCATAGAACACTTAAGAATAGTTATGTCACGTGATTAGTACTTTGAAGAATATACTTTAGCTCCCTCCCCCACACCGTAGCGGCACGCGAGCAGGCCGGGCGGGCGGCCGAGTTTTTGGAATTTAGAAAGATGGTAACAATAACCCTGTGTACGAGACAGCAGAAGAGACACTGATGTATAGAACAGTCTTATGGACTCTGTGGGAGAGGGAGAGGGTGGGAAGATTTGGGAGAATGGCATTGAAACATGTAAAATATCATGTATGAAATGAGTTGCCAGTCCAGGTTCGATGCACGATACTGGATGCTTGGGGCTGGTGCACTGGGACGACCCAGAGGGATGGAATGGGGAGGGAGGAGGGAGGAGGGTTCAGGATGGGGAACACATGTATACCTGTGGCGGATTCATTTTGATATTTGGCAAATCTAATACAGTTATGTAAAGTTTAAAAATAAAAAAAAATAAAAAAAAAAAAACTTAAAGAAAAAAAAAAAAAAAAAAGAATATACTTTAAATACCTGGACAGAAAAAAAAAGTTGACTCCCTTCTTTTTCAAATCTAGGCTCGACTAATAATCTCAAGAGTTCAGGATCTAGGTAAGATCCTATAGCTGGTACAGTGCAAAGGAGAGAGCCTAGTACAAAGTGGGAGTGATACAGGTTGCAACTAAAAACTTTAAATTCCATTTTGTGTACGCCTTGGGTCATAAATTCTTAGAGTGTAGTTTAGGGTTTTTCTTTAATAATCAGGATACTAAGCATTCTTAATATTAAATCACTAATTTTATTATTTAATTAATTAATTTATTTTAATTGGAGGCTAATTACTTTACAATATTGTAGCGGTTTTTGCCATACATTGACACGAATCAGCCATGGGTGTACATGTGTTCCCCATCCTAAACCCCCCCCCTCTTCCCTCCCCATCCCATCCCTCAGGGTCATCCCACTGCACCAGCCCTGAGCACCCTCTCTCATGCATCAAACCTGGACTGGATATCTATTTCACATAGGATAATATACATGTTTCAATGCTATTCTCTCAAGTCATCCCACCCTCGCCTTCTCCCACAGAGTCCAAAAGACTGTTCTACACATCTGTGTCTCTTTTGCTGTCTTGCATACAGGGTCATCGTTACCATGTTTCTAAATTCCATTATACATGTGTTGCTGCTGCCAAGTCGCTTCAGTCGTGTCTGACTCTGTGCAACCCCATGGACTGCAGCCTACCAGGCTCCCCCGTCCCTGGGATTCTCCAGGCAAGAACACTGGAGTGGGTTGCCATTTCCTTCTCCAATGCATGAAAGTGGAAAGTGAAAGTGAAGTTGCTCAGTCATGTCTGACTCTTAGCGACCCCATGGACTGCAGCCTACCAGGCTCCTCCATCCATGGGATTTTCCGGGCAACAGTACTGGAGTAGGGTGCCATTGCCTTCTCCCAATCAGTTCTAATGAAGTGGATGAAATGAGCCTATTATACAGAGTGAAGTGAGCCAGAAAGAAAAACACCAATACAGTATACAGTATACATGCGTTAGTATACTGTATTGGTGTTTTTCTTTCTGGCTTACTTCACTCTGTATAATAGGCTCCAGTTTCATCCACCTCATTAGAACTGATTCAAATGTATTCTTTTTAATGGCTGAGTAATACTCCATTGTGTATATGTACCACAGCTTTCTTATCCATTCACCTGCCAATGGACATCTAGGTTGCTTCCATGTCCTGGCTATTGTAAACAATGCTGCGATGAACATTGGGGTACACGTGTCTCTTTCAATTCTGGTTTCCAGCAGTGGGATTTCTGGGTCGTATGGCAGTTCTGTTTCCAGTTTTTTAAGGAATCTCCACACTGTTCTCCACAGTGGCTGTACTAGTTTGCATTCCCACCAACAGTGTAAGAAGGTTCCCTTTTCTCCACACCCTCTCCAGCATTTATTGTTTGTAGACTTTTGGATAGCAGCCATTCTGACCAGCGTGAGATGGTACCTCGTGATTTTGATTTGCATTTCTCTGTAAATCACTAATTTTAAATATTTTCACACTTAAGTATAAATTTGGTGAACTTAGATGTTGGTTAGAATTTGGTATTATGATAAAAAGCAACCATTATCACAGGAACTGAAAACATTTTGGCAGATCTAGGCATGGCTTGGGAGACAAAGGGTAGCCTGCGTTCGTTGGTTATTCAAGTCAACTCTGTAATTAACTACATCAAGCCTAACACCTTCCTCACACATTTTTTTTTTCACTCTCTTCGCCTCTATCACTGAAATCACAAGTTGGATGCACAGGAAATGGTTCTCTCACTGAATAATGAACACGTTTGGATATAGAACACAGCTGAAAGAAATGAACGAACACTCTCTCACCTGGCCTCATGTCTGCAGCAGTGGGACTCAGCATCCCCTCCTCAGAGTGGATGTCCATTCCCACATCCTCTGACAGCAGTCTGGAAAAAAGAAAAAAAGCAAATGGTGTAAAACACTGCTTGGGATTTCATTTTCTTTGAAAAGGAAACCCCAAGATTCCAGGATAGTATTTTCAATAAACCTAGTACACGTACTGAATTCACTGGAAGTGGCCCCAACTTAGAAAACAGACTTTCTGCAGTTACTGTGAATGAGAACCACAGACACAGCTTTTATTCTGTGCACACAGACAGTCACTTCTGTCAGCTCACACAAGTAAACACACCTCGTGAAATTCAAAAACAGGAAAAGTAAATAACTAATAAAATATATTTAAGGAGACATGTAACTTTGTTTCTTTCCAACAAGAGATGTAACACATGCTCTGGAGTAAGGACAGAGCTGACTTTGTATGTATCTCTTCCTCCGTGTAAATTTGAGCATACTACCTAAACTATGGGTACAGGAAAGCATACTCTGCTGGTCTCTCTCTGTAAAATAGGGATATACCACCTGCCTCACTGAGCTGCTGAAAGATTAAGCAATGAATGTAAAGTGCCTGACATCCCTGAGGAAGTACCAACTATTAATATTTTCTTTCCTTTGAATATTTAAAAATTCATTGTGAATTACACATTGGTGAAGATGGTTTTGGTCATGAGTTACTATCTTTTCTAATCAGTTTTGAACCTGGGACTGTTTATATTAGCCCACTTGGTAAGACTAGTGGAAGGGAACAAATACTGAGGAAACTGTGGCAAATGTACGTGCTTTTGTAGGAAGCTAACCACTGTTCTGTGGTGGTGGACAAGACTCTTGAGAGAACCTTGGACAGCTAGGAGTTCCAACCAGTCCATCCTAAAGGAAATCAGTCCTGAATATTCATTGGAAGGACTGATGCTGAAGTTGAAACTCCAATACTTTGGCCACCTGATGCGAAGAACTGACTCATATGAAAAGACCCTGATGCTTGGAAAGATGGAAGGCAGGAGGAAAAGGAGACAACAGAGGATGAGATGGTTGGATGGCATCACCAACTTGATGGACATGAGTTTGAGTAAACTTGGGGAGTTGGTGATAGAGGCCTGGCATGCTGCAGTCCATGGGGTTGCAAAGAGTCAGACATGACTGAGCAACTGAACTGAATTGAACCACTGTTCACAATAAATTCCCCTTGACTTATTTTTATCTCCTGACCTTCATTCAGTACATCCCCATTTGTCACAATTATATATTTTTATTCTTGGGCGCTTTCATGTAATTTCTCTCATCTAGGGTAAATACCTCTGATGTAGGCACCCTTCTAAATTTAAACATGATAAACCTTTGTGTTAAAGTCCTAAATTTAATCCCTCCCTCTCTCCCTCCCTCTCTTATTGCGACTCCTCTCCACCTCAATCCAGGTCTACCAAACATTTGAAGTTTGCTTACCTGGATGATCAATTTTTTCAGGATCCAAGTTAAACTCCTTACTGTCAATAAAGCCTATTATGTAAACAAAATCCTATGTCCCTAGTGATAACAACTTGCTTCACTTATTCAACAAATACGTACTGTGTGTCTGCTCTGTGCTAAGGATACAGAAGACTGAAATAGACCAGCCTCATTCTTGTCGTGAAAATGGAATGATGGAGTTAAAATCATAATGACTGTTACCAACAAATCAGAGCTGCTCCTGAGAGAAGTAAATGCATTCATCCTTACCTGTCAACCCTACACACCTCTTCAAAAACATAAGGAGTGTCTTTCTCCATACACTTGCTATGGCTCCTGCCGTGTATGTTCTCTGAAATGAGTCCTGCAGCTTAGTCAACAAGAGCGAGGGCTCAGCGTGTGAGCCAAAGACAATAATGTAATGGCAGGAATAACTCCTGCCAGAGACACACTGCATTGGGAGGCAGCGAACTGAACTGGCCAGCAGTGGAGGTGGGAGTGGTGGGCAAAGAGAAGGCCTTCCAGCGGCCCCAGTTTTGAAAGACCTGGGACCCAGAGGGATAGTTGTCTGGGTTTCCTGTACTGCTGCAGTTTTTCAGATCTCCCTGCAGTGATGCCTTGTCATCTGGCTGTGTTCTCCTTGACATCAACCCTGTAGTACCTGTGACAGAGCGAAATGCTGAGAGCATTTCATTCAGATCCTAGCTCCATCCCTTACTGTGTCATATGGCAAATTATCTCATCTTTCTGTGTCTCCATTCCCTCACCAATAAAAAAGACTCTGCAATGCCTAAAACTAATATTGAAAGAAAAAAATGCTTGTCTCCTTTATTGAAGTTCCTTTTGCTGTCTATTGTAACTGCTTTCTCCATTAGCCTTGAAGCTTCCTGAGGACAGAAACCATGTCTGTCTTCTTCACTATTACATCTCCAGCACCTGGTATAAACACTCGATAAATATGTGTTGGATTGAATTACTGAACTTTAACTTCCCGAAATGCACACGTACATGATTTTCCCTAGTTGCCTATGAGTCAACCTTAAAAAAAAAGACATCATATCTACTTGCTTCAGAGGGCACATAAGGGTGCTGGCCATAGGCCCAATACGAAGTTTAAAAATAGATAGTATCCATCTTAAATTTTTGCAGGTTTTGTTGATGTTTCTAAGCTATGGGCAACATCATGGAGTAATTCAAAGAGTCCTAGATATGAGGATCTAGTTATGGGTTATAGTTCTACTGTTAGTACTGACAAGCTGATTAACCTTGAGAAAATTAATTATCTTTGTGATTTTAAAGGAAGATAATAAATACTCAACATTACAGGGACTGTGGAGAATAAAAAGAATAAGGAAGTGCTCTGAAAATTATAAAGCACTGACTAAGTAACTTTAAGGTATTATGTCCCCTCACTTTAAACATAATGCAGGATCAGTGATTTAACCGAAGTATGTGTTGTGGTTAGACAAAACATAATTAAGTTTCCTAAAATTTGAGTATTAGCCCAGGTAAGGGTAAGTTTCAGTGCTAAACAGATCTCCGTAGAGACTGTAAGTGCCCCGGATGCACTCAAGTTAGTAAATTGAGCCTTTGTCTCTCAATGTCTTTTTGCAACACAGAGCAGAGACCCTGTTAAGGAGGTGCTAGAAAACCAAAAGTGACATACCTGAGGGAAGAGAAAAACTGAAGCTGTGATCAGGCAGTGATCAGAAGCGAGGGACCCACAAACCCACGGATATTACAGAAGGCCATGTGGACTTTTTCAGGAAACCCCAGGAAAGAGAGAAGGAACACTGAACCAGAATAGACCAGAGGCAAACCTGGGAGAAACCCAAGTTGCGGCCATTGTCAATACTACCACATTCATACATTAGGCCGATAAATATTTGTAGAAATAAAGCAGCCAAACAGAATAATTGGCAAGGAAATAGCATGGAGTTTTACATCAGTAATGGACGCCTCTCAGGACCGGTTGGGTAACTAATCAATCCATCGTGAAGGTAAGTATTTTACCATATCCATCGGTAGTCACTACTTAATTTGGGGTTTTCTGTATACAGCACGGAGGTACCAAACAGGTTGGGGGGAGTTGTAAACACAAGACTGACTCTACTGTGGCCATCCTCTCCAAAAGATGCTTAGCTCCACATCTCCATCTAGAGGATGGATCTGGAATTGTTTGTTTGCTGGGCGGTTTTATAAACATCACTGATCTTCCCCAAACAGTTCTGGCTCTCCACTTTTTGCACACGTGGTGGAAGTGTACCTCTCTGTCCTCCTCTGAAATTAAGGTGGGCATGCAACTTGCTTTGACAAATGAAATGGTGGCTGAAGTGGCAGGTTTCACTTCTGGGAAGAAGAATTAGGAGAAAGCATGGGTGCCATGTGTTGTTCCCCACCTTGGTGCCTATGGAGGAGCTCAGCCCAACAGCTACGAGGAGCAGCTGCTAAGTCACTTCAGTCGTGTCTGACTCTGTGCGACCCCATAGATGGCAGCCCACCAGGCTCTCCTGTCCCTGGGATTCTCCAGGCAAGAACACTGGAGTGGGTTGCCATTTCCTTCTCTAATGCATGAGAGTGAAAAGGGAAAGTGAAGTCGCTCTGTCGTGTCCAACTCTCAGCGACCCCATGGACTGCAGCCTTCCAGGCTCCTCCATCCATGGGATTTTCCAGGCAAGAGTACTGGAGTGGGGTGCCATTGCCTTCTAAACAAAGCTCACTGGATATATGAGCAAGAAAGAATTTTTTGTTTTGTCTTACCCAGAGATATTGGCTTTCTTTGTTCAAACATGCTAATCCAACCCGTTCTAAGTAGTACTACTGTATATTCTGATCTTTATTGCTTGTTTTGAAGGGAGTATCTGACTCACACTATGCCCTGATTTCCTACACTCTCAGCCCAGGCTCAGGCTGATGTACACATCTTCCTGTCTAGGTTGTTAAAACATAAAAGAACACTTTAAAAGATGAGGACAAAGCTCAGAAGAGCATCAAAGGCTTTCAAGTATTTATAAACTTGAATATTAATATACTACCTTTATGGGTTTGTCACACTCACCTAGCCCTTGTCAGTTTACTTAATACTTGTATTTCAATTGACTTATTTTATTCAGGTTGCTCTCAAAGAAAGATTTGTATCACTATACATGGAAACTTAGAATCACTTGCCTAAAAGAAATAGTTGCATAAGTTTAATCAAAATAAAGCAATGCTATTACATTCAAGGTAGAAACCCTTGAGCTGTCACTGTGAGACTTTATTTGCTAAAAAGAAGTGAGTAGAAAGTGTCTGACAATGTGTAATGTCATTTATCGTTATAAATGCAAAGAAATGCTATGTAAGACAGAACACCCTAAAAGTAATGAATACATTTCCAAACTTGAAAGAGACCAAGGGAAATTCCAGGTGCCAGAAATGAACAGTTATTCTAGAAAGCTGATAAAAGGTAGTCTGCAGCATTCTTGACTGGACATAGGCCTTAGGGCCCCACAGGAGAAGTGACCTCCAGGTGCTAGAAGAAAGACCTAGATCTGAACTTCCACATAAGGCCATGGTCCCTAAAGAACGGCCCTCTTAATGAAAACAGAGTGAGAACAAACTCTATCCTCTGGCCTCAGAAAGCATAGTCTGCCTGGAATCTTGGGTGGGAAATAAAAAGCAACCAGTGAGAATTAGACACTCTATTTGTATGCCAAGTATGTCTGATCTCTGTTACCTGAATGATGTAGCAAACCCAAGTCAAGAAATTAAAACTAAAATTCACCTAGGACCATTAAAAGCCAAGATCCCCAGGGTTCCAGAAGAAGCAAATATGAAACCACTTGGCAGTGCTACTTGCACTAACTAGGATTCACTGGAAATCCACTTAGGAGAACGTTAAAAACCCTCTAAAAGATGACCTCACACCAACACCCCCAACCCACACCCCCTAAGCTACAAATTACACTAGGGAAAAACATTATGAAAAATTGACAGCAGATGCTGTAAACAGAAGAACTAGCAATAAGTCATTTAATAAATGAATAATATGAAAGAGATTATAATAATCACCCAGAGACAGACATCCTGGAATGTGAAGTCAAATGGGCCCTAGAAAGCATCACTACGAACAAAGCTAGTGGAGGTGATGGAATTCCAGTTGAGCTATTTCAAATCCTAGAATATGATGCTGTGAAAGTGCACTTAATTAACATGCCAGTGAATTTGGAAAACTCAGCAGTGGCCACAGGACTGGAAAAGGTCAGTTTCCATTCCAATCACCAAGAAAGGTAATGCCAAAGAATGCTCAAACTACTGCACAATTGCACTCATCTCACATGCTAGAAAGTAATGCTCAAAATTCTCCAAGCCAGGCTTCAGCAATGCATGAACCATGAACTTCCAGATGTTCAAGCTGGTTTTAGAAAAGGCAGAGGAACCAGAGATCAAATTGCCAACATCTGCTGGATCATCGAAAAAGAGAGTTCCAAAAAAACATCTACTGCTTTATTGACTATGCCAAAGCCTTTGACTGTGTGGATCACAATAAACTGTGGAAAATTCTGAAAGAGATGGGAAGACCAGACCACCTGATCTGCCTCTTGAGAAACCTATATGCAGGTCAGGAAGCAACAGTTAGAACTGGGCATGGAACAACAGACTGGTTCCAAATAGGAAAAGGAGTACGTCAAGGCTGTATATTGTCACCCTGCTTATTTAACTTATATGCAGCATACATCATGAGAAACGCTGTACTGGAAGAAGCATAAGCTGGAATCAAGATTGCGGGAGAAATATCAATAACCTTAGATATGCAGATGACACCACCCTTATGGCAGAAAGTGAAGACGAACTAAAAAGCCTCTTGAGGAAAGTGAAAGAGGAGAGGGAAAAAGTTGGCTTAAAGCTCAACATTCAGAAAACGAAGATCATGGGATCTGGTCCCATCACTTCATGGGAAATAGATGGGGAAACAATGGAAACAGTGTCAGACTTTATTTTTCTGGGCTCCAAAATCACTGCAGATGGTGACTGCAGCCATGAAATTAAAAGATGCTTACTCCTTGGAAGGAAAGTTATGACCAACCTAGATAGCATATTGAAAAGCAGAGACATTACTTTGCCAACAAAGGTCCGTCTAGTCAAGGTTATGGTTTTTCCAGTAGTCATGTATGGATGTGAGAGTTGGACTATGAAGAAAGCTGAGTGCCAAAGAACTGATGCTTTGAACTGTGGTGTTGGAGAAGACTCTTGCGAGTCCCTTGGACTGCAAGGAGATCCAACTAGTCCATTCTAAAGGTGATCAGTCCTGGGTGTTCTTTGGAAGGACTGATGCTAAAGCTGAAACTCCAGTAATTTGGTCACCTCATGTGAAGAGCTGACTCACTGGAAAAGCCCTGATGCTGGTAGGGATTGGGGGCAGGAGGAGAAGGGGACGACAGAGGATGAGATGGCTGGATGGCATCACTGACTCAGTGGATGTGAGTCTGGGTGAACTCCGGGAGTTGGTGATGGACAGGGAGGCCTGACGTGCTGCAATTCATGGGGTCACAAAGAGTCGGACACGACTGAGTGACTGAACTGAACTGAATTAAAATCTTCATGGTGTTGAAGCACTGAGATTTGGGGTTGTCTGTCATAGCAGGTAATGTCATTTACCCTGAGAAGCCATGCTGCTTAAAAAAGGAACATCTAAAAATAATGCAAAAGTGTTTATGATAAAGTGTTACAAAAAGAAATATCAGAAAAACATTAGCCACAGGAAGCAAGTGTCACAAAATTAGTATCAAACAAAATAGACTTTGGGCAGAAAAGCATTATTAAGGATTAAGAAAGTTAATACTTTATGATAAAAGGAGGAATTTCTCAGAAGGTATACTGATCCAGAGTCAAAATGCTTTTAACAACATAGGCGGAAAAAAGTCAATTATAAGGAGAAATTGATTTCATGGGGGGGGGGGAACTTGAATATGTCTCAAGAATTTATAAATCTGAAAAAAATGCATAAAGATACAGAAGATCTGAACAAAGTACTAACACAACTTAATCTAATGGAGAGATCTACATTCAAGAAAATTACACATTTTTTTTTTAACTCATGAAAATTGTATAAAATGTCATGTAAAATACCAAAAGTCAATCTTAGTGTTAGTCACTCAGTCATGTCCGACTCTTTGTGACCCCATTGGCTATAGCCCACCAGGCTCCTCTTCCCATGAAATTCTCCAGGCAAGTATACTGGAGTGGGTAGGCATTCCCTTCTCCAGGGGATCTTGCTGACCTAGGGATCAAACCCAGGGCTCCCGCATTGTAGGCGGATTCTTTACCATCTGAGCCACTCTACTGCATGTACTTTATTTTCTGACTTCAGGATGACATATAAGAAATCAATCATAAAAAGACTGGAAACTGGAAAACATATTTGTAAGTTGTTGAACAATAAAGCATGACATATCAAAACTTGTGAAAGTAGCTAAAGAAATTCCTAGAGTAAAATAAATAGCCTTGAACTCAAATATTAGAAAATAAAATGAATGAATTAGCTAAGGGCTCAACTCAATCCAGGAAGTTAGAAAAAGAACCATGCTCTTAGGTAATTTCATGCTATTTATACTAAATGTGGGCACCTATCTCATCACAAACACCACCAAGTGGGGGCCAGTGACATAAATGGAATTCTTTCATCTGAAAATGGATCTCATTTCTATTAGAAGAATTTCTATTACCAGATTTTGTGTTTCTGGTACTTACGTGTCTTCATAAAGAAACCAGAATGCTGTAGCATGGCAGTCCTGACACCACAGAGTAAAAGACTAATCACAACAGCAAAACTTTGGTACCTGGTTAAATCCACCCTTTTGCCTTTAGACCAGGTACAAAGGTAAGCCCGTTCTACATTGTATATCCTTCCAGCATTTCTGAAGCTGGAGGGATTTAATTGTTGTAGGATTAGCTCTGTCCAAGATCAGGGTCTTCTTAACAGCAAATGAGCAGTGAACCAAGACACACACACACACACACACACACAGCACTTCTAGATGCTCATGTTTCCTGACAGGTGTGCACACACAGCAGCAGACAACACCGTTTCCAGGGAATAATCATTTTTATAAGACTGACAATTAAGAAATACAGCTCCACAGAAATAGGGTAGCAGGCTAAGCATGTTAATTGTTCTTAAGAAAAATACTGGATAGTTATGCTTATTTATTTGGGGAAATGATTACATAAAGAGAAAATTCTTTCGTGACAGAGTTCCTAAAATTCTCCTGATTTTCTTCTAGTCAAATAAGACACACTGGGCTGGTAAGGTTGATTTCTCTAGGCATGGAGATAAAATGAAAAAAGAAGAAAACTTTTCACCAGGTGCTTGCCTGCCTTTGTTAAATACATAAATTAGCCCTTTAAAGACCAAGGGTTGGAGAGTTTCCATTTTAGGATCCCTGTCTGATAAAGTGAAGTGAAGTGAAAGTTGTTCAGTCGTGTCCAACTCTTGTGCCCCCATGGACTATATGGTTCATGGAATTCTCCATGCCAGAATATTGGAGTGGGTAGCCTTTCCCTTCTCCAGGGGATCTTCCCAACCCAGGGATCGAACCCAGGTCTCCTGCATTGTAGGCAGATTCTTTACCAACTGAGAGCCAAGGGAAGCCCAGGAATACTGGAGTGGGTAGCCTATTCCTTCTCCAGGGGAATCTTCCCAACCCAGGAATCAAAACAGAGTCTCCTCCATTGCAGGCAGATTCTTTACCAACTGAATTATCAGGGAAGTCTGATAGAGTGGGCAGCACAATTTAAGGTAAGGGTACATGCTACTCTGTAAGCTCCAGAGCTCTTATCACATTACTCAACTGGGGTAAGACAGGCTGCACTGGGGATCACACACAGCTTAATCAAGCTGATACTCAGGAAAGGATGGGAGCTTAGGATGCTGAGTTTGAGCTCATGAAATGAGGTTCTTGCCAACAACTGGCTACCCCATGGGACCTCACTCACCCCAGAACACATAAGTGTGGTGACTCCTATAAGCCGGTCAGCTGAGGGCAGATAAGGAAGGGAGAACAGGGAAAGGAGAAGACAGAAAACAAATGGAAGATAAGCACTTGGCACTCATCCAGTTACTACCTTCTCTAGGGATTTTGCAAAACCCCACAAACCACAGCCATCTGTTCTCCGATTCTCAGAGGTGAGAGACATAATATAGTCTCCTTACTCAGAGATGAATTCTCAGAATAGCCAAGTAGCAAAAATCACTTGTCATCCAAACGACCCTTGAATGATAGCATATGTCGTTCTGTATAAAATCCTTTGTAGTAGCCTTATGAGCACTACCATTTAAGGAACACTGAGGAGGGATAGAAGGAAAGCCTAAATATCATTTAAACCCTTTGCTTTTCAGATAATAATTAGATCCTTGGCTGTGAACGGGGCTGCATGGAGAATTCTACCTCTTGCCTGCAGGGTATATATTAGTCCCACATTTTTTTCTAAAACCTTAAGACATCAATAATGTATTTGTTGTTAAGAAGATTAAATTAAATGATGTAATATCACATTGCGGAGGGGCATATACTTGTTTCTGAAGCCAATCTACAGTTCACAACTTGGATGACTCATAAGCACTTTGAATTCAACATGCATAAGACTAAATTCAGCGCTTTCTTTTACACAGGTCTGCTACAGCCTACATTCCCTGTGATGGTTTTAAAAAATGCCCATGAATTCTCTGACATTCCTCTCAGAAGTTGGAGCCTAATCCTCCTTTCCTTAAGCATGGACCAAACTTAGTGACTTGCTTTTAAAGAATAGAATGAGGTAGAAGTGACAGTGTGTGACTTCTAAGACTAGGTCCCAAGAAGCACGTGCCTTGCTTCCTCTTTGGTCTCTCTCGGATTACTCACCCTGAGAGAAGCCTGCTGCCGCCACATCCAGAGGATGCTCAAGCATGTAGTGAGGAACTGAGGCTTCCTATAAAAATCCAGGCAGAAACTGAGGCCTCCTGCCAACAGCCATGTGAGGGGCTCACCTTGGAAGCAGGTCTTCCAGCCCCAGTCAAGTCTTCAGATGACTGATGTCTCAACAGCAACTTCGTAAGAGACCCCGAGTCAGAACCACTATCTAATCTGCTCTTTAATTCCTGATACAGAAACCATGAGAGTCTAAATGTTTGTTGTTTTAAGGTAAATTTTAAGACAATTTATTACATGGTAATAGTCAGCTAACATCTTCCCATCCCGGTGAATGTCCCTGAGCTCCCAATCCCCAAAATGAGCATTCATTCTTCTTTTCCTTCTTTTTCTACCATTTCTTCCCAATCCAATTGACCATCCTGACAATCCAGTCTTATACACTGGCCTCATCTTCTCCTCTTTACTTTCCTGCTACGATCTTAGTTCATTTTCTTCCTAGCAGAAACCTGTTTCTGTTTTCAGTCCCCATCCCTCCACATTGCCTCCACAACCTTCTCAATCTAACCTTGTTTCAGTCCTTTCACATCCCCATTGCCCCAAGGGAAGGGTCCTGGCTCCAGAGTGTGGCTCACCAGGCTTCACGGTCTGGCTTCCCAGGATACACCCAAGCTTCCTCTCCCCTCAGACACTCCCTACCTTGGCCAGTGCCCATTCCCTACTTGGCCCTCGCTTAGGGCCAAGTACAGTCTACAACTCAGCTTAGACATCTCGGCCACAGAGCTCATCCCCAACCTGCACAGTTAGGTCAAGTTCCACAGTACCCTGAGCTCACATCAAATGGATATTTTTCATGATTTACAACAATCTGTTCCTAGCTTGTCTGCCCTACCTCCCACACTCATGACCACTCTTGTTCCCCACCTCCACACTTACACACAGAGGTCTGTGAGGGCAGGTTCTCCCAGTGCTTAGCATGTGTAATTGGCAAAGGGCCTAGCATGTGGTGGAGGTGAATAACTAGCTGCTGAATAAACACCCTTATTTAGAGATGTGAGGATGCCCTGCTCTTCTAGCAAAGAGTTCCTCATAAGGTCTTATCACATAATGGAACTTGACCACCAAAATTCTCTACCAACAAATCACCTTCCATACCAAGTTAAACTTTCTTCAAAACATAATTCAGACAAATGTATACGTATATCCCCTCCCTCTTAAGCCTTCCTCCCACCCCATCTCACCCCTCTAGATAGCTAGTACAATGGAAACACACAATATTATAAAGCAATTTTTAAAAAATTTAAACACAAAAACACAACTCAGAAATGTGGGTGATTCTTACAAAAGTGATTATCACAGAAGAGCAATTGCTCTAAACATAATCAGGTGAAGTTCAGCCAGTGTACAGTTTACAGTGCTTTCTCCCACAGTGATAAAAATACCTCTCTGATGCTATTAGGAGCACCCTGGGGTAGGGGGAAGGTTGGGGCGGGGGGGCGGGCATGCTAAATAAGGATGAGGTTTTTGTGAAATGAAGAGGAAGAGAAATGGAAATTTCTGTTTGTCTTCAGAAATGCAGTCAGCAGCTTCTGGAGGTTGACCAAGTAAGTGTCCAGAGTCTGAGCACTGACTCCAGAAACCCTGCCCGTCCTCCTCAGCAGCAGCTCGGCACCACCTGGGATTTCTGGTTTGTGCAAATGAGTCTGTAAATGCCTCCCCCATGCTGCCCTCCCACTTGAGGAGGCCTGTTCACAAGGATTCCTCTCCCCAGCAGTGCAATGCAATGGCCTCACTGCCGTGGTTTTACTTCCCTTTAGTCACTCAGGAGTGTGGACAGTCTGCCCCAGAAATATGAACAACAGGAGCCCAGAGAGAGACTCCTTCGACTGCTGCTCAAGCAGTTATATTTGTTGATCCCTAGGGTGTGGCAGGGGAATTAAGTCTTTGACTTTTCCAGAGCTAGGGTCAGCAAAATTTCTGTCAAGGTCCAGATACTAAATTTGTTAGGTTTTACAGGTCATACAGTCTGTGTCACAACTACTCCACTGTGCTGTAGCACAAAAACAGCCATAAAACATGCAAATGAAGGGGCGTGGCTGTGTTCCAATAAAACTAGGTAGAAAAATAGGTGCTCAACTAGATTGGCCTGGAGGCCATAGTTTGCTGAGCCTCATTCTATATGAAAACAACTTGAATAAAATTTCATTTCTCAAAAGGGAACACTCCTACACTGTTGGTGGGAATGTAAACCGATGCAGCCACTAGGGAGAACAGCATGAAGGTTTCTTAAAAAACTAAGAATAACATTTCTACAGATGGCCAAAAGGCATATGAAAAGATGCTCATCATCACTAATTACTACTGCTGCTGCTGCTGCTAAGTTGCTTCAATCATGTCCAACTCTGTGCGACCCCATAGACGGCAGCCCACCAGGCTCCCCAGTCCCTGGGATTCTCCAGGCAAGAACACTGGAGTGGGTTGTCATTTCCTTCTCCAATGCATGAAATTGAAAAGTGAAAGTGAAGTTGCTCAGTCGTGTCTGATTCTTAGAGACCCCATGGACTATAGCCCACCAGGCTCCTCCATCCATGGGATTTTCCAGGCAAGAGTACTGGAGTGGGGTGCCATTGCCTTCTCCGCACTAATTACTAGAGAAATGCAAATCAAAACTACCATGAAGTACCACCTCACACCAGTCAGAATGGCCATCATTAAAAAGTCTACAGATAACAAATGCTAGAGAGGGTGTGGGGAAAAGGGAACTCGACACTGTTGGTGAGAAGGTAAGTTGGTGCAGCCACTGTGGAAACAAGTATGGAGATTCTTCAAAAAACTAAAAATAGAATTACCACTTGATCCAACAATCTCACTCCTGGGCATGTATCCACACAAAACTATAACTCAAAAAGATACATGCACTTCTATGTTCATAGATGCACTATTCACAATAGCCAAGACATGGAAACAATCTAAATGCCCATCAACAGATGAAGGGATAAAGAAGATGTGGTACACACATATAATGGAATTCTACTCAGCCATAAACAGGACGAAATAATAACATTTGCAGTAACATAGATGCAACTAGAGATTATCATACTGAATGAAGTAAGTCAGAAAGAAAAAGACAAATAATGTGTGATATCATTTATATGTGGAATCTAAAATAATTACACAAATGAACATATCTGTAAAAGAGAAATAGAATCACAGACAGAGAACAGATTGGTAGTCTTCAAGGGGGAGGAAGGGGTGGAATTGGAGGTTGGGGTTAGCAGATGTACGCTTTTACATGTAAAGTGGATAAACAACAAGGTCCTATTGTATAGTACAAAACTATATTCAACATTCTATGATAAACCGTAATGAAAAGAATATAAAAGAGAATGTATAAATTGAATGTAAGTGTAAAATGGAATCATTTGCTATACAGTAGTAACTAACAAGGAGAAGGAAATGGCAACCCACTCCAGTACTCTTGCCTGGAGAATCCCAGGGACAGAGGAGCCTGGTGGGCTGCTGTCTGTAGGGCTGCACAGAGTTGGACACGACTGAAGTGACTTAGCAGCAGCAGCAGTAACTAACACAACACTGTAAATAAACTGTACCTCAATTTCCAAAAAACAACTAAAATAGAGTTAGCATATGATCCAGCAATCCCACTCCTGGGATATATCCAGAAAAGACAGAAACTCTTATTTAAAAAGATACATGAACCCCACTGTTCATAGCAGCACCATTTACAATGCTAAGACATGGAAACAATTCAAATGTCCATCAAAAGATGAATGGATAAAGAAGATGTGATAAATATAAACAATGGAATCTTAGCACTAAAAATGAGTGAAGTAATGTCATTTGCAGCAATATGGATGCAGCTAGAGATTATCATACTAAGTGAAGACAGTCATAGAAGGAAAAATATCATACGATATAATTTATATGTGGAATCTTAAAAAATGATACAAATGAACTTACTTTCAAAACAGAGACAGCCTAATAGACATAGAAAACAGACTTATGGTTACCAAAAAGGAAAGGAAGGGGATTGGGGTAAATTAGGAATTCGGGTTAACAGATACTTATTACTATATATGAAATAGATAAGTAACAAGGACCTACTGTGTAGGAAGCACAGCAAACTATATTCAATATCTTATAATAATCTATAATAGGAAAGAATCTGATAAGAAATATTCATTTTCCTTCTCTTGGGCCTCCCTGGTAGCTCAGATGGTAAAGAATCTGCCTGCAATGCAGGAGACCCAGTTCTATCCCTTGGTTGGGAAGGTCCCCCCAGAGAAGGGAATGGCAACCAACTCCAGTATTCTTGCCTAGAGGATTCCATGGACAAGCCATGAGATTGCAAAGAGTCGGACACAACTGAGCGCGACTAACACACACATGAGTCACTCTGCTATACACGTGAAACAAACACGACATTGTAAATCAACTATACCTCAACTAAAAAAAAACACACAGGCACCTTGAGAGAAGTATCTAATCCAGTCACGGAGAGTTTCTTGCCATTTCTGTCGCAGAGAGATTGAGTATTTTGTACCATTTTGCCCTCAGCTTTGAACCTGAGTTGTCTTTTCCACCAAATAGACTGAAGGAAATAAAGTCTAAATATAGTCGTGTCCAACCCTTTGTGACCTCATGGATTGTAGGCTGCCAAGCTTCCTCTGTCCATGGGATTTTCCAGGCAAGAATACTGGGGTGGGTTGTCATTTCCTTCTCGAGGGGATCTTCCTGACCCAGGGATCAATCCCGCATCTCTTGCATCTCCTGCATTGACAGGCAGATGCTTTACCACTGCACCGCCTGGGAAGCCCATAGTCTAATGAGTACTTCACTAAAGGAATTTTTCTACTCAGTTCTTTTTGAAAACATATAAAGGATAATCTAAACATTTAACAGGTGAGTGATTAAATATAGCATGAAAGTCATCACTACAAATCAATGCAAAAACTTTCTAAATGTACTGACAGAAATGGTAACTAAGATATATTTAATGAATAAATCACAAGGTGGTATTTGTTTAGAATGATATAATTTATATAAAGTCATGCACATTTATACATATTTTTAGGCATAGACAATATCTAGAATAAATAAAAATATACCATTAGTAGTGGCTATGCACATGGAGTCGGAGAAGGCGATGGCACCCCACTCCAGTACTCTTGCCTGGAAAATCCCATAGGCAGAGGAGCCTGGTGGGCTGCAGTCCTTGGGGTCACTAAGAGTCGGACACGACTGAGCGACTTCACTTTCACTTTTCACTTTCATGCATTGGAGAAGGAAATGGCAACCCACTCCAGTGTTCTTGCCTGGAGAATCCCAGGGATGGGGGAGCCTGGTGGGCTGCTGTCTATGGGGTCGCACAGAGTCGGATGCGACTGAAGTGACTTAGCAGCAGCAGCATGCACATGGAGTAATACAGGGAGAAAAAGACTTCTTATTTTTATTTCTTTACTTTTCTGTGTTGCTTCAATTTTTGAAACACCAACATGGGCAACACGTTAAAGATGAATTTAAATATAATAAGATTCCCTAAGAGTTTCTAGAAATTCTCACTTGAACAAAGTCATTGATATTAGAAATAAGTGCTTAGATAGCAGTAATTTCAGTTGTCTTAGTATCAATAGTAGACTGTCACAGCCCACTGTCGTATTATCAGGGTTTTGATGTTTTCCAAATTAAAGTAGGACGCAGCAGGCCCAGAAAGTGTGTATAAAACTGAATATTAACATGCTGAAAAAAGGCAGAGAAGTCAAGCCTTTGATAAGCTGATCTTGGCAGAGGGCCTGCTGCCCCCCTGGCCACTTGTCTATCATATCCATTCATCCTCACCAGTATTGTCTGAAGGTCTGATCTCTGCAAGCCAGTGGGGATATTAAAGTAAATAAGCCACAGCCACTATCTGCTCCACATGGTGACTGCTGATTCTCTTTTGCAGTGGGTTGTTTTAAAATTTATCTAATTCTGTTTTGCAGTCTATAGCTGCACTCTATCTCATAACAGTTTCTCTTTTCCAATTATCTGTTCTTTTCATTTTGGTTCCTCTTACTATCTCCTTATTTTTTTAGATTTGCTGCTTTTTGTTTTTCAGTTTTGAATTTTGTTCTTAAATTTTTTTTTTCTGGATTTTGAAAATTTTACTATTCTTTTTTTCTTTAAAGAAAAAAACAACTCCTTGGTTTTATGTACTATCTCTCTGTCTTTATATTTTATATAATTAAAATTAAAACTTTTTTGATAACATCCTTTTAGGGTATCATTGTCTGTTTTGTTTGCCAGATGAAGAAATTAGGGCAGAAAATAAAAACACTTCCATCTGGATGGGCCAATGGTTGGGTCTTAAAGGGTCCGCTGGCATCCTGTGCCCCACAGAGACCCTGGGGGCCTGGCAGCAATGTCTGGCAGCCAGTTTCCAGTGAGCTTTTGTTGAACACACAAATGGTGGAAGCTTGAGCACTCTATGCCTTTGGTAATACCACCCTATTTTTATTTTTGATATTTCCTTCCTAGTGGCCCAACTGTTCCTTGCTTTCCTCTAGCATAAAGTTCCTTCATCTTTTTATTCTCACAGAGTCACTGGCTATGGTTGAAAATGGAGTCACCTATCAGACCCCTGGGACCCCAGGAAGCAGGCTGCTGCAAGATATGGGCAGATTTCTGAAATCTACTCTCTCCATCAGCTCCCCATGTACTGAGGCTTGTGACTGACAGGGACAAACACAGAAACAGACACATGAGGAGGACTTGTGTCTGAGTTTTCCAAACAGTCCTGCTGGCAAAAGACACAGAAGGGGTGTGTCCAGACATTTGTTTAAGCCAGCGTTTCCCAAAGCCTGTCCCAGACGAGGGGTTCTACAGATCCCTGCCGTAGGGCTCTATGCCCCGTTAGTTTGGGAAACACCATCTATTATAGCCTCCTTTGGGGATGCTGGGCTTCCCTGGTAGCTCAGATGGTAACGAATCTGCCTGCAATGCAGGAGACCCGGGTTTGATCCCTGGTACAGGAAGATGCCCTGGAGAAGGAAATGGCAACTGACTCCAGTATTCTTATCTGGAGAATCCCATGGACAGAGGAACCTAGTGAACCACAGTCCAAGGGGTTGCAAAGAGTGGGACATGACTGAGCGACTAACACTTCGGGGACTTTTAATGCATGTGACCCCTTTCATAGACTCTGAGCTGTTCTATAGAAAATAAAATGTTTGATTTTGCTTACTTGATTTTTAACCAAGGAACCTTTTTTCTTTTCTCTTGTTTCCCTCTCCCTTCCTTTCCTCCTTCTTCCCTCTCTTCCTCTCTTCCCCCCCTCCACCTTTTCATAATGTGTTAATGCAGAACAAAATTTGGAAAGCACAGCTGTGAGACATAACCCAGTGAGATGTGTGGGCCTCTCAATACATCTGCACGAATTGGACTACACCTGCCAAGAGTCTAGCCAATGCAGCCTGAACTCCTGTATGCTATTTTTTCTTCTTCCAGAGAAAGTACAGAACAGCGACTAACACCTGAGACTCTGGAGTCAGACCACCTGCACTTCACTCCTACTCTGAACTTTTTAAATGCGTGACCTCAGTTAAGATGCAGAATTCCCCTTTGCGTTTCAGTTTTCTCATCTGCAAATGGGGAAATTATCAATACTTATGTCAAGGGCTGTTGTAAGGATTAAATGAGTTGATTTAAGTAAGGATAGAGAACACTGCCTGGCACAACTTAGGTGATGCTGCAGAACAGTTAGACGTTGCTGCTGTTATTATTGCAGTAATTTTGCTAAAAATTAGAATGGAAAAGTGGTTTACAAAGGCAGGTGCTTCAGATCACGAGTATTTTTTGCAGAAATAGAAAAATCTATCCTAAAATCATATGGAATGTCAAGGAATCTCAAATAACCAAAACAATTCTTGAAAGAACAAAGTTTAAAATCTCATACTTCTTCACTTCAAAACTTATTACAAAGCTATAGAAATCAATACAGAGTGGTACCAGTGTAAAGGCAGAAGCACAGACCAACGGAATACAGAAACCAAAAATAAACCCACACATAAATGGTCAAATGACTTTTGACAAAGATACCAAGACCATTCAGTGGGGCAAGGACAGTTTCTTCAACAAACAGGCACTGGGAAAACAAGATATCTACATGCAAAAGAACAAGGGTGGATGTTTACCTTACACCATATATAAAAAGTTTACCTTACACCATATATAAAAATTAACTCAAAATGGATTAAATACCTAAAAGTAAGACCTAAAACTATAAAATTCCTAGAAAAAAAACATAGGGGGAAGGCGTCATGACACTGGATTTGGCCATGATCTCTTGAATGTGACACCAAAATCACAGACAACAAAAGCGAAACCAGATAAACAGGACAACATCAAATTGGAGGAGAAGCTGACACACGCTCAACCCCAGGGTTGAGCTCCAGCATCCAAAGTCCCTAATTCCCATTCCTGCCTCTGGTTCTCATTTCCTCCGTCTTCCTAGTGGTTAGGGTGTAACAGATCTAGGTTAGCTGATCTCTTGGCAGTGGGAGAGTTCTGAATCACACTTACAGTTTCAGTTTTCTTTGAGGACTATGGCCTCCCTTACTTTAGATCCCCAATTCAAAGCTGTAAAGAAGATCCTTCATACCTCTGTCCCCAGAGTTATTCTCCTACAAGGAGTTCCTTTTTAGGCTCTCAGCCCACAGACAACTCAGAAAAACCAGTGCTCACAAACAGAGAGGCTATCTATCATGGAGAGTTAATACGATCAACACACTCCACGCCCACCTCTTAATAACCGTGTCACTGTGGTAGTTAATTGACCACTCTAAGACTTAGTTTCTTCATCTGCCAAATGAGTATGATAGGAGAATTAGTGTGAGATCTCAGAGATAATGAATAAGGAATTTGGTAAAAGTTCTATTATATTGTTGAATACTACGCTTATTATTATTAGAAGATTTGGGGCTTAACTAAGTCTGCCACATTCACTGAATCTTCAAGGTGGTTATGGAACCCCTGAAGTGACCCTTGACTCAACATTGAAGAATGACAAATCAAGTGTGTGGTCAGTCACAAATCACAGAACCAGCAGGAACTCCCGGCCCATCTGCTGCCATGTTCCTAAGGTAACCATTATGGGCTGAATTCCCACCCCTCTCTCAAATTCATGTGTTGAAATCCTAACCTCAGAATGTGAGCATAACTGGAGATAAGATCTTTAAAGAGGTGATTAAGTTAAAGTGAGGTCATTGAGGTGTGCCCTAATCTGATACGACTAGTGTCTTTCTAAGAGGAGATTAGGAGAGAGACACCCACCGAAAGACCACATAAAGACACAGGTAAAGACAGCCATCTATGAACCAAGTAAAGAGGTCTCAGAGGAAGTCAATCCTGCCAACACCTTGATTGCGGAATTTTAGCTTTCCGAATTTGGGAAAAAAATACATTTCTGCTATTTAAGCTATCCAGTCTGTGAAAACAATAGAATGGAAAATACTAGAGATATCTTCAAGAAAATTAGAGATACCAAGGGAACATTTCATGCAAAGATGGGCACAATAAAGGATAGAAATACTATGGACCTAACAGAAGCAGAAGATATTAAGAAGAGGCAAGAATACACAGAAGAACTATAAAAAAAGATCATAATGACCCAGACAAGCAGGATGGTGTGGTCACTTACCTAGAACCAGACATCCTGGAGCATGAAGTCAAGTGGGTCTTAGGAAGTATTACTACAAACAAAGCTAGTGGGGGTGATAGAATTCCAGCTGAGCTATTTCAAATCCTAAAAGATGATGCTGTGAAAGTGCTGCACTCAATATGCCAGGAAATTTGGAAAACTCAGCAGTGGCCACAGGACTGGAAAAAGTCAATTTTCATTCCAATCCCAAAGAAAGGCAATACCAAGGAATGTTCAAACTACCGCACCATTGTACTCATCTCATACACTAGCAAAGTAATGCTCAAAATTCTCCAAGCTATGCTTCAACAGTATGTGAACCGAGAACTTCCAGATGCTCAAGCTGGATTTAGAAAAGTCCAAGGAACCAGAGATCAAATTGCCAACATCCACTGGATCACAGAAAAAGCAAGAGAATTCCAGGAATGTGTCTACTTCTGCTTCATTGACTATGCCAAAGCTTTTGACTGTGTGGATCACAAAAAACTGTGGAAAATTCTTAAAGAGATGGGAATACCAGACCACCATACCTGCCTCCTGCAAAACCTGTATTCAGGTCAAGAAGCAACAGTTAGAACTGGATATGGAACGAGGGACTGGTTCCAAATTGGGAAAGGAGTACATCAAGGCTGTATATTGTCACCCTGCTTATTTAACTTATATGAGAGTACATCATGCAAAATGCCGGGCTGGATGAAGCACAAGCTGGAATCAAGATTTCTGGGATAAATATCAATAACCTCAGATATGCAGATGCCACCACCCTTATGGCAGAAAGTGAAGAGGAACCAAAGAGCCTTTTGATGAAGGTGAAAGAGGAGAGTAAAAAAGTTGGCTTAAAACTCGACATTCAAAAACGAAGATCATGGCATCCAGTCCCATCACTTCATGGTAAATAGATGGGGAAACAATGGAAACAGTGACAGACTTTATTTTCTTGGCCTCCAAAGTCACTGCAGATGGTGACTGCAGCCATGAAATTAAAAGACTCTTGCTCCTTGGAAGAAAAGCTATGACAAACCTAGACAGGGTTTTAAAAAGCAGAGAAATAACTTTGCCAACAAAGGACTGGCTAGTCAAAGCTATGGTTTTTCCAGTAGCCATGTACGTATGTGAGAGTTGGACCATAAAGAAGGCTGAGCACAGAAGAATTGATGCTTTTGAACAGATTGGAGCAGATTCTTGAGTCACTTGAACAGCAGGGAGATCAAACCAGTCCATCCTAAAGGAAATCAACCATGAATATTCATTGGAAGGACTGATGCTGAAACTGAAGCTCCAATATTTTGGCCATCTGATGTGAAGAACTGACTCATTAGAAAAGACCCTGATGCTGGGAAAGATTGAAGGCAGGAGGAGAAGGGGACAACAGAGAATAAGATGGCTGGATGGCATCACTGATTCAATGGACATGAGTTTGAGCAAGCTCTGAGAAATGGTGAAGGACAGGGAAGTCTGGCGTGCTGCAGTCCATGGGGTCACAAACAGTTGGACATGACTGAGTGACTGAACAAGTCTGTGGTAGTTTGTTATGGCAGCTCAAGCAAATGAATACAGTATCTGATCTTTATTAGCATGGGTTTCAAGGAGGGGTGTATCAGTCCTTCTGTCCTTCCTGTAACTAGAAAGCCCTTCTACTGCTATCTGACAGATCTAGAGGTGAGGAGAGAAGCCCACGTGAGGTCCCTCATGGCTGAGAGAAAAAAGCCATCACCTTTACTTACACATGTCCCACTGTACAGTATAATCACATCCTGTGAAGCTAATTTATGAGACTTGATTAATTTCCTACTCTCCTGAGGGATATATTTAGTAATCATATAGCTATGCCAATGTCATGGGGAGAGCTGATTCTTTTAGCTATTTTTTTTTAACATAGGTATGTCTTCATTGTATACATATAGATACCCATTTAGAGGAAAAAATGT
Source organism: Bubalus kerabau (assembly GCF_029407905.1). Classification (NCBI taxonomy): domain Eukaryota; kingdom Metazoa; phylum Chordata; class Mammalia; order Artiodactyla; family Bovidae; genus Bubalus; species Bubalus kerabau. The sequence continues at coordinate 119,360,182 of NC_073627.1, forward strand.
GCTTATGTTTTTAAATAATTGTTGTTCAGAGATTTATAGCAGTATACAGGATTCCAAGACTCTGTCTGGTATATGACTCACAGTTTCTAATTACCAAGTCCCTGCTGATAAATAAGTTAGTGCTGGGAAATAAAATTAAGAGCTTAAGACCAGCCACTTCTGACCAAGCAAGTCAAAAGCAAGCCTCGAGTCTATAAAGTGTTAAGTGCATTAAATTTTGATGAGAGGCTTCTCCTGGGAATTCAGTCTCGGGCCTTATATCAAGGCCTTTGATCACCCCTGAACTTACTCTAATCAACAAAGAAAACTTCCCCTCGCTCAGCCCAGGAGTGGGGCTTTACTCCATGCCAAGCTATCCTTCTTTCAGTTATCGATACTGACATTTCCATACTCAATAATCTCTCTAGCTCTCCTCTCATCTCCATTTCACCTGCCCTCCTAACAGATCTTGTGCACAGCTGCTCTCCTGAGATCACAGGTGTTACTCCTATTTTAGAAAGAGCTATTTATAAACTTTCAACTTCATCAACCTTTCCTGGGTATTTTTGGGAGTTGAACATAGAAAAATGTAACTGCTTAAGTGGCAAAATTTGTATTCTTCTCTTACTTCATGGGCAATGGTAGCTTTATGAATGGGGTTTCCATATTAGATTTGGACAACACTAAAACCTGTTTTACAGGCCACCATATAGGAAGCCTATGTTCAGTTCTGAATTTTTGGATTGGAGGGACTTGGAAAGATCTCTGTCTCAAGGCATAACTACCCCTAACCAAATCTGACTATCCACCTAGGGCTTCCAAGCCAATTTCCCATAACCCTTGATGGATGTACAATAGCTTCTCTGGTCCTCACTGTTTGTTTCTCAGGCTATTATTCTTTCAGGGTAGGAATTTAACACATGTTTCAGTCCTAGAACCATGTGGAAAGTGTTAGTCTGGAGGAGGGTATATTACAAAGAGAATGATTCAGACACACATTCTGTGTGTGTCTAAGAATTTAAAATCTAGGAGACTAAGGAGGAAAAGACATGCAAGTTCACACAAAACAGTAGGGTAAAATCCATGCACAATAATCATGGAATTTCAGAGACAGGAGTAGTTCCTCCACATGTGGGCCGAGTAGATGAACCTAGAGGTCTCCACAAGAGATATTGGGACTGGATCTTGTGGATAGGCTGGAGATGGAATGGTGATAGGTGACATTTGAGCTCTCCTGTTTCTTTCCTCCCTTCTTTGTCCCCAACCTCCATGCCCACTATCAAGACTTATTCTGTTCTACTCTAGGAGTCAGAATCTACCTGGAGCTTGTGAGGAGCACCATTTGGCCTGATCCCTGTCTTCAAACTGCCACTGCCCATGAAGGAAGGGGACAACTGGAAGAAAAAGGCACCATCTTTCTTACATCCCACTCCAACCGGTCCACCTTTGTAGATCTAGATAGACGCTTGCTCTTGGTAACAGTGGAAGTGTTGTCATAGAAACCACGGCCCAATATTGGGACCATGACCTAAGGCTGACTAATCAGATGTAGATTTAGCTTTCTGAAAGTGCTTCTGCCAGAGTTGACTCTATACTGTTCAGATGAGAGAGCCTCATGCTTTCTTCAGCTCACTTTTATTAACTTGTACTGAGGGCAGCAAGGCTGCAGATTCTCAATCATGAGGAATGACGTGATGACCTATCACAGGGTATGCTGGCTCTTCATGAGGCACCTCACCAGAAGGTTCATATCTTCCTCCATTTTCAAGTACGATGCTTTTCTTCCATGTCTGCAGTTCTATAATTGCCTCTCTTCTTTCCATCCTAGGCAGTTTCAGTCCATTCTATTTCACATGGACTACCAACTTCCCATCTTGCCTCCCATCTCTTCCACACCACTGCCAGTCTATTGCCAATCACAACTCCCTACTCAAAAAGAAAAAAAGCACTGGCTTCCCAATGTGATGCAAATTTCTTTGACCCTCAGGACTTTCCACCATTTAGATTAACCCACCATTAGCATCTCCAGATGTTCTACCTTTCGGATGACATGAGCTTCTAGGTTCCCAAGTCTTATAGACAGTTCTCAAGAACTGTCTTGATTTCTATAAACTGTCATGGTTTATATTCCCTTCTGCTGAAATGCTTCTTCCCCCAACTAAGCCAGCATGAATCCTGTATCTGTTCCTCCACAACCAAAGAGAAGGAGTGAGGCTCTCCCTCATTTGAGGGCCCAGGGCCCCTCAGCTCCACCTGTGAGGGAATTGACTTTAAGGTGGGCTACAGGCCATGGGGTCACACAGAGTTGGACATGACTGAAGTGACTTAGCTCTCATTCATTCACTAGCCTTTGAGAGCCATTGGTTTTGCTTTTGCATCACATGGAGTCTTTAGGGGTAGATAGCACCTTGTTCATAAAAAATGCACAAGCTCTGAGAAGAGAGTTCAGTCTCCTTTCTCCCAAATTTCTAAGGGTTGTAAAGGAATTAGGAAATGCCACCTTACCCTTAAAATAGAAGAGCAGTAGATTTTTTTTGTTTTTGTTTTGTTTTTTCATTCTGAGAAATGTAAATACAAGGACGAGATCTAGCAGTGTTAGTCACTTTGTTGTGTCCGACTCTTTGCCACCCCATGGACTGTAGCCCACCAGACTTCTCTGTCCATGGGATTCTCCAGGCAAGAATACTGGAGTGGGTTGCCATTTCCTTCTCTAAGGGATATTCCTAACCCAGGGATTGAACACGGGTCTCCTACACTGCAGGCAGATGCTTCACCATCTGAGCTACCAGGTAAACTCAGATCTAACTAAGGGCTTCTCAAAGGCCCTGGGATGAAAGGAAATGGACTAGATCAAGAGCCGGCCCCCCTGGGGAACTTCCCTGATGGTCCAGTAGCTAAGACTCCACACCCCCAATCCAGGGGGCCCGGGATCCATCCCAGGTCAGGGAACTAGATCCAGCATGTCACAGCTGGGACTTCGCATGCTGCAACTAAAGATCCTGAGTGCCACAGCTGGCGCAGCCAAATAAATAGAATATTTAAAAGAGCTAGGCCACCTGAGTTCTGATCCTGGCACAGTCACTGACTGTGATCTTGAGCCAGTCCCTCACTCCAACTAGAGCTCACATGCTTGCTTATAAAGTGAGGAAGTGAGTAAAAAATGAATTCTATGATTTTTTTCAGCTCATATTATCTTAGCAATAGAAACTCAGGAGGGAAGAATAATATGGAGAATCACGCATCAAAAATCACAGGCAAATTGGCTTAACTGAGCCCTCACATGATCATCATGTTCAGACGGGGGAGTCCACTCCTGCCTCTTCTGCTTTGTATACCTATCCACCATACCCTATGATTCCTGCCATTATTAATCCAGAAACAAAGCAGCAACCAAATATTGTTTGTCAATTCTGATGCAGGCAGGATACCAGGGACAGAGTCTGTCCTTCACTACTTTTCCGTCTGCCCCCTCTTATCCCTTCCCCTCTCCCCCAGCTACCCTACTGACTAGACTGGATGAGGAATTGAGAACCCATCCCAAATTCAAATACCACTCTAGCAGGAAGTTGATTCGAGTAAAGCCTCTGTCTGCAAAATCTTGGCAAGGCAAAGCAATTCCAGGCTAGGTAATAAGAAAAAACAAGCTTTTATTTGCTATAGGTGAACTCAAGCTTTCCTGTCATAACCTATATTGAGTACCTGAACTTATGTACTAACCCTCCAATGTCTTCTAGCTAGCTAGAAAATATGAAGTCTAAAGGTCAAAAAAAGTACTGTGATCCTTTATTTAATATGAGATAAATCCTTCCCTGAGTACAAAGATATTCAAGAATGAAAATCCAAATGGAAATTCACTGGAAAGTACCAAAGACAGCCCTAACCATTGGGAAAAAGTTATTTTGACTTCTTGTTAATAGGAAGGAGAAACTGGCTCATTACCCTTAAGCACCTACAAAGCTTCAGATCTTATTTAGGACGCAAAGGGTAACTTTGCATTACAAAGCTAAATCTCCTGAGGATGTTTCAAGTGTTGCTGACTGTGAATAACAACAGCCAACAGCCTCATATTATTTATTTGTCTTTGAGTTGCAGAGTGAAGTCCAAGCTGCTTTTAACTACAGAGCTTCTACTGGCCTGCATAAGTGTAATTTACTGATACAGACACTTCCAGAAAGGCACTTTCTGTCTGCCAGATAACCTGTCTCTTTAAATTAAGAGAAAGATCATGGGTCATGTTTTTTTATTACAAGGAAGTTTAATCTAATGATTCCAGTTTTTACAATGTGTGAATGTGATCAATCATGATTTTAAGAAAACTCTCAAATGAACATTTTGAAATGGACTCATTCAGTGATGCCTTCTATTTTTCTCTCTAGGAGGGGGTCGGGGTGGGGGGGACCATCTGGCGGGAAATGAGCCCAGAAGCTGTGCCCAAATAGCAATTTACATAAGATCCACACAACATTAACAGCTCCTATGAAAGAAGCGAGGTATGGTGGGGTGGCAGTTTATAGAAATCATGTCCTCCACCCTTTAAGTCACTATGACCAGTATTCTGATCTCAGGCAGAATCACACTTTAAACCACTCCTTTTAGATGGGAGTCTAGTTTTTTGGTTTCCACATAGGAAATTCATAACCTATGCATTTCTTGTTTGAAATTAACCAGGTGATAACTTTTTTAGTTTCTAACATAACTTAGCTTTTCAGTGAAATACTGATATTCTCTAAGTATCATTTTCTGTCTTGATCTTGAAAAAAAGCAATAGAGAACAACATAAGCCCATTTTTAAAGATGACCTATTTCTGCAGCTTAGAACTTGGGTAAGATTTAAAGGTTACAAGATCTATCAGAAATAAAGAGAAGTGTATGTTACTAGCTTCAATAACTATTAGTAATTATGTAAAAAATTAAAATGCCATCATATCAGGGCCACTCTGCTTGTCAAATAATCCAAATAACATTTCAATACCCATTAGGTAAGAGTCCTAAACAGTTTCCAAACTGTCATTTCTTTTGATTTTCTATCTCCATTTTCATTACAGACACGAATAAAAAATCTTTATAGCTGTGCAGAGTCTATTTACCTAATTACCTGATTGTCAAGGGAGGGGTAGGAGATAGCGTGCAGGACCATAAGCCCTTCCAGTATGAGTTGATATGGAATGAAACGCAGCTGCCAGCTGTCACTTGCAAGGGACTGGGCAGAGCTCTGCATCCTGTCACTCCCTCCCTTCTTGCCCCTCCAACTTCCAAGCTGCAATAGCCCAGTCTGTGAGAGTATCACTCTCCAATGCAACCCGACCTCCTTCAATGACCCTCCTAAAGCCGCATCAGGACCCACACCTACCTTCTGAGGACAGAGGAGGCTGCAGAGTGAGAAGGATGCTCGGTTAAGGCTCCTCAGCATCCCCTGTCTGGAGCAGTTAACTGGGAATACAGAGTCGCCTCCATTTTCTGGTCACGTGATCATGGGCTCATCTAAATACGGAGGATCACCCGTCTGCCAGATCTCCCAGTGAGCCCTCACCACCGATGCCTGCTTCTGCGAGGGGAAGGAGCTGGGGCTGTGATGAGTTTCATTTGGGAATATAGACTACTTCAATCAGGGTATGGAGTCAGAAATGCCCCTCTCTTGATTTTTGTGTCTGCTCAGAAACACTGTTGTCGCTCCTGTTCCTAAATAAGACTGAATGTGAAAGGGCTCAGAGCACAGACTGGAAGCAATACAGTTCCCCTGAAACCTCTTTAAAAAATAAAAAATAAAAAAATCCTTCAGCTACACAGCACATACAGTAAGATAATAATGTCGTTATTTTCATTTCACAGACAGTGGTCAAAACCATAATAAAAATGGACTATGGAGGCATAGTGAGATACATAAAGAAATCCAACTGGAGGTTCTAGAGAAAGTTAGGATGTTTGCCCAGATCAATACAGCTTTGGCTATTGAGAAACAAAGGCACGTGACCAGTAAGCGCTTAGACCCTGGCGTCAGAGGGCCTGAGTTTGAAATCTAATTTCCACTACTTATTAGCAACTTTGGACCAGTAGTTACTAAACTACAGACTGCTGACTCACAAATGGATAATAACAACACTGTTACTTTAAAGCAAGATAATCTAGGTAGAGATTTTAGAGAGCCTGGGTTAAAAGAACTTATTAGCTACTAATAATTTATTAATTCTAAAAATGCCAACAGAAATATTTGATGGAGTTATGTCAAATGAAATATGAATGAAAAGCTTACATAACAGAAAAGCATACATTCATTAGTATCATCTCCAAAGGAAACATATTGTCAGACAAATCAAACAAAGACTCCTGATCACAATCAGGCGACATATCAATGTGCAAAGTAACTACAGGCACCACCTTCAGAACTAGGCTGTCAGAAGTCCCATGTTACATCATCTTTTTGTTTCTTGTGGGAGATGGTGGGTAGGTGAGTTGCGGAGGGTGCTATGGTAGAATAGGTCAGTTTGGGGTCCTCTCCAATTGAGCTAACTCCAATAAAAGAGGAAAGTGAATTACTCAATGGAGGACCTGGCCATAGTAAATATTTAAGAAATGTTAGCTTCTAGTCTTAAAAATGAAGGACATTTCATGTCTTTCCCACAGCTGCTGGGGGCGGTAAGAGGGCAGTAGGGAAGGCAGAAGAGGAAGAAGTGAATTTATATACCTCTACTTAAACTAAAAGCCTATAAAAATTCTCCCAAGTGATAAGCAATTATGAAAATAATTTCTCATATGCTTTCTATCGTTTAGTTATGGAGAATTGGAGGTGGGGCCCCTAGAGGGTGATGACTTTGCAAGGTTCAGCGAAAACTCAGCGCGTTTCCAAAGTCAAGCTGAGCTAGAAGTCATCAGAGAAGAGATGGCTCCAGAACTGGCTGTACCCTGGGTGTCCAGGATGAAGCCTAAAAATGGGGTCTCTGCTTTGTAAGTGCTGGCTCATTAGGGGGTCCCTCCTCAGGTGAAAAAACATAGTGGTTGGAGCTGCAGAAAGAGGAGTTACATGTTGTAGAACAGACACTGTAAAGTGAACCTGTCCTCAATATCTAACAATATACACTACAATGTGTAGCTAGATAGTAGTGGGAAGCTGCTGTATAGCACACGGAGCTAGCTGGGTGCTGTGTGACAACCTGAAGGGGTGGGATGGGGAGTGGGAGGGAGTCTCAAGAGGGAGTCTCAAGAGCTATATATACACATATAGCTGATTCACGTTGTTGTATGGCAGAAAACAACACAACATTCTAAAGCAATTATTCTCCAATTAAAAATAAATTTTAAAAAAGTCAACAGTTGACATGGAAAATGATTAAGTTATTGTTATCAGGTCCATCATAGATACCTTTAAAATATTAAGTAGCACTTCATTAAATGGGGAAGTATGGGACATCTGTTACAAAAAACAGCGTCTCCTCTTGTCTTGCAGGATCTTCTCTCAGACTGTGTCAAGGCAAAACAGCCCTAGCTCAGTGACAGCTGGGCATCTGAGGATATATACTGTCCTGTTCATTTCACTGGAGCAGTTACAATTATTTTTTAAAAAAATAATTGCTGCTTAAATGTAATAAGTAGCTTCCTGATTATTATATAGATAAAAAGGACATGTTTAGATGTCAATCCTGGGGACTTTTAGTTATTTTTTGAGAGCCTAACACTTTCAAATTATTATTTAATGAATTGAAGTTTGAAAAAGCAATAATATGAAAGGTCTTTGAAGATTATATATTGCCAAGTACTACTTGAGTTGATGATGTAACAGATGACTAAGTAAATAGACTAATTTCCCCCCCCTGGAGATTTAAACTGGTATAGGCAATGGATAACAAAAGCAGAAACAAAAAAAAAAACTCAACAGGCATGCCTATTTTTCTCCCATGAGGCTGAGTGAAATGGATAACAGGACTCTAAGCAAACAGAAAAGCTCTAAGAATCTTGGAAGAACTATAATAAAAAGTATGAGAACATCAAAAATAGGTAACTATGGTCTCAAAACAAAGATGGATTTTTGCAACATTAGAAAAGATGCATATTCCTATTATGAACTGAATATGTCCTCCTAGAATTCTTGAGTTGAAATCCTAAACCTTCCCCCTATATGATGGTTTTAGGAGATGGGACCTTCAGAAAGTAATTAGGATTAGGTGAGGTCATGAGACTGACACTCATGAGTAGGAGCTCTCTCACTGTTTCTAGTATGTGAGGATTCAATGAGAAGTTGGAAGTACGAAACCTGGAAGAGGGCTCTCACCAGAACACAACTACGCTGGCATTCTGACTTTGAATTTCCAGCCTCTAGGACTTTGAGAAAGAAATTTGCGTTGTTTATAAGCCACCCAGTCAATCTATGGTAATTTATTATGGCAACCTGAACTACGTCACTGCCAAACTAAATTGAGCATGTCTCCTTTGGAAAGGGAAGCAGCAAACACTAGTAATTATCATCTTCATTAACAGCAAATTATGTTGGACAGACTTGACTTTCTTTTCCATTCCTTCATTGGCTGTATTTATGGGGCCCCTAAATATGTGGCAAGTGCTGTTCTAAGCACCAGGGGTATAGTAATGAACAAGCAAATCAAATGTGTGCTTTTCTAGAGGGTCCATTCTCAAGGTGGGGACAGACACAGCAAAATCAATTAGCTAAACAGAAGACCTTTCCAGATAAGGAACAGTGGTAGGAAGAAAACAGAGCAGGGTGGTGGGATAGAGCATGGCTCTCAACCCAGGCACTGCTGGCCCTTGGGGTTGGATAACCCTTGGTTGTCGGGGGCTCTCTTGTCCACTGTAGGATGTTAGCAGCATGTGTGACCTCTACTCATTAGATGACAGTAGTACCGGCCCCAGTTGTGGCAACCGAACATGTCTCCAGATATTGCTAGATGTCCCCTAGGTGCGAGGGGCAAAATTGCCCCTGGTTGAGAACTAGAATAACTTGGTTTATACAGTTATTACTACTCTAGATGGAGCAGTTATAGGAGGTTTCTCTGGAGAACCACAAATGACGAGAATAAGCCAGCCATGTTAGGAGAGTTCTAGATTGAGAGTAGGGCTGGCACAAAGTCACTGGAAGAGTGTGATGTGAAGGACTGAGGGCTGATGGAGGGAGTGGTCTTGGTGATCAGAGATGTAAGCAGTAACTGGGAGACTTATTAATGCACGCATGTGGAATCTATAAAAAGTGGTACAGATGAACCTGGTTCCAGAGCAGGAACAGAGACACAGACATAGAGAACGAATGAATGAACATATAGATACAGGGGGGAAGTGGAGGGTGGGACAACTGGAAGGTTAGGTTTGACATAAATACACTACTATGTGTAAGACAGATAGCTAGTAGGAACTTGCTATAAAGCACAGGGAGCTCTGCTCAGTGCTCTGTGATGACCTAGGTGGATGATGGGGGTTGAGTAGGTGAGAGGGAGGTCTGAGAGAGGGGATATATGTATACATATAGCTGATTCACTTTGTTGTACAGCAGAAAGTATCATAGCATTGTAAAGCAATTATATTCCAATTTAAAAAAACAGGATAAAGAAACTGTGTGTGATCCTCTGAAATACGATAAGGTACATAGTTCTCAGCTGGCTGGGCTTAATCCAGGGTACGGTTTGGAACACGTAAAGGACCATATGCATGACATATTTTTCACTCAGTCTAACATAAATTCTAATTCTCACTTGATCAACATTTCAAATAGTTTAAGTAAGTGAATTAAAAATTTTACTCCCTGGAAGCTGAACAGCCACATATAAATCAGTGAAGTTAAAACACACCCTCACATCATGCATAAAAATAAACTCAAAGTGGCCTAAAGTCTTAAATATAAAACACGACACCATAAAACTCCTAGAAGAGAACACAAGTAAAACATTCTCTGACATAAATCATACCAATGTTTTCTTAGATCTGTCTCCCATGGCAATAGAAATGAAAGCAAAATAAACAAAAGGAACGTAAACTTATAAGCTTTTTCACAGCACTAGAAACCATGAACAAAATGAAAGACAACCTATGGACTGAAAGAAAATATTTGCCAATGGTGTTCCCAACAAGGGCTTAATTTCCAAAATGTACAAACAGTTTATACAACTCAAAAACAAAAAAATAAACAAATCAATCTAAAAATGAGCAAAAGACCTAAATAGACCTTTCTCCAAAGAAGACATACAGATGGTCAATAGGCACATGAAAAGATGCTCATCATTGCTAATTACTGCTGCTGCTGCTTCTAGGTCGCTTCAGTCATGTCCGACTCTGTGCAACCCCACAGACGGCAGCCCACCAGGCTCCTCTGTCCCTGGGATTCTCCAGGCAAGAATACTGGAGTAGGTTGCCATTTCCTCCTCCAATGCACAAAAGTGAAAAGTGAAAGTGAAGTTGCTCAGTCGTGCCCAACTCTCAGCGACCCCATGGACTGCAGCCTACCAGGTTCCTCCATCAATGGGATTTTCCAGGCAGGAGTACTGGAGTGGGGTGCCATTGCCTTCTCCTGCTAATTACTAGAGAGATGCAAATCAACACTGCAATGAAGTGCCACCTCACACCAGTCAAAATGGCCATCATTAAAAAGTCTTCAAATACCAAGCTCTAGAGAGGATGTAGGAACCCTCCTACACTATTGGTGGGAGTGTGAACTGGTACAGTCATCATGGAAAACAGTGCAAAGCTTCCTCAAACAAACAAAAATAGGGTTGCCATATGATCCAGCAATCCTACTCCTGGGCATACATCTGGACAAAACTACAACTTGCAAAGATACATGCACCTCTATGTTAATAGCAGTACTATTCACAGTAGTCAAGACATGGAAACAATCTAAATGTCCATCGATGGATGGATAAAGATGTGATACATATATATAATGGAGTACTATTCAGCCATGAAAAAACAATGAAATAATGCCACTTACAGCAACATGGATGGACCTAGAGACTATCGTATTAAGCCAAGTCAGAAAGAGAAAGACAAATATGATATGTTATCACGTATATGTATAATTTAAATTTGACACAAACGAACCTATCTATGAAACAGAAACAGACTCATGAATATAGAGAACAGACCAGTCGTTGCCAAGGGGGAGAGAGGGTGTAGGAGGGATGGATTGGGAGTTTTGGATTAGCAGATGCAAACTCTTATATACAGAATGGATAAACAAGAAGGGCCTACTGTAACACAGGGAACTGTATTCAATATCCCATGATAAACCATAATAGAAAATACAAAAAAGAATGTATATACATGTATAACTGAATCACTCTACTATACAGTAGTTAACACTATAAATCAACCCTATCAATTAACTATATTTCAATAAAATAAATTTAAAATTTAAAAAAAAAAAAACCACTCCCAGCCATTACCTAGAACCAAACTCTCTATGTCAACAATTTAAAAAAGCCACATCCTTTAGCCAACAGTTAAAATGAAGGGAAAATATTTTAATTTCCTCCATTGATATAGCCTGGATTTCTACAAAGGGTGACCTAATCCTAGAGTGACTTTTTGAAAGCCTTTATCTTAAAGGAACTCTCATAAGTATCTTGAAAACAAATCCTCCAATGCACTGGAGGCATACCAAACTGATTCTGTACGTATATATAACTCAGCCCACTTTTCAGAACCTAAGCTTCCATCACTCTCCAATTAAGCCAGTTATGTTGCCTAGGTTCTCTTTGCTTCTTCAGGTCCACTTTCCAACGTGTTCTACCTTGCTTTTCTCCCTGGAAGGCTCCCTCCCTTCACTCTCTAAATTCCACTTGGTTTTGACCCATGAGGGCCACTGGAGGGAGATCAGAGGAGGAAGGAAGGAGGCCTCCTTCTTCCAGAATGCCTCAGGCTGACCATGCCCTGCTCCTTGTAGAATGGCCCTTTCTACAGAATGCCTCAGGCTGACCATGCCCTGCTCCTTGTAGAATGGCCCTTTCTACCCAAAGTTCTCATTCTGGGTCTGGGACTCACCGCTTCCCCTCACTCCTGAGGCCCAGGAACAACAACAGCTGTTCTGTTACTATTCCTGGGTTACCCCACGATTCTTTGTGAGTTCCTCAAAAGTTGCCACTGTCTTTGTAAATACTCCCTTTATTAAATATTTCTTCAATTATCTTTATTTGAATGTGTCATCTCTTTCCTGCTGAGTCCCTGAAACACTAGCACATTTTGCTTTCAAAAGACATGACTTCTTGTCTTCCTGAAAGCCATCAATTATCATGGAGGTCTTTCTTTCTGACCTCAGGTTTGACCTTTTGCCCATTTCAGCCAGAGAAGTACCTTGGATCCTTGGATTTCTCCTCAAGTTAGAAGCCAACACAGCACAAAAGGGCTCCTCTGTGGGTGTTTCTCCCACGAGACAGCTGGGTTGTATCACCTCATCTTAGTGCTCGTGGTTTTCTCTCACTATAAAATTCCTCACCACAAAATACCACATCTGGGACTTACCTAGTGGTCCAGTGGCTAAGACTCCTCGCCCCTAATGCAGGGGGCCCAAGTTTGATCCCTGGTCAGGGAATTAGATTCTACATGCCAGCTACTAAGAGTTATTAGCATGTCACAACTAAAGATCCTGTGTTCCACAACTAAGATCCAGTGCAGCCAAATAAATAGAATATTAAATATATATATATATATATATATATATATATATATGTATGTATGTACAGATACAGATATTTACACCAAGGGGTCTGATTCTCTCGCCTCCCTCTGGCCTCCAGCCACTGGAGTTGGTGCCACACCTCACAGATGAGAAGCAGCTCACTGACACGACAGTGGCCATGATGGATTTGCTGAGGCAGGAAATAAGTGCTCAAGTGTGAAAAGAGCCCAGTAACTGATCACATGACAGTGTGAAAAGTCAGAGGTGAGTTCTGACTCAGTTATCCTCAAAATCTCCCTTTGGAAACTTTGGCTCTTGAACTTGAACCTTTCCATGGGACAACAGGAGAATAGGAATAAATACATCAATCTATAGAAATTGAATCTATAGAAAAAGGTTACTCTTTGTCTCATTTGACAAGCACTGAGCTAGAAGGGAGAAGACTTAAGTTCAAGTCTCAACTTTACCATTTTCTCATTTCTGGATGACATTAAACAGCTCACTTATTGAATCAGTTTTTTTTTGTCTATGAAATTGGGATAATAAAACTTGCCATGTCTATTGCAAATGGAAACTGGATGGACTAAAGAAAATATATTTGTTTATCTGCCAGCACTTATTGGAAGTCTACTCTGGGAAGGGCTGGCCAGAAGTGCAGAGGTGGCTGGGGCAGAAGTGGAATGGAGGTGGGGGAGACACCAAAATAACTAAAAAAAAAAAAAAAAGAGAGAGAGAGACTAAGGCCTGAATGAAGTGCCAATTTAAATGACATTAAATGACACGTAATTATCACCACCAGGTCACCAAATATAACACACCAAATGATAAAATATAATTACAAAAATAAATGAACAGAGTCAGTGCCAAGTTTGGTCTTCCAGGTTTGGTTCAGGGCAAAACCAGAAAACAGTGAATAAACAAGGGAACACTGTAGTTTACAGAGTATCAATTTACCTTGGAGAAAAGGCAAATGTTTAGAACTGGGATAGAGCCCATTCAAACAGCAAGACCTAGAGAGGAGGCAGTATGCGCTCAAAGAGCCTGATTCTTCTGAAAGCCCAAACAGATCATTAACCAGCCTTGAGAGAGAGTGGACGGATTATTCCTTTTCCCGTTTTTCATTTTCAACATTTACATGGGTGTAAGACCCAATGTACTAACTTCTCAACCAGAAGTCATAGACAGAAAATGTTGATTTCAGAAGGTCTCATGAAAAAAATGTAAAAAGATCTAATGGTGTCACTCAAAAGGAGAAAGACAAATTCTTTCCCATAGTCTTGTTAGGGAAAAAAGGGCCCCAAATCACTAGTTTAAAAAGAAAAAAGAAAGCACAGAGATCACCGTAAGAAGCAGGTCATGGGGAATATGAAATATATTGTATTTAAAAGGTCTTTATTTTAAAAAGTGAAAGTCGCTCAGTCGTGTCTGACTCTTTGCGACCCCATGGACTATAGAGTCCATGGAATTCTCCAGGCCAGAATACTGGAGTGGGTTGCCTTTCCCTTCACCAGGGGATCTTCCCAACCCAGGGATCAAACCAGGTCTCCCACATTGCAGACAGATTCTTTATCAGCTGAGCCACAAGAGAAGCCAAAGAATACTGAAGTGGGTGGCCTCTCCCTTCTCCAGTGGATCTTCCTGACCCAGGAATCAAACCACGGTCTCCTGAATTGCAGGCAGATTCTTTACCAACTGAGCTATCAGGGAAGTCCTTTTCTTATTTTAGGGAGTATCAAATAACTCACCTTGCAGGACTAGGAGACAATGGGATTGACAAACACACTACTATGTATTAATATAAATAGATAATAAGAACCTACTACACAACGGAGGGATCTCTACTCAATACTCTGTTATATATGGGGAAAAGAATCTAAAGCATGGATACATGTATAATTGATTCACTTTGCTATACACCTGAAACTAACATTAACACTGTAAACCAACTATACCCCAAACTGAAAGATACAGCTCCATAAATATAAGGATTAGGTTACTTCTAAACACTGTTTCAAAAGGACACGTGACAACAGCTCCCTCTCTTTTCCATCCCTCTCCCCGCTTTCTCACCCACTGCCCTCTGCTGCATTAATCTACAAAAGACTCAGCAAGTATTACCAGCTTTCCTAGTCTTCTTGAAAATTATTTCCTTTTATCATCCCACACAGCTATATCCTTGCCCCACACCTATAGAAAGCCAACAGAGTTGTATAACAATCATCCCATTTTTACATAATTCCAATGGTGAATTTACAAACGTTCCATCCTTAGTTCCATGCTCTTAGTATATAGTTCAGATTCCTGAATATAACCTCTGATAATGCTAGGTGGCAAGTTGGACAGGCTACAGTGCCCAGTTGTTTGGTCAAACACCAGTCCAGATGTTGCTGTGAAGATATTTTTTAGATATGATCAACACTGAAGTCAGTAGACTTTGAGTAAGGGAGATTACCCTCTGGAATGGGGGTGGGCCTCATCTAATCAGTTGAAGGCCTTAAGAGCAAAGTCTGAAGTTTCCTAAAAAAAGAGGAACGCTCTTCAGATCTACCACAAAGAGACTCTGCCTAAGTTTCCAACCTGCTGGCCTACAGAATTCTGACTCAAGACTGCAACAACTCTTGCCTGAATTTCTAGCCTGTTAGCCTGACCTACAGAATTCAGACTTGTCAGCCTCTAAAACAGTATGAACCAATTCCAATTCCTTAAAACAATTTCCCCTCCCTCTCTTCTCCCTTTCTCATACATATATATTGCTCCTATAGGTTCTGTTTCTCTGGAGAACACTAATACCATTTACCCTTTCTTCACATGACATTCTTGCAACCACACCTTCCTTAAAATAAACATATACATGGTTCTTTTCTTTAAGAAAAGCCCGTGTGCCACAGATTACTCTGCAGATGCTCTGTGTGGCCACACAGGAAAGATCAGGCATATGCCTCACTCTCAGGGGAACTGGCGTGCAATCCTGGGTGGGTCTACAGCTGGAAGATGACCAAGCTGTTGGCAAACGCCTCTGGGAAAATGAATCCTAGGGACTAGAACACAATGGTGAAGATATCAAGGGAGACTTTTATTTCCCAGCACTCACAATAAGTTTTGTTAACAAGAGACAGTAGGTGGGGTATGATGAGAAAACGTATCTTTCCAATGCTCCCTCAGATTCTGAAAATATGGTTTACTGCTCTCCAAACAGTGTGGGAGCTCAGAGAGGGTGTGGCTGGGTGATGTGAGGGCAAGAAGTCAGTTTGCAGTTGGTATATCATCTTACGTATACTATCAGCCTACTTTTGTTTTTGAAGATCAGGTTTTAATAAATTTTTTTCTAGATAGTCTTGGTTTTGGCCTATGATTAGATGATGCATCAGACATCTCCAGGTTTTTGGTGTGAAAAATATGGCTATCTTCTCATTGTTTCTGTGATCGCCTTCCAGTCTCCAGATTTCCTTTATGCTGCTCTCCCCCAGTTAACTCAGTAGCCTCTCACCCATTTCTTCACCCTTTCAGACTATGACCTTCCTTTAATGCCTGTCTCAAATTGCGACTGCAACATGACTTCTGCAGGTCTTTTGCATTTTGCTTCCATGGGCTCCTTCTCTTACTAAAACAAAACAAAACCCTAAAACTTTGTTTCACAACTGCATTTGTATAAAGAAATATAATCCACACCAGAATATAAATCACATAGGAATACAATCACTTTTTCTTTTGATTTGAAAAGAAAGTTAAAAACTTCTCATGGGCCTTTTAAAGTGTCATGAGTCCTGGGCACCCTGCCTCCTGATGTAGCTGGATAATAAGCCATCCTTTTTCCTCCTCCATAAAAGTATTCTACACAATTAACACATATATATATATGAAGTCTAAAAAATAGTACTGATAAACCTGGAGATGCAGATGTAGAGAAAAGACTTGTGGACCCAGTGGGGAAAGGAGAGGGTGGCGCCCATGGAGAGAGGAGCACTGACATTAATACACTACCATGTGTAAAACAGCTAGCTAGTGGGAAGAGCTGCACAGCACAGGGGGCTCAGCTCTGCGCTCTGTGATGACCTAGACAGATGGGATGGGTTGAGGGGGCTGCGAGGGAGGCTCAAGCGGGAGGGGATTTATGTACACATATAGCTGATTCACGTTGTATCACAACACTGTAAATAAATTATCCTCCAATTAAAAAAAAAAGTATCTACACAAATGCCTCTCTCTTAATTTACTAGCATTAACACATACTCCAGACATAAAGAGGCTCTTTCAAATCCTTGCTTCTTCACTTTTTAACTATAAACCAGAAAAGCAATTCAAACTTCCTAAACATCAGTTTCCTCCCTTGTGTAATCCTTACCTCATGCAGTTGCCATGGTAACATGTGACTCTGCATATACAATCCTTAGAACCTGGTCCAGGGCAAATATCCATAACTGGTAGCTAATTATATTTAAACAGACATTGGCCATCAACTATCTTGATTTAAATATCACACTATTATCTACCTTTTCATTTATGTTGGACTCTTTTATCAAATAACTCCTAGAGGGATGTGACTAAGTTTCAGACCAGCAGTTCTCAAACTACTGTGCATCAGAATGCCCTGGAGGAGGTATTGAGACAGAGGAGTGAAGTTCCTGATTGAGGAGGTAATATACCTTCCTAGCAAGTACTAGATGATGCTAGGGCCTGCTGGTTTTAGGGCCCCATTTAGAAAACCACTGTTGTAGATAATTCTACATCCTTCCAAAATCTAGCACAGAGAAAAGCTTTCAAATACTTCAGAGTAAATTATTTAGGTAAAAGGGGAAACAAATGCCAGTGGGAAAATCTGTCCCCTTCCCCAATTGTGAGAAAATGTTCATTCCTGCAGGGGCTGAGCAGAAAGAGATGAGCAAAGAAATCTCATTAAAAGGGGAAAGTGGCACCACTGAACACTATCATCTGCTGGATTTCAGCAGCATGTGCAAAATGCAGACAAGAAGCCAAACAATAGCTCAGCCAACTCAAGGCTGCCTGTGTTCTGAGCTCAATCTATAACAATGCCAGCAGGGCCGCTGGGATCCATCTGCTACTCTCTTTCTGATAACGGGATCTTAGGTCTCTCTGGAAGGAAACAGCTTGACAGGAAGAAAGAAAGATTAGGCCAACTGAAAATGTCTGGATTTATGAAGCTGCACTTGAACAGGGCACAGCTTTTAACTCTTGATAGCACTTTGCTAACCTTCAACATTCCTCCACTGTTCTTTCTGATTTCTCTGTTCCTTTCATGGAGAAATGTGAATGTCAAAGTTCTCTGGACATTTTCTATTGATACACAAATTAAAGTTGCAGGATTCAGTATTGAAGGAAGACTTGAGATCCTCCAGCCCAATCCACCAATTTTATGGATGAGGAAACTTAAATCTAGGGTTAATTAAAACACGTAAGTGGTAGAGCCAGGCTGAAATCCAGCTGCCTTAACATGCAGAGGGCATATGGGTGTATAAAGTCCTTTATGCTCCTAAAATAAGTAGGAGAAAGATACCTAAATGTCCATCAGCAGAGGAATGGATAAAGAAGATGTAGTACACACAGACAATGGAATATTACTCAGCTATTAAAGAATAATGTCATTTGCAGCAACATGGATGGACCTAGAGATTATCATATGAAGTGAGGTAAGTCAGAAAAGACAGATATCATATAGTATCACTTATATGTGAAATCTAAAAATAAATTATATAAATGAACTTATTTACAAAGCAGAAACCAACACACAAACTTCAATAACAAACTTATGGCTACCAAAGGGGAAACATTGTGGGGGAAGAAATTAGAAGTTTGGGATTAACATATACATGCTGCTGCTGCTGCTAAGTCGCTTCAGTCATGTCCGACTCTGGGTGACCCCATAGACGGCAGCCCACCAGGCTCCCCCGTCCCTGGGATTCTCCAGGCAAGAACACTGGAGTGGGTTGCCATTTCCTTCTCCAATGCATGAAAGTGAAAAGTGAAAGTGAAGTCGCTCAGTTGTGTCCAACTCTTAGCGACCCCATGGACTGCAACCTACCAGGCTCCTCCATCCATGGGATTTTCCAGGCAAGAGTACGGAGTGGGGTGCCATTGCCTTCTCCGCATATACATGCTACTGTATATAAAAACAGATAATCAACAAGGACTACTGTATAGCACAAGAAACTCTACTCAATACTCTGTAATGGCCTATATGGGAAAAGAATCTGGAAAAGAATGGATTTATGTGTATATATAAGTGGATCATTTTGCATACAACTGAAACTAACATAACACTGTAAGTCAACTGTACTCCAATATAAGCTAAAAATTAAACTTAAAAAAAAAAAAAGAGTAAGAAAAAGGTACTTTTTTCTCCACTACTTTAAGGAGGAAACTTGTAACTTAAGATACTTTTCACAACATGTCCTTTTGTCCCTGGAAGCAGGGGTGCTTTATCAGAGCAAGTGAAGAGAAATGAACCACTCTACACAGTTTTAGCAGGGCCTGAAAACTTGAGAGCAAGAACGATGTCCACTGGCTACCCAGAAACTTGGCCAGAGCAGACTCTCAAAATCCAAACAGCAAATGAATGAATGAATTACTGGTTTGATGGTTATTTGCTAATTTTCAGTCAATTAAGGAATGCATGTTTCACATTAAGATTTTAAGCCTGCTATGGAGTCTCCTCATTCCCTGTTAGTAAGTTAGATACTCACATAAAAACAGAATCACCTTTTCTATATGACAGGCAGTGTGTCTGCTGGAAAACACAGGTTTTGGAGGTGGAAAACTGAATCTCAGAGCGCCCACTCTGGTTACTTAATTCTCGGCAAGTTATAGAAACTTTCTGAGCCCCAACTCCCCACCCTCCACCAGTATGTATAAAAATTTAAACCTACCACTTCAGGGTTGTTGTAAGAATTAAGTAAGATAATGTGTGCAAACTGCCTTGCACTATGAATAAATGTGTATCTATCCCCCTTCAGTACCAATTAACTATTTAAAAGTAAAACAGGTATTGAGTAGATGAAGGAAGTTAGGTAAGTTAGATGAAATCATAAAGGTAAGTGTAAGACTGTGGATGGAAACTAAAGTGCCTTTTTTGGCTGAAAATGTACACAAATCTCATTATCATTATGGTTATCTAGCAGCTGCTTTGACTGATGTTATGCTTTGCAATACATGTAAGCAAAGCTCCTATCATCTAGATATTCTTCATACTCCATAATCCCTCACAGGTTCCCCAGTCTCTAACAAAAGAGTTTCCAGGAAAAAAAAAAAAAAATGTTTTTTGCTTACCCGTTTGGTCTTGGTTTCCTTGTTCTGGGCTCAAGAAACTCTGTCTCCTCCTCCATTTCCATTTCAGGGATTATGTTTTGTGGTGAAAGCATTTCCCATTCATTGTCATGGGCGACAGGCTGCAACATAACTGCATCAGGGCCAGCTCTGCCTCGGCTCTTGCTCCTCCGTGATTGGCTGCCCAGATCAGAGGCTTCCCCTAGTGCTAAAGATTCTAGAGGCTTCATTTCTTCCAGAATCTGTATTTGGGGGCTCTGGCCCAAGCTGTGATCAGAGGCTGGCTCCACACCCTCACCAGACCATCCAGGTCCTGAGTCCATGGTCTCTGATGATGGATCACTAACCTCACTACGGCCCAAGACCATCCAACTCTGGTCTTGCCCAGGGCTTTCAAAAGATGATCTCTTATCATCTTTGGAAGACATTCTCTCTGTAGATAGATGATTTCTTTCATTTAAGGAAGCTGGTTGACCTGTGTCCGGGGAGCTGGCTAACTGAGTTTCTGGCAGCCCTTTTTCCTCAGCATCTACGCGAAGCTCTTCTAATTCCGATGTGATTTCTCTAGCTTCACAGGCCTCTGGCTCTGGCAGTGAATTTTCTTCATGGTTTACAAGTATGTAATCCATATGCAATGCATGACGATCTTCTTTCTTCTCAGTGTTCCTTTCCTCCCCATGTTCTGATTTTACCTGCTCAGGCTCTTCAGTAGGAATTATTTTTTCTTCTTCCAACTCTAATATTCCCTCACTGGCACCTAGAAGTGAAAAATGAAGGTGAGAAGGAGAGAACAAGGCTTCATTAACACATTATGTGACTTGTGATCTTTGCAAATGATCTATCTAAAGAGAGAGAGTTTAAAAAATACTTTTATTTTGTAGAGCTGTTTAATTTGCATGCACTCTCAAGGATAGTTATTACATAAGCAGTAGATATTACTGCAGTAAGTCAAGACTTGGTTAAGCATGTACTGCAAATGTATGTACTTCCTACCAACATTGGTAGGAAGAGTGCATTTTACAAATGCATTAATTGAATGAAAGTGCAATTTCTCAAGCGTGGAGGAATGAAAGGCTTCTTACCACTTGGTGGTCCTATATCTCCACCTGCTGGTGAATCTGAATGATCTGTTTCTACTTCCCAGTCAATGTGTGATGGAGACAACTCAGGGTTGGCATCGATTCCGACAGGCAAAGGAACTGACTCAGGGTCTTCGTGAATGTGCAGTACAACTGGCTGGCCTTCAGGCTGTCTGTCTGTGGTCTCAGCATGGTTTTCCTGGTTTCTTTCATCAGGAAGGGCAGAAAGCAGTATCTCTGCTGCTTCGCTCCCCAGAGACTCATCCTCTGGAGTCCCAGATTCCTCTGTGGTTTTGATGCCAGGAGTAGGTTCCGTGAGATAGGACAAATCAAAGGGAGGTGTGTAAGGTGCCAACTCATGCTTCAGGGTGTCTTCTTCCAAGGGAGGCTCACCACCATAGACAAAGTGTTCAGGCTCTTTCATTAAGTCTTCATCAATATTCTGGCCCATGACATCATACTCAAAGTCACCCCACGAGGCTTCAGATGAACAGATATCTTGCTTCCCTGTCTCCACATCAAATGGCGTTTCAGGAATGCCTTCTGATAACGTCAACTTACTCATGTCATCTATTGTTCCCGTGGACGTGTTGAGACCCGAGGCATCGCTGAGACTGTGGTCGAAGGCAGCTTCACTGACATCCAGACAAGTGTCCGAGGCTAGCAAAGCATCAGGAACCGTGGCAGGATTCTCAGTAACAGAGGGCTGCTCATGGTCCAACAAGTCCCCTGCATCGGTCTGCCTCTGAGGAAGAAAGTCTTCTGATATCGAAGACCTACTGTCGTCCACAGTTGGCTCTTGGTAAGTTACACAAACACCAGTTTCCACATTTTCAATCATTGAGATTGTTCTGTCAAGAGGTTCCAAAATTGGTGCCATATCTGGGTTGGGTCCTTGTTCTGATGCTTTTAAGCCTGTATTGTTTTCACCATTAATTTCAGAAGGTTCAGGAAAACACTCGCGAGAGGAAGGCTGAGATGAGTCATTTGTGTTTGTCTGCTCGCTGACTGGAGGCAGTGGAATGACATTTTCAGAGGACAATTCTGAAGTATAAGGGACAAATTCCTGCCCAGGCTCCTGTCTGGATTCTTCATCTATCTCTGGCTCGGTGAGATATAACTCACTGGCTTCCCTTTCAGGTCCCAGCCCAGCATCAATGTGCTGCTTCGTCTCTGGCTTTACTTCATAATCATGACAAACATCAGGGCTGTTGGAAGCCTGGGAATTGCTGTCGTGGTCACAGTGAGTCAGTATATCAGGATTCTCACCATCTGTCTTCACACTGAAGGGCTGTTTCACACCCATCCACAAGTCGGGCGAAGCTGAGGCCAGGTGCCCACCCTCTTGGAAGTTGCCGTGTAAAATATCTGGAACAAACGTGCCCTGGGGGCCCTCAGTAGGGGTAGAGTCACTCCATTCAGAGCCTGACTTGTTCATCATCCGGGCGGGAGAACTGACAGCAGGGAAATCTTCAGAGGTCATGTTTGAATTTGTCATTTCACTTGGGTGTGATTTTTCTTCTTCCCACCAATTTGTTTCTTGACACTCAGTTGTTGCTACACCAGATACAATGCGTCCATTTTCATCTGCGTAAGTACAAGACGAGTCTGGCTGGTCCCAGGCAGACAGCACTGAATTCTGACACTGTTCTTGCGTAGGCACTTCAGAGGAGAGTTCGTCACCGGCAGAAGACATGAAGGTTTGTTCTCTGGAATCTGTGTCTTTAATTTGTTCCAATATTACAAGTTGGTTAAGCTGATCAGCTTCTGGGTCTGGCTGCCTTGGTTGAATGTTCCAAAGCTGCTCGTGGGCATTCTCCCCATTATGATCTAGAAAGGGTGACTGATGGTTATCATCAAAAGGATTGGTACCAGGCAGTGCCAGGGATTCAGTATCACCCTGAATGGGCACTCCCCAAGGACCCATGTTTTCGCACACTGAGGAATTCATTTCTAGCACAGCACTTGAGTTAGATAATTCCCCTTCAAATGCACTCTCGATTGGTCGCCCTTCCTGTAGGGAGGCCTTCCACCACTCTGTGCTCTCAGTTGAGAAGTCAGCCATTTCCAATTTAGAGTAATTTTCATTATTTGGTTCAGCTTTGGGAGATATTTGCCATATGACATCCCCTGTCCTCCCTGTTTCTGGAGAAGACCTTGTCTCCTTATCGACTGCTGTTACCTGTAATTCAGTCTCCCTTACTGGTGAGAAATGCCAGTGATCAGGGCTGCTTTGTTGATCATCACAGGATGGATTTGACTTATTCTCATTCTCTGCTTGCTCTGGACTGCCTCTATAGACAGAACATTGCTCAGATTCAGGATCTGCTGCAGCCAAGGACTTATTAGATTTATTTAATGAATCCCAAGCTCTGAGTTCACTCGGAGCCACTTGACAAGTATCTGAATGGATCTCTTTCTCCACTGACTCTTCATAGCCTTCACCATCATCATCAGAACCTGAGCTTGTTGAAATGAAGCTGGTGTCCTCTGGCTGTACAGTTTCAGGAAGATCACGTTCACTTTTCTCCTGATGGCTGACCACTAGCTTTCTTTCCTGATACGCATCTGAATATTCAGAATATCTACCTGTTTCTGGGCTGGATAAAGAAGAAAAGGAATCACCATCTATTGAGTCACCCCAAAACTCTAAAAATTTAGGAACCTTGTGATCTAAGCTCCTTTCAAACCTGTCCATTCTGTTTTTCTCCAAATCCTGCATTTCAGCAACTACTTCTACATGACCATCAGTAGTCATTAGTTCAGATTCTTGGCGATTCTGTGTACTCCAATCATTTCGATTTTCCTTCTGATGCCCAGTATTGAGTCCTTGGTCCCAGGAAGGCAGTGTAGCCGAAGAATCATTTATGTCAGGACTGGATGCACTTGAAAGTGTATACTCACTAGAAATACTATCTCTGTCATCATTTCCTGATAAATTGGCTCTGGGAGGGCTGTTTTCAGTATTCCTAACTTCAAGATTCATAGTTGTCTCAGAACTTGCACCACTGACCAGCACATCACTGTCTTTAGGGCCATCCCAAGAGTCAAGGCCTTGGGGACATTCATCAGGTGGCTCTTGGTTAATTTTCTCTGGCTCCAGAATGTCACATTCTTCAGATTTCTCCACATCCACTTGAGGCAGAGACACACTTTTTGTGGAATTCAGCCTATCTGGAATTTCAGTAGTTTCGCTTGAATTTCTTCTGGGGCTTATGAGGTGCTCTTCACACATCTCTCTTGCTGGCAAGTGATCTTCGGACACCTCTGTTTGCACATCACAGGGGTCTGGAGTGTAAGACCCCTTCTCCTGCTCTAATACTTCCTGGGGTTCCTTGGTCTGAGGACTGGAAGTCACTGAAAAATTTATGATTTTGCCTGGTTCATTGGAGATTTCTTGATGATCAGATGCAGCTGGGGATGGGCATTCCTGGCTACCTTGCCCTTTTCCAGAAGGTTCTGAGGCTCCATCCATTAGCTCATCACTGGAATGCTCCCTATCAGCAGCTCCGTGGAATTCCTTCTCACTTTCCTTTTGCCCATAGCTAAGACCCTTCCAGGGATCTGAGCATGCAAAATGCTCTGGATTCTCAAGTCTGGTCACCAAATATGCCGTATCACTTGGCAGGGTTCCTCTGCATGTGTCCTGCTTGTCAGGATCGATTGTTTCAGACTCACTGGCTTCAGAGGCTTCCAGCACGTCTGCAATGTGACTATCCTGAATTTTTTCTAATGAGCTGGTTGTTTCAGGAGGTGATCTGCTCTGTTCTGTATCTGTAGCATACGATGGGCTAGGTAATATTAATGATGACATGGCATTATCTCTCATGACAGAATCCCAAATACTATTCGCAATCAGCTGCCCACTTTTCTCATTCAGCACGTGGTATTCATCAGGAGCCACGTCCAGGCTGTGCTCAGAAGAGGCAGGGAGTTCCCAGTCTGCCTGATTTGCCTCCTGATACTCCACGCCCCAGGGTTCTACCTGTCTCACTGAAAATCGGGTTTCAGGTTCGCTACCTTCCGCCATGTACCCTTGTGCCTGACCTTCACCAGTGATGGCCACGCCCGCACTGCAGTCATCCCAGTCCAAGTCATTGTCCATATCCGAGATGGTTGCAGTAGACTGAGTGTCCTCCAGGATCACTCTGTTCCACGTGTCGAGGTTGTCAGGGGCTGCCTGCCGGGCGTCAGCACTGCTGTGCAGAAGTGTGAGCTGTCGGTTCGTCTCGTTGTACAGCTGCATCATGCTGGGGTCGTCATAACTGGACTGGCTGCTTTCCCCCGTGTCATCCTCAAGGGAGACATTCTGATCGTCCGTGGGCTCTACTTGGAGTAGATCTTTATCTGGGCTGTGGGTGGCATTTATTTCTGCGCCACCATCTGCCTGAGATGAAGCCCACATTTCCAGGTTCCCAGGACCTGAACTCATTTGATTTCTTGGTGGCTGCTGCGGGGACTGAGGAGGCATGTCAGCGCCCCCTGCAGTACAGTTAGCATCTTGTGACTCAAAACCCTCCTCTTTAGTGAGTGGCTTGTCTTTGGTTTCTTTCTCCTCTTTGGCCAATGTTGGTGAAGTATAAGAGTCAGAGGTGGAGTAGTTGGTATCTAAGGGGGAGGGCATTGAGTCTTCCCTGACGTTGGATGCACTGTAGTCAGAACATTTATAGGATAAGAAGGAGTCCTCCCAAGGTGCTGGGACATCTGAACCTCCTTCCTTGTTACTCTCCTCGAAAAGATTCCAAGAATCTACATTTTTGTACATTTTGCCCCTAATTGTTGGGTCCACCACACTGTTCTGATGGTCCTTTGCTGGTTTAGAACTATTCCATGGATGATCCAGATCAGATGTGGGATTTCCAGATATGAGAATATCATCCCTGGGGTCATGGTTCTTCTTGCCCCAGATTTCTTGAACCGCTTCATTATTGGCTTCAGTGGGTGAACTGTCCACGAGGTCTTCTGAAGGGAAAGCGATCCCACTTTTGGCCATGGCCCACTCGTTTGGGTCTCTCACAGAAGGTGTCTCGCTACTCGTTGGGTGCAGATTCCAAGTATTTTTCAAAGCTTTGGCATCACCTTCTTCACCAAATGCACTCCAGGCTGGGAATGACGCTGCAGCAGCTGGTTCCTCATTCTCTGTGGGGTTTCCCCACGGCTCAGGCATGGCTGTGGGAGAGCGGTCAGAACGCCACAGGGCAGCGAAGTCTTCTATCAGGTGGTTTGTTCCGTGAGGAGAAACATTGAGCAAACATGATTTCTCAGGGGGCATGTCCTGAAACTGGAAGTTTTTCTCATCTGAGTCTTGAATATTCTTGTTGCCCAGCCCAGGCTGACCAAATTCTGACTCCCAGGGACTTGACTTTGGGAAGTCAAGATTCTTGGGAAATATAGAGTCTGAGGCTCTCCTATCAGCTGGGCTTGGCTTATGATCTTTCCAGGACTCAGGGCTCTGGAAGACAGATTCCTGCTTGCTGGAACTCCATGCATCCACGATATTTTTAGAGTCGATTTCCAAACCATCCCACCAGCTGCTGCATCGTGCCCGGGTTAGAGGTGGCCCTGGGTGGCCTGTGTTGACTGTCTTGGGGGTCACGTCTTCTGAATAGAGCAGAGCTGGTTCTTCAGTGGATGGTGAGCTTTCCACAAAGCTATTCATAGGTGTTGGTGGGATCCTCTTTCCAACAGTTTTTAGACTTTCTGGAGAAGGAGATTCATCTTGCATAAAACCTGTCAGGCTCAAATTTCTTTCAGAATCACCCCCGGGACTTTCTTGTCTCTGGACAAACTCCTCATCAAATTCCACGAGGCTCTCTTTGCCAGCCCCTGACAAGAGAGAACTGGATGAATAATTAGGCATGTCCATCCCCCTCCTGTCAAGTTCTTTAGACCCCATGGTGAGCTGTCCTTCTGAGGAATCGCTGTTGGGGAAGAAGTCATCTGTTGGGGAGTAGTCAGCAGAATGGGAGGATGGTTGAGACTGCCCAGAAACCCTGGGTGCTGGGTCAAAGTTGAAAAGGTCGAATGATTGACCATGTTCTCCAGAGCGGGCATGCTCCTCCGCTACTGCTCCTTCGGGGATGGGACTGTAGGAGTCAAACCCTGGGAGGAGGCTGTGGTGAGGCCCTGCCCCTTCTCCCACAGGGCTGTCATCACTGAGGAACACGGAGCTCTCCTTGGATGAGCGGCTGCTCCTGATGGTGGCCAGCCCACTGTCTGGGCTCACCAGGTCCGCATTGACATCCACCTGGGCCTGGTTAGAATCACCGAGATCGGGAGGATTTTCCATGAAATTCACAGAGCTGGGCTGTGGCTCTACATCAGAACCATACAACTCCATAATCCCTGAAGATCCCTGGGAGAGTGGGGCACTGCCTGCCACCGCTTCTGTGGAGGATGTCCGGCTGTTGGAGGCCATCTCAGGACACCTCCTGTTGATGACTTCCTTGACAAGGAGAACCACCTGATCACAAGTCACCGAAGGGTTCTCCTGCTGGTACACCAGGATCTCATCACAGCCACACTCAAAGGGTTCCAGCTCCAGGCAAGGGTTCTGGCACTCTTCCAGTTCACAGCAGATCTGTAGGGGAGGAACAGGGATTTGTGTGAGCACTCAGGTTCTATTTGCCCTTTGCAATTTGTCTTTCTTAATTTTTTGTAATATAAAATTAATCTGTGTTCATCTGTCTAGAAAAAAAGACAGAACTGAGAATAGTAGAATGAAAAACACACCAAATTCCACTTAATTTACCACCACATTCTCTAATCCAACCAAACTGGCTTTTTGTTGAACCCCAAATCCAGTTGCTCAGTTTTGCTGGCTCTAAAAAGTTATAGGTAAAGAGAGATAAAACTACTTAAATCCTTTCCTCAGTATAACTTAATGCCATCATCCAACAGGAGCAAAATTCAGCTTTGCGAAAGGCAGAGATAATGCTAGTTGTAGACAAAACTGGGGGGAAAATATTGGACTAGGGAAAATGATGCAGAAGGAAGACTCCTGTTTGTCATAGGCAGCTGAGACCTGCTTTAAGGTAAAGGAGAAAGTAGGAAGAGGAAGCAGTTTCCAGGGGCAGCTTTCTCAACAGCACTCAGGCTCCAGCCTTCTCTTCCTGCCCCTGGAAGCACTGACACTGAGCCCAGGATAGACAGAGCTTCCGTGGAAAGTAGGGAGATGTGAGGCCAAAACTGCGCTGTAGCTCTATGACTTCCTGGGAAATGCTGAGGACATTTTGCACACTGGGCCTTTGAAATGGCCCCAGAGGATAAGTGGAGGTAATAACAACAAAAACAGTTATAAATACAGAGCTCACATAGACAATAATAATAATAATAATTAACATTCATTGACTGCTTTCATATGCCAGGCACAGTTCTAAGGATTTTATGTGCAATATCTCCTTTAATCCTCACAATAATTCTACAAGGTAGAAAATTTTCAAAAAATTATTTTTTATTCATTTTTGACTGTACTGGGTTTCCACTGCTGCTTGGGCTCTTTTCTAGTTGCAGCAACTGAGGGTACCCTTCATTGAGGTGTGTGGGCTTCTCATTGAGGTGGCTTCTCTTGTTACAAAGCAGGGGCTCTAGGCTTCAACAGTTGTGGCTCCCAGACTCAGGCACATTAGTTATGGCACAATAGGCTCATTTGCTCTGCAGCATGTGAAATCTTCCTGGATTAGGGATTGAACCTGGGTGTCTTGCACTGGCAGGTGGATACTTAACCACTGAGCCACCAGGGAAGCCCCGTAGTAGCCCTCTTGTTATCCCCATTTTTTCAGTGAGGAAATAGAGACACAGAAAGTTTAAATAATTTGACCAACAACACGCAGCTATCAATGGATGGAGCTACATTTTTTAACTCAGGCAACTGAGCTATAGAGGCTGACCATTAACCAACTGTGACCACATGGTCAAAGAAGGATTCCTCTAGAACAATCCTGACTTTGTGTTGCTTAAGATCTCAAGGAGATGTCTCTTAAGTGATAGATGGGGAGGGCTGGTGAGGAGAGAAAGAGTGGAGTCAACTCAAGGGCTTCTAATCCCTTCATCTATCTTCTACTTCTGTCTGTTTTAGATTAACCAATATTTAAATCAGTTTGCTACAAAAAGTGAGTTGAAACCACTGTTTTAGAGGCTTAGGAGACCTTAGTCCTGTCCCTAGGAAACCAGTGGCCAAAGATATAATAAAATTTTATTTATAAGACATAACAAAAGCTTTGAAACTGTGCAGAACAAAGTACTGAAAAAGCCACAGGCTGGTGATGCAATTCACAGATGGGTCAGAAGGGTATCAGATGCATCTGCAGCAAGAGAAGGGGGCTTGTTCACATTTGGACTTAAGGGCACAGAGAACCTGGAGAGTGTCAAGAAATGGATCTTTGGGGGGACAGAAAGTGAGGATGTTGAAAAGAAGGGAGTTGAGACTTAACCTCTAGCAATCTGTGAGTAGACCAGGTGTCTAAGCCATTAGTGAGGAAAGATAAGCGATGAAATGCTTCTATGTCTGTGTCATCCATATTATAATGAATTATGTATAGTCTCATATTAGTTATTAAATATGCCTGATTTGGTATATCACTGCCCTATTTTCATTGACTTTTTTTTTTTTTTTTTAAAGAATGTTGTTTTTTTAAAAAAATTTACTTATTTATTTTGGATGCACTGGGTCCTTGTTGCTGTGTGGGCTTTCTCTAGTTGTGGTGAGCAGGGGTACTACTCTTCATGGCAGTGCATGGGCTTCTCACTGTGTGGCTTCTCTTGCTGCAGAGCACAGGCTCTAGGTGTTTGGGTTTCAGTAACGGCAGCATGCAGCCGCAATAATTGTGGTTCGTGGGCTCTAGAATGTGGGCTCAGTAGCTGTAGCGCATGGGGGTCTTAGTTGCTCAATGGCACATGGAATCTTCTAAGACCAGGGATTAAACCCATGCCCCCTGCATTGACAGGCAGATTCTTATCCATTGCACCATCAGGGAAGTCCTAATTTTGTCTACTTCTTATATTACGAAAACGTTGGGTTAAAAGACTCAGCTCTCAACCAAGATGGTTTGACTGATTACCCAAACAGAATTTTATTATAGTACCTGAAGGAAAACTTTTTTTGAAAAATGTATGTTTTTCTCCGACATGTCCAAGGTATCCAAGGTATTTGATTAGTGGCTGTGTCAAAATACTAACTTTGATTAAAGCTTCAGATCAGTTATTAAGCATTGGGAACCAAACAGGTATTTAGTCAGGGAATAAATTTTGTTAGTTATTACCAGGTAGCAATCCTCAAAGCAAACAGCACCCAAAGGATGATGACTTTTATTTGGGTGAAAAAGATATGATCTTTCTCTTTATAGATTCAGCCAAGAAAAGAAATGGTTATGGGGCTCTTTTAAAGTCCCTATATGGGTGAAGGGAGTCAAAAGGTACAAACTTCCAGTTATAAATAAGTCACAGGGATGTCATGTACAGCTTGGTGACTATAGTTAACAACGCTGTATTGCATATTTGAAAGTTGCTAGGAAATGGCAACCCACTCCAGTATTCTTGCCTGGAGAGTCCCATGGACAGAGGAGCCTGGAGGGCTACTATCCATAGGGTTGCACAGAGTTGGACAGAACTAAAGGGATTTAGCTCGCGCACAAGAGAGTAGAGAGTAGTTCTCATTGTAAGAAAAAAAATTATATATTATAAAAAATATATAATTATATAAAAATATCTATATATATGATGGATGTTAACTAGACTTAATGTGGTGATCATTTTGCAACATATACAAGCACTGAATCATTATGTTGGACACTTGAAATTAATATTAGGCTATCTGTCAATTATACCTCAATTAAAAAATGAAAAAAAGCCAACATTTACCTCACTGCCAATTCTGGTTAGTAACAGAGCATAACAGCTAAAAACTTAAAAACTGAATTAAAGCACTTAAAACTAATTAATTAATTAGTTAATTAATTTATAGCATCAAAACTAAAAATTTGAGAAATAACTAGCCAAATGTGCAAAGTACCCCCAACATTTCTTCTTTTAAAGTAACATTTAAGCTACCATCAATTTATTTATTTATTTATTTTGGGCTGTGCTGGGTCTTCGCTGGGCATTCCTTTAGTTGCACCAAGCAGGGGTTACTCTCTAGTTGCGGTGCACGGGCTTCTCACTGTGGTGGTTTCTCCTGTTGTGGAGCACAGGCTCTAGAGCACATGGGCTCAGTAGTTGGAGCTTCCAGGCTCCAGAGCACAGGCTCAATAGTTGTAGCACATAGGCTTCGTTGCTCCCCTGCATGTGGGATCTTCCCAGATCAGGGATTGAACCAGTGTCTCCTGCATTGGCAGGTAGATTCTTTACCACTGAGCCACCAGGGAAACCCAGCCTCCAACATTTCTTAAAACTCAAATTCTAGGACCTTATCTCTTGGGCCAATTTCTCTAAGCCACCAGTCCATTGCCATCTTCTACCCCATGTTCTGAGAGCCAGCAGATGGGGATTCGTGAAATCGTTGGGTCAAGGAAGTTCTTACCTGACTGCACAGCTCTAGGTTCTCAGAGTACACAGCGATCTGTTGTCTGGGTTGCTGCTCCTCCGACAGGTAACTGGACAGGAGGATGAGGACATCAAAACCAAACTTGTCTGTGAATGCTTTCAAATCACTGGTGATATTGCTATGAAATGTACAGTTCTGAAACAACAGGCAATTTGATATTAACGTCAAGCTGCTCGGCTCTGGTGAATCATGCCACAAATTTGTCCAGTCTTAAGATGTATTACCAATGATACTTATTATTAGATACAAATGAAATAAATACTTTGCTTTGAGAAAGTTTGCAAATTTTTCATACTATGGCTTGAAATATACATTCCTTGTTTTGTTTTGTTTTCCTAAACCAAGAAAGGAAGGCATCGTTGCTGTTACCATTAAGAACAGTTTAGAGAGGAACAAATAGCTTACCATCTTTTCCCTAAAATGTTTGACTTTGTAAAACGTACTTTTCCTTTTATTGTTCACATGACATAGGAATGTCTGTAGAATATTATTACAACCCACTAGAAAAGTAGGAGGAAGTTATTGTTTTTTTCTGTAATTATTTTCTAATGATTATTAACTCCAAGCAGAATTCCTGAGGATATACTCAGCTGAGTTTACCAAATTCTTTTTATTCCAATGTTGAAATCTAGGAGATTTGTGTCAGGGATGTAATGTCAGATCTGCTTGCTCTTTCTATGTGATATCTAAAGAGGAATGAATAACTGGAAAAGGGACCCATCATCACAGAATATACCCAGACCTGTGGCTCACATCATCTGTGGGAATGTTCTGGCCTTTTTGAATTTTATTAACTACAATGAGACCTACTTTTTGTCTGCATGGTTATTTCTCTTTCTTAAAACAATACTGCTAAGTCGCTTCAGTCATGTCCGACTCTGTGCGATCCCATAGACGGCAGCCCACCAGGCTCCCCCGTCCCTGGGATTCTCCAGACAAAAACACTGGAGTGGGTTGCCATTTCCTTCTCCAATGCATGAAAAAGTGAAGTAGCTCAGTAGTGTCTGACTCCTAGCGACCCCATGGACTGCAGCCCACCAGGCTCCTCCGTCCATGGGATTTGCCAGGCAAGAGTACTGGAGTGGGTTGCCATTGCCTTCTCCCTAAAACAATACACTGAAGACCATATGTTACCCCCTAGCATAATGCCTGGCATATACTAGTTGCTCAAGAAAAGTTTGTTGAATGATTGGAATAAATAAACAGCTTTATTCATTCATTGGAATGAATAAACAGCTACATAATCCTTTATCATAGTGTGTGTATGTGTGTGTGTGTGTGTGTATATATATATACACATATATATAATATTAATAACACCTGTAAATGACAATCGCATAATCTTCACCTGATAATCCATAGCTCTACTCAATGAAAATCACCTTAATGTGCATTCAAGAGATATAAAGAATTCTGTTAATTTTTTCCTCATTACAAAGTCATCAGAATTATGCATGGCACTGGTAAAATATTAAAGCAGTACAGAAAAGCAGCCCATAGGAAGTGGAAATACCACACACCTCCACCTCAAATAAGAAGAGCTAAACAGTGCAGCACATACAGGTGCAGACTTTGTTCATGTCCAGATGAATGTTTGTATATGGTAGCTCTTTAACAGTTGTGGATTCAATATTCATAGCTTAGACTATTTACCAGCCACTTGAAATATCCAATAATACATGTACTCTGTAATTCTGCTGAGCTAAATGTCAAGGTTGATGAGGTCACCAAGAGAGAAAATGAGAAACCTGGTCATTGGGTGGACCCAACCCATCAGTGGCTTCCCTGCCTCTAGGAGCCTTGCTGTCTTCTCCTGTGGCCACTACTCTCATTAGCTATCTCATGAGGCTACTTTCACTTTTGGTTACAAGGAAGTGCACATGGGAATTCACAAAGATCTCAGGATATATTGCTGATGAATACAAAGGATCTATTGTATGGACCTGGTAATGAAATGTATGATGCTCAAATACAATAGCTATTGAAAGTATGCACACAGTCAGCTTTCATGCATTTAATTTATTGTCCAAGTGTCATAATAATAATCTTTAAATAAGTACTTCAAAAATTAATTCACTCACAAAAGTAGATTTTTAGAATGAAGTTTTTTTTAATTGGACCTTATACACAATGTGCATTCAATAGATAAAATTATTTCAAATCATTATTGGTGTTAACTATCAAGAATCTCAATGCTGAGCTTCTTGCTATTACGAATTGCAAAAAAAGATGAGGTCCTAAAGGAAAACAATAATGGACAACAACCATGTACATCTTATCTTCAGTGACTAAAGGCTTTGGCATAAAAAGACTTAGAATTTTCCTTTCAAAATATTTTTTTCATGATGTGCATAAACTCATTTCCCCCAACATATTTATAAACCCTTGAAAGAAGACACACCACTTCTAAAAGATTCTGACACATGATAGTACTTACCATGACACTTCTAGCTGGGTCCCTCACACAAGAGAAAGCAGGTTTTACTGGTACCTGAGTGCAAGATTAGCACTCAAGAGAATCAGCATTATTCAAAGCCCTACTTGCAGAATATGTGCTATTCAAAAAAGTTGGCTGAGCTCCAATCTCTCTGGACTTGGTATTAAAATGATGGCTCCAAGATCTTGCTAAACTCTAATCCAGCAGCACTGACACCATCAGGCATCTTGTTAGAAAAGAAGGGTCTCAGGTCACACTCCAGACCTGCTGAAGCAGAATCTGTGTTTCCCACAAATCCTAGGCAATTCAAATGCACATGGAAATCTGAAAAGCACTGCTCTGGGGAGCCATTTTTAATTTATATATTTTCCTGTGAATCAACCCTTTGCACTCAGTGCTGTCATGGGCCTTTTACTGACTCAGGCCCTCAGCTCCCTGCTGTTCATTCCGGCCTCATGATTAACATCCCCTTGGGATGTGTACTTTTAGGCTACTTTGTCAGAGGTTCTCATTTAGCAGCCCAGGATTGGGTCCAAGAATCTGTAATTTCATTATGTACCTCAAGTGATTCTTAGACTCAAGCTCCTTTGTATAATTCCCCAGTTTTCCTCTGGGTGGCCCTGAATTCCACAGGATCACACAGAGTATTGATAAAACAAAGATTTATGTGAACCCAAGAAACAAAATACTTATCTTTTACAGTAACCCCAAAACAGAGATTGTCAACTACTATGTCCCATCCACCCTAATAAAATTGCCCAAGCCAGATTCGACCTCACTGGCTTTAGGATAATGCCAGGAATTTCATGTTTAAAACAGAATCAAACAAGCAAAAGAGTAAGATTCTTCAGGAATCTGGGAGGCAGGGTTTGTTTGTTCTGCTTTTATGCTGGTGCTGTTTGCATAGGAGATAATTTATTATTGTCTTCTAGCTACACAGGGAGTCACGTGCTGCGACACCTCTTATGTCGCTGACAAGCTAGGCTGGCCCTGAATAAACACCACTTCATCATGAACACAACCCGCTGTAGATACAGGTTGGCATTTTATTCCCCCCATCTGCCTTCTACCTGATAAATTACTGTTTTAGTTACACGTATACAAATACTATTTGTTAATCTGCTCAAATATCTCCAAAATGTTTTCACCACCTTAAGTTAAAATTATATGCATATATATATCCCAATTTGCCAAAGGTTTAGAAAATAAAGGAATACAACCTTCATTTACCACCTCTACACCCATAATCTAACCCTCCATATTTGAAATATGACCCCAGCCTGAGATTGGTGCATGAAATTTAGGAAGTTATATTACTCATTGTTAAACCTGAAAATTGACTGGTGAAAGCCCAGACTATTTCAACATGTCAGTTAGGAAGAAAGGCAAGTGGTCCCAGTCGCAGTCTTTTGTCACTCATGGATCTACAGATTAGATCGTTAGAGATTTTTAGAGGTCATGAGTTATTTTGCTTGAGCAATTCCTGGTTTTGAAATTAGTAGAAAGCCTGAAAATGTAGGGAGAGAAAGGTCTTGCTATTTCTTGCCCAAAAGCCAAGGTGTAGATGTCAAGGGCCCTCAGAAGAGGTTGGTGATAGATCATCAGGACAAAGGGCAGACAAACAGAAATGGCAGGGCTATATTCTAACTAATATGAAAACCAAGATAGTGATAGTGTCCAACAGACGTACTACTTTTGTGGTTGAAAGTACTTGGACAAATGCAATGTAAAATTCCATTCTCTCACAAAATCCCATTTTAGTTCTTAATCCATTACTCTGAAAAATTTAGTTTTTATTCTATATGCCTATTAGCTTTAGTGCATCACATGAAATAAGTGATCTAAATAATGTCTTATAAACAACTGAGTCCCTAAATGTGCACATTCTTTGAGAGAAAAACCACTCTCCTTACAACACTCATATCTACATATTCTATTGTCTTCTGAATCCCTCCTGTCAGATTTCTGCCCCTCCAATCATTCCACTGAAACTGCTCTTCTCAAAAGTATCAATCATTTCCAGGTCACCAAATCCAAAAATCTATTTCCTCTTCTTACTTTAATTGACTTCTCCCAATAATTTCATGAGGTTGATTTTCCCTCTTTCTTGAAACACTTGATTCCTTCACTTCCCCGTCATTACACTTTCTCTCAACTCATTGGCTACTCCTCCGTCATCTTTGCTGCTGCTTCTCCCCTAGTCAACTTCTAAATGTTCCTAACCTCTTTCTTGTTCACACATTCTCCTTAGTGATTTCATCCAGTCACATGGCTTTCAAATCATCTATCTGCCAATGACAACCAAATCACATCCACCTGAATGCTAACCTGATTTACCCATGTGATATTGTCACATCAATATCTCATAAGTGTCTCAAATAAAATACAACCTACCTCCACCCCAGTTTCCTCCATGGCATGAAATGGTACCACCATTCGCCCAGTTCCTCAAGTCAAACATCTAGGAATTATTCTTTATCCTCTTTTCCCCTTCATTCTTCACATAATCCATCAGCAACTCTTATTAACTTTCCCTCTGAAACACATCTCAAGTCCAAACACTTCTCCCACTTCTTTCCATCTCTATTACTGTCATGGCCACAGTCACCATCACCTCTCCCCTGAACCTGGGTGACAGTCTCCCAACTGGTCTCTCTGCAGTGGCTCGTCTCCTTTCCCTATGACTAGTTCTTCACACAGAACCAAGACAGAGCTGTGAAAAATGTAGCCAAAACCATGATACTCGTGAGCTTAAAACTCACTCAAGAGTTTCTCAATGCAAATATTTACTATTTTTTTTATTTTTATTTTTTTTAAAACAGGGAAGAGAAAGGTTTAATGTCCTTGAAACTGAGTTCTTATAAACCAATGCAAAAAAGTAGACATAGCAACAGAAAAAAAACAGTTGGTGAACATAATTCACAACTGAAATACCTGAAATCATTAATAGTCAAAGAAATCCTTTGATAATGTTTTATGTTCTTTTTTCCTATAATTGGTAAATATGGCTGAATGGGCATTCTCATACATCGTTAGAAATATATTCTAAAGAAATAATCATATATGCACATGAAAGTTTTATGGACAAAGCTATTCACTAGATTACTATAATAACTAAAACTTTGAAACAATCTAAATGTCCTACAATAGAGATATAGTTCAATAAATTATGGAATCGTAACATAAAAGAATGTTATGTTGGTATTAAAAATCACACTATCAAAGAATACTTAATAACACAAGAAAACATCGGACATAGTGTAAAGTAGAAAATAATTTCTATAATCATATAAAATTAGAATGTCACTTCTATACGTATGCAAATAATATATATTGAAATTAAGATACAATGGGTATTAAGAATCTTGATATTAAAGTGGACATAATTTAGTCAAATTGCTAAATCTAAAATATGATTCTGTCTCTCTATTAATTTAGGGTACTTTCTCCAAAGCTCCTGGTAAAGTCTTTGGAGGCTGACTGGCTTTGCCATTCACTAGCTGAGTGTGTTAAGTGAGTTTACTTAATTTCTCTTAAGTCCTCATCTGTAAACCCTCACCTCATAAGACTGTTAAGATTACTAAGAACTTATGTGTATCACAAAGCAGGCCCAATGCCTGGCATATAATGGACAATAAACATTAAATCTCTTTCCTAACCCTAACTATCTAAAGGTCATTCTTAGGATTCATAGGAATAATTAGATTCATAGAAAATATTTCACAAATTCTTGGTACAGCACCTGATTATTCATATTACAATTTCTTGCCATATATTCTAATACTGTGAACTTCGCAATCATAATCATACACAAGTCACTGAAGTGAATTACATGTAAAATTCCTAGATGAGAGATAACAGAGAAAGTTACACCTGAAGCAAAGTCCTTTTAAAAAGTAAAATAACATAAAAACTCTGGATCAGGCAGTGTTTCTCATTAATGGATCCTTTATCCTTAATTCTAGGTTAAAGTCAATGAATAAGCTTCAGTTTGCCACTACACAAATAAAACAAAAACATGTACAGTGATTTTTTTCTTCAGCCAAATCACCATGGATAGAGTCTTTTGCATCGTTCCAAGTGCCATACTACCTTTGTGCCAGGCTGGGACCTGGACCAATTGCTGCAGTGCTTGCGCCTGGACAAATGTCTCCTTAAGCAACAAAATACAAAGAAATGATAAGGGACTACAAATAAATACACGTATGGGCAGTTGGGGCAAATTATGGACAAGACAACACAAAAAGACCACAAAATTCAACTGCCACTTCTGAAGAGCAGGGAGGAAAACAAGGTGTTGGGAGCAAAATCAGGTATCGTGCATTCCCCCCTGCTGCTGCTGCTAAGTCGCTTCAGTCGTGTCTGACTCTGTGACCACATAGATGGCAGCCCACCAGGCTCCCCCGTCCCTGGGATTCTCCAGGCAAGAACACTGGAGTGGGTTGCCATTACTTCTCCAATGCATGAAAGTGAAAAGTGAAAGTGAAGTCGCTCAGTCGTGTCCGACTCTTAGTGACCTCATGGACTGCAGCCTACCAGGCTCCTCCATCCATGGGATTTTCCAGGCAAGAGTGAGTGCCCCCTGCACTCACCACCAAAGGCATGGGCCAACCACCTAAGCCACCGCTTTGCCCGGATCCCTGGACACACCCCTCATTCACTCCTTTAAGGAACCAGCTCGTCACACCCCAGTCAGGGCAGTAAGCAAGGGAAACTGCTACGTGTTTTTGCCCCCCACTGCTGCAGCAGAGGCCCCAATAAAACCTTGCCTCTTATCAATTTCTATTGCTTAAGGAAGGCCAAGGGCCCTGGTTGGTATCACCTTCAATGGAGTTTTCTGTTCATGCTAGTACCTTCCGTTTAGATCTAACACTCTAGACTACACACTTAATCCAAAACAGTTGTCTCTCTTGCAAATCACAGATGAAATTTACTGAGTAATGCTTTTATTAAATAAAATAAAAATAAATCATTTTCTAATGTCAAGAACAAGTTATAGATTTATCATGTCTGAATTTTTTTTCTTCTTGCAGGAACTAGGAAAAGTGAGTAGATAAAATCTGTAGATAGGAAGCTTATATAGAAATCATTACCAAGACTAAAATACAAGCTCACACAGCTTCATCTTTGAGAAGAGTGAGTCTTAGAACATAGTATGACAATCCATAACTACCTTGTAAGCACAATGGTTAGCATGGATTGCTGAGTTACTCAAACTTAAGAGGATGGTTTGACATTTATACTCTGTGTGGATTTACTTGTAGATTGAGGACTTTTTTTTTTTTTTTAATCAAGATATATGAAAATTGCTGAGGTATGTACA
The DNA here is from genome assembly GCF_029407905.1 of Bubalus kerabau. Taxonomy (NCBI): domain Eukaryota; kingdom Metazoa; phylum Chordata; class Mammalia; order Artiodactyla; family Bovidae; genus Bubalus; species Bubalus kerabau. Next base: position 119,399,428 of record NC_073627.1, read on the forward strand.
CAAACCTTCTTACTGAAAGCTTCATGATTTATGCTACCAATATTTCATTATGATGTTTAAAATATTCAGCAATAATAAAGTCTGATAATTTTGACAGGAAAATGATTTATGAGAGCGCAAAATGCATAAATTAAAGAGATTTTACTTATTCTGTTTTTCGTACACACTTTAATTGGTAGGCAAAGATATTCACCATGTTCTTACCACATGTCATTAAAAAAAAAAGTCTATTGTTCTTATTCCCAGAAGCTAGCGAACTCATTTTAGTAGTTAAAAACTTCACTGGGTCTATTTAAACTATATTATGCGTCATATTTTGAAAATAGAGCCAAATAGCACCTATTATCATTAAAAAAAGAGCCCTTTTGTAAAAAGATTTTGTGAAAATTAACTGCAACATATAAATGAACATATACATGTACATATGAACATAATTTTCATTTAAACCAAAGGTATAGTGCCTAAAACAATTTAATCAGACCATTTCTGCATTAAGCTCTGTTACGTGCTTTGCATCATCTCATTTAAACTTTAAAGTGCCCAGATGATGTGGGTAGCATTTCTGTTTTGCACTGAGAAAACAAGTAACTGATGTCTCGCAGAGCTCACACATGTGAAAACGGGACTTGTTCCCAGGTGCATCTGACTGCAGAGCCCAGGTTCTAACCCTTGTTTTTCCCAAGTGAGAAAATTCTTCAAAGATACTACTAATGCCACTTTTAATTTCATATAAGTTTTGCTACTCCATTTACTTCTGCTTATTATTATTAACAAGTCTCCCTTGTCACTATACACAAGCAAGCCACAACCTTGATCTTTTTTAAAGTTAAAACTGCCAAGACAACCCTCAAAATGCAAGTTTATCAAATAAAGCTGAGAAGAGCAGTGAGCAGACAAAAGCTGCATCTACCTAAATTTAAAATTTCACGCATTTACAAAGTTCAGCAACCGTTAGGTTTCACATGCGGAGGTTAACGCACAGCGAGGTGTTGGCAGTAGTGTCCGGATGTCTCGAGACGCTGGAAACAATGAACAGACGCACAAGCACAGCGAGGTTTAGCTGTAGGTCAGTTAATGAACCCATGCGGTCCCCACAAAGTTGCACGTTGTAGTTCTGATTCCTCCTTTAAGGCACAAACAAATTGCCACACTCTTTTTAAGGGTTCACAGTGACTACTGATGGTGCTGAAGTATAGTAGCAAGTTTACATATCCCTTCATTTACAGAACCATCCATCCCAGCAGGGAAGTATACAATATGCTTCAAAGAATAAGAACAGGATTTTACAAGCCGGGATCAACCTGAAACTAAGCACGTTGGCATCCTGCCTCATGCTCACCATCTCCATCAGGAGAGAACCAATGTTAGTCCAACAGAGTTGCCCTGGAAAAAGATGCTTATATGCTCTACTTCATAAAAGGATGGTCCTAGGCGGTCTCTCACAGCTAGTTAATAATACAATACTTGGATGTGGGAAGGTTGACAACCAATTAAAGATGAATATGTCATCACCTTATTTACAAGCTCAGCATAATTTACATTTCCTTTAAGGACATACCCATAATCATCAAAACTTTCAACACAGTATGGATTCAAGGGCTCAGTGAGAAAAGAGCTAGACTGTGGCTCCACTTCAGTTAGTCAGTTCAGTTCAGTCACTCAGTCGTGTCCGATTCTTTGTGACCCCATGGACTGCAGCAGGTCAGGCATCCCTGTCCATCACCAACTCTTGGAGTTTACCCAAACTCATGTCCATTGAGTCTGTGATGCAATCCAACCAACTCATCCTCTGACATCCCCTTCTCATCCTCTGTCGTCCCCTTCACCTCCCACCTTCAATCTTTGCCAGCATCAGAGTCTTTTCAAATGAGTCAGCTTTTCGCATCAGGTGACCAAAGTATTAGAGTTTCAACTTCAGCATCAGTCCTTCCAGTGAATACTCAGGACTGATCTCCTTTAGGATGGACTGGTGGATCTCCTTGTAGTCCACGGAACTCTCAAGAGTCTTCTCCAACACCACAGTTCAAAAGCATCAATTCTTTGGTGCTCAGCTTTCGTTATAGTCCAACTCTCACATTCACACACAACTACTGGAAAAACCATAGCTTTGACTAGATGGACCTTTGCTGGCAAAGTAATGCCTGCTTTTTAATATGCTGTCTAGGTAGGTCATAACTTTCCTTCCAAGGAGTAAGCATCTTTTAATTTCATGGCTGCAGTCACCATCTGTAGTGATTTTGGAGCACACACAAAAAATAAAGTCTGCCACTGTTTTCCCATCTATTTGCCATGAAGTGATGGGACCAGATGCTATGATCTTCATTTTCTGAATGTTGAGCTTTAAGCCAACTTTTTCACTCTCCTCTTTCACTTTCATCAAGAGGCCCTTTAGCTCTTCTTCACTTTCTGCCATAAGGGTGGTGTCATCTGCATATCTGAGGTTATTGATATTTCTCCCAGCAATCTTGATTCCAGTTTGTGCTTCTTCCAGCCCAGCGTTTCTCATGATGTACTCTGCATAGAAGTTAAATAAGCAGGGTGACAATATACAGTCTTGATGTACTCCTTTTCCTATTTGGAACCAGTCTGTTGTCCCATGTCCAGTTCTAACTGTTGCTTCCTGACCTGCATACAAATTTCTCAAGAGGCAGGCCAGGTGGTCTGGTATTCCCATCTCTTTAAGAATTTTCCACAGTTTATTGTGATCCACACAGTCAAAGCCTTTGGCATAGTCAATAAAGCAGAAGTAGATGTTTCTCTGGAACTCTCTTGCTTTTTTGAAGATCCAGCAGATGTTGGCAATTTGATCTCTGGTTCCTCTGCCTTTTCTAAAACCAGCTTGAACATCTGGAAGTTCACGGTTCACGTATTGCTGAAGCCTGGCTTGGAGAATTTTGAGCATTACTTTGATAGCATGTGAGATGAGTGCAATTGTGTGGTAGTTTGAGCATTATTTGGCATTGCCTTTCTTTGGGATTGGAATGAAAACTGACATTTTCCAGTCCTGTGGTCACTGCTGAGTTTTCCAAATTTGCTGGCATATTGAGTGCAGCACTTTCACAGCATCATCTTTCAGGATTTGAAATAGCTCAACTGGAATTCCATCACCTCCACTAGCTTTGTTTGTAGTGATGCTTTCTAAGGCCCACTTGACTTCACATTCCAGGATGTCTGGCTCTAGGTGAGATCACACCATTGTGATTATCTGGGTCATGAAGATCTTTTTTGTACAGTTCTTCTGTGTATTTTTGCCACCTCTTCTTAATATCTTCTGCTTCTGTTAGGTCCATACCATTTCTGTCCTTAATTGAACCCATCTTTGCATGAAATGTTCCCTTGGTATCTCTAATTTCCTTGAAGAGATCTCTAGTCTTTCCCATTCTATTGTTTTCCTCTATTTCTTTTCACTGATCACTGAGGAAGGCTTTCTTATCTCTCCTTGCTATTCTTTGGAACTCTGTGCTCAAATGGGTATATCTTTCCTTTTCTCCTTTGTTTTTTGCTTCTCTTCTTTTCACAGCTATTTGTAAGGCCTCCCCAGACAGCCATTTTGCTTTTTTGCATTTCTTTTCAATGGGGATGGTCTTGATCCCTGTCTCCTGTACGTCATGAACCTCTGTCCATAGTTCATCAGGCACTCTATCTATCAGATCTAGGCCCTTAAATCTATTTCTCACTTCCACTGCATAATCATAAGGGATTTGATTTAGGTCATGCATGAATGGTCTAGTGGTTTCCCTACTTTCTTCAATTTAGGTCTGAATTTGGCAATAAGGAGTTCATGATCTGAACCACAGTCAGCATCCGGTCTTGTTTTTGCTGACTGTATAGAGCTTCTCCATGTTTGGCTGCAAAGAATATAATCAGTCTGATTTCAGCGTTGACCATTTGGTGATGTCCATGTGTAGAGTCTTCTCTTATGTTTTTAGAAGAGAGTGTTTGCTATGACCAGTGTGCTCTCTTGGCAAAACTCTGTTAGCCTTTGTCCTGCTTCATTCTGTACTCCAAGGCCAAATTTGCCTGTTACTCCAGGTGTTTCCTGACTTCCTACTCTTGCATTCCAGTCCCCTATAATGAAAAGAACATCTTTTTTTGGGTGTTAGTTCTATAAGGTCTTGTAGGTCTTCATGGAACCACTCAACTTCAGCTTCCTCAGTTACTGGTCGGGGCATAGACTTGGATTACCATGATATTGAATGGCTTGCCTTGGAAATGAACAGAGATCATTCTGTTGTTTTTGAGATTGCATCCAAGTACTGCATTTTGGACTCTCATTGACTATGATAGTTACTTCATTTCTTTTAAAGGGTTCTTGCCCACAGTAGTAGATATAATGGTCATCTGAGTTAAATTCACCCATTCCAGTCCATTTTATTTTGCTGATTCCTAAAATGTCGATGTTCACTCTTGCATCTCCTGTTTGACCACTTACAATTTGCCTTGATTCATGGATCTAACATCAGGTTCCTATGCAATATTGCTCTTTACAGCATCAGACCTTGCTTCTATCACCAGTCACATCCACAACTGGGTGTTGTTTTTGCTTTGGCTCCGTCTCTTCATTCTTTCTGGAGTTATTTCTCCACTGATCTCCAGTAGCATATTGGGCACCTACCAACCTGGGGAGTTCATCTTTCAGTGTCCTATCTTTTTGCCTTTTCATACTGTTCATGGGGTTCTGGCGGAGAAGGCAATGGCACCCCACTCCAGTTCTCTTGCCTGGAAAATCCCATGGATGGAGGAGCCCGGTGGGCTACAGTCCATGGGTTCACTGAGAGTCAGACACGACTGAGCGACTTCACTTTCACTTTTCACTCTTATGCATTGGAGAAGGAAATGGCAACCCACTCCAGTGTTCTTGCCTTGAGAATCCCAGGGACAGGGGAGCCTGGTGGGCTGCCGTCTGTGGGGTCACACAGAGTTGGACACGACTGAAGCGACTTAGCAGCAGCATGGGGTTCTGGAGGCAAGAATACTGAAGTGGTTTGCCATTGCCTTCTTCAGTGGACCACATTTTGTATGTTTATAAGGATTTCTATATGGGACTGAACAGCTCAGGACCTATGCATAATGGAAAATCCACTCACACATGTGTGCTCAGTTATGTCTGACTCTGTGACCCCATGGACTGTAGCCCACCAGGCTCCTCTGTCCATGGGATTTTCTAGGCAAGAATATTGGAGTGTTTGCCATTTCCTTCTCCAAAGAAATTCACTCATGAGGCATCCTTTATTTTTAAAATGTCAGAACCTGGGAAACACACTGGCTACCAAATAATAATAAATTATTTCCATAATTATGTAAAGATGTTAAAAAAAAACCCATTAGCTTGTTTTAAACCATGAGCTTAAACACAGCTTTATTTATTTTCCTTGGTAAAAATAAATCATCTCGTTTGAACAATATTTCAAGAAAGCAGGAAGCCTTCCTTCCTCTCTGGGTACCCCTTTCTGATTTATGGACCCCACCAGTCAAGCCCCCAGAGCCGTTACCGCACATGTACACTGCACACACGTCTGATTTCTCTAAGCTGTGTCAATATTAACCTGACCAAATGAAGATCAAACTGTCTCTTTTGTTCCTCCTGCTCCTCACATGGGGAGCACAATATGGCTCTTGTCAGAGGTGCTTCATCATTTTGGCTCAAGGAAACTGTCAGTACAGTTTGGGATTCGTTCTTCATGGGCAGATATCCTGATGGGTCTAATGAAGCCTTTCTGCTGACAACTCATTTGCTAAAAATACCCAACCACCACCAAGTTTAAGTGGGGTATATGGTTGTGTCCCCTTTGCTATCAACCCAACAAAAGTGATTTCTTTTGAAGTCTACAATATCTATATATCAAGGTACACACCTCTCACCATCCATATTTGCTCTTGCTAGTTTCCATTTGCTCAGTGATAAACTTTATGACATTCTTAAATTGGAATATAATAGGGTAAACACCAATCTTAGAGCACACATGCAGAGCCAACAGTCTGTGTGTGCCATTTGTTGCAATTCTAATCTAATTACCAGAAACCCCCTCCTGCAAACAGATAACACTCCGGGGTTTGTGGTTTCATTTTCATTTGGAGACGTCTGTGTGTGGGGAGCTTGAGGAATTCATTTTCAGGTAAGGACACAGTATTGCTGTGACTCTCTTGGCCCCAAGTCACAGAAACTTCACTCAAACTGGTGTTTTTCACTCAAACTTCAGAAAGATATGGTAAGTGTTCTAAAAAAGCAAAGGAAGAAGTGGAGGACAAGCTGGGAAGAGAGAAAGGGTTGCTAGGGATGTGGGGGCCACTCAGCTTCTCCATCCTCTTCTCCTGCCTTCATTCTCCTCTCCTGCCACCAATTAGCATCCTCCTTGTGGCAGGAAACGTGGGTGGCAGCGGCTCCAGGGTAGACCTTTCAAATTTATTCAAGACTCACTCCCTTGTGATCGTGAGTTTGAAAACCCTGGAAGAATTCTGGTTGTTCCCACTTGGGCTGGATACCTAGCAATTGAGGTAGATTAGAAAAACCACATAATACAGGTATGGCACCTGTCAGAACAAGAGTGATAGATAAAAGTCATTTCCTCGGCAGGGGGTGGGGATGTGGGGGCTGTGGCGGAGAGCAGATAAACCTTTAGGTGGGCACCCTAGATACCAGGCACAAAGAGCTACCCCATCTCTCGCTGTCATACACACACATTTGTACAAACCTACAGATACACATTATTCCCCAAATCCCTGTTTTATTTCCAGCCAACCAAGCACAAGTTATAGGGAGACACATGATGCTTTGCGAGATAACCTTAGTTAACTTTCATTTCATGCAAGTTTGTATCTCAGTTAAGAGAGGTATTATAAAGAGTGATCAAAAAAATTTATGTAACTGTTACACTTATAAAATGAAAATTATGCTTAATCAATCAAAAATACATAATACTACGTATGCAATCCAGGATAAAGAGGCCAAGCCTCCTTAATCTCTATTCTTTCAGGTCATGGTGAGGGATACTCTTTTTGGCTCCTGCTCAATCTCCCCTTTAACTGTCAAACTTCCATTGCTATTTGCACTGTATGTGCAGGGCATCAAAATGCTTTAAATACATGTCAGAAATTATCTTCAGGCCCTACCCAAGAGGCAGCGAGTATTTGGGCTAAATCTGGTGGGACAAGAGTTGTATTTCTATGTTATCATTTTATATTATATAAGAGCTATTTATAGAAAGGCTCAAAGCAGGCCAAATACCCCAGGGGCAGGGGTGGGAGATCTAAATTCATAACAGGTATAAAGTAGTAACTTTAGAGCAGGGTTTCTCGCTTGACCTCACTGACTTTGCGGATCATTCTTTGCTGTGGGGGTTGTTCTGTGAATTGTTGGATGTTTAGCCACATCACTGGCCTCCACTCACTAGATGCCAGTAGCTAAACTCTCTATCCTGGGTGTGACAATCAAATACGTTTCCAGACATTGTCAAATGTCACTTGCAGGACCAAAACACCCTACCTAAGAAAAACAGAGAATAATAGAAGAATCTTGCAAACTTAAATAATTTAAATCCCATTCAACTCTTTCAGAAATATTATTGCATAAGCAGGATACCTCAGTAATTCTCTCTGGTTTAAGAGGCAAGAGGACTTGAAAAAAATTAGATAGGAAACTTTTACACAAATACTCTGTACTAACTGGCCAAATATTTCCCTTTTCTAGGCCGGTAAAATTTTTAAATTCTCATCAATTGTCTTTGAGTTTATACTGGCAAGCTTATTAAATAAACAGCATATTCATTCTCTTAAACAAAAGAAAAAGCAGGATGATTTAAAAGTCAGAGCCAGGATTGTACTAAAGCATCTACTTCCTGTGCCAGGAAAAACATGTTTTCCTAGGTATTTCCCAGAGTTTAAGTCTAGAAAAACTGTATTAATACAGGTCAGTTAAGGGTAAATAGGGGATTTTTTAAAATCGAATTTTCTATTTGAGATTCCTGACAATAATATGCATGTTGTTGTTGCTGCGCTCTGTCGTGTCCAACTCTTTGTGACCCCATGAAGGCTCCTCTTTCCATGGAACTTTCCAGGCAAGAATACTGGAGTGGGTTGCCATTTGCTCAAACATAGTAACCCTAGAAAACAGCTGATACTGGAGGGCAATGCAATCTGACTGGGGCATCTTGAGCTTTCAGTGAATGGCTAGCATCCTTGACTGATAACAGGCTACAAGGGAAGACTCATCAAAATTTATTTCTCAGCCTGAATTATCTGAATCTGTATATCATACTGGTTCTCAACCATGGCTATACCGTAGGGAGCTGAGAACCCAGGGAGCTGTTAAAAAAAAAAAAAAAACACTCAGACCCCACCCCATGAAATTTAAATTTGATTGCCTAAGGGCAGGGCCAGAGAAGGAAGTGGCAACCCACTCCAGTGTTCTTGCCTGGAGAATCCCATGGACGGAGAAGCCTGGTAGGCTGCAGTCCATGGGGTCGCACCGAGTCGGACACGACTGAGGCGACGCAGCAACAGCAGCGGGCAGGGCCAGGGCATCAGAATATCTTTCAGAGGATTCCAGCTATTATTCTAATGTGCAGCTAAGATGAAGAACAGTGTTATACACAGATATAAAGAAACAGTTTTTAATTCATGCTGTTTAGACATAGTTACTATATCAACAGTTCTTATTTCTACTCTATAGTTACTGAGCGAACTTTCAGAGTCAGGGAGAACACACAAATCCCAAAAACAGATGCTCGCAACTTCATTTTTAAAAATGCAATTCTAACTCCTCCCCAAATGTGCAAGTGCTTAAATGCATGGGTTTTGAAATCTGACAGTCCATGATTCAAATCCTAATTCCACATCCTGTTTCCCTCGCACCTTCAGGCAGTTACTTGATCATGTTAAGCTTCAATTCTTTCATCCGGAAAAATGAAGATAATAATCTCCTTTACAAAATGAAACAGTCTGTAAAACACTTAGCCTGGTATCTCTCAGAGTCAGCCCTCAAAACGTTGTAACCCTATGAGAGCAGCAGCAAGAAAAGCAGCCACAGCTGTATTAACAGTAAGTTTATCTGTCAATTAGGTCATTAGAAATTTCTGATCCTTAGGTACAGTTTAGCATTTCTTTTTACTCTTTGTATGTTGAAAAGAATCTTTCTTCCGTCTGAGAGTTTTCTGTTGCAGCCCATTGTTTAAACTATGTAAACTCTAAAATTTCTGAGGGAAAGAACTGTCAGGTTCCGAGAAAGTACCTGACAAATCAGCCAGATACTGTAATGGCCAGACTGATAGAGAAACAGGTTCTTCTCCAAGTTCTATTTCTCCAGTCCGATGGGTCTCAAACTTAAGCTGTATCAGATTCACCTAGAGAGCTTCTGGAAACAAACACCTGGGGCCCACTCTCAGGGTGTGGTAGGTCTTGGGTCCACCCAGAATCATGATTGCTAGTAAGCTCCTGAGTGATGTTGATAGAGCTGGTCTGGGGACTACACTTGGAGACTCACACGCATGCATGCATGCTAAGTCGCTTCAGTCGTGTCTGACTCTTTGCGACCCTATGGTCTATAGCCCACCAGGCTCCTCTGTCCATGGGATTCTCCAGGCAAGAATACTTGAGTGGGGTTGTCATTTCCGACTCCAGGGAATCTTCCTGACCTAGGGATCAAACTCACGTCTCTTATGTCTCCGATTTGGCAGGCAGATTCTTTACCACTAGTGCCACCTGGGAAGCCAAAGCAAGATACTTCACCTTTCTGGACCTCAAATTCCTAATCTTAAAAAGGAAGAGTCCATGAAGGCAATATAACTCTTCGCTTCTACTTAACTCTTTAAAAATAAAGTTATACAGTATATACACAGTGTAATCTTCAATTCAGTTCAGTTGCTCAGTTGTGTCCGACTCTTTGCGACCCCATGAATCGCAGCACGCCAGGCCTCCCTGTCCATCACCAACATTTATAATGTCCTATTATAAAATAAAATAGCAATTTTATATGATTTTGAATTTAAAATTATGCATGCGTTTATATTTTTTTCATATAAGCCAGGACCTTTTAGATATTTTTTGAGCATGGGTCTATAGGAGCTTCCCATTCTCTTTGTTGCAAAAACCATACACATAATTTGCCATTTCTAGTTTCAGTTTCATTAATGCGGAATAAAAACTTAGACATATGTGAAACAATCTGAATGTGGATTCCTTGTGCATTTTTATCATCCCCTCTCAATTTTTTATAGCTGTTTCACCCAAATTTGAGAGCATATTTTCAGAGAGCACATTTCATTTCACTGAGTCTTTCCAAAGCATTCATCTTGGAAATAACTATCTTTTTCCACTCCTATTTCATCAGTTTCTTTAAATTGTGTAATTATATGAACTAGTACAACTGGTACCAACAGGTTTGAGAGCAAACACAGCTGACTCTTGGTAAACATTGGATTCAGTTAAAGGGTACACATGCCCCCATGCATTGTAAAGACTTGTCAGTGAACGGGGAGCATTCAGCTGAGGTTATCATTACTAGATATTAGAGCTGAACAGAGAACATGTTTAGTTCTGCATGAGATGGATAGGAAGATCAAGAGAGCTTTTATTAGGAGAGGCAGGGTATACAACTCTACCTCCCCACCCCACAAAACTAAGGACTTTTGAGTCACAAGATGTTAACCCAGAGCCTAACTTTAATACAAATCACCTTGGAGACTTGTTAACATGCAGATTCTAATTTAGTAGGTCTGGGGTGGGCCTGAACAAACTTTTGACCAACCCAATACAACGTTGTATTAATTTCTGCTATACAGTGCTTCAGTTATACATATACATTTTAATATTCTTTTCTATTATGGTTTATTACAAGATATTGAATATAGGTCCCTGTGTTATACAGTAGGACCTTAATTCTGCAAGTAGTTAGGTAGCGGGATAGCTGGGGAAATCACGTTGCTGTTTAGTCACACAGTCACATCTGATTCTTTGCGACCCCATGGACTTGTAGCCCACTAGGTTCCTCTATCCATGGAATACTGGAGTGGGTGGCCATTTCCTTCCCCAGGGGATCTTCCTGACCCAGAGATCAAACCATAGTCTTCTGCATTGCAGGTGAATTTTTTTTTAACCACTGAGCCACCTGGGAAAATAATAGTAGAGTCATTTATTTTTTTTAGCTGCTGAGAAAGGCCACTCTGCTACCTGACTGAGTCTGCCACAGGTGTGAGTCCTTAAGAGGGGAAAAGAAGCAAGTTACCCACCCCTTGTGTCATTGGGTTTAACCTCCCCCAGTCCCATCCCAACAGATATATACAATAGCAACGTCTGAAAGACAGACAGCAGCATCTTAAGTTGTACTTATAAATGACATTCCTGACCAACAGACCTTGTTCCAAACTAGATGCCTCTGTCTTCATTCTTTGACTATGCAGTTTCTTGGGAATCATCCTAAAACCACAGATATTTCTTTAGATATTTAAGATTCGAAGTGGATAAAAGGGGGTTAAAAAAAAAGTGGATAAAACAGATAATTAAAATCCTCACCTACAAGGTTTCAGAACATCCTATGAACTCTTTACAACACCAGAGGTCAGAGACTTCATTGAATTGTCCTTATTTTGACATGATTTTCGATGACACACCATAAAACACAGTATCATTTTGCTCTTTTAGAGTTTTTGTTATTCATTTTGTGATCCATGAAATGATTTTTTAAAGTGATCTGCTTATAAAAAGTTTTAGGTTTTCTCTTTCTGAAGTGTAGATAATATTAATGATTTAAAGAATTCTGTAGCTAAAAGATAGTTTGATTATCAAAAAAAGAATATTTATTGAAATCCTTTTATTTACAAGATTCAGGTTAAGTACTATTGGGTGGAATGGCATATCAAGTCTGGGCAACAAGAGAACAAGTTGGTTTTTCTCTGTCCCCAAATGATCTCTCCTTACACTGAAATGAGGGGATGTGGGCAGGTGTTTGTAACTTCCCTTCGAGTTTTGATATTCAGTGATTTAACAATCCTAAGATGAAAGGGTATTCAGAAGCTAGGAGTTATCAGGGACAGTGGGGAAGGTGACAAAGACCAAAAAAATGTGTAAATTTTACTATTATTGAACTTACAAGAGAAAATATAATACATGAAACAATAAAGACCCTTGGCTGTGAATGAGACAGACTCTAATTCTGAGCTATGCCATTTATAGTTACATGACTTAGGGTCATTTACTTAGTCTCAAAGCCTTAATTTCTGCATGCAAAATGGGGATAATAATACCTAATTCATAATTTATAGAGGACTAAATGAGATAGTTAATATAAGATCCTAGCACAGTGCTTAGAGTATTATAAATAATAAATACTAGGTTTAAGAGGAATTTAGTTTGCCATGATGGAGAAGGCAATGGCAACCCACTCCAGTACTCTTGCCTGGAAAATCCCATAGATGGAGGAGCCTGGTAGGCTGCAGTCCATGGGGTTGCTAGGAGTTGGACACGACTGAGCAACTTCACTTACACTTTTCACTTTCATGCATTGGAGAAGGAAATGGCAACCCACTCCAGTATTCTTGCCTGGAGAATCCCAGGGATGGGAGAGCCTGATGGGCTGCCGTCTATGGGGCTGCCCAGAGTCAGACACAACTGAAGCAACTTAGCAGCAGCAGCAGTTTGCCATGAAAGTGAAAGTTGCTCAGTTGAGTCAGACTCTTTGTGAACTCATGGTGTATACAATCCATGGAATTCTCTAGGCCAGAATACTAGAGTGGGTAACCTTTCTCTGCTCCAGGGAATCTTCCCAACCCAGGGATCAAACCCAGGTCTCCCGCGTTACAGGTGGATTCTTTACCAGCTGAGCCACAAGGTAAGCTCTTAGTTTGCCATAGACACATGCATTTTTTCTGTCCATCATTCCTTCCTTTGGGGAGGACCTCTCGTCACTTGGTGTGGCTGTGTGGGCTGTCCTTACTCTGAAACTGAGCTCTAGGTGTGGCGGGTGACTCAGGCCCAGCCAACCTGTACTTCACCCACTTGGCTATATAACCCACTTGGTTCCAGGAAAATATATGACCTGAGCTGGTCAGTCAGAGCCTTCACAGGAGTTATGTGAAGCTCTTTCTTCTTTCCTCCAAAATCTAAGGATCACATTTGTTTGAAGCTCCCTTGGCCATCACGGGGAATCATGGAGAGCTACCTGAGACAGAAGCCAACAAAGAGGCGAGAGGTAGAGAAAGAGAGACAAGCTCTGATGACACAGTTTGGCTCCAAGTCCAAGAGTACCAGAAGCTTGGTCCACCTGGGATTATCATTTACTAGAGCAGTTAGTTCCCTGTTTTCCTTAAAGCAAATCTGAGTTGAGTTTCTGTCACAACCAAAGAACTACAGAGAGAGACAGACAAGTCTATAACTTATGAAAACCTGATAAATGATAATAAAAGAAGTCAACATTTGCAGGAGAGGCCACTTCAAGAGAAAATCCTTTCTTCTAAATCATTACTTTTTTACACTTCAGAAATAGAGAAAGAAGAGAGGTTTTTCTCCTCATTAATCACAGCTAGTGGCTAGCCCTTCAGTGGCTGAAAATTAAGTCATCAAGGGATCTAAAGAATTTGGGGAGTCTACCAGCTGGACTCCTGGTAACCAAGGACAGGGAATTAGCAAAAGTAACTAGAAGGCTGACCACAAGAGATTTTAGGATCACTTGTTAGCTTCCTAGGCTGGTGCAGCCTATCACTGAAAAAGGAATCAAAACCTAAAGGTGTAATGACACTTCAAGAGAAAGTAAAATTTTATGTTTATAGAGCAATGTTGGATTTTCTATATAAGATCAAAGTAATCTTAGTTGATGTTTATCAATTCTCTAGCTAGTAGCAAGAACAAAAATAGCCATATTTACTTAACAGATAAGAGTAATGAGGTTCAAGAAGCTTCAGGAATAGTCCTAGTATCACACGTAGTTAATTGATGGTAGAGCAGTGACTAAAACCCAAGTTTGAGTTTTGTTTTAGTACATTTTTATATGCTATTTGTCTTTATTTCCCTCTGAGTGCCATATCTGATATGGACACAAAAGGGAACTTAAGTTAGTTGTCTTTTAATCACTTTTCATTCTTTTATTGTAATCTAAGCAGAAAATATCAAAAGTCAAATTTGGATAGTAGGTTGAAATTATTTTGCAGCCTCGTGGTCTAGTAGGGTTTGTGTCTATGTGTGTGTGTGTCTGTGTGTAAACCTATTTTAAGAGAATTTTTCTAATGCCACTTGCAGCAACATGGATGGAACCTAGAGATATTCATACTAAGTGAAGTAGGTCAGACAGAGAAAGACAACTATCATAAGATATCACTTATATGTGGAATCTAAAAAAATGATACAAATGAACTTATTTATGAGACAGAAATAGACCCACAGACAGAAAACTTGTGGTTACCAAAAGGGAAAGTAGAGGGGGCAGATAAATTAGGAGTTTGGGATTAACATAAACACTACTATATATAAAATAGATAACCAATAAGGACCTACTGTATAGCACAGGGAATTATATTCCATATTTTGTAATAACCTATAAAGGTAAAGAATCTTAAAAAGGATATATATATAATTATATATATATATATATATCTGAATCACTATGCTGTACACCTGAAACTAACAACACTATAAATGAACTATACTTCCATAAAAAAGAATTTCTCTATACATTTATTTTCAGAAATAGTATTAGCACCATGGTGATAGGCATTTGAGAAATGGTGTCAGTATGCAAACAAAACATATACAGACTGCAAAATTAGGCAAAATGTTATATGATGTGCCATGTACTATAGATAAGTTCTGGTCTAGTACATAAAAGGAAGAGGAAGTTCTGTATTACCCCTAGAAGGATGACAAAATGAACAGGATATTTGCTAAATAATTCATACGTAGACTCATCCTTGGGCTTTCCAATATTCCCACATCTGAATATGGCAGCCGAGGAGTTCTTAATGGAAGCAATTATAGCATCACCTACATCCCCAGAAGAGTCCTAAGAACCACAAGCTTTCCTACCCTTCACAGTGATCCAGAAGATGATGTGCAGCAGAACACTGACCTTTATGGGAAGGGTATGAAAGCGGTAAGCAGGAGGCTACTCCTAGTTCTCGTCTCACTAAGTTCAGTGTCATTAATAGCAGCCTAGGTCTTTCCATATGTGGTTGTACCTCTTCTTGATGAGATAAAACTAAGAAACATATTTATTTGTAGGCTTACTGTAAGCAGAAGCACAAGGAGATACCTGTGTCTTCTCTTCCATAAAGGTAAGTGCCTAAGTAAACTGCCAGTTGATGAGTCTAGGAATTATCAAACATCGGCAGTTGGTTGCCTCCAGCCCCATCCTTCCTTAGGAGGGCCATAGATGATCACCCAAACCAAGCTCAATATTGAATCATTGTCAGTGCTTGACTTTTCTATAATGTCAGTGAGAGCAGACATTTATACAAACTGCTATAGGGCAACCCCTAAGGGGGCAGAGTGCAAAACCATAAAAAAATACTATAGGTCTCATAGTCAGAAACCTCACCAGGAGCCATCTACTTCAGCAACATAGCCTCAGGTACAAATTTACATGCAATAATTCATATTCTACCAAATAAATCCCAGGCAAACAGAGTAATGCAAAAACACATTTCCTGCTGTCAAGAAAATTTCTGGCAAAATTAATCAACCATTCATCCATTCAGGCTCTTTGCATACCCTTTTGTCAAAGAGGGAATACTAAGAGATTTCTTTTCTCTTCCACGCACTCATTTCAATGAATTGAAGAATCCATCAAGCTTGAGTTGATTTATTGAACTGTCTCTTAGCTCAGCAGTACAACTACAGCAAATGAACTAGTAACTTCTCCTAAAACCAGCAGTGATTCAATTCAATGATATCTGATTTATTTAACTCTTTATAATTCCAGATTTAACTTATTCTTGCATTGTAGCATGATGAAAATCAAGCATGTTGATTTTCAATCTACTTCCAAACAGCATAAATTGTTGGATATAGCTCTGCACATCTGCATGCATTACTTACTATTTTGATAGCGCTCATCAACATATATAGATTATAAACTTCTGCATTTAAGAAACATTGATACATTACTAATAGGTAGGTTTACAAAAGGATTTCTTTAAAGATCTCCAGCTTTTCTCTAAGGCAAACTGTTCTGGTGGATAATGTTTATAATGTTAACATTGGATGACCAGTCACTATGGTTCAAAGCACTAAAGACACAGAGATTTCTTATTTTTGTATTTATTTTAATCATTCTACCAGGTGAGAAGAATCACTACAGGGTGATATTTAAGGCATAAACATTATAGAGAAACCATGCTGACTGTTCAAACATGGGTTTTCTCCCCAAACCTCATCCACTGAGCCCCACGGAGCCCATTTATCACATCCCAGCTTTGCATTTTTCTTTGTAAAGATATACGACCTTTGCCTATTAGATTTCATTAACAGGGCACCATACAAGGCGCCTTTGCACATGGCAGGCTAGAAAGCGCAACATCCTCGCCTGAAGGATTTGCGGGAACAAGCTCATCTTCAATCTTTGTCCCTGGGAGGCACTTTTAACACCTGCCAACCACAGCACTATCATCAGAAAAACATTTAGAGATTTATCTTCGGGCTGGTAATTATAAGAGATAATTTGTTTGGAGTATGGATAAAGTTGGTCTAGCATAAACAAACTAGAGGCTCAAATTACATGGCGAACATCATTAACTATTGATTTAACCACTGCGGGTCTGCAAGCTCACTGGCACTCTGAAGATGGCAGGTTTCTAAGATATAACTTTAGCCTCAAAGCTATGGCTGTTGAGGGGCATGTATTTCAGTGCGTACTCTGCATCATCCTGGCTTTCATTGCTTTCCTCCTATTCAGAACCCAACTCGAGGTAACCTACATTTAGAACTCTGAACGATAAGGACTTTGACTGTTGTATTTTAGAATTCAAGATACTTTGTTTGGGGAAGATGAGAGGGATGAAGTGAAAGGGACTGTGTCACAGACCACTTTTTTTTTTCCTTTACCTTTCACAGCCCTTTCCATATGTGACCTCATCAGAGCTTCACAATCACCCTGTGAAATGGGCAAAGGTGGCTTTTGAGCTCATTTGATAAGTGAGGAAACTGAGGCAAAGAGGAGCTAAGGGTTTAAGGACCTTGACCAAAGGACATGATGAGTGGATTCCTTAGCACATTCCATTACTCTCATCCAGGGGAAAAATGAATGCTTCAAAGTGCTTTGAGGGACCAAGAGCAAAGCCATCCATCTCTTTGCCTTTAACAAGAATCTTGTGGGTCGCTGTGGTAAGATGTGACTTTTTTACAACCCTATTTTCCACACAGAATGCCACCTTGCAGAAATGAAATATCTCATGGGCAAATTTACAGAAGTGAGAATAAATGCCAGCGTTCCTGATTGGGATAGCAGTTGTATCCAACATAACTCTGTCTTTAAGTGTCTCCATGTGAAGACTCAAGCTCACAGTTTAAAGCAGTGCCTTTATACTCAGTAAGTACTCAATAAATGGTGTTACTAATATTCTTTAATGCCTTCATTAATATAGGTAACTGAGCCTTTTCCAAAATACCAGTATTTTGTAATTCATGATTTATGTCTTACTTGAGAAAGGTAATATGCAGCACATAATGAAAACTATGCTAGGGCACAATTTGTTGCTGAAAACACACAAATATTTATGCAACAAAATGTATAAAGTGGGATAAAGACTATAAATATCAGGTCAGAGTTTACTGCCAAAGAGTTTTTGGATTTCAGAATGGCAGGTAAGGAATTATAGATGTGGTGGTGATGGTGGCGGGTTGGTGGTTTAGTCGCTAAGTTGTGTCCAATTGTTGCGACCCCATGGACTGTAGCCTGCCAGGCTCCTCTGTCCATGGGATTTCTCAGGCAAGAATACTGGAGTGGGTTGCTATTTCCCTCTCCAGGGGATCCTTCCAGACCAGGGATCAAACTTGGAACTCCTGCATTACAGGCAGATTCTTTACCGACTGAGCCACTAGGGAAGCCCTTACAGATGCAGAAAGAAAGTGAAAGTGTTAGTTGCTCAGTCGTGTCCAACTTTGCAGAACTGTGAACTGTAGCCCGCCAGACTCCTCTGTCCATGTGATACTCCAGGCAAGAATACTGAAGTGGTTAGCCATCCCCTTCTCCAGAGGATCTTCCTAAACCAGCGATCAAACCCTGGTCTCCTGCATTGAAGGCAGATCCTTTACTAATTTGAGTCACCAATTTGATGTTAAATATTGAATATCCATTGCTCAGTGAAAAAGAGCAGCAATCCAATTATATGCTGACAAATTTAGAATTCGGCATTGAGAGGTCATCTGACTGACCACCAACATGGGTCAACGGAGAGAGCCAGAAGGTATTAAAGTGAAATCTCATTAATATAAACTCTAATTCAAATGATGGACTGTCCCAAATTTACTTTCTCAATGAAGACATTTAGTGGCTCCCACACACTGCAAGAAAAATGCTTTACTTGCTTTCTAATAACTTATAAAACCTTTCTATTTAACCCAACATTTTATTTAAAATTAAAATTTTTATATTTAAGTAGAAATTTCTCAGTGATCAAGGTAGATAGCCAAATTTCCTCTAGTTAGGTTATCTGTTGTCTGACTCAAGTCTTTATGTTTCCAGAAGTTAGAAAACATTTTTAATTAAAAAATAATTTCTAGGGACTTCCCTGGTGGTACAGTGGGTTAAGAATCCAACTGCCAATGCAGGGGACACGAGTTTGATCCCTGGTCCAGGAGGATTCCACACGTTGCAGAGCAACTAAGCCCGTGCGCCTAGAACCTGTATTCTGCAACAAGAGAAGCCACCGCAAGGAGAAGCCCATTCATCACAAGGAAGAGTAGCCCTGCTTGCAGCAACTAGAGAAAGCCCACACAGCAACGAGGACCCATCATAACCAAAGCTAAACAATGAATTATAAAAAAATAAAAAGTAATCACATCTCATTTATTTTGACTTTTCTTGCATTTATCTAAAGGAATAAGGTTTGAACTCCATACCAGATGAATTCTTTCCTAGAGTTGGGGCCAAATAAAGATTTCAAAGAGAATTTCTAGCCAAGCCTTAATGGCTCAGGTTATGCCCATAAAAAATTTTAAAGTAACTTATTTATGCATATGAACCAAAAATTTCCCTTAAGTATAATACATTTGCTGGTTAATAAAAAAAATATGGTCTATAGATGCATCGTAGCTGTAGGTAGTATTTATTTCTCCATCAGTTGAGTTCTTAGATCAAACACACTAACAGTGTTAGTTGTCAAATATCAGAAGACTCTTTTTCTTTATGTGAAGTGAAGTCACTCAGTCGTGTCTGACTCTGCAACCCCATGGACTGTAGCCTACCAGCCTCCTCGGTCCATGGGATTTTCCAGGAAAGAGTACTGGAGTGGGTTGCCATTTCCTTATTCAGCAGATCTTCCGGACCCAGGGATGGAACCCAGGTCTCTCGCATTGTAGGCAGACGCTTTACCATCTGAGCTACCAGGGAAGCTTTTTTTATGTAATTTCTCCCTACACTACAAAATTAAGTTGTGATCTCTCATGATCCTAAAGATATGTTTGGTATAATCACAAAAAGACTGTCAAGGAATAGATGCCAACTAAACATCAGCTGAGGTTATTGATATTTCTCCCAGCAATCTTGATTCCAGTTTGTGCTTCTTCCAGCCCAGCGTTTCTCATGATGTACTCTGCATAGAAGTTAAATAAGCAGGGTGACAATATACAGCCTTGACGTACTCCTTTTCCTATTTGGAACCAGTCTGTTGTTCCATGCCCAGTTCTAACTGTTGCTTCCTGACCTGCATACAGGTTTCTCAAGAGGCAGGTCAGGTGGTCTGGTATTCCCATCTCTTGAAGAATTTTCCAGTTTATTGTGATCCGCACAGTCAAAGGCTTTGGCATAATCAATAAAGCAGATGTTTTTCTGGAACTCTCTTGCTTTTTTCCATGATCCAGCGGATGTTGGCAATTTGAGCTCTGGTTCCTCTGCCTTTTCTAAAACCAGCTTGAACATCTGGAAGTTCACGGTTCATGTATTGCTGAAGCCTGGCTTGGAGAATTTTGAGCATTACTTTATTAGTGTGTGAGATGAGTGCAATTGTATGGTAGTTTGAGCATTCTTTGGCATTGCCTTTCTTTGGGATTGGAATGAAAACTGACCTTTTCCAGTCCTGTGGCCACTGCTGAGTTTTCCAAACTTGCTGGCATATTGAGTGCAGCACTTTCACAGCATCATCTTTCAGGATTTGAAATAGCTCAACTGGAATTCCATCACCTCCACTAGCTTTGTTCATACTGATGTTTTCTAAAGCCCACTTGACTACACATTCCAGGATGTCTGGCTCTAGGTGAGTGATCACACCATCATGATTATCTTGGTCATGAAGATCTTTTTTGTACAGTTCTTCTGTGTATTTTTGCCACCTCTTCTTAATATCTTCTGCTTCTGTTAGGTCCATACAATTTCTGTCCTTTACTGAGCCCATCTTTGCATGAAATGTTCGCTTGGAATCTCTAATTTTCTTGAAGAGATCTCTAGTCTTTCCCATTCTATTGTTTTCCTCTATTTCTTTGCATTGATCGCTGAGGAAGGCTTTCTTATCTCTCCTTGCTGTTCTTTAGAACTCTGCATTCAAATGGGTATATCTTTCCTTTTCTCCTTTGCTTTTTGCTTCTCTTCTTTTCACAGCTATTTGTAAGGCCTCCCCAGACAGCCATTTTGCTTTTTTGCATTTCTTTTCCATGGGGATGGTCTTGATCTCTGTCTCCTGTACAATGTCACGAACCTCATTCCATAGCTCATCAGGCACTCTATCAGATCTAGGCCCTTAAATCTATTTCTCACTTCCACTGTATAATCATAAGGAACTTGATTTCGGTCATACCTGAATGGTCTAGTGGTTTTCCCTACTTTCTTCAATTTAAGTCTGAATTTGGCAATAAGGAGTTCATGATCTGAGCCACAGTCAGCTCCCGGTCTTGTTTTTGCTGACTGTATAGAGCTTCTCCATCTTTGGCTGCAAAGAATATAATCAATCTGATTTCGGTGTTGACCATCTGGTGACGGCCATGTGTAGTCTTCTCTTATGTTGATGGAACAGGGTGTTTGCTATGACCAGTGCGTTCTCTTCCCTTATGACCAGTGCATTCTCTTCCCTTATGGCAGAAAGTGAAGAGGAACTAAAAAGCCTCTTGATGAAGGTGAAAGAGGAGAGTGAAAAAGTTGGCTTAAAGCTCAACATTCAGAAAACGAAGATCATGGCATCTGGTCCCATCACTTCATGGGAAATAGATGGGGAAACAGTGGAAACAGTGTCAGACTTCATTTTGGGGGGCTCCAAAATCACTGCAGATTGTGATTGCAGCCATGAAATTAAAAGACGCTTACTCCTTGGAAGGAAAGTTATGACCAACCTAGATAGCATATTCAAAAGCAGAGACATTACTTTGCCAACAAAGGTCCGTCTAGTCAAGGCTATGGGTTTTCCAGTAGTCATGTATGGATGTGAGAGTTGGACTGTGAAGAAAGCTGAGTGCCGACAAATTGATGCTTTTGAACTGTGGTGTTGGAGAAGACCCATGAGAGTCCCTTGGACTGCAAGGAGATGCAATCAGTCCATTCTAAAGGAGATCAGTCCTGGGTGTTCATTGGAAGGAATGATGCTAAAGCTGAAACTCCAATACTTTGGCCACCTCATGTGAAGAGTTGACTCATTGGAAAAGACTCTGATGCTGGGAGGGATTGGGGGCAGGAGGAGAAGGGGACGACAGAGGATGAGATGGCTGGATGGCATCACTGACTCGATGGACGTGAGTCTGAGTGAACTCCAGGAGTTGGTGATGGACAGGGAGGCCTGGCGTGCTGCGATTCATGGGGTCGCAAAGAGCTGGACACAACTGAGCGACTGAACTGACTGAAACATCAGCTGTAGATTCATGAGCGAGAATAAAAAGTCCAGGAAGCCTATTATATAACAAAGCTGGTGTTTCAAACTCATTGGGAAATGAGTATTTTGATTTATCAATGATGTCAATGTAAATGGTACACATCTGAAGAAAGAATGCTAAACAAATTCTTTCTAGATTAAAGATGTAAATATAAAAAGTTAAAAAGTAAACTATTTGAAGAAAATCAAGGATACTACTTATAGTAGTAGTATATATGGGAGAGCTTTTTAAGAACACCCAACAACTCAAAGACCATGAAACAAAGCAGACTCTTTTCCTTTATAAAATTAAAAAAAAATTAAAAGTGTTTTAACACATCACAAAATAAAAGACAAATAACAGACTGGAAAAATTATCTGTAGCACTAATGACAAAACAACTATTAATCCCTGACACACAGAACCTTCCAAAATACCAATAATAATTTTTTAAAATGGTAGACCACTCAACTGAAAACAAAAGCAATAAACTTACAATTGAAGAAAAATAAATGGTCAACAAACATGTGGGAAAAAAAGCCCAATCTCACAAGTAACAAAGGAGAAAGCAAATTAAACACACATGTGATACCATTTTTTCTATCAAGATGTCTCACATTTTAAAGGGAGAAAAAGGCCAGAGGTGTTCAGGGTACAGGAAAACAGTTCTCTCAAATATAACTGGAAAGAACTTGGATTACAACAAAATTTTAGAAAATATCTTGACATTATTAATATTAAAACTAACTTAAGAATCAATAGTTTTGCAAAACTATTCTATTTAATAAAAGAAATATGATATAAGGATATATGTACAAGGATAGTTAATGTAGCATCGTTTTGTGGCAGCAAAAAGTTGGAAACAGTTCGTCCCTCTGTGGGTATAGTCTCTCTTCCTTAAAAGGACAGTCATGTCCCATTCAACCACAGAAAGAAAGATCACTTAATATTAAAAGACTGAGTTAGGTATAGATCTTTACTTGACATACTATGAAGAGAAAAAAGAAAATTCCAGAATAATAAATATACTATGATCTTATTGTTAACATAATTACATATCCCATAATCCCACATATATGTATATTCATCAGTATGCAATTGTGTAAACAGAATTTGTTAAGATTAATTACCTTGGCGAAAGGCAATAGAAGGTGTGGGGGTGCAGGATAATTTACATGTTTCCTTATGTATCTTACATCATTTTCTTAATAAAACAAACATGTATATCTCTGGAATTTTCAAAATACAAAGAAAGAAAATGAAAGACTAATAAAAAGAACCATGAGCTTGTCTTTGGTTTAGACTGTAGAGAGTTGGGGTAAAATGCTCAAGTTGGTCCAAGTGCACTAATAAGCACTTGTGGTTATGAGAGTTAACTGAGGCGCCTTCAGCAACTCATTTGTTAAACAGTCAGTTCTTTCTGAACAAAATGCAAGTCATTATCTACCCAAACAAGAAAATACTCTGCAGATGCATCTCCTACGCCAAGTTGAGTCTGTGCTATTTTAACCCTCTATTCAGTTGACAACTATCCTTATAAGATTTAAATTAGGCTAACCAAACATTCCAAGGTCAAAGCAATAAAGGGGGTTGAAGTTAAAGCACTAGATGAGTGATTAGGAGAAATTCCTTCTAGGATAAAGGGTGGATCACAGAAGACTTCCTTTAGTAGGGAGATACCTCCCCGGTGAAGCACTCGTTGACAAGGTGTGCAGAGATTTGGAGGACCACACAGACCAAGGTTTTGTTGACCCCAAGGGTGGAGCTGTCTGCTCCCACCTCATGTCCATGCCTCTCCACCCCTCTCACATTCTCAGCCTTAAACCTAGGCAGCCTCCACACCCACCCGACTCTAAACATCCGGGTGTGGGACAACATGAACTTGCTGAACTTGCTTATCTGCTTTACAAAGGCATACCCCAGCACTGCCTTCCAAGCTTGTGCAATGTTCCTCCCATGGTAGACAATCTCTCTTCCTCTTCTAACCCCACCATGAATGTCTTAGTTTAATCCTCGAAAAAGAAGCCCTGACTCCTGAGTCCTAGCCCATGTAAACTGTAGCTCTCACCTTCATTCACCATGGCTGTGCCTCACCTATCTGCCAGGGTTCCATACCTTGGATCTAGTTTCAGGGACCAGATCAAAGGACACTGTCAACCATTTCATGCCTTGATGAGCATCTTTACTTGGCTCCTCACAGCTGGGTAGGCTTTACCCAGAAGTAGCCGTTCTTTAGCACAGGGGTCCCCGACCTCTGGGCAAAAGATCACTATCCGTCTGTCCCATTAGGACCGGGCCGCACAACAAGAGGTAAGCCAAGAGCAAGCAAGAAAAGCTTCATCTACTGCTCTCCAGTGCTCCCATTACTGCCTGAACAGACGTCCCCTACCCCCCGCTGCCCCCTGCCACCCCCGCCACCAGTCCAAGGAAAAACAGTTTTCCACAAAACTGGTCCCTGGTGTCCAAAAGGTGGGGACTGCTGCTCCAGCAGGATGCCTCAGGTCAAAGGCACTCTCAGCACCAAGTTGCCTGTGGGGTTGCATCCCAGAGTTCTGCAAGCCCTGTACCTGCCCAGCCTCAAGACTGAGGAAAGGGCCCAGAGTCAGCTACAGAGACATCCATGTGTCATGGATGGGGGCGCTTACACGTCTGAAGCCAGGTCCTGGGGCGGCACCCCCACTGCAGACAGCGGCCAGCAGCCAGAATGCCACAGCAGCAGCCTTTGCTTGGGTAGGGGGAGGGAAGTGACCAGTTATATGGGGAATTGACATCAGGTTGGCTCATCGGTTACCAAGGAAACCAGCAGAGAGACACACACCCCTCACAGGCCCCTTTGATAAGCTATCACAGTGGAGACATTTTGATCTAAAGATTAGAACAACCATTAGCTGGGGCCTGGAGCAAGTATGGAGTCATTTTACTGATTAGGCGCTGTGAGAAGGTCATTCAGGTGAGGAGGGGGTAGGTGACGCAGAGACTGATCAA
Organism: Bubalus kerabau; assembly: GCF_029407905.1. Lineage (NCBI taxonomy): Eukaryota > Metazoa > Chordata > Mammalia > Artiodactyla > Bovidae > Bubalus > Bubalus kerabau. The sequence goes on from NC_073627.1 coordinate 119,424,381, forward strand.
GCAGGGGGTATACAGAGGACAAGAAAACAACGGTCTTGTCTTACTAAGATCACGCAGCTATTGCTTCAATGGGTCCTGATTTTTACCTTCCAGCAAAGGAGAAAGAAAACCAGTAGTAGCTGCCCATTGCTTTTGTCCAACCAGCACTTTACTCTCCTGTTAACAGATCCTTTTCTTTGGCCAGAGGGATGGGCAGCTGGTCCAGGTGGGACTAATCATAGTACCTGACTCTCAGTACCCTTGGGGACAGGTAACGGGAAGGGGGTGTGTCCCTATAGCATCAGTCAATGTCCTTCCAAGCTTAGAGAAGCTTGTCGTCTCTGACAGTGAAACTTCAGACAGCCCATGTCCTGTGAAGGACAGAACAAGAGAGACGCAGAGGGAAGTAAAGCTAAGAGGTGGAGAGTCCTTGGCTTAGTAATATGAGCCAGTGAAACCTTTCCTTTTTTTTTTTCTTCCTGCTTTGGTGAGGGGGTGGTTAACTAGAGTCAAGTGGGTTTTCTGTCTTTTGCTCAGTGATAACGAATCCGCCTGCCAATGCAGGAGACACAGGAGACACAGGTTCGATCCCTGGGTCGGGAAGATCCTCTGGAGGAGGAAATGGCAACCCACTCCAGTATTCTTGCCTGGAAAATTCCGTGGACAGAGGAGCCTGGTAGACTATAGTCCATAAGGTTGCAAAGAGTCAGACATGATTGAGTGACTGAATACACACACAACTAATGTAAAAGTAGACATTTACTGATTCTTCTATGTGCCAGCAATTGTACTAGAGTCTTTAGACACATCATCTCATTTTCATTTATCTTCCACAATAATCCTATTACCTTACCCGTTTTGGTGGTAAGGAGACTGAGGCTCAGAGGGGCAGCGACTTGCCTAATGTCACACAGGTAGTCAGAGGAGGAGCCTCAGTTCACACCCAGCTCTACTGGACCCCAAAGTTCTGCCCTCTGCTTCACTACCTGGACTTCTGTTCAGCAATTGCTTCCTGGATGTGGAAAGACAACTCAAAGGATGAAAATCACCTGGTCCCCTTAAGAAATGAGCCCCTGAAGGAATTTCTGAAGCAATACTGCTTCAGGATGGCGACAGATCCCTTTGGGGAATTTCTTCTTTTTGAAAATAGCTCTTTTATTCCTTCATTTCCACTCCTCTCCCTTGGTTCTCTCCACTTTTGTTCTACTAGGAATTCTGGCCAAAGTTCAGACATTTCCCATCCCTAGGAAGGCCTCCTTCTCCTAAGATAATGAAAAGAAATCTTGATATTATTTGAAGGAGTGCAGGTTGGTACAAGGATCAGAAGCTCAAAGTCTTTATCTCCCACGCAGGGCAGTTCCACTTGAGTCAGAATGTCTGGAGAGCCATGAACATTGTAAGAAGGGAGCAGGCTATGGTTAGGTTTACATTTTATCGTGAAGGGCAGACTGTAGATGATTTGTATTCAAGATAAGAAAGCCAATTAAAAGAGAGGGGGCCTGTAAGAGTCTCACTGGCAGGGCTGCCACTTGTAGGCTGTGCTCTGAGCTCAAGTATCCAACAAGAGGGGAGAGTGGGGCTGAAATAACCTCCACCATCCAGGCCCTGATCCACTCACAAAGCCATTTTTGGGGAGTTGGACACTGTCAATTGAAGAAAAGGATCTTGCCCTAATTTGCACAAAGGCGCCCATGGGCTCATTGCTGTCTTGGTCGCTATATTCTGGGTGAAACACGATGAGGCCTTGAATGAAGGTAGTAACATTGGGATTAGAAACTAAGGAACAAGTTCACATATGCCTTGTGAGTTTGAGGTACTTGTATGAAAACCAAGAGAGCTATATGATATCTCTCGAGAGATGTTTACCTCTCTACAAATGAATTGAAGGCCATGTCTAAAGTCAGAATTTGGAAGTTGCTAACGTATAACCAAAGGATAGTTGGTGGGAATGTGGACTGATATTGGGTCTCTGCTGCAAAATGCAAAAGGCATAGAAATGCATTGTTATTTACTGAGCTGTACTAGGAGACAAGTATAAAGTTTAAGAAAAGAAATGATTAATGTTCAACAGAAGGTCCCTGCTATATCAATTTGCCAAGCTCTTTGGCTCCACACATGAGCCCACCTAAATCTGAACCGTTAACATACACATAATGCAAAAGAAGTTGAACTCGCCTTTGCCTCATAAATTGCCTCTTCTCATACACTCTGCTAAGCAGTCTGGATGGATACAAACAGCTGTTCATTGCAAGAATGCTAGATATTCTTCACTGACAGATGGCAGCAATTCCCTAGGGTACACACACACACACACACACACACACACACACACACACACACAAAACCTAAGTTCAATAACACTGATACTCATCAATGAAGTTACTTAAATTGAGAGATTTAGAGTCAGAAAAAGTCCTGCAATGAAAAACACACTTAAGTTAGCGTTTCTTCCAGGTTCCATTAAGGTTTTCACTTTGGATAGTTGCTATGAACAAAACCACTTTCCATTTTATACTTCACTTTTAAAGAATAAGAAATCCTTTGTCACAATCAGATCATTAAATGACTGTTCTCTATATCTCAGATCCCTTTCTGCCCTTGCCAGTGGAAGGACAAAAACTCTAAATATGTATCTTCTTGGGAAGCAGAGCAGACAAATCCATAATGGAATGTGGCAGAATGTTTGTTCGGTTTGTTGAAATGATCAAGTTTGGAAAAAAATTCTTATAGAAAATATTACTAGAAAGTCTCACTAATCCATCCAACTTCAAGCCAATGTGAATACCTAAATAGATTTGACTAGTTATTGTGATAGAAGGGAAATAGGGAATATCCAGATCATATGCTATACAAAACTAGTGATGACTTTCAAAGCAGTAAACTTTTCTACAACTCGATTTAAATGTGGAGAACTACCACATCCAGATCTCAAGACAACCCAAGACATCCTTCAAAGGGTTATCCTTCGAAATTTCTTCTCAAGAGAGACAGATTAGTTACGTTCTTCATAAAATCATATAATTTTAAAATTAAAGTGAGAATAAGATTGAATGCTGGTTTGAGATGGGCTGTAAAGGTTGTTTAGTTCAATCACCCACCCAAGTATTAAATATTGAATTTCTTATACCTCATTCAGCCAAGTGGTTATAAAATCTGGGATAGAACATTTCTACAGATAGGAAAAGTCATGACCACCTGAGATGGTTCACTTCATTTCTGAATAGGTTCATTAGAACATTTTTTTCCTTATATGGAGGCAAAATTGTCTCCTTAAGCTTTTTTCCTATCTATTTTGACTCTCCCTAATTGGATATTGATAATAACAATGAGTAGTTGAGTGTTTACAACATGGAAGGCACTGCTCTGAGCATATTACATAGATTCATTTATTTATTATTCAAGATAATCCTTTTGGATAGGTAAATATAGATATTAATATCATTTCCAATTTACAGAGATGGAACACTGAGGCACAGAAGAATTAAATAAATTTGCCAAGACCACACATTCTAAAAGGATTAGGAGTCAGGCATTCTGACTCCAAAGTATTAATACTATAATTTTAAAGTTGCCTAAATGATGCCAATTTGTCCTCAAATTGAACCGAACCATTTGGGATCAGCCCATGTGTATTTCAGTAATACAACGCAGGAAAAACCTTCTGGTTCTCCGTGGGGTGATGTTGAAGGATCTGGTCAAAATCTGTCATGTTTCAGATTGTAAACTTGTAAAAGGTCACATGGCTGTCAGGAGGCAAAAGATCAGACCTCAGGTCTCATGACTCAACAGTCTGGAATCATTTCCAACAAGTATTTTTGCCAGCCAATCTATGACATGTTAGCACTGCCCATCTCTGCATTTACTCTCTTTCTCATGAATTAAAATGTTTCAGGACAGACTTCCCTGATGGTCCAGTGGTTAGGAATCTGCCTGCCAATACAGGGGACACAGGTTCAATCCCTGGTCTGAGAAGATTACACATGCTGGGACAACTGAGCCTGTGCACCACAACGACTAAGCCCCCACTCCAGAGCCCCAGTGGCACAATGCTAAAGCCTGTGCACCTAGAGCCTGTGTCCCACAAGAGAAGCCAGGGAGCAATGAGAAGCCCACACACCACCGCTAGAGCAGTCTCCATTCATCGCAACTAGAGAAAGCCCGCATGCAGCAATGAAGACCCAACACAGCCAAAAATAAATAAATAAGTAAAATTTTTTTTAAATGTTCCAGGACATCCCAAACTCACCAGTTCCACAGAAAACATTCTACCATAGCCTAACGAATCTCCTACTAAATCACTTTTTTATATGGGTAAGCATGAACATCATTTTTTATAAAAGTACCTTCAAGTAGTTCTATCATTAACTCAACTTCTTGCTGGATTTTAGATGCCAAACTCCTCCGATTTTCTTTCTTCAGATGCTTGCAGAGGTATTCTGGCAATTTATGCACTTGCTTTCCACTTGATCAAGTATATAGGACATTTCATAAATCCATCACTTTGGTTCTTAAAATTTTGTTAAAGACAGCTTTCCTTTTCACTCTTTTCTACCTTGTTAAATATTTTTTATTCATTCAACTACTTATTAAACAGATATGTAGTGAAGGTCTGCTATATTCCCTGACACTGATTTCTTATCCTTCAAGGCATTTTTCAAGACCCGAAATCATACTCTATATTTACTTGCTTGCTTTATTGTTCATCTCCCTTTCCTCTGACAGAATGTTAGGTCCATGACAGCAGAGATTTTATCATGTTCATATTGTGTCCTTGATAGCGAAAGCACTGTCTGGCCCATGGTGTATGTTCAATAAATATTTACTGAACAAATAAATAAGTGAGTGAGTGAGTGAGTGAATAAATGATTGGATGGATGAATGAATAAAGAAGTGGATGGATGGATAGATGGTTCGAGAAGGGAATATCAAGTGCCTGACTCTGGAGATACAAAAAATGTGTTAAGTTTCCTACCTTAAAGGAGTTTGCAATCCTACTGCAACTGAGAATAGTAGATTCTAAGTTGTTCCATGGAGGTATGAACAAAGAGCATTAATTGGGAACTGCACGTGTATGTGCTAAGTCATCTCAGTTGTGTCTGACTCTTTGCGGCTCTATGGACCGTAGCCCCACCAGGCTCCTCTGTCCATGGGATTCTCCAGACAAGAATACTGGAGTGGGTTGCCGTGCCCTCCTCCAGGGACTCTTCCAGACCCAGGGATCAAACTTGCGTCTCTTATGACTCCTGCGCTGGCTGGCAGGTTCTTTACCACAAGCGCCACCTGGGAAGCCTGGTTGGGAACTGAGGGGAAGGAATCTACAAGCTTGCCTGGAGAAGTCAGGGAAGGATCCCTGCTGAAGCTGGCATTTGAGTTGGGATGTAAAGGAGGTAGGGAATTCACCCAGTGGCCAAGCAGGGCTGACATTTACAATGGGAAGAAGAGATAGCAAAGGGCAGGACTCTGAGCAATGAGGAACAGACAGAATTGGAGATTTCAGAATAATATTCCAAACAGAGTTCAGCCACAGATTGATGCTCAACAGTGACTTCATCTGTCTTATGACCAGGATATGCTGGCAACCCACTCCAGTATCCTTGCCTGGAAATACCATGAACAGAGGAGCCTGGCAGGCTATAGTCCACAGGATCACAAAAGAGTCAGACACAGCTTAGCAACTAAACAGCAACAACGTGTGCCAATAGAAAATACCCACTGTGGTTTCAAAGTGAAACTTACTCAGTTGTGTCCAACTGTTTGCAACCCCATAGACTGTAGCCTGCCAGGCTCCTCTGTCCATGGAATTCTCCAGGCAGGAATACTGGAGCGGGTTGCCATTCCCTTCTCCAGGGGATCTTCCCAACCCAGGTATCGAACCTGAGTCTCTTGCACTGCAGACCAATTCTTTACCAGAGCCACCAGGGAAGCCCATTGTGGGTTGAAACCGAACTTTAAATGTCAGTAACTGACTTTGAACAGTTTACTGAACTTCATCCTCAGTTTCCTCATCAGTAAAATGAGGATTTAAAAAAGTAGTTACTTCATTGAGTCACAGCTAGGAATAAATATATTAATATATATGAAGCATTAGTCATACAGTACAGTTAGTTCTGCTAGAATGTGGCACAAGCCAGCTAAAAAATTCCTATGCGAAACTGCACATTAAAAACTCCAGAGGTTATTGGAAACACAAGGACGGGGCACAATCCACAAAGACTTCGTTAGTGACACATTAATAAAAAGAAAGGAGTCCAGTAAAAATAGTAGCAGTTTTGTACATGGTAAGTGACTAACAAATACTGTAATAAATACAACACTTTGAGAAGACTTACAGTTTGCTTTCCAAAACAGGCACTGGGAAGAGTTATAACTTGGGGGGTTACTGTGAAGTGCTTGAAGGAGGGTTATCTGAAATCAGACTGAAAGTTCTAACTCTAGACAAGGATGGGTGTGGGTTATAACACATGCTGTGAACTGAAGGAGCTGGTCCACATTTGAGGGATGTCTGTGTGTGATGCACATGTATTTTGTATCTTCCTACTGGGCTCCATTCAGTTAGGTGGTATTTTCTGCATTCACCTGGTATTTCTCAAGGACAAAATCATGCACAATTAAAAATGAAATTTGCATTATGCTGAAGCTGTTCCCTAATATATTAGTTGTACTGGAATAAATCCACATTTCCAGAACCAGCATAACAGCAGAGCTGACTATAAGTGTTCAATAAAAAATACCTGTCACAAAAATATTTAAAGTGCAATAATATGAAGTATCAAACAGCTGACAACACAAAGTTAATGATTTAGAGAGATTCCTTGCCCTCCTACCTCCCTGTGGCCTTTCAACCTAACATATGAAATTCCAGGACTAGCTGGTGCTTCAAGTTGTTGGGACCATTTCTTAACACTCAATATTCCTTAGGCCAGAATAATCAACAAAGTACCTCTGAATAGTAGTCTAAATATAAAATGTAATTTAAAAACAAAGAACTCCTACTTTCTCCAGCCCCATTCCACAACTGCCAGCTTGCTGTTTCACTTATAACCTGAGCAGATATTATTGGACCATAGGGTAAAGGGGATTTTTTAAAAAGAGAACTCAGTTTTTAGGAACAGAAAGGATGAACTTCTAAAATGGCCATTTAAAATTTTTCATTCATTAAACCAACTAAAATTCTCAACCCATTAAATATTAGATTCTAAAACTTGAAGTCCCAGAGTCCAAAATTTGGGGAAGGAACTGATTCAAGATGTGCATAAGATCTAATTAAAAGTACTTACAACATTGATCATACAGAATTTCAAGTAAATCTGTATTTTAAATCAATGGTTTTCTATCCTCACACAGAACATTGATAAATATAATGTAAGTGACAGTCATATGAGAGTTTGCTTAAAGAAAAAGTTACACGGGACCTACCTAAGATTTTGTACCTTCACTGAAGAAAAGGTAATCCAGATAACTGCTCTGTCCTCTCCAATCTTGCTTTTTCAACTTGAAAATGCATTCAAACACCCAGAGTCTTATTAAAAGGCAGGTCTTTACAGAACCTTTAGGGTGAAAACCTGAAAATCCTCCAGTTGATGAGAGATCTTGCAAATTGATTCATTTGTCAGAAAGAAGTACTTTTTCAGATACAAAATTATGTTGTGATTTAATTCTCCCAACATGGATAGGACATTTACCCTGGTGTCTCTTCTAATCTGCGCGAACTATATCCTTGATCCCATGGGACGCAGGGGAACCGGGAATTTGGCACAGACCAGGGCCTGACCGCTCTCCTCTCTGGATTAATCCAACTCCTGGAAGCTTTTTGATTCGCTCACCAGCCAGGTGGCGCTACTTCCCTACTCTTCCCGGCAGCTCCGACGCCTTGCGTTTCATCCCAACCTTGAGACGCGCCCTCCACCTTCCAACAGCTGCCTTCTGTTTGCCAACACATGTGCTTTTTAAAATCTCATTAGATATATAATGTTTTCGGCCAGGCATGTGTGCCAAGAGCACTGCGTCCTCCCCGGAGAACTCTCTAGAGTCTGGAATGAGGAAAAGCCGGGTTGTTAAGAGTGGGAAACAGGGGACCTGCTTATTGGTATAACGTTTGTCATAGAAACAAATCGGATGCTTCACACTAAGTGTGAGTAGACCCTGGGGATGTTTTTGGATGCTGTGTATTTTCCCCCCAGTGATAATTAAACTGTAGTACTTGCAGCATTCTCAGGGCTGGATTAGCCAGTGCAGGCAAAGTATATAATCGGTATTAATCTCCCAGAATGTCACTGCACTCGCCTATCAATCTGCATAAATTCTACTAGAAAACTTTAGGAAAAAAATGCTATTCAGAGCAAATGATGCATCAAATTCAAACAGGCCATCAAGATTGCTAATGGATTTTAATAGCAGCTATTACAGCATAATAGTATTTTCCCAACAGCTGTTTGTTGATACAATTCTCCATTTACAGGACCTTTTTGTCCAATCCCAGGAGACGGCCGGCTTGTTCATTTATAATCATTTGGTTCCACCTACAAACAAATGCTACTTTGTTTGCATTTGGAGACAGCGAATGGTCTGAAGCTTTGACCTACTCCCACCTCATTCAACGAAACCAGCAGCGAATATTACAAGCTAGATTAATTAGTTAATATTTAGATATACTAACTACTGCCAGAATAAACACTGTCAACCGGCCAAATCAAAGAGAAGCTTCCACTGATTGCTTGGATACATTCTGAGTGATGTGAGTTGTCAAAAACTGTCTTTTATGTAGAGTAGTAATGGCTCTAGAGAAGGATTAAGTCTGAGTCTTTTTTTTTTTAGACTTTAAACCTTTTATTTTTTATTGGGGTAGAGCTGATTAACAATGTTGTGGTAGTTTCAGGTGAAGAGTGAAGGGACTCATATACATACATATACATGTAGCCATTCTCCCACAAAACCCCCTCCCATCTAGGCTGCGACATAACACTGAGTAGAGTTCCATGTCCTGCACAGTAGGTCCTTGTTGGTTATCCATTTTGGATATAGCAGTGTGTACAAGACCTTCCCATACCACCTGACCTGCCTCTTGAGAAATTTGTATGCAGGTCAGGAAGCAACCGTGAGAACTGTACATGGAACAACAGACTGGTTCCAAATAGGAAAAGGAGTACGTCAAGGCTGTATATTGTCACCCTGCTTATTTAACTTCTATGCAGAGGACATCATGAGAAACGCTGGGCTGGAAGAAGCACAGGCTGGAATCAAGATTGCCGGGAGAAATATCAATAACCTCAGATATGCAGATGACACCACCCTTATGGCAGAAAGTGAAGAGGAACTCAAAAGCCTCTTGATGAAGGTGAAAGAGGAGAGTGAAAAAGTTGGCTTAAAGCTCAACATTCAGAAAACAAAGATCATGGCATCCGGTCCCATCACTTCATGGGAAATAGATGGGGAAACAGTGGAAACAGTGTCAGACTTTATTTTGGGGGCTCCAAAATCACTGCAGATGGTGACTGTAGCCATGAAATTAAAAGACGCTTACCCCTTGGAAGGAAAGTTATGACCAATCTAGATAGCATATTCAAAAGCAGAGACATTACTTTGCCAACAAAGGTCTGTCTAGTCAAGGCTATGGTTTTTCCAGTGGTTATGTATGGATGTGAGAGTTGAACTGTGAAGAAAGCTGAGCACTGAAGAATTGATGCTTTTGAACTGTGGTGTTGGAGAAGACTCTTGAGAGTCCCTTGGACTGCAAGGAGATCCAACCAGTCCATTCCGAAGGAGATCAGCCCTGGGATTTCTTTGGAAGGAATGATGCTAAAGCTGAGACTCCAGTACTTTGGCCACCTCATGTGAAGAGTTGACCTAGAAAAGACTCTGATGCTGGGAGGGATTGGGGGTGGGAGGAGAAGGGGACGACAGAGGATGAGATGGCTGGATGGCATCACTGACTTGATAGACATGAGTCTGAGTGAACTCCGGGAGTTGGTGATGGACAGGGAGGCCTGGCATGCTGTGATTCATGGGGTCACAAAGAGTCGGACACGACTGAGCGACTGAACTGAACTGAACTGAACTGACAAGACCTTCCCAAACTCCCTAACTATCCCTCTCCCCAGCAACAGTAAGTGTGTTTTCTAAGTCTGTGGGACTCTTTCTGTTTTGTAAGTTCATTTGTATCATTTCTTTCTAGATTCCACATATAAGGGATGGCATAGGATATTTCTTCCTCTGTGTCTGATTTACTTTACAAGGCTGAGATTTTTGAAACAAAAGGATCCATAAGCTATTTTGAGTTTTTCTATTGGAGATGACTAGTATTAGAAAATGCCCATAAATCATGGCCAAAGTGAAAGGCCTGATGGGTATTAATAATTGTGATAATAATCAGGGTGAGGAAGAATATATCAATGAAACCCAAAGCTTTGTTTTTTGTGGAATGGTTAAGAGATTATAGCACTGAAAATAAATATTAGTTCATGAGTTCATGAGGAATCACCCAAGGAATGCGTTTAAAATGTGGATTCCTGGCCCCTACCCCAGAGACTTGAGGCAGGAGCCAGGAATTCACATTTTAACAGGCACTCTACAAGATTCTGGTGCCTGTCATTCACGGACCACACTCTGAGAAAATCCGAGAAAAATAGCATTAGTTTATAAAACTAGCCCAAAAGTCTTAGTGCTGTTTTAAGCTTTAATGACTTCAGAAGTATACATGGTTTAAAAAGTACATAAAACACGATTTGAAAACTTACTTTTATTCTTTTTCTACTTAGTTTTGTAAATTTGGAAAAAAATAATTTTCAGCTATAATTTTCTGTTTCCAGTGAACATTTGTTATCTTCAATCAGGAGATTTTAAAAGAAAATATGAAGTTTCAAAATTACTCAAAACTCTCGAGGCTCAAGAGAGAAGGGATATATATATATACATATAGCTGATTCACTTTATTGCACAGCAGAAACTATCACAGCATTTGTAAAGCAATTAATCTCCAATAATAAAAAATTACTCAAAACTTATAAAACTAGAAAAATGTTAAAAAAGGAAAAATAATTACACTTCCAAAAGAAGTTCTTTTTTAGTTTATAGTTTTTATACATCTGATACTATTAATGTGTAAAACTGTACTAAGGTTTTCAGGGCAAACCATATAGAACTTACTTAAACATTGGATTATTGAAACTGAGAAGTAGGATTGAACCCTCAGTCCTGTCTAGCCACTAGTGATTCGGATTCAGAGGCATCTGCATGCATAAATCTCAGTCTGGCAGGCTCTGATGGGTCTTCTGGGTTAGTGCTGAAAGTTGACAAAGAATCAAGAAGGCATAACAAGGAGAGGAAATGATGGCCCTGTTGAGTTGGGGTATCAAAAAGGATGCAGGCATCTTACATGTCATCAGTTCAGTTCAGTTCAGTCGCTCAGTCATGTCCGACTCTTTCGACCCCATGAATCGCAGCATGCCATGCCTCCCTGTCCATCACCAACTCCCGGAGTTCACTCAAACTCATGTCCATTGAGTCTGTGATGCCATCCAGACATCTCATCCTCTGCTGTCCCCTTCTCCTCCTGCCCCCAATCCCTCCCAGCATCAGAGTCTTTTCCAATGAGTCAACACTTCGCATGAGGTGGCCAAAGTATTGGAGTTTCAGCTTCAGCATCAATCCTTCCAATGAACACCCAGGACTGATCTCCCTTAGGATGGACTGGTTGGATCTCCTTGCAGTCCAAAGGACTCTCAAGAGTCTTCTCCAACACCACAGTTCAAAAGCATCAATTCTTCAGTGCTCAGCTTTCTTCACAGTCCAACTCTCATATCCATACATAACCACTGGAAAAACCATAGCCTTGACTAGACGGACCTTTGTTGGCAAACTTCATAATCCACAAAAGTGCTTATATCTACGTTATCTCATTTAACCCCTGCCATCCTGATAGGCAGGTAGCATTTCTCCCACTTTATAGAAGAGAAGACTGAGGCTCCAAGGAGTTTCTGTGACTAGTCCAGAAAACAAACAAACAAAAAACAGCAAATGGCTAAGAACTCAAAGTCAAGTCTCTGACCCTTCTCTGTGCCATGGCCACCCCTGACCAGGGATCCAGATCAGGCAGTGAAGCCTGGGAGGGCTCAGAGGGCTCAGGAAGGAGAAGAGCAGAAGGTGGCAGATCAGAAGGTGGCAAAATGGGACAAGACCTTGCTGCAGTGCAAAGTAAGGCTGGAGACACAGACTCCAGATCAAAAGAAACAAGCCCTTTGGCTAGAGGCCACTGACAGCGGTGCAGGCAGCGTTCTCAACCCTAGAGGCCTTGCTCACCTCTTTGTCTGGGTCTTGCTGGAGACAATTTAGGGAGGTGCCCTGGAAACAGTGCATCCAAAGTCACCTCCGTCACAGCGTTCTTGTGTGACTGTGAATTCATTGTTACATCTCTTTGACTTTCCGTTGTCTCCTTGATATAATTCACATATTAATAGCTACCTCTCAGAGTTGTTTGGATTTTAAATAAATTAGTTATAATAAAATGATGCACCTGGGAAAGAGCTGATCAGTTGCATCATATCTGACCCCCAGGTGTAGAAGGGGAACTAACTTGCTCTTCCCTGGGTCACTGGCTATTGAAGCCTATTGTCACACCAGCCACAGCGTCCACATAGCAGGTACTTTTCTGAATGAATGAACCAAACTCATACTCTCCCTGTGACACATCAGCTACTTCCCTGGGGGTCTTTATTTCTATCACTGGTATTATCTTTCTTTTCCTTATCATCTAGGACAGAAATTTTGCATTGACCCTTTACAGTACCACCCATTCTTCCCCCATATCAGTACCAAAGATTCATCTTTTCTCTGACCACTGTTTCTGACTGTAATAATCCTAGGTTGTATGCTTATGATTTCTGTCCCAAACTATCAGAACAACCTAACTGCTCTTCCCGTCATTTCTTTACCCAGCATGCGGCAATCCCATTAATCTTCTTAAATATTACCATGAAGTTAGTCAAAGTCCTCCAAAAGTAAAACGTAAGTGTCCCAGTGTTCTACATCATGGCTATGTTTTACCTCGCCACCCTCACCTCCTATTGTGTCTTTTCAGACTTGCTCTCCGCCAGCCAAGCTGAACATGCTGGCTCCCCAAGCACATCATAGATTTACCGCATCTGTGCCTAGCAAGAAACCTATACTTAACAAGATTCAACAGAGGTTCACTGAATGAACAGAACTGCCCAAACCCTTCTGGTCAAAATGACTATAAGTAGAATCCTCAGTTGGGAACTGAGCTGAGCACCACCCCACACTTCCTCACTCCTTCCACCATCAGCTTCACCTCCTGAAAGACGCCCACAGCTTCTCTTTTCTCCAGAAAGAAAATACATAAACTGCTCAAGAGTAGAACACACCATCAAGAAAAGGGATAAGAATATATGAGGAGGGCTTCCCTGTGGTCCAGTGGTTAGGAATCCGCTTGCCAACGCAGGGGACACAGGCTCGATCCCTGGTCTGGGAAGATTCCACATGCCACAGCTACTGAGGCCATGAGCCCTAGGACCCACGCTCCACAACAAGAGAAGCCACCACAATGGGAAACCCGTGCGCCACAACTAGAGAGCTGCCTCCATGTGCCAGCTAGAGGAAGCCCTCAGGCAGCAATGAAAACCAGCGCAGCCAAAAATAAATTATTTGAATTAAATAAAACAATAAATTACACTTTTTAATCTCTTTAAAACAAAAGAGTCTGTGAGGAAGAGTAACTTTTATTTGTGTAGGTCACACAGATCTCATTTGATAAGGTGATATTTGCATTCAAACACTGCAAAAATTAATAAGACATGTTCCAAGTCTTTGTTTGTAGTCTTTGGGCCCCAAAGGAACCAAAGATTTATTCTATTGAATTTGGGAACTCTGATTTTATAGGCATGAGCTGGATATAATTTTATCTTTGGGCCTCAAAGACCAGGGTTAAGTAACTGATTTTCTCCTTCTTGGGAGGATTTATTTATATATTTTTTGGTTATGTTTATTTTAGACATTTTATTTTTGGTCACTAGATGGCTCTGAATTTCCACTGGAAAACAAGTCATTAAAAGACTGATGAAAATACACAATTTTCACTAAATAATTTAAAAATATGTCTTTAATTTTTTTTTAACTTAAGATCATTGATCAAAGTAAAAAAAAAAAAAAAGAAACCATAAGCTCCAAATAGCAATGTGTTAGTTCATTTACCCTATCTAGCTTTCAGAATACATTATTTATAGCATTACATGAAATTTATGGCTATTGTTGGAGAAGAAATGGCAACCCAGTCCAGTATTCTTGCCTGGGAAATCCCATGGACAGAGAAGCCTGGTGGGCTACAAGACAAAGAGCTGGACATGACTTAGTGACTGAGCATGAGCTACTGTATTGGTTATACGTGCAATTTTTAAATGACTCATAAATTATGATTCAAATAATGTTACAGATCTTCCTCAACATCCTGATAATCCCATCATGCACTGAAAATATCATAAGGTGAAAATGCTTTCAGTATACCTAACCTACTGAATTTCATAGCTTAGCCTGGCCTACCTTAAATGTGCTTAGAACACTTGCCTATAGTTGGGCAAAATCATCTCACCCATAGCCTATTTACAATAAGGTGCTATCTCATGCAATTTATTGAATACTGGACAGTAAAAGAAAAACAGAACTTTTGGGCGGAGCAGAATGGTTATTAGTGTATCAGTTTTTACTCTCAAGATCTCATGGCTGTCTGGGAGGTTTGGCTTGCTGCCACTGCTCACTATCACTAGAGAGTATCAGAGCCTGAGAAAATATCAAAATTCGAAGTATGATGTCTACTGAATGTCTATTGCTTTCACACTCATAAAGTTGAAAAGTTGGAAGTTGAACCATGGTAAGTTGGGGACCACCTGTGTCAAACAATCAGGTCTATCATATTTTTCAAAATACTGTCATAGAACTTGCATTGCTTCAAAATATTTCCAAACTATACATCAACAGACCTGGAAGGTCTGGAACAAATCCCTTGATCATTTTTATTTTAAGGTTGATAACTTTAAGCAAAAAGGACTATTGGAACAAGGATCTTTTAGCCAAATTGGAGGTTGCCATACTGGTGTTGTAATTCACTGTGCTATGTTCAGGTCATCCATAAAAAGTGTTGCATCTGAGTTCTGCAAGGATTTAATGTGTTTCCAAACACATTATAGTGCGGGTTCATATAGGACAAAGTCATCCAAAGCCATCTCTGGATAACCTGTTAATAAAGGCGGTAAGAGTGTTGGGTGGAGAAACATACAGAGAGAGAGATTGACTGTGCAAAGACGTTGTCTGCTTGGCTTGAGCTTTCTGGAGAAAACCCACCTTTAAAATTCACTTTTTCCAGTTTTCCCAGTTGTTCTGCATCAGCCCACAGGTTTCATAAATGTTCGTTTTATCTCTTAACAAAATCAGAGAGAGGTTGTGAGATATTTGTTATCATTTTAATCCCATCCTCTGCCCATCCCTTTCCAAAGTCTCCAAGTTTACCCCATTTATTTTATGTTTTCAAAATGTACACCGTGCAGAATGACCAATTACACATCCTTTACTCCTGATTCTCATGTGTGGGTACATAGCAGCTGAAGACAGAATCAGACTGAGCTGCAGAGCAAGGCCCTTCTCCATGAACTTGACTGTTGACATGTGAGGAGTCTAAATGGATACACTTGGGTGCCAGCAACTTAGTTTGCTCCAGACAAGCAACATAAGGTGCTTTTAGTTACATTCAAGATAAATCTCAGACAGGGCAATCTTCAAGTGAGAGCAGGAGATATTGGGCATATACTTTCTGATTTGCAATTTTTTTTAAACTGATAAAAGCAGATTCCATCATTCCCCACTGCATCTCTGCTCCAGCCCCAGTGAATGCTTGTCACCTCTGAAACACTTCTTTTAAAAAAAAAAAAATTTATTTATGTATTTATTTTTGGCTGTGCAGTGTCTTCATTGCTTCATAGACTTTTCTCTAGATGTGGTGAGCCAGGGCTGCTCTCTGGTTGCAGCGTGCAGCCCTTCTCATTGCAGTGGCTTCTCTTGTTGCAGAGCACAGGCTCTAGAGTATGTGGGCTTCAGCAGTCACACACATGGGCTCAGTAGTTATGCTCCAGAAATCTAGAGCACAGGTTCAGTAGTTGTGGTGCATGGGCTTAGCTGCTCAGCAGCATGTGGGATCTTCCTGGATCAGGGATCAAACTCATGTCTCCTGCACTAGCAGGTGGATTCTTTGCCACTGAGCCACCAGAGAAGCCCTGAAACAACTCTTGACATCGCATACCTGTGTTCCCTCCACCTGGTATACCATGATTCCCTTTCTACGCCACCTGACAACTACTCTTCTTTCAAAGTTTATCTCCAGTGATAAGAAGACTGAAGTCTTCTGGCAGGGGTGGTATTATAGTGCAATGATAAAGCATCCAGGCATTGGAGTTAAGGCTATCTGGGTTTGAAGTCCAGTTATGTTACTTACTGGTTATGAGATCTTGAGCAAGTAAATTTTAGTTTCCTCATCCATTAGATGGGATAATGAGAACTGATCTCACAGAGTTACATGAGGTTTTAAACAAGTTACCTGAAAAGGGCTTAGAGTAGTGCCTGTTGCAGTATAGGCTGAGTACACAGTAGGTGTTTGTAAGTTACGTAGGAAGCCGTAGTACACTAAGTGAGCTCTAGCTTACAAGTTAGCTGTTCTTCTGGAAGTGCTCACCCCAAGGATGAGTTAGATGTGGCTCTTCTCTACTCCCCCGGAGGAAACACAATCATAACTCAGCACATCAACCAGAAGTTGACAGTTCACTTGCCCAGTTCCTCCAATGGACAGTGATGAGACAAAAATAATGGGTGAGGTTTCATATGCCCCATCCCCAGTAGAGTATTTGGGTCTTATCTATCCAGCTCCCCTCCTCTCTCTGAGGAGTGAGAGATTAAAAGCCACATGGATGAACACCAGAGAAGAGCAGATAGACAGGAAGGGATGAACTGGGAGGCTTGGAATGGAAAAAGAGAGTAGTAACTGGAAAGATGGGGCAAGACCAGGGGATGGGACAGTGTGGGCAAGAGGAAGACTTCATTTGTACTTAAGTAGTGAGATGTGTCCAAGAGTCAAGGAACAGAAGAAAGGAAATACCAGTTTGTTGCCATGGGCTATGCACTTACAGCATATTGCACCATTTGGGAGATGCTACTAAAGACAGGAATTCCTGTCCAAACAAGGCTTTACTAGGGTCACTCTAGAGTTGACCAGTAGATCTCAACTTTGTTAAATTTGTAAGATTACATGTTAGGCAACATCCTCATTCATTAATATAGTCATTTATTCACTAGAATATTGTGTATATTATGTATATTATATACAGAACAAATATTTATGAACAACTTCTGTGGGTCAGGTATTGTTCGAGGTACTGGTAATAAGGTAGCCAACAAGACAGACCACATCACTGCTCTCATGGGGGTGCATTTTAGTACATGAAGTCAGATAATAGGTAAATAAATAAGTCAATTCTAATGGTAATTAAGTGCCAAGTAGAATACAACATACTGTGATGAGAGAGCATGATGAAGTGGAAAGGCAGGTTTAAATTGAGAAAGCTGGGAATTGATAAGGTTATATTTGAGCTGACATCTTTGAACGATAAGAAATGGCCAGCTTCTTCAAATTCAGAGGTCAGAGTATTCCAGAATATTTCAGCACATGCAAAGGCCCTAGGATCAACTCAGTGGATTAGAAAACAGAGGGGAAGTTGACATAGCTGTAGCCAAGGGCCATGGGGAATGCATCTGAGTGTCAGGAAGGACTAGATAATGCAGAGATTTGTGGGTCATGGGAATGAATTTGGAATTTATTCTAAGAGTTATAGGTCAAGGGGAAAAGAGGCTCAAGAGGGAGGCTATATATATGAAAAATGAAAGTGTTACTCTACTGGAGTGAGAAGCCATTCCCTTCACCAGAGGATCTTCCTGACCCAGGGATCAAACCTGGGTCTACTGCACTGCAGGTAGATTCTTTATCATTTGAGCTACCAAGGATTTCATTCATATATATATATATATATATATTCACATATTCCCATATATATTTCATATATATATTTAATATATGTATTATATATATATATATATAGTTTTGGCTGATTTATGTTGTTGTATGGAAGAAATCAACACAATATTATAAAGCAATTATCGTCCAGTTAAAGAGCAATGGGAAGCTACTAGAGGTTTAAAGCTGGTGAGGGGGAGTCCAACTTAAAATTTTTGTTTTTATTTGAGCTTCATACAATGACTCTGGTAATTTTATAGAGATTGGACAGCAAAATGGTAGGAGCAGGGAGACCAGTTACGTTATTGCAAAGGCCAAGGCGAGAGGTGGCGACTGTGACGACGACTGTTTTTGGACTAAACAAGTCATCATCGGCTTGGCTTCCTTGAGATCATTCTCCCTCCACTGGCACATAAACTACTGGACCACAGGGGGTTTTGTCTGTTTCGTTCGTGACTTTATACCCAATATCTAGAATAGAATCTGGTACATAGAAAACACTTGCTAAAAATGAATTTAATGAGAAAAAGGGACGAGAATGGTGCAAAGCAGAGTTAAAGAAAAAGTCAAAAGTTCTGTTTAGGACATGTTAAATGTGAATTACCTATCAGACATTTAAATGGAGGTGCCAAACAGGCCAGTGAGAGATGCAAGTTTGAGGTGAGCAGCAGATGTTCATTTAGGGATCACTGACATACAATCACCTAGAGTGAGCATGGAGTTGCAGAAAAGAAGATGAGCTGGAATCAAGCTGGGAACTCCAACATTTAATAGTTAAGCTGAAGAGTAGAAGTCAGCAAAAGAAATAGAAAAGGAACTTCTAGAAGATGGGAGGAAGAAGGCGGAACAAAATTATGTCTTATAAGCCAAAACAAAATTGTTGTCATAAAGCAGGAAGCAATCAATTGGTTTGAATGCTGCTGAGATACCAAGAAAGATATGAACAGGTAAATTACTCTTAAATTTGACAACAGAGGTTTTAAATAACCTTGATCAGAGAAATCCTAATGGAATGGCAGGATTATAAACCTGCCTAGAATAGACTGAGGAAAGAAAGGGCATGAAGTAGAGAAAGGCACTATAAACAGCTCTTATACTTGCAATTCTAGCCATTAGCACACTGCTTGATTGGGTGGTTGCTCAATCTTTCTTGTATAGATAAATGAATAACCCATGCATGGATCCATCCATCTATCCATCCTTGGACTTTCAGACTTTAATGTTGAAGGCACAGCCTTATCTAGTGAGAAGACATTTGTATCAGGAATTAGGAGACAGAATCAGGTCTCCACCATCAATGTCTAGCTTTCTGAACATGGTTTAACCAATATCCTTTTGTGCCTCAGTCTCCTCCTTCACCTATAAAACAGAGAAGTTAGACTAGATGGTTTCTAACATCTAGCTTTAGAATCCTTGACCCAGTGTCTATTCTTTTCTGTTTTTTTTTTTTTTCCCAGTGTCTATTCTTTAGGAGTTTTAAATGTCAGAATAAACACACCCATGTAAGTACAGTTTCATTCTTAGATTTTACAAATGAGCTCTAAGCAGAGTTGAAAGTTGCAGGGGATGCCATATGTTCACTCTCCAGGCAAAGCCTATCTGTATGAGATTAATGCCAGCATTTAGTGGGTGGCTGTGTGCTTTGGGGGGAGAATATATTACTAATGGTCACTGAAGGAAAAGGAGTCAATTCTCTCTTTGCTTGTGGATTCTTCCCTTTTTGTCTTTAAGGATGCTTAATTCTCCTTTACTGAAAATAAAATATGTGTTACTAGGTTCTGCATCTGAACCAGTTAACATTCTATTTCTCTCTGCCAAATGAAACTTCTTAGACAATGGGATCATGTTCACAGATAATGCATCTTCCCATCCATTTCTTTGGGGAATCTTGCTTTCATTCACATGATTTGGGTCCTACACACCTCTCTCATTTCATTTTGTACCACTTCCCCTCACTATCTGATGGCCAGTCACACTGGCCTTCTTGTTCTTGAATACATCAATCTTGTTCCTGCTTTTGCATCTTTGCATTTGCCCCATTTCAGCCTAAAATGTGCTATTCCTAGTCTTTCTTCTTTTGGGCTTCTTCTTGTTCTACAGGGAGTTCAGATATCACTTCTTCTGTGAGGACTTCTTCTCTAAATCAATCTAAGTATTATCCTTCACCATCTTACCACTGTCACTAACTGTTCATGCCCCTCCCCCACATATACACACACTCAATTATCAGTATTTGAAGTTATCTTATTTCCCTTATTTATTATTTATCATCTTCTCCACCATCACCAATATCACAGCTGCTTCACCCCCTACTCCAAGTAGAAGTAAGCTCCATGAAATCATGGTCTCATCTGTCTTATTCTTGGCTACATTCCCCACTATCTAGGATGGTGTCTCAGACATACTTGCATGCGTGCTAAGTCATCTCAGTCGTGTCTGACTCCTTGTGACCCTATGGACTGTAGCCCACAAGGCTTCTCTGTCCATGGGGTTCTCCAGGCAAGAATACTGGAGTGCGGTGTTGTGCCCTGCTCCAGGGGATCTTCCCAACCCAGGGATTGAACCTGTGTCTCTTAAGTCTCCTACACTGGCAGGTGGGTTCTTTACCACTAGCGACACCTAGGAAGCCCTCAGACATACTTCAGTTCAGTTCAGTCATTCAGTTGTATCCGACTCTTTGTGACCCCTTGGACTGCAGCACGCCATGCCTCCCTGTCCATCACCAACTCCCGGAGTTTACTCAAACTCATGTCCATCGAGTCGGTGATGCCATCCAACCATCTCATCCTCTGTCATCCCCTTCTCCTCCTGCCTTCAATCTTTCCCAGTATCAGGGTCTTTTCCAGTGAGTCAATTCTTCACATCAGGTGGTCAAAGTATCAGAGTTTCAGCTTCAGCATTAGTCCTTCCAAAGAATATTCAGGACTGGTTTCCCTTAGGATTGACTGGTTTGATCTCCTTGCAGTCCAAGGTACGCTCAAGAGTCTTCTCTAACACCACAGTTCAAAAACATCAATTCTTCGACACTCAGCTTTCTTTGTAGTCCAACTCTCATATCTACACATGACTACTGGAAAAACCATAGCTTTGACTAGATGGACCTTTTTTGGCAAAGTAATGTTTCTGCTTTTTTAATATGCTGTCTAGGTTGGTCATAGCTTTTCTTTCAACGAGAAAGTGTCTTTTAATTTCATGGCTGCAGTCATCATCTGCAGTGATTTTGGAGCCCCCAAAAATAAAGTCTGTCACTGTTTCCTTTGTTTCCCCATCTATTTGCCATGAAGTGATAGGACCAGATGCCATGATCTTAGTTTTCTGAATGTTGAGTTTTAAGCCAGCTTTTTCACTCTCCTCTTTCACTTTTACCAAGAGGCTCTTTAGTTCTTCTTCACTTTCTGCCATAAGGGTGGTGTCATCTGCATATCTGAGGTAATTGATATTTCTCCCAGCAATCTTGATTCCAGCTTGTGCTTCATCCAGCCCGGCATTTCGCATGATGTACTCTGCATATAAGTTAAATAAGCAGGGTGACAATATACAGCCTTGATGTACTCCTTTCCCAATTTGGAACTAGTCTGTTGTTCCATGTCCAGTTCTAACTGTTGCTTCTTGAGCTGCATACAGATTTCTCAGGAGGCAGGTTAGGTGGTCTAGTATTCCCATCTCTTTAAGAATTTTCCACAGTTTGTTGTGACCCACACAGTAAAAGGCTTTGGCATAGTCAATAATGCAGAAGTAGAGGTTTTTCTGGAACTCGCTTGCTTTTTTGATGATTCAATGGATGTTGGTAATTTGACCTCTGCTTCCCCTGCCTTTTCGAAATCCAGCTTGAACATCTGGAAGTTCATGGTTCATGTACTGTTGGAACCTGTCTTGGAGAATTTGGAGCATTACTTTGCTAGCGTGTGAGATGAGTACAATTATGCGGTAGTTTGAATATTCTTTGGTGTTCAGACATACTTGGTGATGGATAAATATTTGTTGAACAAAGGCATAAACCCTCCCCTGTACTAAAACTGTTGACTATAGTAACCAACAACCCACTCAAACAGGATGGCTTTTCTTCTCGTTTTCCACTGTTTAATTGCTCTTGATCCCATTGATTGTCTCTTTTTTTTTTAAATGAATTTTTATTGGAGTATATTTGCTTTACAATGTTGTCTTAGTTTCTGCTGTATAGCATAATAAATCAGCTATGCATAGGTCCCCTATTTTCTAGATTTTCTTCCCATTAGGTCACCACAGAGCACTGAGTTTAGTTGCCTGTGCCATACAGTGATCATCTCTTTTATTTTTCTAAAGCAATTTTCCAGAACCTCAGCTTCTATGACAGCATGACAACACTCTTGTTATTCTTTACCTGCTTCCTTTGCTGACTTCTCTTCTTTCTCCTCTCCTAACATAGGAAAGGAGAAGGCAATGGGACCCCACTCCAGTACTCTTGCCTGGAAAATCCCATGGAAGGAGGAGCCTGGAAGGCTGCAGGCCATGGGGTCGCTAAGAGTCAGACACGACTGAGCGACTTCACTTTCACTTTCCACTTTCATGCATTGGAGAAGGAAATGGTGACCCACTCCAGTGTTCTTGCCTGGAGAATCCCAGGGACGGGGCAGCCTGGTGGGCTGCCGTCTATGGGGTCGCACAGAGTCGGACACGACTGAAGTGGCTTAGCAGCAACATAGGAAAGGCTCATCGGCTCCCTCTATATGTGTTAAATGCTCCATCATGAGTCTTTAAATGAAACCAGCCTTCCCAGTACAATTCTGCCAGTGGTTTAAAAGCTCAGCTAGTGGAAGAAGACACTGGCTCCTGTATTCATTCAGTCCCCTCTCCCATCTACCTCTCAGGTCCCTTGTCTGCTATTCTCATCTTCACTGTCCTTCTAATCCTCTGGGCTCCTTGCTCAGGCTCCCAAAAGAGCAAGAGGGGCTAGAGGTGGTGAGGAGTTGTATAGTCACATTTTTATGACCCTCTGCATTCTTCCTTCCATGATTTGGAAGTTGCTCGCCAGCTACATGTATCACAGCAGGTCAGAGGTGTTCCCATCTCCTCCTGCTCCTCCACCTCCACCCTTGCCAGCCCAGCCCAGCTGCCTAAAGATAAGAATCACACAGGTATGGTTTTCTTCCCCAGAAACCTGCTCACCCTCTAGATTAGAACTAGCACCTCTATTTTATGCTACATGTTTTTTAAAAAAGAACTTATAGGTCTTCACTTTGAACAATTCCTACTACCAAAAACATTTAACTTTATCAACAATTTTAATTATAGAAGTAATAAGTTTTAACAAGTCAAATCCTCCAAAGCTGCTAAATATGTATTACTTATTCAAATAGTCAATAAAGATTGTTTGAAGTCCTGTTATGTGCTGGGCACTCTTTAGGTGTGAGACTGTAGAAGTGAACCAAGTCCCAGCTCACAGGATTCCCCCATACTAGCCAGAGACATACCCAAACCAGAACAAGGTCATGGGAAGATAAGTGCAATGAAGAAAAGTAAGATGGAGTTGGGGTGAGGGCTCGCTGGGTGGCAGAGTGAGAATGGTAAGTTTAAATAGAGAGTTTAAAGATGGTGTTCTAGTAACACTGAACAGAGTTCTGAATGGCTGTAAAATGTACACATGAAAAACAGTTTTTGGTAATTCACATTTTAAAAAATTTGCTAAATGTTCATTCTGCACATTGATTTTTAGAAAATTCAGCAAGAACCAGAAAAGGGGAAAACTGAACCTAAATGTCATTCTGGCTGAAGAGTAGATGAGAGAATCTGCTAATGCATTCTGCTTTTATTTTCAAGCATTTCCCAAGGAAGAAGTCACCATACTCTGTACTGCCCATGAAGACCACAGACCAGTCAAGTGTGTTTTGCAGACAGTATGCTGAGTGAGGCAGGAAAAACCACTCCAGCTTACTCCATCAAATGACAACATAAATGCTCCTTTATGAGAAGGCCAACATGAACAGCATGCCACTCAGTGGGTTCATTAAGATGCTTCCACATTACTGATGCCGGATACAAAGCAACTTCGCAGCAAACTGGCCACACAAGTCAGAGATCAGCACACCCGGTCCCGTACAAAGCTGCCTTTCAATTCACAAATCCTTGAACGCCACGCCAGGCTTTTAGACTGTGGAGTCAACTGCAAAAGGTCTCCAAAGACAAAGGAAAACAAAACAGCCTCTGCTCCCTAGGCTGCTAAAGGAAAAAAGATTTCTGTGTTTGTTGCTTGGTTTTTGTTTTTAACCTATTCTAGTGCCAAAATCTGCATATCTGACGTTATTATATTTCTCCCGGCAATCTTGATTCCAGCTTGTGCTTCTTCCAGCCCAGCGTTTCTCATGATGTACTCTGTGTAGAAGTTAAATAAGCAGGGTGACAAATAACACAGCCTTGATGTACTCCTTTTCCTATTTGGAACCAGTCTGTTGTTTCATGTCCAGTTCTAACTGTTGCTTCCTGACCTGCATATAGGTTTCTCAAGAGGCAGGTCAGCTGGTCTGGTATTCCCATCTCTTTCAGAATTTTCCACAGTTTCTTGTGATCCACACAGTCAAAGCCTTTGGCATAGTCAATAAAGCAGAAATAGATGTTTTTCTGGAACTCTCTTGCTTTTTCGATGATCCAGCAGATGTTGGCAATTTGATCTCTGGTTCCTCTGCCTTTTCTAAAACCAGCTTGAAGTTCACAGTTCATGTACTGCTGAAGCCAGGCTTGAGCATTACTTTACTAGCATGTGAGATGACAGCAATTGTGTGGTAGTTTGAGCATTCTTTGGCATTGCCTTTCTTGGGGATTGGAATGAAAACTGACCTTTCCCAGTCCTGTGGTCACTGCTGAGTTTTCCAAATTTGCTGGCATATTGAGTGCAGCACTTTCACAGCATCATCTTTCAGGATTTGAAATAGTTCAACTGGAATTCCATCACCTCCACTAGCTTTGTTCGTAGTGATGCTTTCTAAGGCCCACTTGACTTCACATTCTAGGATGTCTGGCTCCAGGTGAGTGATCACACCATCATGATTATCTGGGTCGTGAAGACCTTTTTTGTACAGTTCTTCTGTGTATTCTTCCCACCTCTTCTTAATATCTTCTGCTTCTGTCCATACCATTTCTGTCCTTTATCGAGCCCATCATTGCATGAAATGTTCCCTTGGTATCTCTAATTTTCTTGACAAGATCTCTAGTCTTTCCCATTCTGTTGTTTTCCTCTATTTCTTTGCTGATCGCTGAGAAAGGCTTTCTTATCTCTCCTTGCTATTCTTTGGAACTCTGCATTCAAATGGGAATATCTTTCCTTTTCTTCTTTGCTTTTCACTTCTCTTCTTTTCACAACTATTTGTAAGGCCTCCTCAGACAGCCATTCTGCATTTTTGCATTTCTTTTCCATGGGGATGGTCTTGATCCCTGTCTCCTGTACAATGTCATGAACCTCCGTCCATAGTTCATCAGGCACTCTATCTATCAGATCTAGTCCCTTAAATCTATTTCTCACTTCCACTGTATAATCATAAGGAATTTGATTTATGTCATAGCTAAATCTGCATACTCAAATATGCAGATGACACCACCCTTATGGCAAAAAGTGAAGAGGAACTAAAAAGCCTCTTGATGAAAGTGAAAGTGGAGAGTGGAAAAGTTGGCTTAAAGCTCAACATTCAGAAAACTAAGATCATGGCATCCGGTCCCATCACTTCATGGGAAATAGATGGGGAACAGTGGAAACAGTGTCAGACTTTATATTTTGGGGTCAAAATTCACTGCAGATGGTGATTGCAGCCATGAAATCAAAAGATGCTTACTCCTTGGAAGGAAAGCTATGACCAACCTAGACAGGATATTAAAAAGCAGAGATATTACTTTGCCAACAAAGGTCTGTCTAGTCAAGGCTATGGTTTTTCCAGTGGTCATGTATGGATGTGAGAGTTGGACTGTGAAGAAAGCTGAGTGCCAAAGAATTGATGCTTATGAACTGTGGTGTTGGAGAAGACTCTTGAGAGTCCCTTGGACTGTAAGGAGATCCAACCAGTCCATCCTAAAGGAGACCAGTCCTGGGTGTTCATTGGAAGGACTGATGCTGAGGTTGAAACTCCAATACTTTGGCCACCTCCTGCAAAGTGTTGACTCATTGGAAAAGACCCTGATGCTGGTAGGGATTGGGGGCAGGAGGAGAAGAGGACGACAGAGGATGAGATGGCTGGATGGCATCACCGACTCGATGCACATGAGTTTGGGTGGACTCTGGGAGTTGGTGATGGACAGGGAGGCCTGGTGTGTTGTGATTCATGGGGTTGCAAAGAGTCGGACAAGACTGAGCGACTGAACTGAACTGAGTGCCAAAATGCAGTGCTTCTCCCTTGCAGACACCATTGCCCACTACAGACAGAAGTTACAGAGTTGCCATGGCTTTTCAGCTATTGATATATAAAGGCTCTCTGAGAGATGGATTTGTCAATTCAATGTTCACAATCATTTTGTCAAAAATACTTAGTTGTTTAAAAAACCTACACTAGTCATTTTTGGCCACAGCAAACACAGCAAGACATAGTCTGATGCTATGCAATCACTTGTATGGTTCATACATGTCTTGAGACTCTGGGAATTATTTGTCTCCAAGCTCTAGCAAACTCTTAAAGAAAAACCAAGGACAGCCTCTGTGACTTTGCAAAAGTCTTCTTACCTGTGGAAGGGCTAACTGCAAGTTATGACAATGTAAACTATTGATGGACTTCCCCAGTGGCTCAGTGGTAAAGAATCCACCTGCAATGCAGGAGCTGCAGGAGATGTGGGTTTGATCACTGGGTGGGGAAGATCCCTTGAAGAAGGGCATGGGAACCCACCCCAGTATTCTTGCCTGGAGAATCCCATGAATGGAGGAGCCTGGCAGGCTATAGTCCATGGGGTTGCAAAGAGTCAGACAGGACTGAAGCAACTTAGCACACATGCACTCAAATTATTGATAGGCAGTCATACACATGGATTTCAAAAACTAGGTGGCCTATTCTTTGGAAGGAATGATGCTAAAGCTGAAACTCCAGTACTTTGGCTACCTCATGTGAAGAGTTGACTCATTGGAAAAGACTCTGATGCTGGGAGGGATTGGGGGCAGGAGGAGAAGGGGACGACAGAGGATGAGATGGCTGGATGGCATCACTGACTCGATGGATGTGAGTCTGAGTGAACTCCGGGAGTTGGTGATGGACAGGGAGGCCTGGCGTGCTGCGATTCATGGGGTCGCAAAGAGTCGGACACGACTGAGCGACTGATCTGATCTGATCTGATCTGATGACAGATAAATGGATAAAGATGTGAGATATATACCTATATATACAATGGAATATTATTCAGCCACCAAGAAATTAAAAGGTGCTTGCTCCTTGGAAGAAAAGGTATGACAAACCTAGATAGCATATTAAAAAGCAGAGACATTACTTTGCTAACAAAGGCCCATCTAGTCAAAGCTATGGTTTTTCCAGTAGTCAGGTATGGATGTGAGAGTTGGACTATAAAGAAGGCTGAATGCCGAAGAAGTGATGCTTTTGAGCTTTGGTTTTGGAGAAGACTCTTGAGAGTCCTTTGGACTGTAAGGAGATCAAACCTGTCAATCCTAAAGGAAATCAATTCCGAATATTCATTAGAAGAACTGATGTTGAAGCTGAGCTGAAGCTCTAATACTTTGGCCACCTGATGCAAAGAGTCAACTCATTAGAAAAGATCCTGATGCTGGGAAAGATTGAAGGCAGGAGGAGAAGGGAATGACAGGGGAGGAGATGGTTGGATGGCATCACTGACTCAATGGACATGAGTTTGAGCAAGCTCATGGTGAAGGACAGGGAAGCGTGGCATGCTGCTGTTTGTTGGGTCGCAAAAAGTCGGACATGACTAAGCAATTGAACCACAACAAAAGTTCATTTGTAGCAACACAGGTGGACCTAGAGATTATCATCCTTAGAGAGGTAAGTCAGAGAAAGACAAATATCATATGATATAACTTATATGTGAAATCTAAACAAAAGATACAAATGAACTTATTTACAGAACAGAAACAGACTCACAGACACAGAAAACAAATTAATGGTGATCAAAGGAAAAAGGACAGAGGGATAAACTAGGAGTCTGAGATTAACAGATACACACAACTATATATAAAATGGGCTTCCCTCATAGCTCAATCGGTAAGGAATCTGCCTGCAGTGCGGGAGACCCGGGTTCGATTCCTGGGTCAGGAAAATCCCCTGGAGAAGGAAATGGCAATCTACTTCCGTATTCTTGCCTGGAAAATCCCATGGACAGAGGAGCCTGGCGGGCTACAGTCCACAGGGCCGCAAGAGTTGGACATGACTTAGCAACTAAACCACCACCACGACAAAGACCTACTGTACATCACAGGGAACTATACTCAGTATCTTGTTATAACCCGTAATGGATAAGATGCTGAAAAGAATCTGAATATAGCACAGGGGAATATTTTCTATATCTTGTAACTGGGTTACTACGGGTTATTGTCATAATCCATAATGAAAAAGAAGCTGAAGAAGGACATTCAGTTCAGTTCAGTTCAGTTGCTCAGTCGTGTCCGACTCTTTGCGACCCCATGGACTGCAGCATGCCAGGCCTCCCTGTCCATCATCAACTCCCGGAGTTTACTCTAACTCATGTCCATCAAGTCAGTGATGCCATCCAACCATCTCATCCTCTGTCGTCCCCTTCTCCTCCCATCTTCAATCTTTCCCAGCATCAGGGTCTTTTCCAATGAGTCAGTTCTTCACATCAGGTGGCCAAAGTATTGGAGTTTCAGCTTCAGCATCAGTCCTTCCAATGAATATTCAGGACTGATCTCCTTTAGGATGGACTGGTTTGATCTCCTTGTAGTCCAAGGTACTCTCAAGAGTCTTCTCCAGCATCACAGTTCAAAAGCATCAGTTCTTCAGCATTCAGCTTTCTTTGTAGTCCAACTCTCATATCCACACATGACTACTGGAAAAACCATAGCTTTGACTAGATGGACCTTTTTCGGCAAAGTAATGTCTCTGCTTTTTAATATGCTGTAGAGGTTGGTAATAGCTTTTCTTAACATACATATTTATATATTAATATATATTCTTATATATATACATACACATATGTATCCATATATGTCTAACTGAATCACTTTGCCCTGTACTTGAAACTGATACAACACTGTAAATCAATTATACTTCAAGAAGAAAACAAAAACTAGCAGTCTAACAAAGATGAGAAGCACAACCAGGTCACTTTTTGCTCTTTTCTGTTAACTGGAAAAGTTCATATTTGCTCCAAAATCTTTCTGTCTGAGAAAAGGAATAATTTATAGCAAGAATAAAAAACAAATCAAAGAAAGTAAACAATACAATTTCTTACTTTGGAATTTCTTGAGATTCCACCACTTCTTCTATTTCCTATTACTTTATACACACTTATTTTTCCTAAATTATTTTTACTTTACCAAAGTGGACTTTGCTGTTACCACTGGAATTCATGCAGCTCAAGGGAAAATTTGGAATCCATATATGCACCAATTGGGCAGGATTGAAATAGACAAGCCACAGTACTCCCTAACCTTCTCTATTGAAGAATTAGAAAGCTTTTTAAACACTGGGAGGATACCAGAATGAACAAACTGAAAGAAAAATTTATTTATGTTGGACAATCTAGTCTTTGTTCATGTTACCTGACTTTTTTAATTGTCATGCACTCATCCTGCCATCACATCACATACAAACTATTCAACAATATGTCTTAAACAAATGTGTACAATAATCATGTTGAATCTTAGCTTGCCTGCTCCTACGTTACAACTGGTTGGCAAAGAGAATTTAACAATAAGAAAACTTACTTAGGAGACCTTGTGTGTTAATTAGTTTTGGCAGATATAACCCCACAACAAGAGGGTGGAATGCAATTGATGAACCAAAACAAGTAGAGAAATGGGAACTATAAAGAGAAGGAGCAAATGAAAACAAAATGAAATGACTGTGTAGGAGACAGCAGATCTATTTTAAGTCTACAGGGCTAGGAAAGGACAGGTATTTTTAAACTTAATTGGATTGTTTCAAATAACAACTAGATTATCTATTTAAAACCTTGGGCAGAGTACAGGGAAAGGAATAAGCTCACTTCTCTAAATCAGAGAGAAATTAAAAAAATTTTTTAAGTTAAAAATGGAGGGGCCAGGTGAGATCTGGAGCCTGTGGACAGTGAAGAGGTTGCAGATTTTAGGGACAGCAAAATGTAAGTGCAAATTCTATTAGCAGCTGTGAATAACTTTTTGTCCCCGAGCCTCAATTTCCTCATCTATAAAATGGGCACCCTAATGTTGACTCCACAGAGAGGTTGTAAAAATTAGAGATAATTTATGTCAAGTTCTTAGCATACTGGGATCACTCTGTGAATTATAAAACAATACTTCAATCCCAAAGAGGAAGAAAAGTCTCCCTGTCACTTGCCAAACTGAGCTAAGTAGGATTAGACAGAAAATCAAGTATGCATGGGAAAAACACACCCTTGTTCATTAAACACTTATGTGAAAGGTCTAATGACTAAACAGAAAAATCTTATGATACTGGGACTGTAGATGAAAACAGCCAGCTAGCATACATCTCTTTGAAATTGATGTCAAAGGCGAACAATACTACTGTTATATTTTTTCATTTTACAAAGCATTTTCTTTCTGTACCCATATTTCATGTATGGAAAGACTATTATCTCTTTAGGTTTGTCCCAGAACTCTTGTTTTCTTGAGGGTAAACTTGATTTTACAACATCCCATTTCAGCCCAATCCTCCTACGTCCTACACCCTCTGAAAAATGCACAGGGACTGCTCACCTGGTCCTCAGGCCAGTGACACAACTACATTTCTAACCCCAACTCTCTTGCTCTTGGCTCAGCACAACGCCAGGTCTTACCCCTTCTATTGTAACTGCTGTCATTACTCTCCAAGCCTATCATCTCCATTCCTAAGGAACATTCCTAGTTCTATAGTTTACCTTTTTTTTTCCTAATAATTTTATTTATTTTTGGCTGTGCTGGGCCTGCGGTGCTCTGCGGCTTTTCTCTAGTTGCGGCAGGCAGGGGCTACTCTTCTTTGCAGTACACGGGCTTCTCATTGCACTGGCGTCTCTTGTTGAGGAGCGTGGGCTCTAGAGCAGTCCCAATAGTCGTGGTGCATGGCCTTACCTGCTTTGCGGCATGAGGGGCCTTCCCGCACCAGGCATCAAACCCATGTCTCCTGCATCGGCAGGCAGATTCTTTACCACTGAGCCACCAGAGAAGCCCTCTACAGTTTCTGGTTTGCTTTCAATGAATTCAAATCAGTTTTTCAGGTTATCAGATTTTGGAAAAGACAGGTTAAAGAATACTGACTTTATTTTTAAATACTCATCCTTTGTAACTATAAAAACCAATTTTCAGTTTTCCAGAGTAATCAACTCATGAGAAAAAATTAATAATTCAGTAAACACAAGTGAACTTTGATTTCAGTTAAATATCTAGGGCTGTTTTACAAGGAGCATAAAGGTATGAATAATCAGTAAGGCCTTATAAGTGTTCCCTTCCAGACATTCAGTTTAGACTGGGTTACTGGCCAAAATACTAGGACCTTCATCTTCCTGGTCATTGTTGTGAGTTTTTTTATGTGATAGACCGAAGATCCCCTGAATAAGCCAAATACTATGATGACTGAATATATTTCCCTGTTGTAATCAAATACAACATAGTCACCAAAACAGAAAATTATACAGCCGGCACCTGGAAGTTAACAAGAAATGTTAAGCAACTCAAAAAAATGATACTAATTTTAGCCAGTAAGTCAAAATTTTATTTTTCCTCTATTCTTCACAAGCATCTATAATTTCCATATGGTTTACAGATTTTTTTTTCTCATATAAAACTCTCATATTTCTCATTCTCTTGTTTCTCTAGACAGCCAGCATTCTCTTGAGGCAGAAATGTGGACTTCCATCCCAGAAAGATATGAAACAATGAATTAGCTCATTGACATGGATAATTTTCTCTGAGTCTCTTTTTGAGAGGGCTGTGCTGGGTCTTCATTGCTGGACAGGCTATTCTCTAGTTGTGGTGCATGGGCTTCTCACTGTAGTGGGTTCTCTTCTTGCAGAGCACGGGCTCTAGGGCACGTGGGCTTCAGTAGCTGTGGCACGTGGGCTCGACAGTTGTGGCTCCCGGGCTCTAGAGCACAGGCTCAATTGTCATAGATCATGCACTTAGTTGCTCCATGGCACATGGAGCCTTCCAAGATTAGGGATTGAACCTGTGTCTCCTGCTTGGCAGGGGGACTCCACGACTGAACCACCAGGGAAGCCCTCTTACAGTCTTAAAAGCTAATTGTTTCTGGTTTGATACGGGGAGATGATTAAAGTGGAAAGCACTGGATGCCTGATGATAACGAGAAGAAGGCTCCCAAATTGGAGCAAGCCTGGAATGAAGGAACAGTCAGAGGTGGGGGGACATTAGTTCAGAGTAAGCTCAGTAGCAAAGTGGTTTGATGAAGACTTGGTGTTGAGAGGGTGGTGTCTGAGGCTCAGCCCATATGTTTACTGGTTGTGTGAACTTGGATCACTAGATGGTCATTTCTCACTTCTGAGTCTCAGGGTCCTCATCTGTAAAGTGGGGTGATAATACAATCTTCTTTGGGTTATTAGAAAGAGAAATACAGACATAGAGAACAAAGGTATGGATCCAAGAGGGAAAAGGAGGGGTGAGATGAATTGGAGATTGGGAATGGCATATACACACTATTGGTACTGTATATAAAATAGATAACTAATGAGAACACACTGGTAGCACAGGAAACTCTACTCAATGCTCTGCGGTGACCTAAACGTGAAGGAGATCCAAAGAAGAGGGAGTATTTGTATATGTGCAGCTGATTTACTTTGCTGTACAACAGAAACTAACACAACATTGTAAGGCAACTGTGTTGTTTTTTAGTCATTAAGTCATGTCTGACTCTTTTGCAACTCCATGGACTATAGCCACCAGGCTCCTCGGTACACAGGATTTCCCAGGCAAGAATATTTTGGAGTGGGTTGCCATTTCCTTCTCCACGGGATCTTGCCTACCCAGGGACTGAACCCATGTCTCCTGCATTGGCAGGTGGGTTCTCTACCACTGAGCCAACAGGGAAGCCCCTAAAGCAGCTCTGCACTGTGCTGTGCTAAATTGCTTCAGTCGTGTCTGCCTCTTTGCGACCCTATAGACTGTAGGCCACCAGGCTCCTTTGTCCATGTGATTCTCCAGGCGAGAATACTGGAGTGGGTTGCCGTGCCCTCCTCCAGGGGTTCTTGGCAACCCAGGGATTGAACCTGTTCCTCTTATATCTCATGCATTGACAGGAGGTTCTTTACCACTAGCGCCACCTGGGATGCCCTAAAGCAACCCTACTCCAATTAAAAAAAAAAAAAAAAAATTAAGCTATTAACAAAGGCATTTCTGGTTCTGGGCAAAGACTAAGTACCATGGCTGTACAATATGTTTTTCCTAGATGACCTCTTGAGTTTTTCAGATAAGTCACAAATTATCTTAAATAAAAGATATTTTAATATTTCCTCAGTGATTCCTTCTCACTTTTGAAGGCACAATTTTATATGATAAAAATTTTGAAAGAATAGATTTCAGTAAAATATAATATCAGATTTAAACTTTCTGGATGGGTAATACTCATGTTCACAGGAAATACTTCAGAATGTCTACAAGATAATTAAATGGGCAATAGGTAAAGTAAAAAGTTTAAACATTATTTTTTGAAGTATCTTAATGTTCCTTTAATTATTTGGTAGAGAATGAAAAAATAGCAGTTACTTGTGCATAATCCAACCTGCAAGATTAAGGTTCTAAAGACTGAGATCTCTAAATGTATAATTTTCCTCAAAAATCAAGGTTCTATTGTGAAATATGTCATGGATGTACTTCAAGACAAGTAATCTACTGAACATCTTTTTTTTTCTGGAATGGACTTTTATGGAAAATATTAATTGTCAATATCTAGTCACTTTCAGCTCTCAAAATACTTCCTCTTAAGAGAAGGTTTTAGATTCTCATATATATTCTTGTGGAAGGAAAGCACTGTGGTTTGGACTTTGTAAGGTCTTTATTCAATATAAATCAATATGGAAAGAAATCTCTATAACAGGAATCTGGAACAGTGTCCCTGATGCTCATAAATACTCACTGTATTGTCTGAAATGACTTATCTCAGTCCTGACTGTGGGCTCAGATTTACTGTACAGTTCATCAACTTCTCAGCATGATGGATAATGAATGTTTCATTTACATCGCTAATTGCCAAGCCATGGTTCCCGCAACCTTTAACCCGTATGCTTTATCCCATTATCACCATATGTCAATATAATTGCATTTAACATTCCAAATGATAAACTTTCTTCTATGCAGAGAAATATTTTTCACAAAGAAATCATGTGATAAAATACAAGTTTATTACAGGAAAGGACGAAAACTAATCCACAGGATAGGTAGATTCTCATAACTTGTAAAATGCATCTGGGGACAAGGACTGTTGGTTACATAGTTAGGAAAAATAATGGTATTTTCTTAAGGAATTATCTTTGTTAGCTTTTAATTCAACAGAGGCATAAAAAGAGATTCCCAAAGTGGTGCAATTAAATCATCAGGCCTATACAATATCCCTCCAAAGTCTTTTAAACTATCTAGTAATAACTACATGATCCAATTATATTAATATTTTCTACCTTTATTTGGTTATCAGCCAGCAAAGCAATAATGAAGTAATAATCTCCTACCATGACTACTAATTCAGACTTAAATTTTCACTGAAAAAAGTAAAAAATATCAAATATCAAAAATCCTAAACTGGAAGAAAAGTTGTGAGACCAATTTGGCCACCTGTATTCAAGATTCATTTAAAACCAAGAAGCAAGATGAGGCTAAAACAAAGACGGTTTTTTAGGCTTGGGCATCAGGTGATATCTGTAGATTTGCCCAGGACCACACAGACTGCATTGCAAAGCTGGGGCCGTGCTTGCTACCTTGACCTCCAGGATTTCCCACCTCAGCAAATGATCCAGGATATCCCTCAACACACCTGAGAATTATCTAAGGCATTATATTTCTCTCTAATCACTGTAGTCAGTCCATCAACATATACTGTTAGTTATAACTCAAAAGTATACCTTAAATTTGTCTACCACAGCTCCACTGCCCCTCATCCTGCTTCCAAACATTGTCACCTCCCCCCTGGTCTGTAATGGAAACCTCTATTCCATCTGTGTGTGTCCTTACCTCCTTCCCATTGTACTTCACCATGTCTCTACCTTCTTAGAGTCTTTCACTAGCTTCCATTGAACTTAGAAGAACATCTCACAAATCCACTGTTTACTGTGAGGCACTGGAGGATCTGACTTGACACTTCTCCAGCCAAGTCATGCCATTCTCCTCCCCATATGCACTATGACCCATTCAGTTCCTAAAGGATGTTCTGTCAATTTTCTGAATGTGTCAGTCTATTTCACACGACTGAGCGACTGATCTGATCTGATCTGATCTGATCTCCTATTTCAGAGCCTTTGCACTGCTGTCCCCTTTGCCTGCAATGCTGTTAACCCTAATATACTCTGGTGTACCTTGATTTATAAGCCTAAAAATGACCTTTTCAAGGAAGTTTTACACAACCTCCCCATGTAATGTAAAGGCGGTTATATTGCTGTTACATTTTCTCACAGCAGCACCCTATGCTTTTCTTTATAACAGTGTTAGTCACTCAGTCATGTCTGACTCTATATGATCCCATGGACTGTAGCCCACCAGGCTCCTCTGTCCATGGAATTCTCCAGGCAAGAATATTGGAATTGGTAGCCATTCCCTTCTCCAGGATGCTTTTCTTCACACCACTTAAATTGGTTTGAAATACACATTTATTTGTGTGCTTATTTGTTTAATGTCTAGCTCTCCCACTCGACTGAAAGCTCCCTGAAGATAAAAACTGTGTATATTTGATCTCCTTCTATCCCCAGTACCTAGCACACAGCATACTGAATGGAGTTAGTTAAAATGGCTTACTTGGTTTTACCATGGAGATGTTGGATGGTAGGATGTTGGATGTAGGATGTAGGTAGGTAAGATAATCAGAGACACAGAAACCTAGACAGTGTTGGGAAAGCTCAAATGTACTTCAGACCCCTTAGAGAAGAAGTGAGATAGCAGAACTTCCAGAGAAGGAGAGAGTGAGTGAATGCCTTTACTGGGAGAAACATTCTGCATTTTTATGAGAGGCAATACATCATTTTAGAGAGGCAATACAGTGGAGTGATTAAGACCATGAACTCTGGAGCCAGACTCTACTTCCTCATATTTAGATGACCTTGGGAAATTTCTTACTATCTCTGTGCTTTATTCTCTTTATTTGAAAAACGGGCATAACAATGGAACTTCTTCCCAGGATCATCATGAGGATTAACTGAGTTAATTTTTGTAAAACCTATAGGAGAGTACCTGTGTTAAGTTAAGTACATGTGTTAAGTACATGTGTTAAGTTCTATATAATATAAAATAAAAGTAAAATTTTGGAGTTACAAGCAGTATATCTTTGGAGATATTTCCTTGGGTACTATGTGCTTTATAGCTTAATGAAATATAACACATGCATGGCATGGCTCATAGCTTCACTAAATTAAACAAACCCCTTCACCACAACAAGACTGATAACACATACTTAGTGAATACCAAGTAAATACCAGTAAATACCAAGGTCAATAACCAAAGGGCTAGTCCACTCTGGGTCTCAGTGGTGATGCATTTCTGGATTATCATTGAGCTATTTTTCTTAGCACATCAAAGACTACTGGATGTCTTGATGGCTGGCATGAGTTACACAACAGAAGGAGGACCAGACCAGAAGCCAGAAGTATGGCTTTTAGCCACAGTCCTGCGATTACCTAGTTGTGTAACCTCAGCAGATATTCTAGGTCTTAGATTACTGTCTATGAAACAAGAACTTTGAATTAGACAACCTCAACATCTTTCTTAACCTCTCACATTATGTGTCTTACATTTCCTTAGTTTCTTTTAAAAAGCCCAAAGCAGTGCATACAGAAGATATGGTAATTAAACAGAGAGGCACAGAGCCCAAAGCAAAGGAGATCACTAACAAACATCAACCGTATTTGATTATGCATTTTCTAACCAGAAGTCCTATGACCTGTGGGATCTGTGGAGGGGAGTTCAGGAGAATGGCATGTGTGGGGCACCAGATATGTGCTAGGCACTGCGAGAGAAGCTTTACAAAGGTTATTTCATGTTCCTGCCAACAGCCCAGTAAGACAGGTAATAACATTCTATGCTCTCCATGAAGCAACAGAGAGAGTGCTGGTGAGGCCCAGAGGCTGACAACTCATGTATAGTTCCCAACAAAAAGGTCAGGGAGTGCTGATATCTGTCATTTGTCACCTTCCATGGTCGCCTACGTGTCCAGGAGGAAAACAAGAGGGGCTGATGACTCAATCGACAGAGGCCACACATCTGGTGCAGCTGAGATAACTGTTGTCACTGGAAACAGCAAGATGAAAGTATAATATCTGAAGAGACATGATTTTGCACATTTTCTGCCCTTTTAGATACTCCACACACAAATACAAAAGGAAGCACAGAAATAGCAACTTTATAAAGCAACACTGAGCACCGGACTTCCTCCTCAAAAATTCTTAATGGCCTCGGCATCCTCTGCCCATTTCTATCCTGCCTAGTTGCTGGCCTCCCGGGATGTACTGTCCATTCTCTGTGCCTGGGCTCCTATGGTCTGTCTGGAGCTCTTGGATTTATCTCACAGAGTCTAAGATCCTTACTTTGTTTCCTTTCTTATCCTTGGGTGTTTGTTCTTCACTCTCCCACATCTCAGGAAGAGGCACCCTGCCGTCGTCTTGGGACATCAACAAGTTTTGCCCTATGCCTTTTTTATCGGGGAAGAACATTAGAACATAAATTTATGTGCTCCTTAATGTGGAAACAAGGAAATAGATCCTGTTATGGATGTTTATTTGAAAAATGATTCAGGATTTGAAATGTAGTCACTAAGTGAGCATTACCAATGAGAGAAATAGGCAAGATGGAGTCACAAGACATGTAACAAACCAAACCGAATACTGTGCTGACGGTGAGGTGAACAAGCAGGGAGGGAGATAATCACAGGTTACAAGGGCAGGATTCTAGCCCCGCTGCCTGTCCATGACCAAGCCATCTCCTATTTCCTAGCCTCCATCTCCTAACCTGCAAAATAAAAGCACGACAACACTGGATCTCTAAGGCCCCTTCTGGTTCCAACATTCTCTGTCAATCTACTCATGTTAATTTTCAAGGTTTAGTTTCCAGGTCTGCAATGTGGCCTTTCTACACTGGTAGGATAAAATTCTCTATTTGGTTCAAAGACTGAATATGTTCATGTTGTTGACTAATATTTTATTGACAGTTTTTCCTAAAGTAGAGTACTGGCACAGTGCATTGATAAACTGTCTTCCACTGAGTCTCAGGCCCTTCCCAGGGCTATATTCAATAGCACACACATGATGATAAATATGGAGTGAGTTATCTGAGCACAAACGTCCTAAGTGCCTTTGTCCACAATGAAATTAACTTTTCACTTTTGTGTCCATTTCCAAGCTCAAAATGTTGTTCCAATTAAGCCTATCAGATCAACCTTTTTCTTTTTTTTTTTAAACTGTAGAATTCTATGCCACATGCAGCTATGGGAATTTAATTACATATTCTCTCTTCCACGTCCTTATGCAAACATTGTTTTAAATAATCACTGCTGGAACTAGAAAACTCCTGAGGTATACTATTGGTATTTTACAACCCAAAGATGATTGAGTCCTTTATCCCTCCCCTCTGCTTCTTTCCAGCATAAAGTTCAAATGCTTAGCCTTGCACTGAGGCTCTCCATGCCTTTGCCTCTCTCCATCTCAGCCTCATTAGTCATCACCATCACCTCCTCTCATGTGCTCAAACAAAATCTCTCCTATTTTTAATTCTCTAGACAAATCAGTCATACATTAGTCTAAGAGGCTTTTCCTCACCTTCTAAATCTTGAAAGATGTAAAGTTTTTAATATAGGGCTGGCCAAAAAGTTCATTTGGGTTTTTCCATAAGATGCTATGGAAAAATCCGAATGAATTTTTTGGCCAACTCAATAACGAGACTATCTTACCTCACAAAAAATAAGGACACTTATGGGATTTATTATCAATGAAATAGTAAATGCTGGGAGGAAATGCTTGATTCCAAAAGGTTTAGCTAAATTTATGGGATGGGATACAAGAGCCACATAGGGAATTTTGTGGGGGCATGCCCCTAGGCTTTGGGAGTGGGGCCAAGACAGAGAACTTTATATCATTCTATATAATATACTCCATTTCTCTTTCCATCCATACTCCTCCTCCAAGGATAAAACAGAGACAGAGAAAGAAGAAGGAGAGACACGGAGGAGAGAACAGCCTACTGGTTGCAGAGAAGGCTCTGGCAGTCCAGGATGGCAAGTGCCGTGTTCTCCTCTGACTCCTGTAGCCTCTGGGTGAGCTGAATGTTTGTTTTTTTACAAAATCAAACAAACTTTTTACAGAATCCATGCAATGCTAATCCCCAGAGGTAGTCTCTATCCATTTCATTCTATATGGAGTGCTCTCCAGAATTTTAGCAAATCCCATAGGTCACTTATCTCAACTTTGAGATATCTTTATCCCCTTAATTGAGAGAAATAGGGCGCTCTTGTGAGCCACTATTGAGGTTCCCTCCTGGCAAAAAAAAAACACTTACAAAGAGCTACTCAGGACTAGCTGTTGAGAGCTGTGTTGTGACTGTGTGCACGTCAGATTGCCTCTCTCTCTCTGACCCATTATTGCAGACTTAAAAACAAGCATGTTTTCAAATGGCGCTATGAGCTGCCAATGATGTATCACCATCATATCTCATTATTCTCCACTAAATGTGATAATAATGTGATCCGTTAACATAAAAAAAGTTTGACTTCACAAAAGCAGCTGGAAATGGACAACCACAATATGCATAAATCTAACTCCTACCATCGGCTACACACTGCTTGACACATATTGTTAGAAGCACCTCGCATTTGCAAGTTCTCTTAAGCAAAATACTTGCATTAGGTCCCAGCTGGGGCTGTGCATCAGGCAGTTTGGAGGAATATTCAATTCTCAGCGGAAGCCAGATTTTGAATCCTCTCATCTTTTAGGACTCATTTACTAGGCTTGGAGAGGATTCAGGCAGCTCAGGTGCTCCCACAGATAGCTCTGAACTTCCATCCCTCCTTGCTCATTGATGGTTCAATGAATAAAGGTTATCTTTGAACTGATGCTCATGAGGAATAAAAAAAAAAAAAGAACTTTAAATGATACCAACAGCAGAGATCAGAAAAATATTAGATTTAAGCTTACACTGGTCAACAGAAACAAGGGTACAAAGGACTTTGAGAAATCACTGTCCTTGTCTCTATAAGCCCCAGTCAACAGCAGGGTCGAGCACAGGGATTCTGTCTATCAGCCCAATGTCATGAGTTTAATTCTCCTAATACTGATACTAGCTTCCGACCATCTCTGGCTTCTTTTATTTTTTCATGTACATTAGCTTCTAGCTTTTGCTTCCCTGTTTTTATCTTTACTTCCAGCACATTACTGACTAATCCTTTCTTTAGTCACTTGGTCCTTCTCCCCAGGAACAGCAAAAATTCTCAAGTTTTGATTTCCATGGGCTTTCCAGCTGGCTCAGTGGTAAAGAATCCACCTGCCAAGCAGGTGGGTTCGATCCCTGGGTCAGGAAGATCCCCTGGAGAAGAAAATGGCCATCCACTCCAGTATCCTTGCCTGGAAAGTCCCATGGTCAAATGAGCCTGGTGGTCTACAGTCCATGGGGTTGCAAAAGAGTTGGACATGACTTAGCAACTAAACAACAACACAACTTGACTTCCCCCCTGACCACTAACCTGAATGCCCAGGTCCTTACTGAGTATATTACCTTAGTTGAACTTCAGGTTACTTCAAAGTCAAAACATTCCAAATCAAGCTCATTATCTTCCCCTCTTTCTTTTGCCTCCTAGATGGTCTCCTTTTCATTTTTTTACTGATTGCACTTAAGAGCACAATCCTCAATGGAGTCATGCAAATTAAAACCCAGTGGCTCCTTGTAGTACATGCATGCAAGGTCTGAGGGGAGACAGTCACAGAAGCAGGATGTATGGTTGCTTACACTGTTTGGAGATAGGAGATCTCTCTTGGACCTTCACAACCATTAAGAGAAAGATCTCAGATGCTGCCTGCCCCCTTGAGCCCTCCCTACCTCCCTGGTCTACCAAGGAGTCACAGAATTTGCTACATCTGAGAACTGCAACTGGGAACTCATACTTTTATCTGTCCTATTATTTTGTTAAACTTGCTGAAAATTTGTTTTTCAAAAATCCTAATTCCAAATGACTCTTTCTTACAATGTTTTGGTATACTAGATCACTTTGATTCTTTGTTAAAATTTTTCGTACTCTCTTCTCAACAAAGTATTTTTTATTCTATTATTAGATTACATCATTATAATATATATTACTATTTTATTCTCAAGTATCAATTTATTCAATTTAGTATACATTTATCTTTATTGCTGACTTTAAAGAATTTAATCACGTGCCACATTTATTACCTTTTTTGTATATACTTATATATATTTCATTCTTACTAATTTCTGTTCATTCCTTTTTTGAGGCAGAAAATTCCACATATTTCATACTTTCATCCCTTTTTCTCCATACCCAAAAGCATTTCTTTGATTCAGACCTTCAGGAGTTCCATCCTGGCCTGTTTATGCCAACAACCCCTGCAATGCACCCATGGTCACTAGACTCTCCTGGACTCTAATCTCCAACTGCCCAGAAGAGAAAGCCAGATCTAGTAACATGGTACCTAATGTCCTTCACAGGCTAGCTTCTCCTTATCTATTCACCTCTGACTACAGATTTCTCCTTTTCCTATTATAAAAAAATAATTCATAGAAACCTCAATTAAATAGAATTGGGAGACCAAGGAGGAGTTCTCACATCCTGTGATGATGGCAGGACCACTCAGGAAGTAGAAAGATTTCTCTTTTTTCCTGGCAAAAACTCAGCCAATGAAAAGCCATGCACTTGGCTTATTTTAGCCATCCCAGCCTTCTTTTCCTTCTATAAATGCGATTTCCTTCCCTCCATGCAGGGATTTGCATGTAGCCACAGACCCCTAACTGCTGCTGCTGCTGCTGCTAAGTCGCTTCAGTGGTGTCTGACTCTGTGCGACCCCATAGACGGCAACCCACCAGGCTCCCCCGTCCCTGAGATTCTCCAGGCAAGAACACTGGAGTGGGTTGCCATTTCCTTCTCCAATGTATGAAAGTGAAAAGTGAAAGCAAAATCGCTCAGTCTGACTCTTAGCGACCTCATGGACTGCAGCCTACCAGGCTCCTCCGTCCATGGGATTTTCCAGGCAAGAGTACTGGAGTGGGGTGCCATTGCCTTCTCCACCCCTAACTGCAGTTCCCTGCTGATCCCAATAAACCCATCCTTGCTGGAGAAATAACTGGCAGTCTGTTGGTTTCAGGCCAACACTATCCTGTAGCTACACCCAGCTTCTCGCCATTCCCAGTCACCATGCTTCCTTTTTCATAGGTACCCTCACAACCTTCTCTGTCTAGGATGCCTTCTTCTACCTGTCTTTTCTTCATCCTTTGAGTCTTTTCAAGAGTCACTTGCTTCTGAAAGCATCATCAACTAAGTTCTCTGTGCCCTCATCTGATTTTAAAATATTTGTGTAACAGACCACGAGAGCCTCAGAACTCACAGTACCCTACTCTTTGAAAATTTTTGTCTTCTAAGGACAAAGCATTTCCTAAGTAATCATTTCCTTAGTTTTACTGAAGGTATAAGAATCAGAACAGGAAGAAGTCATCGATATTAACTTGCTAACCAGATCTATTCCAATCAAAAGAGACACATGTCTTACCATGCGTAGACTTAGCACAAGTAAATGTATTTTTAAAAAATATTAAAAACATTCTGTGAATCTAACTGATAGTTATTATACTGGACCTTAAACTCACAAAGCACTCATTATCCCTTTATAACCCTTCCAGAGATGAAGTGGTCAAATGTTTTTAGAGCCAGACTAGTCATGTGTCCTTGGGATAAAACTCAACCTTTCTCATCTGTAAAATGGGGATGTTGATGACTATGGTGATGGTATCCTGTTGTATTAAACAAATGCAGAGAAAGCTCTCAGAACAGTGTTTCACACATCTGAAGCACTTTGATGTGTTAGTTATTATGCCCTGCCCATTCTGACTGCTATGCTTAGTCACTTCAGTCATCTCCTACTCTGCGCCCACCAGGCTCCTATGTCCATGGGATTTTCCAGGCAAGAATACTGGAATGGGTTGCCATTTCCTTCTCCAGGGGATCTTTTCCAGCCAGGGATTGAACTCATGTCTCTTACGTCTCCTGCATTGGCAGGCTGGTTCTTTACCACTAGCATTACCTGGGAAGCCCCATCTGAAGATGATGATAACCTGAGTGGGCCTACCTCTGGTGATTAGAGACTGCAGGGATCACACATCTTATAAGAAAAGAGCAAAACTTAGATTTGTATGTACAGAGGAGCTGATCAGTTCCTGGCATGCAGGCTCAGACAGGTCTGGTTCATCAGACCAAGTCAGTTTCCAAATCTAAGTCCCTGTTTGGTTGTTTTGAGTCTCAGGAAAAGATGCGTACATGAGCCTCAAGATGGAGTTACAGTAGCTGTCCTGACTTACTGGGGAGAGCAAGTAAAAACTCCTGAGGGTCATTCTCTCCTGGGAAGACTCAAAAAAGGGCCAAGTAGGAGCTTAAGTCTTCCACAGAATTTCCTTCAGGCTCCATCTTCATATTTTCAGGTAGACAATAAATTTTTTACATTTCTGCAGGGAATGCTTTGAATGCACAGCTTCAAGATAAGCCCCTTTATAAGTACATTGCCATCTTGAACTAATACAAAAATTAGAAAACTTCACCTTAACTTTGGTGGTTGTTATAGACCAAATGTCTGCGTCCAACAACATCCTCCCCCACCCCAGCATTCCCCCCCCCCAACCCCCCCACCTGCCTCACCAACCACCACAAAATTCATCTGTTGGAACCTAATCCCCACTGTGATGGTATTTTGGGAGGTGATTAAGGTTTTGAGCCCTCATGAATGGGATTAACACAATTATAATAGAGACCCTGGAGAGCTTCCCTTGCCCCTTCTAGCATGTTGAGAATATAGCAAGAGACTAAGAATCAGGCCCTCAGGGAACACCAGATCTGCCAGTGCCTTGAATTTGGACTTCCTAGCCTTTAAAGCTGTGAAAAATGAATTTCTGTTAATTATAAGCCACCCAGTCTATGGCATTCTTTTACAGCAGCCTGAATTGATTAAGACAATAATGTTGTTGATATTCTTGTACTCATCAGCAGCAACCTACTTCCCACCCCTATTGACAGGAAATCTGCATTTAATCAAATCAGAATCAGTGCAGGCAAAGCAAAGTAAGAAGTCCACAGTCGATCTTATAAAAATAAAGAGGAGAAGGGCTGTGTTTTCCCATGTTCACTGAATGTGGATTTGTGTTTGCCATA
Source organism: Bubalus kerabau (assembly GCF_029407905.1). NCBI lineage: Eukaryota > Metazoa > Chordata > Mammalia > Artiodactyla > Bovidae > Bubalus > Bubalus kerabau. Next base: position 119,469,099 of record NC_073627.1, read on the forward strand.
AATTAGGCCTGCTGCGAGAATGATGCTGAGCTTCCCATATGGCAAATATCAGACTGAGACACACAAGTAGAAATTATTTTCATATCCTCGAATTAATTCTGCTCAGCTTATTTTGAGTGTCATCATATTTAGCAAGCATCCAAGACACAACATGGTTAGAAACCCAATAAGGCTCCCAAGTCCAAGGAAAGACAGCATATGACCAAACTTTCTGAGGTCAAGAACAGTACGGTTTTTTAATTATTTGGAGTTCAAGTTTAAGACTAATTCTTTCACTTGTCTATTGTTATTACTGTGAAGTAGAATAGAAAGCAGAGGTCTGGAGGAGACTGTCAAAATCTATTAGAACAAATATTTAGAGAACCAAGGTTTCTTTTGTCTTAGATTTAGAGACTTCTCTCTCTGATACAAAATAGTTTTTTTTTTTTTTTCCTTTCTTGGCATTTGGGTTTTTTTGTTTTGGGTTTTGTTTGTTTTGCTTTAGTTGTTTTTCTAAATGAATAACTCAGGAGAGAAGCCAAAAGTGTCACTGCCCCTTTACGTCTGTCAGGAGACTGCTCCTTGTTTTTGTGGAAAGTTCAGACTCCGAAGACTTCACAACCAAGACCAACAAACTGCGATGCCGGATACGTTTCCTTTCAGTACCATTTTTCTGCTTTCCGCGAACCTGGTTTGGATCCTGGTTTGGACACGTTCCTCCCTGCATAAGAAATCCCTGACCTTTTGTAAGCCTCTATTTCTTTATCCACAAAATGGGGGTGAAAATATGGATCTACCGTCCAGCATCCTCACAAGGATTCAACAGGATCCCACGTGAAAACCCAGTCACAGTGCTGGCCAGAGGCAGGTGCTCAGTTAAATCTTCTCTTTCTTCACTTCTGCCTTCTCCTCACTCTTCAATTAGTGGATATTCATAACTCATCTTTGGAGTCAAAATGTCCTTGACAGCCACTGTTCCTTGCCTTCATTTTGTGGGTTCTAAAATCCATTACCCCAGGTTGGCCAGTGAGCCTGACCTGAAAAGAGGAAACCCATTTCTCCTTGATGACCTGTGAATATGAGTTAGTCTAAAACCTTTTAGCTAGAGCCAAATGTAGGCAAGCCCTGCTCCATATGGTCTTCATCCCCCAGTACACACATGAGAAGTAGGAGAAAATAAATTTTTGAAAAGATTTTTTTTTTGACATGGACTATTTTTAAGATCCTTATTAAATTTGTTACAATATTGCTTCTGTTTTATGTTTTGGTTTTCTGGCCACAAGACATATGGAATCCTATCTCCTGGACCAGGGATTGAACCTGCACCCCCTGCATTGGAAAGTGAAGCCTTAAAAATTAGACTGTTAGGGAAGTCCCCAAAATATTAAGTATAGTAAACAGTGTGCTTTTCATTCCCAAGATTTCATTTAACTTTCTGGTTTCTATCTCATAGAAGTAGATCATGGGGCATCCATACTGTTGAGTAATGGCGAAAGGACTCAAGGAATAGATGACGGATTGGAAAAAAGAAAAAGAACCAGACCACTCTGCCTCTAGAAGAGCTCCAAAGCATCTCACTGAGAGAGGCAGAAAGAATCAGAAAGAGAAGGAAGAAAGCTTCAATGCAGGGAGACCTCGAAGAAGATGTGGACAGGACCCAGGAAAAGGGCTGAGCTGGGGCTGGGAAGGAGGAAGGTGGAAGGAGCCGGGTTGAACACTTGAGATAGGCTGGAGCCTCCAGGAGCAGCGCTGACCTGCATCCACTTCCCGAAGAGGGAGCGAGTAAGTAGCCAAGAGCAGGATGCCAACTCCCTGCACGGCTCAAGGGCAGAGGCTGTACAGACATGGGGTGCAGAGGAGATAAGGACCATAGCCTCACAGAGAGCAGGTGAGAAGGATGAGGGGCAGCAGGAGTCTTCCCCATGTTCCCCAAAGGGGCATGGTTTAGGCAGACAGAAATAGGCCTGATGCTTAGAATCGAACACTCTTGCCATCATTATTCCAAAAAAAAAAGAGAATAATCTTGTCAGAAAAAGTATATATTAGGGTTTAAATACACAGAGGTGGCACTAGTGGTAAAGAACCTGACTGCCAATGAAGAGTCTTGGGTTTGAACTCTGGGTTGGAAAGATCCCCTGGAAGAGGAAATGGCAACCTCTTCCAGTATTCTTGCCTGAAAAGCCCCATGGACAGAGGAGCCTGGTGGGCTACCGTCCATAGGGTCGCACAGAGTTGGACATGACTGAAGCAACTTAGCACAGCACAAGGTTAAGTATCTTTACTAGTTTGGGTCCTTAGTTCATCCTTTAAATTAGGAATTTGGCTATTTTCTTAATACTTTGTAATCACTCTTCATTAATAATACTACAATCTGTGAATAATTAGTAAATATTTCCTCAACTCTGTTTTTACTTTGCTTTTTTAATGTAAAGGGTTTTTTCCCCTTTCTGGATTTGGGCATTATTAGGTTAGCTACCCACAGAATGCTAGCATTCATTGTGTGCTGGCTTGTACTTCATTGCAGTGACATTCTCTTTAATCCCCATGATGTCCCTGAAAAGTCATCTTCTTCATTTTACAGACATTAACACTGATGCCTATGGCTAAGTAACTTGTCCAAAGATAAAGTGTTAGTGAAACGAATTGCTCAAATCCAAGGTATTTCACCAGGCGGGGTTTGCTACATCTGCATGGGTAACATACAGATAAGGGAGAATGCAGATGGAGCTTTCAGGCCATTGAGAGGGGTTGAAGGTGTTGAAAACTAGTGGAAGGGGCTGAAAATTAGTGGACTAAAAGGAAACTCTTTGAAACACAATGTGATAGGTATACAAAGAATAAAGTAAATAATGTAAGTCATACTGCATACAGTAAACAATAAGCATGATAGTTATTACTCCAAGAGAAGGAATACAGGCAAAAGTTATAAATGTGTTCTATAAGGAGGGCAGAAGGTTGACACATGTTCGGTGGAAAGGGTCCTCAACGACTAATGAGAACAATGAAATCACTCCAGCTAGGGTAAGGTCATCCCTGCCAATCAAGGGACCATCTCATTAAAACCTCTGATGGCAGTACATATTGTCTGTGAGCATCCTGGAAGTGCCTTGGGATGGTGAATCCCTTACCTCTGAGCTTCCTGGAAGTGGCTTGGGATGGTGAATCCCTTACCTCTGAGCTTCCTGGAAGTGGCTTGGGATGGTGAATCCCTTACCTCTGAGCTTCCTGGAAGTGGCTTAGGATGGTGAATCCCTTACCTCTATGTAGCTCCATTCAGACAAGAAGAGAATGAGAAGAGAGCAGGAACTCTAGGTATTATTTATTCAACCACTATAATATTACTAGTTTGAATTAGCTTAGATTTGGAATATAGAATTTTTTACTCAAAGTCTATAAAGCACACCAAATTTACTATCCCCCATTCTCACACACAGCCCTTGACTATTCTTGAAACAAACAAAACACAGAGGTGGTGACGGTCAGCTTGTTTACCTAGTCAGGTTATCGCAAATCTAGGTCTAGAATTTTAGTCTTTTTCTTTCTACTTGATAGTTCCTTGTTCCATATATAGAATTTTAGCAAATCTGATATTCCTTCCAATCTGACTTTCAAAAAGGAACGAGCCTTTAAAGACATGATGAAGCTACCCAGTAAGGACTTAGGCAACCACAGATACCCTCTGGCTTCTTAACAAGCATTGCTTTGTCTAGAGTCAGGCAAGTTTCTTTCTTTTTTGTTTTAAATAAGACTAGTCACTATCATTGACCACTTAATACATATACAAAACTACCACGTATTTTACACACACTAAATCATCAAAACAATTATATGAAGTAGATTTTTAAATTTCTTTCCCACAGATGAGACACTGTGGTTTTAGCGAAAGGCAGAGGCAAGAACTCAGACTCAAGCCATATGCCTTATCACTTAGGAGGCACCAGAGGCAACATGTGCTCAGCCTCTAGACATGGATTGCTGGGGCTTAAATTTTAGTTCCTCCACCACCTGAGGCTGAGTAACCTGAGGAGATTATTAACATATACCCTCTGTAAACAAGGTACTCATTAGCTCCCTGGTGGCTCAGATGGTAAAGACTCTGCCTATAATCCAGGAGACCCAGGTTCAATTCCTGGATCAAGAAGATGCCCTGGAGAAGAGAATGGCTACGCACTCCAGTATTCTTGCCTGGGAAATCCCATGGACAGAGAGAAGCCTGGTGGGCTACAGTCCATGGGGTTGTAGAGTCAACACAACTGAGCGACTAACACACCCATATACCCTTTGTAAGTCTGAGACATCTGCTCCATAAAACGGGATTATTAACAGTAACCACTTCATTGAGTGGCCATAAGAATTAAATGGGACAAATTACATTAAGTTTGAAACACAGTGTCTGGAATACACACATCATTTGATACATGACACCAATGATTATTACTATTCCCCAAATGATTGGTATGTTGATCTAGACCTAACAGAAAGAAAAACATCCCCCTAATGCTCTTCTGCCTGCCATGAAGTAAGGCAGGAGGAGGTTATGGACCCTGGCTGCTCTAACATATGGTCAGGGACAGCAGACAGTCCTCGCTTGTGAATGGGGGTGTAAGTGAACAATACTGGCCCAGGTGGCTGGGTTCTAACTGCTGGATGCAGAGAAGGAGCACTGTCCAACCTACATGATGAATTTATATAAACTATGTAAATAATATTTACATATTCAGTGTAGGACTCAGCCACAGGCACACAGGTGACCTAAAATCAAGTCTACATTCTCCTGGATAATGCCACCATCAATGATGGGGGTCTTCAAGGACATTTGCATACTATCAAAGCACCCTAACTTTACAGTCACCAAACTGGTAAGACCCAGACAAATGTTGAGAACAATCAAGCACTTGACACAAATTCCTGCCTTTGGAAAAAATTCTGCCTTACTGGTCCCTCCAAGGTCATTCTGTAAATTACATCTTATCAGATACCACTGGATCTTGAAACAGACAAGACAACCCTCAATCCACAGGGAGTTCAGGACTCATCTTGTCTTGGTTTGTAATCCAACCTAATTTTGAGTTGTGATGGCCCCTGAGAGAGCCAGGGTAAGTTCTCCAGAAGTGATGTGCCCACATTATCTCTACCTTATGATTTCTTATAAACAAGTTTGAGAAAGAGAGATGGCATGAGGAAGGACAAAAAAGGGCAGATGACAGAAAGAGAAAGAAGTATAAATATTTCATTCATGTTAAAAACCAGACTTTCATTAACACCATCCAAATATGGGACTTTTAGTGAGTCATATATCCCATTTTTTATAACTCATGATGATTATATCCCATTAATTCAAAATCTTGGGAGTACATAAAAATCATATATAACTTTGTAATTAAATGACCAGAACTAATTTGGTATTGAATTACTCACTTCTGCCTGGACTCTGACTTTTCATATTGAGAGAATTTCTCAAATAAATTGATACTGAGATGAAGAGACTATTGTAAAACAATTGCAGAATCTTATAAATCAGAGGGAACTTTGATTTATAAGTTGGAACTATTTGGAACTATTGGTTAGAACTATTCCAACACTTCATAGATGCCTCATTTTGTTTAATCCCGACTCTAATATTATGTGTATAATTTGTGTAAAAATCCTATTCAAAAGATATGGGGGTCATTAATAAAATTGTGCCACATACATTGACAAAGAAAGTATGACACTCTTCTAACAGTGACCCAAGCTACAAATTCTGCCAACCCCCAAAGAATATTTTAAACAACTAAGAAGAGGGTCTGCAGAAGCTGTCATGGACTGATTGGCTCAAAGACCAAAAATAAGAACAATATCATTGAATGACAAGGACTATTATTAATAAAGTAAAACTTCACTATAATGGCTCCCCTTACACTCAGGAAAAGCAGGAAAGGAATGGTGAAAATGATAGAAATAAATGCAGGGAAAAGGATCTGAATGAGGAAAATAAGGAAATTTAGAAGACAGAACTGGAGCTGGCAGAGGATTAAGAGATTGATGGATTCACTAGGACTGAATTCACAGGGGACAACTCAGTGCGGGCGCTGTGCTATAGGCTGGGAATTCACAGGAAGAGCAAGAAGACAAAATTTCCATACTCAGAGTCTCAGTCTAGAGGAGGGAGACAGTTAAGCAAACCAGAAGTTTTACAACAAAGGGATAAACACTCTGATAGAATAATATAAACAGAACTGGAAGAGCAAAGAGGCAGAGCTCCCAATTCTTGCTCAAGTATCTCGAGAGAAGCAGGTTCTGAGTCTCAAGGGCTTAGGAGTCAGCAGGCAGGCATGTATGCTTTACATTCCTTCAGTCATGTCTGACTCTTTGTGACTCTATAGGCCGTAGCCTGCCAGGATCCTCTGTCCATAGGATTCTCTAGCCAAGAACACTGGAGTGGATAGCCATGCTTTCTCCAGGGGATCTTCCAGACCTAGGGATGGAAGCCGCGTCTCTTATGTCTCCTGCATTGGCAGGCGTGTTTTTTACCACTAGCGTCACCTGGGAAGCCCCCATAGGGAGGCAGGAGGAGGAAAAGCAGTGGTGGTGAGAGATGTGTTCTGGTGTGAGCACAGGCCACTAGAGGACACAGAACCCTCAACATCACCTGTGTGTCATTCCCGTGGCAGGAATGAAGAGCAGGAAGGAGGGTAGAAGGTGCAGCCGAAGTAAAATGGAAGCAAGACTTGATTCAGCAGGTGGAGAGGCACAGAAGGGTTTTGAGCAGATGAACAGTATGACCCAACTCGAAATCTAGAAAGTGAAGAGGAGGAATTAGAGAGGGGTGCATCTAAGGCGGGGGGTGCAGAGCAGAAAGGAGCGTCTGCAATACAGTTCAAAGGATGAAGAGCAAGAGCGTGAACTAAGGTAGAAGCATTGGGCCTAGGAGGAGGTGAGGGCTTTGTGAGTCTTCGGGCGATAGAGGTGACAGGACTTTATGGATGCTTGAAAAGAACTTGGTAGAAGGTCAAGAGGGTCAGAGATAAAGGGCAGAGAAGGATGCAAGTGTCAGGGTACAGCAGGGAGAAGTGGCCACAGAGAACAGGGACTCTCGTGAAGGATGTGCAAAGAAACAAGCATCGTAAGAGGGCAGGAAACGGAAATGATTCTGTAAAAGAACTGTATCAGAGTGTCCTATTTTTTAAAGCTGAAAAATATTCCATTGTATGCAGATATCAATTTTGCTTGTGTGGATGGACACAGATTGCTTCTACCTCTTGGCTACTGTGAATAGTGCTGGTATGAACATGGGTGAATAATTGCATATTTTTAAGTATGAAGTTCTTACCAGGAAGAAAAAGCCTAAAGATTAAGCATCTGAAGTTCTCAGGGACCTACACCGGGCACCTCAGTCACAGAAAGTTCAAGGCTTCCTCTTTATCTCTACCATCCTGAGAGAGTCCTCAGGCATACGACTAGGCTACAGATCTAGGAGCTGAAGGTTTTTGTAGTAAATGGATGGTGTGAAAATCTCTCTTTCCTTAGACTTGACTTTCTCTGACTCTTGCAAACTGAAAATCGTAAGATTCAGGTCACTGTCAGGAGAGGCACTGAAGAAAGGCGCTTCTCCAGTCTATTGTCCTCCCTGGAGCTAACTTCGACAAAAGAACTCCTTAGAGCATCACACAGGATCCAGTCCAGGTCACCAGGCTAGAAGACTTCATATGCAGGACAGTGATATCAAAACTTAAGATCAGTACTTTCAATGACTGTACCAGGAGCAAGCCAGAGGTGTGTTGCCAAATTTTGATCCGTGTGTAAAATTTATTTTTGCCTCAATTGGGCATATAGATTGCTACAACAGAGTCTTAATGGAATAGTGAACAGGGAGCCTATGAGATTCAGAGTAGGGGTAGGGGGAGGTGTAACTTTTTCTAAGTTAAAAATAGGAGGAGTCATGTTGCACCACGCTGGCCCTAGACAAAGTACACCTGTGTATCAGACTATCAGAACATTAAAGAACTCTGACCCATAAGCACATTCAGCCAGAGTGGTCAGGATGGCGAAAGTTTTGGTCCACAATTGCAAGGGCAAACAGGAAATTGTGTGATCACTCTGGACCCCTTCATTGATACCATAAACTCTGTTTTGTGCAGTAACAATTGTGTTGAAATCAATATTGACTTAGAGTACTTTGTAATTTATTGATTCTCACATGTGACACCTACCAAAAAACCTAAAAAGCATTCAATGGCCACAAAAGAGATGAGAACCATTGCCCTAAAGTTTATTTTCTTGAAATGTCCCCTATGTGGCAAATAGCCCCCTGAAATGTGCAATGGCAGTAGCTAAGAGATCAATTTAGATTAGGACTATCAGAGACATGATTGATCATTTATTTGGAAATAGCAGAGCAAAATGCATATGAGGTTCTTGTTTTTTTACTGTCATTTATGGGTGTTATTATTTTAAATTTAAAATATCCAAATTCCAATTCATCTTTTTAACCTTTAATTGTTAGCCCAAAGCACTGTAGCATGTTTTTGGCAATGGATTGCTAACCTCTACGAGGTTAAATAACTTTTGTATCCATTAGTGCTTCAGAAAAAGGAGGACACTGAACCCAAGTCTTCTGCACACAGACTCATCCCTGCACTGAGCCTCAGGCCCTCTGTTTGTTCACCTGGATTGATAGAGAACCAAGAGCAATTTTAATCTATTTAAGATTACTTGTAATATTGGATTGTGTGCATACATTGTCATAGAGTGGAAACCAATACTGGATAACATATGAATAAATCACAAGATATATTTTACACTTAACATTTCTCAAAAAACACCTCCTGCTGTTAAAGCCCATGCCCCATAAACATCATCAGTAAAGCAGTGATAAAAGCAAGGATAACAATCTTCACATGATAAATTGGTCAAATTTAGAGAAGTCAAAATAAGCAGCATTTTCCTCAAGAATCAAATGCAAAGGTTACATGCACATGCTCCCAGCTGCCTTTCTTCATGTAGTAGATCATAAAACAGTGATTTCACTTGTATTCAGAAACAAACACGAGTAAAAGATATTAACCAAGCTCTAGTAGTTAGCTAATAAATATTTTAATTGAACATTTCTACATATGATAATATTACACTAAGACTGCTTAAAAAGGAAATACTAACTGCATACCTTTCCGAAAGCAGTTTTTGCTTTCTTTGAAAAAAGTAGTCACAAATAAAATTGATTAGCAGAAGAACATTAGAATATACTTATACCAGAGTCTACATTTGCAATATGAAAAGATATAGAAATTTTAGCATGGATACAACTCACCATCACTTAGCAGGTTATTAATGAAAAGCAATAAAAACTAATTGGCATCACTAAGTAACTAATTTCTTAAAATGATGATTTCTTTAATCAGAGCTATTTCTACTGAGCAGACATCAAAGCTTTCCTTATGAGATGAGTTACTACATTTTAAAACATGTAATATTTAAATGAATTGGAAGCATTCCAGAATCTAATCCAAAGAAGACCATATGTATCTTTTAAATCTTATCAGATTATAAATTATTAACCATAATGGAAATAATTTTCATTTATCACTTTAAAATACAATTTCCTCTTACCAATGTAAAAAATAGAGAAAGTCTAAAGGTAAACTCTTAACAGTAACTACCAGATGGGTGCCTGCCTGCTAAGTTGCTTCAGTTGCGTCCGACTCTTTGCAACCTTATGGACTGGCCTGCCAGGCTTCTTTATCCATGGGATTCTCCAGCCAAGAATACTGGAGTGAGTTACAGATGGATCCAATAATAAATATGATCAAATCATTTAGTATGATACAAAACATATCCTGCCACTTTCTTTCTGTAAATGTGGTACTGGAAATAAGATTAAACCAGTAAAGCTCCTCAGTTAGTCAAAGCCATCAGAACCCGGTAGAGTCGATGTTCAGAATCTGACCTAGGGCATCAATAAAACAACCAAGACAAGGACCCTTTCAATGGTGCATAAACGTTATGTCATTAATCGAGCTTAGATTGTAACAGTCTATTCTTATAAGGTGACAAATTAACCATATGACTACCTCATGGATGACAAAACTAAGATATATTAAACTCTGTGGGGTAAATACACCCATAGGCAAATCTAATAGACTGACATTTTTAATACTAATTGAAGCTGATTGATTTACGTTATTTTACGTTTTCAACTCTCCAAAATGATGTATTTAATGTTTTATTTTTAAACACAATTAAAAAATAATATATAAATATATACATACTGCAAATGTAATACAGATAACAAATTCATTTAAGCCCATTTATGCACATTAGTAACACACCATGTGGCAGAGAGACTAGGACTACAAGAAGACCCCTTGGCGATTTATTTTATATTAAATCCCTAATGGCCTCTCCTTATCTTTGCAAAAATATGCACGAAAGTCCAGACTATGCAGCCATTGAAATGAATGGTTATTTATTTGCTAAACGAGAACCCTATGTTTAATGTTCCTTAGACATAAGGTAGTCTGGAAAAGTCGCATTCCTACAGTTCCATACATCATTTATTTTACATACCCTAACTTCTCACAACAGGCAGCGGAAAAATATCTCTGAACAGCATTATAAGTTGCTGAGATTTTTGTTTCCGATTCCATTACTGGAAGATTAAATGTTAACATGTTTACTTGCTTCTTTAGCAACAAAAATAAATTCATGTACCATTGTGGTGCCTGACACAGACATGAATATAAAATGGAAGAGTTGGCAAACAACAAAACCTAAAATCAAACAAAGGATGTCTATCAAAAGTTCACACTTGTAAATAAATCTTAATTAAATACAAAGGAGAAAGCATCATATACTTGAAACTTGTCTGCAAATATATACACTCATAATCAGAAAGTTCTAACAGTGGATTCTTACTCTTTCAAAGAAAGAAGCTTTTTTTCTTCTCTTTATGTCACTTGGTTAAATATGACCCCAAACTTGGTCCTGCACATATTAGCTTTTAATATTCATCTTGACATCAATATACTTTCCTATCAAGTATGGTTCAGTTTTGAATCACTTTGAGTCAGGTTCATATACACAAAATGTTGCAGGCCCAGGGATATCCTTAGTGAAAGTCTCTCAGTCAGTCTATACAGTCCCTGGGGTTCTCCAAGCCAGAATGCTGGAGTGGGTAGCCGTTCCCTTCTCTGGGGTGTCTTCCCAACCCAAGAATAGAACCGGAGTCTCCTGCATTGCAGGCAGATTCTTCACCAGCTGAGCCCCCAGGGAAGCCCAGGGATATCCTTAGAAGATAAGCAAAAACACACAGTTTGCCACCTCCTTCGGTGCTTTGTCCATCTAACTTCCAACAAATTCTCATATAGTTAAAATTGAGATGGTTTTTTAAGAAGAAAGAACTCAAAGGAACTAATACCTGGCATATAGGAATGTATGAAATGGGGGAGGGACAAGACCACCTTATCTTAGAGGAAACAGTAGCTCGGCTTTCTCTATATGTATAGATATGTAGTGCAAGCAGAACTAAAAATATGCAGTTCATGCTGTGGGGTTAGTTCTTGCCTTGATCCTATGTAAAAAAAAAAAAAAACAAAACTAGGCAAACCTCAAGATTTTTCTGCATGGTCTTAGGTAACAAAGCTTCTCGGGCATTTCACTTGCAAGATGAAGCCTAAGCTGAGTAGCCAAAATTGCAATCTTGAGTAGAGTTAAATTTCTACCTCCCCTAGCAAGGCCAGGTACTGGTGGGAGGGAGCGTGATCAGTTCATTCTTTCCCCACCTTCCCTTCGACTCCTCATTCATCTTGCCAACTGTAGTTTCTGACCACTTTGGAATTGGAACATGAAGAAAGTAAGATGAAGTCAGATAAGCAGGAAAGTTATTACTTGTCTGTTACTTTCCAGTGTGGGCTTCCCTGGTGGCTCAGATGGTAAAGAATCTGCCTGCAATACAAGAGACCAGGGTTCAATCCCTGGGTCAGGAAGATTCCCCTGGAGAAGGGAATGGCAACCCACTCCAGTATTCTTGTCTGGAGTGGGTTGGACAGAGGAGTCCAGAGGAGTTGGACAGAGGAGTGAGTGCCATGGACAGAGGAGCCTGGAAGTTTACAGTCCATAGGGTTGCAAAGAGTCAGATGTGACTGAGAGACTAATAGTACTTTTCCGTGTACCTGTATTTTAGAGTTCTCTGCACTTCACAGGTGGGTCACCTTCATGGGCTCCCTGTGGGTCTGTATTTGCGCTCATCTCCTGTCTCCCTGTGCTCCTGGATGGGTGGAATCCACTTCTCATGTCCCCCAGCCCTGAAGAAGCTCGTTCTGACTCCAGCTTATCTCAGGTGAGATCTGCTTTGTTTTCACTTCAAGTCAGCCCACTTGTGCAATATCTATTAAAAATAATGCACGCTGGCTCTCTTGCACACATAGCCCAGATCTGGCCTAGCATAAATAGCTCTGCACCCACTACTCCCAACAATTTTCTTGGGGTGAAGGTGACTGCATGCGGCCACCTATTCTATGTCCCACTGTCAACATAGGTGTCAGCACATTTTTGTCCTTTAGATTTTCCAGGCGAGAATGATAACATGCCCACTGTGTCTCCCAAACTGAAAGGGGTATCTATGAGTCTCTCTGGATGGCCTTTCAAAACATACTGCCCAGGCTCCAGGGAAGGGACTGATGACCCCCTACCAGTCACATGGGACACTCCTATCTCAAATGTCTCCTCTTTTATATTTCCAAATTCAAATCCTTTTATTCCTTCTAAGATGGTAAGAACCTCAAAAGCCTCAAAATCAGATTTCATCTACTTTTGAAAATTTTGTAACAGGTCTCACAGATGACTTTGGAGAGGGTTATCTATTGTCTCCATCCATCAGTTGAACATTTAATTGAATGTTTCCCTGCAAGTCGTCTTCCTTTGGTCCCTGCAGAGCGGGTCTCCCTCCTGCTCCACTCTGCTCTCTGCCAGTACTCACACAATGACCTTCTGGACAACATCAAGAGTCTCCTCTAGACTCTGGTTTCCTGCTGGCTCCAGCCAATGGAAAACCCGAACAGGTGCTGGGAAGGAGGGAGGAGAGTGATGGCAGCGAGTGTAGTCTTCTATTTCATTTCGTTTGGGGTCACTTTGAACTTGGACACTCCTTGACCAAAGGCTCTTCCTGAGGTAGCCCTATCTTGTCAACCTTCTCCTTCCAGGTTCTAGAAACTTCTCCCTTCCCTTTCCTTTCAGGCTCACTAACCTCTTCCTAGCAGTATCCCTCACTCTGCCTTCACCTAATAAAACAACTCACTTTATTAGACCTCAAATCATATTAATTGAATGGGCCACCTGTTTCTGCTGGGCCTGATACTATTTTGTTACAAGTATGAAGCTTGAGATGTACTAACATATTTTTCAAACTAAATTATGCCATAGACAAATATGAACTTGCCCAGTTTCATATTGCTTAGGATTTTCCCCCCAGGTATTTATTTATTTTTAATTGGAAGAAAATTGCTTTACAATGTTGTACAGGTTTCTGCTGTACAACAATGCAAATAAGCTGTATCACCTCCTTCTTGAGCCTTCTTCCCCTCCCCCTGTTCCATCCCTCTAGGTCATCACAGAGCGCCAAGCTGGGTTCCCTGTGTTAAGCTTAAGGGTTTTATGACCAACCTAGATAGCATATTGAAAAGCAGAGACATTACTTTGCCAAACAAAAGTCTGTCTAGTCAAGGCTATGGTTTTTCCAGTGATCATGTATGGATGTGAGAGTTGGACTGTGAAGAAAGCTAAGCACCGAAGAATTGATGCTTTTATAAAATTGATAAAAAATTGATATAAAATTGATGCTCCAACTGTGGTGTTGGAGAAGACTCTTGAGAGTCCCTTGGACTGCAAGGAGATCCAACCAGTCCATTCTGAAGGAGATCAGCCCTGGGATTTCTTTGGAAGGAATGATGCTAAAGCTGAAACTCCAGTACTTTGGCCACCTCATGCGAAGAGTTGACTCATTGGAAAAGACTCTGATGCTGGAAGGGATTGGGGGCAAGAGGAGAAGGGGACGCCAGAGGATGAGATGGCTGGATGGCATCACTGACTCGATGGACGTGAGTCTGAGTGAACTCCGGGAGTTGGTGATGGACGGGGAGGCCTGGCGTGCTGCGATTCATGGGGTCGCAAAGAGTTGGACACGACTGAGCGACTGAACTGAACTGAACTGAACCTGATCATCCTGTCTTTTTACTCTTTAAAATTTCCTGTTTTTATGAATTCTTGAAAATTCAAAGCAGGTCTTTATAAACTTAAAAAAAAAAAGAAGTTCATAAAACCTTCTCTACTACTGGAGACCTTTAAGCCTGAAAAGAAATCTGGAAGCCCTGAAGCCTAGTCACATTGTAGGAAGCAGATTTATCAGCTAGATCAGTTATAAAACAAGAACTTCAATTCCTGACTGTCCTCTCCCAATGTTCACTGGTAACTTGACTCTTGCAATGGCCTTATTAAGAACATCTGATAGGATGGCCTTCTTCTGAATAAAATCTAAGACAATCAAAACCACAAAAATGTTACTTGAGAAACATAAGAGAGTCTTGTCTGGAGGTTCTGGTGGATTTTAAGTGATTAACAGATTATTTCCAGCTCCTCCCATTTGGAAGTGGAGTCTCTTTCCTCACTCTGTGTGGGCTGGCCCCATATCATGACTTGTTTTGATCAAGAGAATGTGGCAGGACCTTGTGGAACTTCAAGAGCCCAAAGTTCTTGCTTCTACCATCTTGGAAGGCTTCTGCTCTCAGGTGAAGAAATCTGATCTGAACAACCACATTTAGAGAGATGTTCAGCCACCTAGCTATTCATTCCAGCCTTCCCAGCTGAGACTCCGCCCACATGAACGAGGCAACCCTAGATCAACCGGTTCAGCAGAGCCATGAGCTGACTGTAACCACAGGAGTAAGTTCAGACAAGACCAGTAGAATTATGTGAAATGACAAATTGTTGCTCTTTCAAGCCACTAAGTTTTGGGGAAACATGAACTTTCTAACCTCTCATACCAGAACTTATCTCTCATGAGTTATGTCCACAGCCAGCGAATTCAGTAAGACAGTTCCAGAAAGATACAGACGAGGTAATCATTGACATTAACAATTAGCTTCCTCCTCTGTGACCCAACAAAGAACAATTAGGAAAGACTGAGAACTTTGGAATCAGATGTCCTTGGATTGGTATGCCCACTCTGTAGTTTATTTCCCTTTTCTGAGTCAGTTTAATCGCCTGTAAAATAAATATAATAATGACTGATGTACATCATAAGGAAGGCACCAGGATTTTAAAAGATAATTAATATAAAGCAGCTAACATAGTGCTAGAAATCTGATGAATGCCACTTTTATTCCTCTGTGTATATGTGTCCAAAAGTTAGAATCTGAATGAAGTGGCTCTAAGTCAACAGTACTCAAAATGTGGTCTCTGGAACAGCCAACATTAGCATCTTAGGGAACTTATTGGACACACAAGTTATCAGACTTAATCCAGAGCTACTGAGTCAGAAACTTTGGTGTCTGTATTGGCCCATTAAAGCCAATTAAAATTACCAATCACTCATAAGCTTGTACTATAGTATCTAGTCTATATTTCATCATATACTAGCTACTCAATAAAACTGTTTGATGACAAACGATTATGTTAGTGGGTGATTAAGCGAATGGATGAGATGAATACATGCTTTCAAACCCTCTTCTTCAATCCAGATCAGCTAGCCTGATGTGTTACAAGCTGAGCTGGTATGTCAGTTACTGTAGTGTAGGTTGGGAGCCTCACTGTTAGGGCTCCATGGGCAGGTAGGTACAAGATGACCTATTTGGTTTTGGTTAAAATGAAAGCACACTTAGAAACCAAAACAATGAAGCGTCACCAGCAGATGTTCTTGGAATAGGCATTATAAAGACACTGAAAATTAGATTTCATAATGGCATCATGAAAAGAATGCTAGTCTAAAAAGTTGGAAGGCCAAAGATAGCCACAAATACTTCATGTCATGAACTACCATTTCTAGAATAGTCTTTTATAGTTAACTTACAAACTGAAGATAATAATGGGCCTATTTCAAAGGGCAGTCATGGAGGTTCAAGAAAATAAAAATAAAATGTATGGTATAGCTAAAGGCAAAGAAGAAAAGGAAAGATATACCCATATAAATGCAGCGTTCCAAAGAATAGCAAAGAGAGATAAGAAAGCCTTCCTCAGCGATCAGTGCAAAGAAATAGAGGAAATCAATAGAATGGGAAAGACTAGAGATCTCTTCAAGAAAATTAGAGATACCAAGGGAACATTTCAGGCAAAGATGGGCACAATAAAGGACAGAAATGTTATAGACCTAACAGAAGCAGAAGATATTAAGGAGAAGTGGCAAAAATACACAGAAGAACTATACAAAAAAGATCTTAATGACCCAGATAACCACAATGGTGTGATCACTCACCTAGAGCCAGACATCTTGGAATGCAAAAATCAAGTGGGCCTTAGGAAGCATCACTACAAACAAAGCTAGTGGAGGTGATGGAATTCCGGTTGAGCTATTTCAAATTCTAAAAGATGATGCTGTGAAAGTGCTGCATTCAATATGCCAGCAAGTTTGGAAAACCGAGCAGTGGCCACAGGACTGGAAAAGGTCAGTTTTCATTCCAATCCCAAAGAAAGGCAATGCCAAAGAATGCTCAAACTACCGCACAATTGCACTCATCTTACACGCCAGTAAAGTAATGCTCAAAATTCTCCAAGCCAGGCTTCAGCAATATGTGAACCGTGAACTCCCAGATGTTCAAGCTGGATTTAGAAAAGGCAGAGGAACCAGAGATCAAATTACCAACATCCACTGGATCATCAAAAAAGCAAGACAGTTCCAGAAAAACATCTACTTCTGCTATACTGACTATGCCAAAGCCTTTGACTCTGTGGATCACAACAAACTGTGGAAAATTCTTAAAGACATGGGAATCCCAGACCACCTTACCTTCCTCCTGAGAAATCTGTATGCAGGTCAAGAAGCAACAGTCAGACATGGAACAACAGACTGGTTCCAAATAGGAAAAGGAGTATGTCAAGGCTGTATATTGTCACCCTGCTTGTTTAACTTATACGCAGAGTACATCACGAGAAATGCTGGACTGGATGAAGTACAACCTGGAATCAAGATCTCTGGGAGAAATATCAATAACCTCAGATATGCAGGTGACACCACCCTTATACCTGCTCCCATGGGAGTTGAGGAAAGCAAAGAGGAACTAAACAGCCTCTTGATAAAAGTGAAAGAGTAGAGTGAAAAAGTTGGCTTAAAACTCAACATTCAAAAAACGAAGATCTTGGCATCCGGTCCCATCACTTCATGGCAAATAGATGGGGAAACAATGGAAACAGTGACAGACTTCATTTTCTTGGGCTCCAAAATCACCGCAGATGATGACTGCAGCCATCTGAAATTAAAAGACACTTGCTCCTTGAAAGAAAAGCTACGACCAGATTAGACAGCATATTAAAAAGCAGAGACATTACTTTGCCAAAAAAGGTCTGTCTAGTCAAAGCTATGGGTTTTTCCAGTAGTTATGTATGGATGTGAGAGTTGTACTATAAATAAAGCTGAACGCCAAAGAATTGATGCTTTTGAACTGTGGTGTTGGAGAAGACTCTTGAGAGTCCCTTGGGCAGCAAGGAGATCAAACCAGTCAATCCTAAAGGAAATCAATCCTGAATATTCATTGGAAGGACTGATGCTGAAGGTGAAGCTCTAACACTTCGGCCATCTAATGCGAAGAACTGACTCCTCACTGCAAAAGACCTTGATGCTGGGAAAGATTGAAGGCAGGAGGAGAAGGGGATGACAGAGGATGAGATGGTTGGATGGCATCACCAACTCGATGGACATGAGTTTGAGCAAGCCCTGGGAGTTGATGATGGACAGGGAAGCCTGGCGTGCTGCAGTCCATGTGGTTGCAAAGATTTGGACAACACTGAGCGACTGAACTGAACTGAAACACTTAACAAATGCTGGATACTACTATATCTATTTTTAAATTTTGAAATATTTGAGGTATTGACTAGTACCCTATGAATACAAGGAGCATTAAATTATTCTTTTTAAGGACTGCTGCTGCTAAGTCACTTCAGTTGTGTCCGACTCTGTGCGACCTCATAGACGGCAGCCCACCAGGCTCCCTCGTCCCTGGGATTCTCCAGGCAAGAACACTGGAGTGGGTTGCCATTTCCTTCTCCAATGCATGAAAGTGAAAAGTGAAAGTGAAGTCGCTCAATCGTGTCCAACTCTTAGCGACCCCATGGACTGCAGCCTACTAGGCTCCTCCATCCATGGGATTTTCCAGGCAAGAGTACTGGAGTGGGGTGCCATTAAAGACTAAAAGAAGACAATTACCAAATCCTAGTTCTAGCACCTTATTCTGTTTTACCTTTTCTGCCACTAGGTGACACCACCAACCTACCATAACCCACTCTTTCCCCACAAATTCCACACAACCAATCTTTGCAATCACTGTTGATTAAGGAACAAGGTGTCTATTCTGGAAAGAATCCTAAATTATTCTTTTGTTTGAGTCTTCTTATTTATTTAAATTGCCACTGGCTATTTGGTGTAAATTTATTATTTCAGCTCAGTATGTACTAAGTCTTATAACTTAAGGAATCAATTCAGCATTTACCTACACGGATGGGAAAGGGGCATCCACCAGCCCATTTCACTGCTTCTCTTTTGAACAAGTTTCTTTTGTCACACAAAAAAGGAACAATTTTCCTGCCTGCTTTTCTCTGACAAGTTGATACAAGGCAGTAATTAACCATTAAAATATTGCAGATGATTCACAGGAGTGTTACAGACAAACTAATTTAAACCAAGGTCAGGTCTCCAAATCAGCAAAATAACTTCAAAAGCAGGTGAGGGAGGAAAATAAGTGAGAGAAAAGGTAAGTAACAGCTGCTATTAAAAGTAACGCTGGGCAGCTAAAACTGGTCTGAGTACATTCCTAGAAATGTAATTAGCCAAATCCTTCCAGAAACTAAACCATCAAAATGACATTACAGTACACTTAAAAAAATGTATTTACAGAGTGAAGGAGCAGTCATCCTAGCATATTGCTATGTCCTGAGGGTTTCCCTTCTTGTAAAGAAACATGCAAAAGAGAATTAGATATTATTCTATACAAAGTTCAAATTGTCACCAATATATTTTATGAAATGCTATTTCTTAATTCCCTCAGCAGTGCTGAAGTTGAGAATGAATTAATTTAACAGGCTATGTTCTGGATTCTTTGTCATTTTATGGGAAGTTACAAGGACTAGAACCAAAGCACACCTATTAGCTCTCCAAACACCAACATTTATTAAATGGTCTTAAGAAGAGAGGTGCCGAATTCTACCATATCATGGAGCTCATTTCTCAGGAAGGTGGGCATGGATGCTCCATTTCCTTCACAAGTCAAGGGTCAGCTTACTGCTCCTACTGAAGGATTTCAGTAAAACAGAATTGCCTGCTTATTACTTTTGAAGGTCTAACAATGTATAATTTTTATTTATCATAAGTTGCAGTGATACATTAATTTATTCAAAATGCCTTCTTGTTATATGCCCATTTCCCAAAGTGATTGTGAACTTACAAGAGAGGTTCCCAAATAAGGTGACAGGAGTACCAGAAATATCGCATTTAAGTGAAGAGCCTTAGACATTTTGATGACATATAGAAAGATTTTTTTATTGGCTTTTTAATTACAAATAATTAAGAAGTTACTGGAAGAAAATGTGGTAATATGTAGGCAAGAGAAGTGGCAGTGAAGAATGAATCAGGGTTTCTGAAAAGGAGCAGGGGTGATATGGAAAAGGAAAAACTATGAAACCTATAAAGAATAGGAAAGACAGGAAGTGACTGGGAAAAAAAGATTTGTGAAAAATGTGGTTCAAAGAATGTTATGAGATCTCACTAGCTCATCCCATGATGGTAAAACCTGGGAGGAAACTGGTGACAAACCAGGATACATTACTGAATGTCTTTAGCTGAATAGAAGAGACCAGAGGGGGAAGACAAGGCTTTTGGGACAAGAGCCTTGGTCCCCAGCATGGGAGGTGACTAATGAGTAGAGGCAGGGGTAGCTGTGATGTTTGTATCCAAGTAGGATTCTAAACAAATTGTGGAAACTTATTCAAGAGATGAGAATACCAGACCACCTTACCTGTTTCCTGAGATATCTGTGTGCAGGTCAAGAAGCAACAGGAGAACTAGAAATGGAACAACAGACTAGTTCCAAATCAGGAAAGGAGTATGTCAAGGCTGTATATTGTCACCCTGCTTATTTGACTTCTATGAAGAGTACATCATACAAAATGCTGGGCTAGATGAAGCACAAGCTGGAATCAAGATTGCCGGGAGAAATATCAGATATGCAGATGGCACCACCCTTATGGCAGAAAGTGAAGAGGAACTAAAGAGCCTCTTGATAAAAGTGAAAGAGGAGAGTAAAAAGGGTGGCTTAAAACTCAACATTCAAAAAATGAAGATCATGGCATCCAGTCCCATCACTTCATGGCAAATAGATGGGGAAACAATGGAAACAGTGACAGACTTTATTTTCTTGGGCTCCAAAATCACTGCAGATGGTGACTGCAGCCATCTGAAATTAAAAGATGCTTGCACCTTGGAAGAAAAGCTATGACCAGATTAGACAGCATATTCAAAAGCAGAGATATTACTTTGCCAACAAAGGTCTGTCTAGTCAAAGCTATGATTTTTCCAGTAGTCATGTAGGGATGTGAGAATTTGACTGTAAAGAAAGCTGAGCACTGAAGAATTGATGTTTTTGAACTGTGATGTTGGAGGAGAGTCCCTTGAACTACAAGGAAATCAAAACCAGCCAATCCTAAAGGAAATTAGTCCTGAATATTCATTGGAAGGATTGATGCTGAAGCTGAAACTCCAATACTTCGGCCATCTGATGTGAAGAACTGACTCACTGGAAAAGACCTTGATGCTAGGAAAGGTTGAAGGCAGGAGGAGAAGGGGATGACAGAGGATGAGATGGTTGGATGGCATCACCAACTCGATGGACATGAGTTTGAGCAAGCTCTGGGAGTTGGTGATGGACAGGGAAGCCTGGCATTCTGCAGTCCGTGGGGTTGCAAAGAGTCAGACATGACTGAGCAACTGAACTGAACTGAACTGAGGACTCTAAAGACTAATTACCCAGTGCTGTTCAGTACTGTGCACGTGACCCATTATCTCTAGCTGCAGCATGGCCCTACCCACTCTTAATCTAGGCCAAGATTATTAACTGTCAGAAATATGATATCACTGACTGAAGTGCATAAAATCAGATAAGTAAACTAGGAATCATAAATTAAGATCCTACTTTTTCTTTTTTTTACATTTATTTTTAATTGAAGGATAATTGCCTTACAGTAGTGTTGGTTTCTATCAAACATCACCATGAATTGGCCATAGTTTTATGCATGTCCCTTTCCACTTGAACATCACTCCCATCTCCCTCCCCATCTTACCCATCTAGAGATCCTAATTTTTCTTGATTCACAGAAGAAAGCCTAGAACCTGATGACACAGTCTTGGGTACCAGGAGCAATCCCTTTCTTTGTAAATGGTCTCCAAAGTTGGCCATCTTCAATTCCTTCCCTCCCTAAGGGCGTACACTCCACCTCACATCAAGAACTGGGGTGCAATGCTTTTAAACTGGGATAGTTAACATTGTTAAAATGGTTATACTACCCAAAGTGATCCATAGCAAATTACCGATGACATTTTTCACAGAACAAGAACAAATAATCCTAAACTTTAGATGGAAACACAGAAGACCCAAAATTGCTAAAACAAACCTGGGGAAAAAGAACAAAGCAGGAGGCATAAGCCTCCCAGATGTCAGACACTACTACAGAGCTACAGGAATCAAAACAGCATGGCATTGGCACAAAAACAGACATATGGATCAACAGAATAGAACAGAGAACCCAGAAACAAACTCACACACCTAAGTTAATTAATCTTTGACAAAGGAAGCAAGAATATACAATGGAGAAAAGATAGTCTCTTCAGCAGGTGGTACTGGGAAAGTTGGATAGTGGCATGTATATCAATGAAATTAGAACAAACCCTCACATTATACACAAAATAAACTCTACCTGGCTTAAAGACTTAAATATAGGATTTGACACCACAAAACTCTAAGAAGGACTTCCCTGTTAGTACAGTGGATAAGAATCTGCCAGCCAATGCAGAGAACATAGGTTCAATCCCTGGTCTGGGAAGATTCCACATTTAAAAGATCAACTAAGCTCATGCTTCATGACTACTGAGCCTGCATTCTAGACTGCATGAGCCACAACTACTGAAGCCTGAGTGCCTAGAACCCATGTTCCCTACAAGAGTAGCCATCTCAATGAGAAGCCCATGCGCTGCAACACAGAGCAGCCCCTGCTTGCTGCAACTAGAAAGTCCACATACAGCAATGAAGACCTCATGCAACCAAAAAATAAATAAACAAACAAATAATTTTTTAAAACTCTTAGAAGAGAACATAGGCAAAATACTCTCTGACATAAACTGTACCAATGTTTTCTTAGGTCAGTCTCCCAAAGCAATATAAATAAAAGCCAAAAAGGCAAAGGAAACAAATAAAAAAACAAAAAGACAACCCTCAGAATGGGAAAAAATATTTGTAAATGAAATAACCTACAAGGGCTTAATCTCCAAAATATACAAACAGCTCATGTAGCTCAATATCAAAAAAAATAAACAACTTGATCAAAAATGGGCGTGCATGCTAGGTCCTTTCAGTCATGTGTGACTCTTTGTGACCCTATGGACTGTAACCCGCCAGGCTTTTCTGTCCATGGGATTCTCCAGGCAAGAACACTGGAGTGGGTTGCCATGCCCTCCTCCAGGGGATCTTCCCAAACCAGGGATTAAACCCATGTCTCTTATGTCTCCTGCATTGACAGGTGGGTTCTTTACCACTAGAGCCACCTGGAAAGCCCCCAGTGGGCAGAAGATCTAAATAGACATGTCTCCAAAGAAGACATATAGATGGCCAAAAAACATATGAAAATATGCTCAACACCACTAATTATTCAGTTCAGTTCAGTCACTCAGTCATGTCCGACTCTTTGCGACCCCATGAATCGCAACACATCAAGCCTCCCTGTCCATCACCAACTCCCAGAGTCCACCCAAACTCATGTGCATCGAGTTGGTGATGCCATGCAGCCATCTCATCCTCTGTCGTCCCCTTCTCCTCCTGCCCCCAATCCCTCCCAGCATCAGGGTCTTTTCCAATGAGTCAACTCTTTGCATGAGGTGGCCAGAGTACTGGAGTTTCAGCCTCAGTATCAGTCCTTCCAAAGAACACCCAGGACTGGTCTCCTTTAGGATGGACTGGTTGGACTAATTATTACAGAAATAAATCAAAACTACAATGAGGTAGTAGCTACACCAGTCAGAATGGCCATCATTCTGTCTACAAATAAATGCTGCAAAGGGTGTGGAGAAAAGGGAACCCTCTTACCATGTTAGTTAGAATGTAAGTTGGTACACCTACTGTGGAAAACAGTATAGAGCTTCCTCAGAAAACTAAAAACAGAGTTGTCATGTAATCCTGGAATTCAATTCCTCAGCATATATTCAGAGAAAACTAATTCCCAAAGTTACGTGTATCCAGCGCTCACTGCAGCACTATTTACAACAGCTGGGCCCTGGAAGCAAACTAAATGTCCACCAACAGATGAAGGAATGAAGAGGGTGTGGTGCATATATACAATGAAATATTAAACCGTAAACAATAATGGCATGATGTCATTTGCAGCAGCATGGATGCACCTAGAGATTATCATACTAAGTGAGGTAGGTCAGACAGAGACAAATACCATATGATATCATTTATACGTGGAATCTAAAATATGACACAAATGAACTTATCTATGAAAGTAAAACAGACTCATAGACATAGAGACCAGACTTGTGGTTACCAAGGAGGAAGGGGCAAGGGGGAGGGATGGATTGGGAGTTTGGGATTAGCAGATGCAAACCGGTATATACAGAATGGATAAACAAGTTCCTACTGTATAGCACAGGGAGCTATATTCAATGTGTTGCTTTAGTCGTTCAGTCATGTTCAGCTCTTTGCGACCCCGTGGACTGTACCCTGGTGGGCTCCTCTGTCCATGGAATTCTCCAGGCAAGAGTACTGGAGTGGATTGCCATTCCCTTCTCTAAGGGATCTTCCCAATCCAGGGATCAAACCCGGGTGTCCTGCATTGCAGGCAGATTCTTTAAAATCTGAGGCATCAGGTAAGTCCCATAATGATAAATCATATGATAAACCATAATGGAAAATTATATGAAAAAGAATTTATAAATGTATAAAACTGAATCACTTTGCTGTACAGTAGAAATTAACACAATATTTTAAATCAATTACACTTCAATAAAATAAATGAAAAAAATATACAAAAAAAGAATTGGGGTCTAATTCCCAGTGGTGTGCTTGCACTGACTTGTACAGGTTGGTAACAGATGACTGTAAAATTTTCAGGAAATTTTCAAACCCACCATTTATAAATTAAACACAGCCATTATAAAAATTAAATATTACACATTATATAAATCATATTAAAAACAAGTCATAAATTCTCAAAACTCATTGCTTCCTAATTATTCTACTACATTATCTATGTTCTTGAGATTATTTACATCTATTGCATCTGTTATACACTTTAACTGCATTACTATTTTATTTGTAAAAAAAAAAAAAACAGATTGGGAAGTGTACAACATGATGATGATCTATTCTTCTTTTTTGTGATATTACCTCAGATCTGCTCTTTTAGCCAACCGTGTTTTTTTTTTTTTTTTTAAATATTCATCTATTTATTTGGCTGTGCTGGCTCTTAGTTGCAGCACATGGCCTCTTTTAGTTTCAGCACGTGGGATCTAGTTCCCTGACCAGGGATCGAACCCAGGCCCCCAGCACCGGGAGGTCAGAGTCTTAGCCACTGGACCACCAAGGAAGTCCCCTCTAACCGTGTTTTGACGATATCACATTGGTACCTTGAAATTGCCCATAGTAAGAGTATTTATGTTATGAAAATTGGCAAACACTACAAATCAAAGCTAGCTTAATTGTTTTATTGATTTTCTACAGCAGATGTTGGCAAATTATAGCCCACAGGCCAAACTCAGCCCACTGCTTCTTTCCGTATGTCGATGAGCTAAACGCTTTTCAGTTGTTATTATATAAGTTCCCACATAAAGTCCTCAATTTTTCTTTTTGGCAAAATTTAAAATATTTACTATCTAGCTCTTTTCAGAAAAGAGCTGTGCCTTTTCTGTGCCTGTCTTAAGAAAGTCATGGAGGAAAAGTTGTTAATAATTACACACTTAAAAATGGATTGTGTTTCTAGCCATCACATGGTGAGTAGCACACACACACAAAAAATTCTGAGGACACGTTATTCCAGTATTTGAAAACTATTCTTTAAGTTGGTGAAGAGGTCATTCATGTTGTTACAGGCACAGTTCAGAAAAAAAGTCTTCATTGTTTCACTTTTTTGTTAAAAAGCCAAAAACATCAACCACTTTCTTGTTGGAACTATACTGGTTTATCAATTGGTAATACAAGAGTTGCATTAAAATTAATTACTTCATACTGTAGGAATCAACTAATACTATAGAATTTACAATAAAGAGTATATCATTTGTAAATTGTGTGCCATATATCATGCATACCAGTAATATGTGTGGATATATATACACAAACACACACACATATATATATATATATATTTCCCCCCTCCCTCCCCAGAGAGCCCACTGTTAAACATTTGCCAGCCACCACTGCTAATTCTATTTTATCATCTATCTGGGCTGACCTTAGGGAGCTGCATGACCAATAAAAAATGACGGAAGTGATATTCTGAGATATTTCAAATTATGTAACAAGAATTGGAGCTTCCATCTGCATCTTAGAAAGCTCACTCCTATGGCTTTCTCTTGGAATCTTAGTGTCAGTCTATGAGAAGCCTGTGCCCACTGAGTGCTAAACAACCTCACAGGTAATTACCATCTGACTACAACTGCATGAGAAACCCTGAGTAAACACTACCCATCTGAACCCCCCAAACCCAAAGAACTATGAGAGATAATATTTTAAGTCTCTAGGCTCTGGTGATGGCTTGTTAAAGAGCAGTAGATAATTGGAACACCATTTTATTTTAAGAAGAAGCCAGTGAGCGGGGAGCCAGGTGGACTCAACACCTCAGGAATACTAAGCTGGAGTATCCAAATCTCTTCTTCCATGTCCTTGGTGCAAAGTAGATGTATGGATATGTTGGGAGTGGGCATGTAATAAAAAGAAAGAATGGCTATGAATAATACATATTTTCATACAAATTTGAATCAAAGTGTCCACCAGAGATGCAGCAAGTAAAATACCATCAATTGGGACACCGACTCTACTCTGTTCATTCACCAGCAATCAACTTACCTGGGCTTCCTGGAGTGGCATGTAGTTCCTCCCAGTGCCTTCTTTCTCTCTGCCTCTGCACCCATGTCCAATAGTCATGTTTGAGGTTCAGTTCAGTTCAGTTCAGTCACTCAGTCGTGTTCGACTCTTTGCGACCCCATGAATAGCAGCACACCAGGCCTCCCTGTCCATCACCAACTCCCGGAGTTCACCCAGACTCACATTCATCGAGTCAGTGATGCCATCCAGCCATCTCATCCTCTGGCATCCCCTTCTCCTCCTGCCCCCAATCCCTCTCAGCATCAGAGTCTTTTCCAATGAGTCAACTCTTTGCATGAGGTGACCAAAGTACTGGAGTTTCAGCTTTAGCATCATTCCTTCCAAAGAAATCCCAGGGCTGATCTCCTTCAGAATGGACTGGTTGGATCTCCTTGCAGTCCAAGGGACTCTCAAGAGTCTTCTCCAACACCACAGTTCAAAAGCATCAATTCTTCGGCACTCAGCCTTCTTCACAGTCCAACTCTCACATCCATACATGACCACAGGAAAAACCATAGCCTTGACTAGATGAACCTTTGTTGGCAAAGTAATGTCTCTGCTTTTGAATATGCTATCTAGGTTGGTCATAACTTTCCTACCAAGGAGTAAGCATCTCTTAATTTCATGGCTGCAGTCACCATCTACAGTGATTTTGGAGCCCAAAAAAATAAAGTCTGACACTGTTTCCACTGTTTCCCCATCTATTTCCCATGAAGTGATGGGACCGGATGCCATGATCTTCGTTTTCTGAATGTTGAGCTTTAAGTCAACTTTTTCACTCTCCACTTTCACTTTCGTCAAAGGCTTTTGAGTTCCTCTTCACTTTCTGCCATAAGGGTGGTGTCATCTGCATATCTGAGGTTACTGATATTTCTCCCGGCAATCTTGATTCTAGCTTGTGTTTCTTCCAGTCCAGCATTTCTCATGATGTACTCTGCATAGAAGTTAAATAAGCAGGGTGACAATATATAGCCTTGACATACTCCTTTTCCTATTTGGAACCAGTCTGTTGTTCCATGTCCAGTTCTAACTGTTGCTTCCTGACCTGCATACAAATTTCTCAAGAGGCAGATCAGGTGGTCTGGTATTCCCATCTCTTTCAGAATTTTCCAGTTTATTGTGATCCACACAGTCAAAGGCTTTGGCATAGTCAATAAAGCAGAAATAGATGTTTTTTTGGAACTCTCTTGCTTTTTCCATGATCCAGCAGATGTTGGAAATTTGATCTGTGGTTCCTCTTTTTCTAAAACCAGCTTGAACATCAGGAAGTTCATGGTTCACATATTGCTGAAGCCTGGCTTGGAGAATTTTGAGCATTACTTTACTAGCGTGTGAGATGAGTGCAATTGTGCAGTAGTTTGAGCATTCTTTGGCATTGCCTTTCTTTGGGATTGGAATGAAAACTGACCTTTTCCAGTCCTGTGGCCACTGCTGAGTTTTCCAAACTTGCTGGCATATCGAGTGCAGCACTTTCACAGCATCATCTTTCAGGATTTGAAAGAGCTCAACCGGAATTCCATCACCTCCACTAGCTTTGTTCGTAGTGATGCTTTCTAAGGCCCACTTGACTTCACATTCCAGGATGTCTGGCTCTAGGTGAGTGATCACACCATCATGATTATCTGGGTCATGAAGATCTTCTTTGTACAGTTCTTCTGTGTATTCTTGCCACCTCTTCTTAGTATCTTCTGCTTCTGTTAGGTCCATACCATTTCTGTCCTTTATCGAGCCCATCTTTGCATGAAATGTTCCCTTGGTATCTCTAATTTTCTTGAAGAGATCTCTAGTCTTTCCTATTCTATTGTTTTCCTCTATTTCTTTGCATTGATCGCTGAGGAAGGCTTTCTTATCTCTTCTTGCTATTCTTTGGAACTCTGCATTCAGATGCTTATATCTTTCCTTTTCTCCTTTGCTTTTCGCTTCTCTTCTTTTCACAGCTATTTGTAAGGCCTCCCCAGACAGCCATTTTGCTTTTTTGCATTTCTTTTCCATGGGGATGGTCTTGATCCCTGTCTCCTGTACAATGTCACGAACCTCATTCCATAGCTCATCAGGCACTCTATCTATCAGATCTAGGCCCTTAAATCTATTTCTTAATTCCACTGTATAATCATAAGGGATTTGATTTAGGTCATACCTGAATGGTCTAGTGGTTTTCCTTACTTTCTTCAATTTAAGTCTGAATTTGGCAATAAGGAGTTCATGATCTGAGCCACAGTCCGCTCCTGGTCTTGTTTTTGTTGACTGTATAGAGCTTCTCCATCCTTGGCTGCAAAGAATATAATCAATCTGATTTCGGTGTTGACCATCTGGTGATGTCCATGTGTAGAGTCCATGTGTTGTTGGAAGAGGGTGTTTGTTATGACCAGTGCATTTTCTTGACAAAACTCTATTAGTCTTTGCCCTGCTTCATTCCGTATTCCAAGTTAGCATCCCTTAAATTCCACACAGCCTCTTGATGGGGCAGTGTCTTCAGAGCATCTGATCTTATTATCTCATTCCCACTGCACAGTTGCCCAGGAAGTCAGTGGGAATTCCTGGGTCCTGAAGAGAGCTTATACCTGGAGCAGGCTCTGTTTTCTTTCTTTCTTTTTTTGAAAGTATTTTTGGCTGCTCTGGCTCTTTGTTGTGGCACATAGGAACAGGCTTAGCTGCCTCATGGCATGTGGGATCTTAATAACCTGACCAGGGATCAAACCCAAATCCCCCACATTTGAAGGCAGATTCTTAACCACTGAACCACCAGAGAAGTCCCCAGGCTCTATGTTTTCTATGTTCCTTCTTTTCTACCCCCTCCATATGGATATATTTCTATAGCATTTCAGAGGAGAAGGAGAAAGTTCCAGGACGCCATCTCATAGCAAAGACAGCACAGCACATAACGAGGAAATGTATGATCTCTAAATGATAAGTACTGAGTTATTTTGTACCACTGAAGGATATAAATATAGAGAAGTACAGTTAGCTAGGTCAAGTTTTGAGAATCCATCTGAAAGTGGACAATAGGTAAAAACAATGAAAACATCAAGTTGCCTTTTAACTTCAGTTTACTGTAGATATAAAACAGGAATTTCATAACGTACTCTAGAGAGACTAGTTTGTAGACTTCATCTGGTATCTTGAAATATTTTTGGCCATCTGCAAAAGGAGCTACCTACCTACAAATTATAAGGATTCTAAATTTTAAACGCTTCTGTTGCTGAGGACATTTTTTCAGACAAAGTACTGTTGCCACTGATATGATAAACCATTTTTTAAATAGGGAATTTCGAGTCCCTCATTTCAGTTATGTCTGGTTACCAAGAACTGCTCATAGCTCAGAGTAGGAACACAAGTCCACACTCTAATTTCAGGTATCACTTTTCCATTATGCCATTGTCCTCAAGAAGCTATGAATTATTAGCTCTGAATTAGTTTCATATTGTAATTTACACTTCAGATGACACGCACACACTGATTGTTAAATTCACACAATGAAAGCCACCTAACTGTGTTTGTCATTTGCTTTAAACACCTTTGGACTCTTCAGTCAGATTTGAACTGAGAACTCCTAACACCTCAACTGCTCAGAATTTCCTTATTAGGAGTTACAACAGTGCTCAAAAGTAACACTGTTTCATTTTCTTTTTAATCTCTACCACTAAAAATTTCCACTGATTGGGCTGCTCTCTATTCTGAACACAGATTTGAAAAAGTTATATCTCAAGCAGGTAAACCAGAATACCCATGTCCTTGAATTCTAGAGGCAGGCAGCCAAAAAACATCAGAATTCCTTCCTTCCTTACATCATGTCCTATCCTTCACCTCATAGTACTATTTATTATTATCTATTTGACTTATTTTTCCAAATCTCCTCTATCTGAGGAGCTGATAATTATATTTACTATGAATTCTTGGAGAAGGCAATGGCACCCCACTCCAGTACTCTTGCCTGGAAAATCCCATGGATGGAGGAGCCTGGTGGGCTGCAGTCCATGGGTTCGCTGAGAGTCGGACACGACTGAGTGACTTCACTTTCACTTTTCACTCTTAAGCATTGGAGAAGGAAATGGCAACCCACTCCAGTGTTCTTGCCTTGAGAATCCCAGGGACAGGGGAGCCTGGTGGGCTGCTGTCTATGGGGTCGCACAGAGTCGGACACGACTGAAGTGACTTAGCAGCAGCAGCAGCATGAATTCTTAGAACTTACATGGATTCCCTGATAGCTCAGTTAAAAAAAATCCACCTGCAATGCAGGAGACCTGGGTTGGGAAGATCCCCTGGAGAAGGGAAAGGCTACCCACTCCAGTATTCTGGCCTGGAGAATTGCATGGACAGTATGGTCCATGGGGTCACAAACAGTCGGAAATGACTAAGCAACTTTCACTTCACTTCACATGGTATTCACTTCACTTCACAAGGTCAAAAATTAAAATGATTTTTTAAAGAAGCAAAGATATGAACATAAAGAGGAAGAGGCTTGGTACCAAGAGTATGGAGAATAAGAGTTCCAACCAAGGATTGCTTGAGGATGTCTATCTAGGCTGTCTGATACCTGGAGTTCAGACAATGACTGACACCTGGTGACTTACCAGTGAGCCCCTGAGTGGGCATCATACCCCACGTAATAAACACAGTGCTTGGACAAACAGACCCAGATTTTGGTCTCAGCTCTGCATTAAACAAATGATTTAACCTTCCCAGATTCCAACACCCTCACTTCC
The DNA here is from genome assembly GCF_029407905.1 of Bubalus kerabau. Classification (NCBI taxonomy): domain Eukaryota; kingdom Metazoa; phylum Chordata; class Mammalia; order Artiodactyla; family Bovidae; genus Bubalus; species Bubalus kerabau. Next base: position 119,500,300 of record NC_073627.1, read on the forward strand.
AAGATGGAGACTGTGGCAGAGACTGGCTAATTGTTCATCAAACTGGTTCTCCTTCTTGGCAAGTAACTAGACTGCATTTCTCAGCCTCCCTGCAGTCACATGTAACCATGTGACTGGGCTGATGTAATGTGAGAAGTAACAGATGCTATGTTCTGACAAGATCCATAAAACCTTCCAATTTTGGCCCTCCAAGTTCTTCTCCATCTTGAAGAGATAGGATGGAGATGTCTCAGGCAACCTTGGGAGCCACGTATTAAAAGATGGTATCTGAATCACCCCTGGCCACCCCACCTGAAACACTAAACTGGATTTTGCTGCATAACCAAAAATGAATGTTATGTATTGAGTCTTTGAGATTTGGGGTCCATCTGTTGCTGCTGTTAGAGTTACCTTAACCAATACAGAGGTAATCATATCCCCTCTACCACATGGGGTTGCTGTGAGGATTAAATAAGACAATGCTTGCAAATCATTGCCTGATATATCATGAGCATGCATCATCAGATGTCAACTCCTTCTCAACAAGTAGGAGTTGGAATCCCTGGACCCAAAAGGAAACAAAGGCAGTGGTTACATATAGTTCCATTGATCTGCTGAACAGATTTGAAAAATCACCTCCAGCATAAGTGTTTGGCATTTTAAAGAATATGCTAATCAAAAGTAATATCTACTTCCTCAAATATCACTACACATTTTATGACAGAATAAGGTAGGTAAATATTCAAGGTAATTTCATCCCAAACTCCAAAAAAACTCCAAACTCAAACAATGAAAAATCATATTTGATGCTTAAAATTGGTAAACCAGGTTTCAGACTGGTTCTTTCAGTCTGAAATCACCAGTTACCATGGTGCAAAGATACTTCACTGCAGTCTGAGTAGATGTTCAACTTTTACTAGGAAGGAATTAATTGGGAATTGGGAATAATTTCTGGTTTGTGTTCTGAACGCTAAGGGAAAAGGCTGCTATTTTCCCCTCTGCAGTGTTCCAAGGTGCAGCTCATCTGGTAATCTCTGTGCAGGGCAGAATGAGTCAGAGGTCTGAGTCACTTTACCAGAATGCATCCCATGTGTTCTATTCCAGGTTTCAAATAGCATAGAGTCTGGTCATGAGGGGGCCCTAGAGAGAAAACAAGTTGGAACTATTCCCTTGGACTCCAGTTCCAAATAAAGGAGACAAAACTTCAAGAACTGGAAATTCCCACTGTTTCTCATTTAAAGGAAACTGATTTAAGATAAAAACACATGTGAGTAACAGATGAAATGTGCTTAACAGACAGTAGGTTCATTCACAGTCTTATTACATGTTGAAGTCCTGACCTTCAGCACTTCAGAACGTGACCTTATTTGGAAATAAAGTTATTGTTGATATAATAGTTAAGATAAGGTCATTATACTTGGGCCCTAATCCAATATGCCTTAAAAAGGTAAAATTTGGAGACATACACAGAGGGAAGATAATGTGACAACAAAGGCAGAGACCAAGGTGATGCCTCTACAAGCCGAAGGACACCAAAGACAGCCAGCAAACCACCAGAAGCTAGATCAGATTCTCTCAGCTTTCAGAAGGAACCTATTCTGCCAATAGCAGATCTTGGACTTCCAGCCTCCAGATCGTGACATAATAAAGTTATATTGTTTAAGTCACACAGTTCGTGGTGCTCTGTTATGGCAGCAGACTGATATAGTATATTTATGGGATAATTCATAATGTGATCAGTGATAGCAAAAGTGATCAAGTCAGTGCCTGGTTATTGTTCTTCCTGAAGAAAGACGGTAATGACTCACAGCCTTTTGGGAGATGCTTAATGGAGATGTAATAATACTTGGTGTTGGCAAGGGAACCATTCATGTGGTATTGCCATGAGCAATCTCATTTGCTGCAGTGGCACTGGACTGGACTGGAAAATTGTGTTCCCTTCCCTTAACATCTAAAACTGCTTTACTAGGAGTAAAGTAGGTCCAAGATTTATAATCACTCCATTCTGCTGACAACAGCATAAAGGCCAAGTTTCTCCCAGTTAAGCACACTCTCTAATATCCATAAATTCCCTTCTTTTTTCCCCAAAGGTTTATTATTTAAAGTTTTCAACATAGATTTTTGTTTTTGATAACCTTCATTTCTCTCTACTGGTTCCTCCATTAAAATGAAGGATTGGAACAAAATCAAAACCATCCATGTCTCTTTTCTGATAATCTAGTTGACAAACAATGAAAAGGTCACAAAAGATCAAGCACAACCATAATGAATGAAATAGATTCCAATATGTGGAGTATACACCCCACAAGATGTGTGTTGTATTCAGACTCATAACGAACTGGAAACCATGTGAAATGGGACAGCAGTATCTTTTCCACTGTCCTAGCTTCCAACACTCTTTGCAAGAACCAGCACTCTGGCCATGCTTCTGATGAGACCATTTTATCTACTGCTTTTCAAAGTCATACTCATTCTGACCTCATATATTGAACAAAGCACTGAAAGAGTATTATTGTAATTATTTACTTTGAAGGGTAGATTTTTCTGTAACCTGTACTGTGCTGTGCTTAGTCACTCAGTCGCATCTGATGCTTTGTGACCCCATGGATTGTGACTCACCAGGCTCCTCCGTCCATGGGGATTCACCAGGCAAGAATACTGGAGTGGGTTGCCATGCCCTCCTCCAGGGGATCTTCCCAACCCAGGGGTTGAACCCAGGTCTCCCGCATTGCAGGCAGATTCTTTACCATCTGAGCCACCAGAAAAGCCCAAGAACACTGAAGTGGGTAGCCTATCCCTTCTCTAGTGGATCTTCCCGACCCAGGAACCAAACTGGGGTCTCCTGCATTGCAGGCAGATTCTTTACCAGCTAAGCTACCAGGGAAGCCCCTTCAGTAACCTATATAACCTTAATTAGAACAACTATCATTTGTGAGATGTACTACAATACAAATGAGAGGCAAAAGGTTTAGCAGCTTTCTCTTTATATGGTAGAATTAACCCATCTGTTAAAGGCAGTGGTTTCTAAAGCCCAAACCAGTGCTGCCCTCCAACGAACATGCTATGTGTGTTGCAAGGAGACACATTCTTCTCATTTTCTCAATATTTCCACCCAAAAAAATTAACTGGGTCACCAGGCAGATAAAGGTCATGACACACACAGCTGTGGAGATGCAGCATTGCAAAGGGCCATTGAAAATGTAAGGAATCCTCTTTTTTATTGCCCTGGTATCACACAGAACTTCTAGGTGATTCTTTCCAGGGACAAGTAACCAATTTTTGAAGAGGTGGAGAAGCAGTTCTACTGACAAATATATGGGCTATATTTTACCTATCTGATCTCAGCCTTCAGCTATAGTTGAAACTGACTGGAAGGAAACAAAGTAAGTTGTTTTCGATGCAGAGATACATGGCTTTGCTTTCCTAGCTGACTTACTTAAATTTAAAAGGAAATAAAAATCAGATATCAAAGGAACAAAGGGTAGACACCAACATGGATTTGTGTTTACCAAGTACCTACTATGTCTCCAGCATTTTGCCAGGAAATTAAAGCAAGATAGAACTCAACGATACCATCTTTATCTCCAGTTAACTTAAAATATTGTCTAACTATGACTAAATATTTAAAACAAGTTCAAAATTAATGGAAAATACAGTATATATTTAAGTCCTAAGTTGGTCAATTTTGCAAGTGGTAATAGGAAATGGAGAATTTCTAGGAGTCATCAGGAAGTAGCTAGGTCTCAACCATGTTTTGGAGGACAAATGAGATTTAGAAATCCATAGCAACTAAGGACATTTCTTTGAGACTATATCTAGATTTAAAGGGCAATTAGACAGTTGTTCCAAAATACACAAAATAAGGTGGTGGGATTCTATCATTTTTTAAATGCAGATGGGAAAGGAATGTTGAAATATAATCAAACACAGACAGATTGTGAAAACGCCACTGTATCACAGCTTGATCTATGGAGAAAACCAAACTCTGCCCTTAGCTTGGGGATTTTTCCAACTAAAAGCTTAAATAAACAGTGTACATTTTCCCTTTCAAAGAAGATACACTATGATACTAAGGAGTTCCTTCTCCATTGCTCAGTCATCCTTAATATCCATGCAAAAGTGAAAAGCTCTCATTCAGTTGATTAGAGTTTAATCTGCGTACCTTCTTATATGTATAAAATCCTTCTCCCTCCTCCCAGAAGATCATATAGCTCTTCCAGAGATGTATTTAGTGGCCTGATTAATTACTGGACCTCTATGTAAATTACTCGCAAGATTAAGATGATCTTTTTATCACTTATTCACCTTGACAAACATTTACAGTTTAACATATCTGACAAAGCTTTTTGTATACACCTATATTATAAATGAAGGTACCTTAAAGATACAGTAAGTGTATAATAATAATAATAGCCTTAAAATAATTTGCCAACTACAGACAGTTCCCTAAGCAATTACAAGATGCTCTATGTTAATTTAGAAAGGAATTCCAAACAAGGCATTTAAAACCTAATAAGTTGCCATTAAATGAAGGGAGACAGGGGAGGAGGGAAAGAGAAAGAAAACCCTAAGGCTTGAACTGGGAGAAATGATTCTCAGAGCTACTGACCCTTGCAAGATCCATGTCTTCCTTGCATTTCTAGACACAAAGCAGATTTCTAATTGAAGGTGATTATCTGGTTACTACATCCCAAATTGCACGTATTTCCTGCATTGAATCACATCTTCGTCTAATTATAGGGAGCATTTATCAATGCAAAAGTCCATAGAAACAGTTGAGCTTCTACATGCAACGAGAATGTGTACTATATACTATGAGCCACTACATCACCATTACATGTGAGTGTCTTTAGTGACAACACTCTACCTCCTGGTACTCATATGGATCTACAAGTCAAACTACATTATCAAAACAATAGAAACAATTTGACAAAGAACTCACAAAAAAAGAGCCTGGTATGCTCTTGGGTTTTCTGAGGCATGGTCCTACACATGCTCTAGAAATATACACAGTGATATGGTAATCATTACCATGAAACAAATAAAAGGAATAGCAATATAGAGTTCTAAAACCTAAAACACCAAGTCCTATTCAGCCATTTTTATCCCCATAAACTTGACTTGAGAGTTCAGTGCCTCAATTAAAGATGAATCACTTGATCAAGGCAATGTAACAGTAAAAAAAAAAAAAAAAACTCAGACTTCTACACCACACAAATGTGCCTCTGTAAAATATAATTCCATTAGTTAGGCTAGTTAGGATTAACATGCAAATCACTGAAAAGCCCCAAAGTAGACAAAAGAGAATTTACCAAGGAAATACACAAAATCAAGAGCTATATTCACTCTGGATCATTCATTTAACAGATTGGAAGGAGGATCTTATTAATTCTAGAGTTCTCGTCATTGATTATCAAAATGACATGGATCCAAAGAGCTTACAGAATCCAAAGAACAACTTAGTTTCTTAGAAAAGATCTACGGATAATGCAGGATGGGGCACAGATAAAGGAAGTGAATCTAAATTTCCTTCTCCAAACACACAGATAATCACTGTTGCTAAATAGGTTACATACATATAAATACACATACATGTATACACATGTGGGTCTGTTTTGTTTTTCTGAGATGTTTGTTGTTTCATTCTGAGATGAATGAAATGGCACTCATCTTGGGAGTCCAGGTTTGTTTGGCATCTTTCATTGGTTTAGAACAGTGTTTTCATCCAAAATAATAAGGCACATTTCTAGTCAAATATATCATAAGGAAGTATTTGCAGCAAAAGACTAACACTAACTATGCAATAGAGAGAACAGTTCCAGTTGCTCAAAATGCAGTTGTGTAAAATCCGTCATTGCCAAAAAAGCTTTCCCACTCTTACCTCCAGGGTCATGTTCACAGTGCTAATGGCCACTTTTATTTCTCCATCTGAAAGTTCCTTTAGATTCTTCAGCATTGTCTGTTCAATACCTAAGCCTGTGGGTGAGAAAAAAACATTATATTTGAGGGAGATTTTTGGTAATATTTATTTTATTTTATTTTTTAACTTTACAATATTGTATTGGTTTTGCCATATATCAAAATGAATCCGCCACAGGTATACATGTGTTCCCCATCCTGAACCCTCCTCCCTCCTTATTTGAAGACGTCACCCTCTTAATTTCAGTATTTCCCCTCTCATATCTCTTTTAACCATAATAAACACACATGAAGGCAAAAAATCACATAGTGATAATATTTGCATCAGTGAGGATCCCAGCAGGAAACAGAATTCACCCCTCCTGATGCCAAAGAAGATTCTTTAATGGAAGGACACTTACAGAGATGTGGGTGGGACTGAGAAAATTAATAAGAGAGGCATCCAGATACTAGAAGAAGTTCAAGTGAAGGAAACAGATATCTGAAATAGTAGAAGAGGGGTTGCCAGAAACTAAGCACCAAAACAGGAAGGGAGCAGGGAAGAAATACAACTGTCTCTTCCCCTTCTTTTGACTCCTATGCCCCATATATCTCTAACTCTTCTATGGACCAAATCCAACTGAAACCAGTAATCTTCAGGGGAGCCCAGAAGATTAAATACTCAGAGATCAGACTAGAAACCCACAACAGACAGAAGCAGAGTAGGTAAGACAGTAGGTAAGACAGAAGAGAAGCGGAGTAGGTAAGAAAAACCAACGTGTGTGTGTGTGTGTGTGTGTGTGTGTTGCTCAGTCGTGTCCGACTCTCTGCAACCCCACAGACTGCAGCCCACCAGGCCCCTCTATCCATGGGATTCTCCAGGCAAGAACACTGGAGTGGGTTGCCATGTCCTTCTCCAAAAGGAACTATAGAAAGAAAGAAAGTGATGTCACTCAGTCGTGTCCAACTCTCTGTGACCCCATGGACTGTAGCCTACCAGACTCCTCCATCCATGGAATTTTCCAGACAAGAGTACTGGAGTGGGGTGCCATTGCCTTCTCCAAGAAAAACCAACATAACCATGTAAATAATCAAATAATACCTAGGAAGGCCAAAATTTGCTTTCAGGATGCATTTAGGAAAGCCTCCATGTTTTCAATTGTAATTTTACTCACAATGCACTTTATAAATATGACCCATAAATCTATCATAATTAAGTTGGCCACCCTTGTAATAGGCTCTGGCAATAGGAGCTATGGGATTCTTAAATGATGGGAGAATAATCCAGAAGCGATAAATTATCTAGAATTGCATAATTTTAGTCAGCAGACCAATGTGCTTCAGTAAAATCTATCATGGAAAACAGGAAAGGATCTGGCTTAATACTGAATTCTCACCCTACATTTTTACAACAGAGCAGGTCTAAACTCTTGAGAAGATGTATACTAAAGCCCAGTAAAGCATGTATCTCCTTCTCAGATGTACATTAAGATGGAAGAATCAACTATTATTTGCCAATTATTAATATTTGCCCTCTCAACTTATAACACTATCAATCAGAGCAGTATGGGGAAACAGACAGCTACTAAATATTTCTCTTCCACTCAAAGATTGAAAAGCTGCCATCTGTCTTACTACAGCATAAAATGATTTATATAATATATAGTGACATGAAAAGTTTGATCTATTTTTGAAAATGAATGACAAAATGCATATCATCATGCTACACATGCACATATATCTGCACATGTGCATATGTAACAGAAGGTGTGTCAGGCGTGTCGGTGCCCTGCCCACATTTCCTCTGACTTTCCGGCACCAGCAAGTCGCTCAACCACCGGCAGCTGCATCTCTTTTCCTGAGGGCTTTCTCTGGCCATCAAAGCCCACCCCAGGAAAATTAACAGTCCCTGCAACTAATAACCGTCAACATTCCAAGTGGTATACTCCTAACAAAACCTGATTCATGGCGTTAATTTCTGTGCTGTCAATACTCCTACCGTGGCTGACTTCAACCTGCCAACCCAACATCAACCCACTCACAAAATACCTGAAAATTTAACAGTCAGCTCTTGGAGCTCCGATAAACAAGTTTCAACACGCCACTGTACCCGTCGGGTAGGAAAACTCTGCCATGAAATTTTACACTCTTTTCCAGAGTTCCTTAGTGGGATAAAGGCCTGATTTCCCACAAAGATAACTTGCTGGTTAAAGTGCTCCAAGCCCTATCAGTGTTTCCTGGGATCGCCTCCCAGATATATTGCTTTGCTTCAGGCTCTGCCCCTGCAGGATTCCAAACTAAGGGAGAAAGCTGTACACTTTAAAGTTTAAATCTTGGGTTTAAATCCTGGCCTGGCCACCTGCCAGCTGTGTGTGTGATGATGCAAAGGCAAAGATGCCTTTCTGTGCTTTAGTGTTTTCATCTGAAAATTGGGGATAATAATTCCACCTGGAAGGGTTGTCATGTATGTATGTATGGTTGTCTCAGTATGAAAATTCATACAAAGCTGTACCATCAGAACCTCATGTATACTAGACACTTAATGAACTGTTGCTGCTATTATTACTATTGTTAAACAACTGAAGCAGGGAATCCACTCTCTTGACAAAGCCTAGACTTAACAGAATAATTTTATCTGCTTAAGAGTCTTCTCTTATTTTTTTCTCAAATTCATTTACGAAATCCCATTGCGCTTGACATTGTTCATGCCATATTCTCAAAATAGAGCCCTCCCAGCACAGGGATTTCCTGTAATGATGCATCCAGGATGCCTATTAGATGCATGAATTAACCACACATCCAGGTACGAAGGCCTCAGAGGAAGGCCTGCAGCGCGAACTGTCTGCTTCCAGGTGAGCCAACACGATGTTCCTAAAAACTTTGCCCAAGCATGAACATTAGGGAAGAAAGTGAAGGCACACACAAGTCCACCTCCTGGGGCCCAGCAACAATCCACACCCCAAACCCCCCTTGGCAGCTACGACACAGCTGGGGGACAGAGTCACTCACCCTGAGCACTGGACTGGGTCTCCTGCAGGATGTTGATAATGTCCTCTCTTGGAGGTAAGCTGGGAAATTTTTCTTCCAGGATAGAAAGAATTTCCTCCTGCTTTTCTGAGATCTTCTTGGGCTCCATGGCCATCCACTTAAAAAGGATGCTACCTGAAAGGCATGAATAAAATCACCCTTAAACTTTCTAGTCAAGCTAGGATGGGGCTCAGGAAAGTCAGTGTTTTCTGGTCTCCCGAACTCTGCTTCCACTTCCAGATTCCTGCCTGAACCAGGGGCCTCTGTTGTGTAACATTCAAGACGCAGTTTTTAGAAAACCCTTCAGATACTGTCTGTCTTGCCTCACTGTTCTTCGAGTAGTAATCTCAACAACTGAATTGAGTATATGGTACACTCTATGGCACAGTTACAGATAAAGAAATAAAATGTTTCCCCCATCCCACACAAATACACAAAAATGATACACATTAGTTTTAAACTTTCTCAGGATAGAAGTTAATGATAAACTATTTAAAAATATTAAATATGACTTAATATTTCTATTTAAGAATACCTTTAAGAGATCACAGAGAAGATCATTTCATTCATCACGTTACTGATTTTATATAAGAACTCTCTCCTCTTAACAATTAAATGATTTCCTAGCCAAAGTGTCAGCAGCAGAAGAATCTGATAAGGTAGTGAATCTTGAATCCATCCCCAATCTTCCAGGCACGACACACAGTTTGAAATTGTTTACTAACATCTAACTATAATGATTCATAAGCTGGGTCTAACTCACAGGTTTCGATTACAAAGCACTTCGATAATATGAATGACTAACCTCTCACAATCTTCTAGAATTTCTATACATAATCTCACCTTAAAAGGGAAGAGCTACCACCTGTCACATGCCCTTTTCCTGTACCCTGGGCCCAGACTAACACAGAGTCATGGGGGGAAAGGAGGCTTTGCTTAGTGATGAATGATTAAACTCTCTAAAAATCCTCAAAATTACTGATTAATCAGGGTGATACATCTCTCTAGCTTTCAGTGTAGCCTAAATGATAATTACAGTGGTAAAAATGTAAAAGGAGAAATGAAGTAGTGAGTGGGAGAAAACTTTGGTATGTAATCTTGACATCTACCTGGAAATCTACAGTACATAGAGATTAGATACATATTCACCATCAAAAATCCTGGAAAAGCCCCAAGCAAGTCATCTGGCCTCTCTGTTTCTATTTGCTTATTTTAAAAACAGAAATAATGCTATTTTACCAGTTTATAAGGTCATATACTAAAATGTCAATAAATGTAAACATCATCATGAAAAATAAATACCGCCAAATACATTTAAAGCATCTTATTCATTCATTCATTCCTTCAGCAAAGAACTGCTGAGCACCTATTATGAGCCAAGTGCTGTGCTGGATGCTAATGATTCATGGCTGGAATAATGCTTGCCTTGCCGCTTGAAGCTCATAGTTGTTCAGGGGCTACAAATAAGTAAACACATAAATTTTCTTTTGTTTTTTAAAAGTTTATTTTTGGCTGTGCTGGATCTTTGTTGCTGCTCAAACTTTTCTCTAGTTGTGGCAAGCAGGGGCTACTCTCTAGTTGCACTGCAAGGACTTCTCCTTGTGGTGGCTTCTCCTGTTGCAGAGCACAGGCTCTAGGTGCCTGGGCTTCAGTAGTTCCAACGCGCAGGCTCAGCAGTTGTGGCTCACAGACTCTAGAGTGCAGGATCAGTAGCTGTGGTGCCCGAGCTTAGCTGCGCTCAGGCATGTGGGATCTTCCCAGACCAGAAGCGAACTCGTTCATCTCCACTGCATTGGCAGGTGGACTCCTATCCACTGGGCCACCAGGAAAGTCCCACATACATTTTGAATATGAGGGGGATAAGAAATATCACTGAGGAAAAACACAGTACTCTGAATCTGGGCAAGAATTTAGGGGTCATAAAAGGTTTCCTAGAGAGAGTTAAGCTAAGCTGAGACTTGAATAATAAGTGACTTAAGGCAAAGGCAAGGTAAAGGGAGACCATGATCCAGATAGAGCATGTGTACAGGCACTGAGGTGAGAGAAGATTTGGCCAGTTCAAGGAATGGAAAGAAATTGATTAGAACTAACCAATAATAAAATTATCAAAAAACAGAGATGATCATAAGAAACATAGATGACATAGATAAAAGGTCTAAGATATACGTAATAGGGTTCCCCTTGAAAAGGAGAGAGAAAAGGAGATGGAACAATATTTGAAAAGAGTAGCCAATCATTTTTCAAAATTAACAAAGGAGATTATTCTAATATTCAAAGTAAATCATGAATCCAAAACACAATAAATACAAAGAAACTACCTCTAGGCACATGACAGTAAAACTGCTAAAACTCACAGAGGAAAAAGTATATATCAGAGAAAAAGAAATATATTCCTGTCAAAGGAATTACAATCAAACTGAGCCCTAATCTCATCTAAAATGATGAAAGTCAAAAGACACTGAAATTACAGTTTCAAAGTGCTGATATAAAAAAATTGCCAATATTGAATTCTTCCCTGATAGCTCAGGTGGTAAAGAATCTGCCTGCAATGCAAGAGACTCTGGTTCAGTTCCTGGGTCAGGAAGATCCGCTGGAGAAAAGATAGGCTACCCACTCCAGTATTCTGGCCTGGAGAACTCCATAGACTGTATAGTCCATGAAGTCGCAAAGAATTGGATATAACTGAGTGACTTTCACATACATACTGAAATATAAGAAAAAATGAAGGCAAAATAAAGACATTTTCAGAAATATAAATTGGAAGTATTTGTCACAAGAAGAATTCACACTCAAAAAACAGTAAAGGGAAAAGAAAATTATTATAGATGGTAGCAAAAAAAAAAAACAGGAATGAAAAAGTATTGGAGAATATAAATATATGAGTAAGAGTAAATCAATGTTCACTGTATAAAACATTTATAATGCGGAGTTTAAAATATATGTGTAATTAAAATACATTTCAACAGTAGTATTGAAATCTTCAACAATGAAGATTGAACTTTAGTTTATAACTTCAAGTAGAAACAAATTTCTCTAAGGTTCTTGGATTATCAGGCAAGTGGTAAAAATATTGATTTATAAGATAAATTAATGGTATTTTGTAATCTTAATTACTACTAAAATAATTTTCTAAAAAGGAATTCATAACTAATAAGCTAATGAAGGAAAATGTAATAGTAAAAATCCTTATTTAGTGTAATAACAGTAAAAAGATAGAGAAAACGGGAAAATCTGAGACAAGTAGAAAACAAATAGCAAAATAACATATTAAGCCCAAAAATAAGAGCAATTACATCACAATAAACTGTGGAAAATTCTGAAAGAGATGGGAATACCAGACCACCTGACCTGCCTCTTGAGAAATCCGTATGCAGGTCAGGAAGCAACAGTTAGAACTGGACATGGAACAACAGACTGGTTCCACATAGGAAAAGGAGTACATCAAGGCTGTATATTGTCACCCTGCTTATTTAACTTATATGCAGAGTACATCATGAGAAATGCTGGACTGGAAGAAACACAAGCTGGAATCAAGATTGCCGGGAGAAATATCAATAACCTCAGATATGCAGATGACACCACCCTTATGGCAGAAAGTGAAGAGGAACTCAAAAGCTTTTGATGAAAGTGAAAGAGGAGAGTGAAAAAGTTGGCTTAAAGCTCAACATTCAGAAAACGAAGATCATGACATCCAGTCCCATCACTTCATGGGAAATAGATGGGGAAGCAGTGGAAACAGTGTCAGACTTCATTTTTTGGGGGCTCCAAAATCACTACAGATAATGACTGCAGCCATGAAATTAAAAGATGCTTACTCTTTGGAAGGAAAGTTATGACCAACCTAGATAGCATATTCAAAAGCAGAGACATTACTTTGCCAACAAAGGTTTGTCTAGTCAAGGCTATGGTTTTTCCAGTGGTCATGTATGGAGGTGAGAGTTGGACTGTGAAGAAGGCTGAGCGCCGAAGAACTGATGCTTTTGAACTGTGTTGTTGGAGAAGACTCTTGAGAGTCCCTTGGACTGCAAGGAGATCCAAGCGGTCCATTCTGAAGGAGATCAGCCCTGGGATTTCTTTGGAAGGAATGATGCTGAGGCTGAAACTCCAGTACTTTGGCCACCTCATGCAAAGAGTTGACTCACTGGAAAAGACTCTGATGCTGGGAGGGATTGGGGGCGGGAGGAGAAGGGGACGCCAGAGGATGAGATGGCTGGATGGCATCACTGACTCGATGGACGTGAGTCTGAGTGAACTCCGGGAGTTGGTGATGGACAGGGAGGCCTGGCGTGCTGCGATTCATGGGGTTGCAAAGAGTCGAACATGACTGAGCGACTGAACTGAACTGAACTGAAAGAGACAATGAATGTTCAGTGGGTACAGAGTTTCAGTGTTGCAAGACGAACAAGTTCTCGAGCTCTGCTGCACAACAATGTAGGTATACTTTTTATTGAACTGTGCACTTAAAAATGTTTAAGTTGATAAATTTGATGTTATGTTTTTTTTTGTTGTTGCTTGTTGTTCATTTGCTAAGTTGTGTTTGACTCTTTGTGACCCCATGGACTATACAGTCCATGGAATTCTCCAGGCCAAAATGGTGGAGTGGATAGCTGTTCCCTACTCCAGGGGATCTTTCCAACCCAGGGATCAAACCCAGTTCTCCCACATTGCAGGCAGATTCTTTCCCAGCTCAGCTACCAGAGAAGCCCAAGAATACTAGAGTGGGAAGCCTATCCCTTCTCCAGCGGATCTTTCCAACCCAGGAATCGAACTGGGGTCTCCTGCATTGCAGGCAGATTCTTTACCAGCTGGGCTACTTCAATTAAAAGACAAAAATTATCAAACTGAATTTTAAAACTACAATAGCAATATACTTTTTACATGAGCACACCTTAGATATAATGATATTGAAAGACTGAAAGTAAAAGAGTAGAAAAAGATGTAACACTGGTATAATATACTAATATTAGATACTCTAAGACGAGAAGAATTACTTGAGATTAAGACAAATATGTGCTTATTATTAAAGAATCAACCTTCAGGTAGATACATCAATCTTAACTTTACATGAACTAATAAAATTACTAATAACATTACCTAATAGCTTCCCAATATGTAAAGCAAAAATTGACAGAACTAGATGAAGAATGATAAATACACAATCTCAGTGGGAAATTTTAGTACACATCTCTCAGCAACTCTAAGAACCAGCAAGAAAAAAAATCAGTAAATATATAGATTATTTGAGCAACATGAGTAACAAAGTTGATCTGACATAAATTTAGCATTATCAACAACATCAGACTATACTTTATCTTCTAACACAAATGAGACATTAACCAAAATTGGCCACTTGTTAAGACAAACTTCAACAAATTTCAGAGGATTACAATGAGCTATCGTCTATAGCCATCATGAAAATAGTCTAAAAATCAATAATAAAACAAAACTAGGAAATTTCCAAATGTTTGAAAAATAAACAATATACTTCCAAATCATGGTAAAAGGAAAAATCACAACATAAATTAGAATATATTTTAATTGAATGATATGAAAATACTACATTTAAACTTGTAAGATGCAACTAAAGCTGTGCTGAGGAAATTTTATAACCTCAAAAGCACGAGATGTTAAAAAAAAAAAACACCTCATCTAAAAAAATGTAGAAGGAAGGATATAATAAAGATAAGAGCAAAACTTAAAAACATAAAAAATAAACACATATAAGGAAAATAAAACAAAATACTGATTCTTGGAAAAAACTAATATGGTTTTTGAAAATGATTAAAAAAACAAAATGATAGAAGGTATAACTTTCCAATGTTAAAAATGAAATAGTGACATACTACAGATTCTAATGACTTTAAAAGATAAGTATAGGGGACTCCCCTAGAGATCCAGTGGTTAAGACTCCACACTCCCAATGCATGGGGCTAGGGTTCTATCCCTGGTCAGGGAACTAGGTCCCACGTGCCACAACTAAAGATCCTGCGTGCACCAACTAAGACCTGGCTCAGCCAAATAAATAAATATTTTTTAAAAGATAAATATAATCTTAATAGATTTTAAATTTTAGAGGAAATGGACATTTCTGGAAAAACTCAACTTGCCAAACTGATAGGAAAAGAAATTTAAAATGTGGATGGTTTCCCATTTATTTGAAAATGAATGCAGTTTAATATCCATAGTTCCACACATCTAAGAAAACAATATAGTAATTTTACACAAATTCTCCCAAAGACTAGAAAGAGAAAATACTTCCCAACTTATTTTCTAAATCCAGCATAATCTTCATACCAATACTCAGTAGAGACAGTACAAGAAAGAAGAAACAGAGGCAGATCTTTCTCATAAGTATAGTTGCAAAAAAATTTTTTAAACCTAGCCCCAAATCGAGATAGCAATATATAATAGGATATTGAATTGTCACCAAATAGAGACTTTTTAGGAATTAAAGGCCCAAGTTAACATTCCAACGTTAACATAATTCAGCGCCCTAGTAAAAGAGAAATATCAAATGGCCACCTCAGTAAAGGTCTAGTTGTGAAACTACTTGATAAAATCCAAGATTTAATCATATTCAATCTCAGCTAAGTAGAAATAAAAGACAACTTCCTTAATTTGATGAAGGGCATTTATAAAAACCAAGTAAGGTTATGGCTAATTCACATGTTGTATGGCAGAAACCAACACAATATTGTAAACATTTAAAAAACAAAACAATTTAAAAAGAAAGAGGAAAAAAAAACCAAATAAGAAAAGCAAACATTATCCTTAACTGTGAATTATGAAAGACCTCCACCTCAAATCAGGAATTAGACAAAGATGCATGTTATTTCTACTTAACACTGCAGTGTGAATCCTAACCACAGAAATAAGACAGGTAAAAGAAGTAAAAGTGCAAAAACAAAAAAGGGTGTAAGTGTAAAGAAAGAAAAAGAAGAAATAAAAACTGACTTCTTCACAGATGATATGTGTATCAACTTAAAAATGAAAATACAAATAAATTAATTATTCATTAACAAATGAATTAACTAATTAATAATACAAATTAACTTAAGACAGTAAATAAATTTAGCAAGGCTGCTGGGTATAATGTCAGTAATACAAACTCTTATATTTCTATAAACAATCTTTAGCAATTAGAAAATCAAATCTAAATTAAACTGTAATGGCATCAAAATATAAATATTTAGTAATAAATTTCACAAAAATATGCCTGGCTTACAGTCAAACCAAGATTCCAATTTCTTTGGTTTAACGAGTTTAATTTTAAAATACAGAAAAAGGCAGTATTCAGAAATTAATCTAACAGGTAACTAAACAGTATCCTACAGAATAATTCAGTGAAAAGGAACTTCTGACATAATTTTGACTTGATAATTAAGAAAGAGATGATGTTCTGATGTAAGCAGGAAAAAAAAATAAGTAAAAAAGATGCTCACCATACACTGAGTTGTTTTTACTGCAGAAAAAAGGCTATGGCCCAACTTTATTCAAGGGACTCATCTATAGCAAATTTTTCTACTTCACTCTAGAGGCCCATTTAGTAACATACTTAAGTTAAATATCAGTAGCAGGATGTAGAGTAGCCAAAAGCACCTCTTAGCAAAATCAAACCTATTTTTGACATAGGAGTTGACAACTGCCAGTTAAATCTGCAGAACTAAAAAAATCCTTAAATTCATATACATGTATACAAAAGTGTCCCAGCTCTTCAAAGGCCATGATAAATTACCAACAAGTAACAAAGAAAGCAATTATAATAAAATAGTAAATATTTCATTCCATTAGAGAAAAAAAATCAACCACATATTCTTTGTTCAAAGAATGGAGAAGTGAAGGACCTCTTCCCAAAAGCAATTGCAGTGCATTAATATTAAACATGAACTAATGAAGTCAGAAGTTGTTTGGGGAAAACATTCACCACAGTCAAGGCATATTCTGCATGATAAATTCTTTGCAGAAAAGAAGGGATTTAAAGCTCTTTCCTGTTTCACTTGGGATCATTTTTTTCATACTGAAACAAAAAAAATTAAAGGACAAATAATGGAGAGGGGGAGGGAGAAAGAAGGAGAAAAAAATGGAAAATACAACTTGTATTTTTGACTGCAAAGGGCTAAAAAGGGAGCAAGTTATTCAAGTGCTTAGTAATCTTGTAAATTTAAAATGCCTAAATTTAAGAATAAAATTCATATTTATAAGGCAAGAGAAATAATTAACACTCTAAGGTTGAGGAATTGTTCTGGTTTTATATCTAGTAGAAAACATAGTTTCTATCCCCTTCCCCCAACTCAGGCCATCCCTCTTCCTAAGGAAAACAGCCGTGTAATTCCTTCTGGACTTTGTAACCATTTTGGGAGATGAATGATTCACTCTTTGGGCAAGAGAGGAAAAAAAAGGTCTGGCTCTGTTCCTTTCCTATTAGATCTCCTTAAAAGGATCTTTTTGAAGCTGTTAATCCAGGCTACGAAAATAGCAAGCAACAATTCTTTATTAACGTTCAAATAGAACAACCAACAGAAGGAGAGAATTCTTTCTTCAAAACCTAGGGCATAGTTTTTCCACTTCCTCAGCTAAGAGCAATTGCTGTTATTTGTTTCACTATTCAAGTTGTGGCTCTGTCAAGGCTTTGTACAAAGAAAAGAAACATGAAAGGTCCAATGAGCTGTGGTTTTGATGGAAACCTGCCTGGTAATCAGTGATTGCAGTCTCATCATTGCCAGCTAGCTCTGGAAGGCGCGTGGGCGCACACACACACACACACACACACACACACACACACAAAGACACAAGTGGGCATACAAATACACGTGTGGGCACACAAATCCTCAGTGCGATGATTCAGCAATTTAATGGACCTTAAATTTGACAATAGCCCTCTAGTAAACATTTCTGCAGAAAACAAATACAGGTTGAGGAGTCTGACAGGTCTATAATTGTTTGCTTTTGGTACAAACTCAGGGTGTAACCAAACACCAACTTTAGGCCACCATGACTATATGTGACTTTTAGACAGAACAGATGGTAACTTGTTTGAAAATAATAATAAGCCTTAGAAGCAAATAGTAGGAGGAAGAAAATAAGAAGAGGAAGAAGAGATGAAAAGTCAGGAGAAAAGAAATAAAACAAAGAACAAGAACCACAACAGCAAAAACATTGATGGGGAGGGGATGAAGAAGTGAAAAGACAGATTTCCAAAAATCAAGGTCATTTATGATCTCATCTGAATGAGCACATTCTCTTTTCAGATAATTTCTTATACAAGTAATTAGAAAGCAATCTCCATAAGTCAGTCTATGCCTTTTCAGATGAAACTGATGCTCATGAGCTGCATCCTGAAATTTCTAAGTTTGAGATATGTCCTACTAAAAGCCAGCAGCAAGATCTAACTATTGTAAGAAGTATTAATTCAAGAAAATGCAAATTATGTCAACTTTGTCAAATGCCCTAAAGAGCCTGAACACACATTAGCCATGGCTGTGTCACCTGTTGGCATTTATCCATAACTGTCCTGCCAAGGTCCAGACGATAGAGTGACAGGGGAGATGATTAGATAAACACAGCAGGTTATTTCTTCACTGGCAGCTTGACACCTACTTTTAATTGGTATACAAATGATCTTTTAACAGCATCCATATTAATCAGGTTCTACCCCCACATTTGAATATAATATTATCCCATCATACAAACATTCTGACATATAGCTAGAGCAGTGAGTATAAGACTAAGACTACAAAAGATTCCAATATGACTAATTTTAAGTATTAATTTCCTATATTTAGAAAAAACACCGGCCTGTATAGAAAAAGAGGCTTGGAACAGGAACAGTCTAGTCTTTACCAGACTAAAGGTCAAGCTGATTAGAACAATCCCCACATGCTGATTGAGGAGCAGAAAAGTGTGCCATACACTGCCCAGTACCTGTATAAAACGCTATTATGTATGTAAGAGTTGGAGAATGTCTATGAATACTAAGTGTCCTTTCAAAAAGGATGATGTAATGAAAAAAGCTTCAGACCTAGATATTCTTTTAATAAGGAACTGGTATGTGTGTTTGTTTCACTAACAATATGAATTTCACAGTTAATTATATTTCTATTTTTTTTTTTTACTCCAGGAGGCTCATATTCAAACTTTCAAACAGAACACACTTTTACTCCTCTAAGTTTATTTATTGGTATGTTTCCTGACCCTGACTCTTTTTTTCTGTTTTATTACATTCACATGCATTTTTGTAAGCCACCTCAAATATTCTATGGAAAAATAAAGGACACAAAAAATAATATAAATAACAAATGGATAGATAGATGACTGACCTGTGCAAATAGATACTACATTTAATATAAAAGCAGGGATATGATAAAAATGACACGTGTACACTATATGATACCATTTATATAATATACCGAAGAGACAAAAACCAATCTCTAGGGTTATGGGGAACACATAGGGGTGGTAAAATTTAAAGAAAAGCAGGAAGGTATGTGCTGTAAAGATCAAAATATTGGTTATCTTTACTTAGAGAGGGAGAGAGCTGTGATGGGGAGAGGCACAAGGAGGTTATCTTGTTCTACGTTTTACCTGATTAATTGTTAAAAAGATGTCCCTTTTCTGATATTTCACTGAGCTGTATATTTATATTTTTATATTTATGTTTTATATTCTTGTTGGTGATGGACAGGGAGGCCTGGCATGCTGCAATTCATGGGGTCGCAAAGAGTTGGACACGACTGAGCAACTGAACTGAACTGACATGATTTATATTCCATGAAAGGCTAAAATTATATATATATGTATATAAAAGATACATGTATAAAGATGAAAATAGAAACAAACACTTGAAAATACCAAAACAAAGATTTCTAAAAGCAAAAAAAGGGGTGAGGATATTATTGGAAGGAACAATTTTCAAATTCTGGACATTAAGAATATTGGAGGGATGGGCTGGAATGAAATGGAAATTATTAATACAATATCATAGTACCAACTAAATCAACATAGTCATAAAACAGAAAGGATATAAAAAAATCTTGCAAAATTCATTTCATGACAGGATTCATTGAGGGTCTATTATATGATAGGCACTGTTGCAGCACCAGAGAAAAGAACAGTGGTTCAGTTCAGTTCAGTTCAGTGGCTCTGTCATGTCCGACTATTTGCCACCCCATGAACCTCAGCACGCCAGGCCTCCCTGTCCATCACCAACTCCCAGAGTATACCCAAACTCATGTCCATTGAGGCAGTGATGCCATCTAACCATCTCATCCTCTGTCGTCCCCTTCTCCTCCTGCCTTCAATCTTTCCCAACATCAGAGTCTTTTCAAATGAGTCAGCTCTTTGCATCAGGTGGCCAAAGTATTGGAGTTTCAGCTTCAACATCAGTCCTTCCAAAGAACACCCAGGACTGATCTCCTTTAGGATGGGCTGGTTGGATCTCCTTGCAGTCCAAGGGACTCTCAAGAGTCTTCTCCAACACCACAGTTCAAAAGCATCAATTCTTCGGTGCTCAGCTTTCCTTACAGTCCAACTCTCACATCCATACATGACCATTGGAAAACCATAGCCTTGACTAGATGGACCTTTGTTGACAAAGTAATGTCTCTGCTTTTTAATATGCTGTCTAGGTTGGTCATAACTTTCCTACCAAGGGGTAAGCGTCTTTTAGTTTTGGGCTGCAATCACTATCTGCAGTGATTTTTGAGCCTAGAAAAATAAAGTCAGCCACTGTTTCCACTGTTTCCCATCTATTTGCATGAAGTGATGAGACTGGATGCCATGATCTTAGTTTTCTGAATGTTGAGCTTTAAGCCAACTTTTTCACTCTCCTCTTTCACTTTCATCAAGAGGCTTTTTAGTTCCTTTTCATTTTCTGTCAAATGGGTGGTGTTATCTGCATATCTGAGATTATTGATATTTCTCCCGGCAATCTTGATTCCAGCTTGTGCTTCATCCAGCCCAGCATTTCTCATGATGCACTCTGCATATAAGTTAAACAAGCAGGGTGACAATATACAGCCTTGATGTACTCCTTTTCCTATTTGGAACCAGTCTGTTGTTCCATGTCCAGTTCTAACTGTTGCTTCCCGACCTGCATACAGATTCCTCAAGAGGCAGGTCAGGTGGTCTGGTATTCCCATCTCTTTCAGAATTTTCCAGTTTATTGTGATCCACACAGTCAAAGGCTTTGGCATAGTCAATAAAGCAGAAATAGATGTTTTTCTGGAACTCTCTTGCTTTTTCCATGATCCAGCAGATGTTGGAAATTTGATCTCTGGTTCCTCTGCCTTTTTTAAAACGAGCTTGAACATCTGGAAGTTCATGGTGCATGTATTGCTGAAGCCTGGCTTGGAGAATTTTGAGCATTACCCTACTAGCATGGGAGATGAGTGCAAGAGATGAAAGCGAGATTGTGTGGTAGTTTGAGCATTCTTGGCATTGCCTTTCTTTGGGACTGGAATGAAAACTGACCTTTTCCAGTCCTGTAGCCACTGCTGAGTTTTCCAAATTTTCTGGCATATTGAGTGCAGCATTTTAACAGCATCATCTTTTAGGATTTGAAATAGCTCAACTGGAATGCCATCACCTCCACTAGCTTTGTTTGTAGTGATACTTCCCAAGGTCCACTTGACTTCACATTCCAGGATGTCTGGCTCTAGGTGAGTGATCACACCATCGTGGTTATCTGGGTCATGAAGATCTTTGTGTAGTTCTGTGTATTCTTGCCACCTCTTCTTAGTATCTTCTGCTTCTGTTAGGTCCATACCATTTCTGTCCTTTATCAAGCCCATCTTTGCATGAAATGTTCCCTTGGTATCTCTAATTTTCTTGACGAGATCTCTAGTTTTTCCTGTTCTATTCTTTTCCTCTATTTCTTTGCATTGATTGCTGAGGAAGGCTTTCTTATCTCTCCTTGCTATTCTTTGGAACTCTGCATTCAAATGGGTATATCTTTCCTTTTCTCCTTTGCTTTTGGCTTCTCTTCTTTGCACAGCTATTTGTAAGGCCACCTCAGACAGCCATTTTGCTTTTTTGCATTTCTTTTTCTTGGGGATGGTCTTGATCCCTATCTCCTGTACAATGTCACGAACCTCCATCCATAGTTCATCAGGCACTCTGTCTATCAGATCTAGGCCCTTAAATCTATTTCGCATTTCCACTGTGTAATCATAAGTGATTTGATTTAAGTCATACCTGAATGGTCTAGTGGTTTTCCCCACTTTCTTCAATCTAAGTCTGAATTTGGCAGTATGGAGTTCATGATCTGAGCCACAGTCAGCTCCTGGTCTTGTTTTTGCTGACTGTTTAGAGCATCTCCATCTTTGGCTGCAAAGAATATAATCAGTCTGATTTTAGTGTTGTCCATCTGGTGATGTCCATGTATAGAGTCTTCTCTTGTGTTGTTGGAAGAGGGTGTTTGCTATGACCAGTGCGTTCTCTTGGCAAAACTCTATTAGCTTTTGCCCTGCTTCCTTCTGTACTCCAAGGCCAAATTTGCCTGTTACTCCAGGTATTTCTTGACTTCCTACTTTTGCATTCCAGTCCCCTATAATGAAAAGGACATCTTTTTTGGGTGTTAGTTCTAGAAGGTCTTGTAGGTCTTCATAGAACCATTCAACTTCAGCTTCTTCAGCGTTACTGGTCAGGGCATAGACTTGGATTACTGTGATATTCAATGGTTTGCCTTGGAAATGAACAGAGAGCATTCTATTGTTTTTGAGATTGCATCCAAGTATTGACTATGATGGCTACTCCATTTCTTCTACAATGGAGCAGTGAACAAAACATGTATGGTCTCTTATTCATGAAGCTTATATTCTGGAATAAAGGACCAAGAAGAAGAAGGAGATACAGTGATAAAGCTAAGTAGATGGGTAGAAACAAGCATTTCAGAAGGAAGGTACAGTTTATGTAAATCCTCAAGAGTGGAAGAGTTTGGCATATTTGAAAGGATGAAAGGCCTCTATTCCTAGAACACACAATAGGAAAATGGGAAAAGAGCATGAGATGATGTTGCAATTGGCAGGGGCAAGATTGTGTTGTGGATTGTAAGGGTGGAATGTATGGATTTTGAGTATGATGGATTTTATGCAGGGGATTGACTTTACTGGTTTAAACTTTTATGATCACTTTGTAAGCAATAGATTTTATGAAGGAAATAGGGCAACTGTCAGGCAGCTATGGCATTAGTCAAAGAGAGTAACTTGGATTGAAATACTAGCAGTTATCATGAGAAAAGTGGATGGATGCAGGTTATGTTTTAGATGTAGAGTCAGCAGGACTTGTCAAAGCATCAGTGAGGGAGAAAAGGTAAAAGAAAGAATCAAGCATTACTTTTAGCTTGAATGGCTTCACTAATTGGGTGGCTGTCAGTACCTTTTACTACTATTAGGGAACTGGGATAAAAGTAGGTTTGGAGGTACAGGGAACCAAAGGGTTCCATGATAGCCCTGTTGAAGTAGTGGTGCTAATTAGACATGCACGTGAAGATGTCAAATGGGCACTGGAAATGAACCTGCAATTCTAAAGAGAGGTCATGGTTAGAGATACAGGAATCACAGCCTGTGCGTTACATGTAAGATTTTGGAACTAAATGAGGCCATCTAAGTACTGTACAGATAAAAAATGCCCCCAGGACAAAGTTCTAGGGTACTGCAATATTTAGAAGTTGAGCAGAAGAGAAGGAACTAACAAGCAATACTAAAAAAGAATAGGCCCAACCTTTTTGCACATTAAAGAATACACTGAAAATTACAGGGTTTTTTTTTTTTTTTTTCAGTATACCAGGTTAAGAGGCATACTAAGGGCCCTCTCCAAGGACTGAGGGGATCAATATCTTGGCTTAAGAAATCCATTTACAGCACACCAGCCTTAGCATGATGGATTTTAGGGTGTGACCATGAGAATGAAAGGCAAAGAACAGTTAGACTGGCAAAGTACTTAGTTTGGAGTATATTCAGGTTTTTTTGGCACAAAGTTTATAATAACATATCTTCCATAGAGGTTCAATTATGATGCTTTCAAGGACTATTTCAAGTCTTGACTAAATTTTTTTTTTTTTTTTTTTTTTGCCTCATGATTACTTTAAGACTTTGCAAAAGTATTTTGGTTACTCGGCACTTTTCTCATGAAAACAGTAGAAAAGGACCTCTAATATTACACAAACATGCTGTCCCTAAGAAGGCATTGATGACATGAAAGTCTCCAAACCAGCGATGTATTTGCTTCAGTGTATAGCAAGTCAAATCTTAACTAAATATTTAACTTCATGACATCTGGAAACAAACATTTTTCAAAATTCTTTATGGCAAAGGTGTGTGTGGAAATTTGCATCCCTTCAAGACCTAGAAGAATGCATAATACATGGTCTAGAAATGTGTATCAAATTAATGATCATTTTGAGCACCCCAAAATGCAAAATAAATCATAGATGTTTCTACAGAAAACCCTTTAGAAAGAATTACATTATGAAAATAATGAATCCTAAAATTATGTATAGGCATATAAAAAAGAATTCCCTTTAAAACACTCCTTTAGGTTTGGTGTTAATACATGATTAGAAAGCCATAAAATCTAATTTTCAGTTTAGTGAGTATAGCAAAATTCAACTTGATTCCTTTCTTATATTTATTAAAGTCAGGAGCTTTTAAAAAGCGGCCACTGCCCTTCTTGCTCCAAACACTTAGGTTACCTTTTTAAAGTCAAACCCATGGGATCATCATTCTTCAGTTCATCTTGGCCAAACTGTTCCAAAATGTTCCACCTCCCCTCCACATAATGTATACATGCATAAGCACGTGCCATGCTTCAGTCAAAGGTCTCCAGAGCTCTCTTTCTACTATGTTAAACCACCCATGTCTTCTACCGCCAGGCTTCAGCAACCTTGGCTTTCTCATGACAGAGTCTGTGTTGGCAGTCTTCACAGGGAAAGGGACTGTATCTGTCCAAATTCCAATTTCCAAGCAACAAGGAAGTGACAGTCTTATTCTGCCAGCTTCCCAAGGCCCCTTCAAACCCAAAGTTATGAAAAATCTCTCATGATAAAAAAAGAAAACAAGGTCCTTTACCATAGTTCTAATTCTTGGCAACTCTGCAAACTAAAACTAAGGTAACTAACAAGAGGGTCTAAAGTATAATATCCATCAAAGGCTTGGTTCCTCATGTCTAACTGGACGTGTCACGTCCAATTCTTGGCAACCCCACAGACTGTAGCCCACCACACTCCTGTCTGTGAAATTCTCCAGACAAGAATACTAGAGTGGGTAGCTGTTCCCTTCTCCAGAGGATCTTCCTGACCCAAGGATCGAACCTGTGTCTCCTGCATTGCCCGCAGATTCTTTACCATCTGAGCCACAAGATTCTAATTCCCTAAATCTGAATGTCACCATTATTATCATCATTATCATTGTCATTATCAGCAACAAAGTCATATCTTTGTTCCAAGTACTACAGTTTGATATTACCTTATTACTTATGGAAAATCATGCTGAACTGTTCATTGAATACATTTTTCCCTACTAAATGACACATGTATCTTTTTGAACAATAAACAAAACTTCTTAGTTTCAGAATAATTTAAAAACATATTCTCTAGTGTTTGCCTGCACCACATATTTGCAACTTAACTTTTGGCCAAGATCCCCAATTGCCTTTATTTCCCTTCTGTTCTGTCAGAGATAAATGGTTGTGGTTACTTAGTTTAGTTGAAGGCACAGTTTCCCAGAGAGCAGTTTTGCAGATGTCCATAGCCAGAAAAGTATTTAAAACAGGTTGACTGGGGCCATTGGTTCTAAGACATTTATAGGAACTATAGAAGTCCTGGATCCTTTTCCCTCCAAATTCTGGTAGAGGCAGAGGAAGCAAAGGAAAAAGGGGGAAAAAAAGCCTTAAAGGAGTTGTCACCATATTCTTGGACTTCTCTTTCTTTTTTTAATTGTTTCAGCCTGTTAATCACTGTTTTTCACTTCTCTGTGTCAAACAGTCCTGAGAAAAACTTGGTCTATCATGTTCAAGATGGATTGTTGAAAGGAGGAAAAACAGCTTTATATAAAACTCAAAAATGTCCTACATGAAACAATATGGAATTTTTGTGGTAATTTTGTGGCACCAAAGTCAATGGACAATTTCCAGCTTAGAAACCACTGTTTAGAAGTGATAGACCCTACTGAGGAAGATGAAAAAGAGATGAGGAGGGTAATGGATGACAGTGTGCTGAGAACACAGTGCTTAAAGCTAAGTGGGTGAAGATGGAAAACACTACCTGATGGGGAAAGAAGGAGGTGGCAGTTTAACCATAAAAGTCCTGCACAGTATCATCAAAAGGAAGGCAGGTGACTTTGCCATCCAAGTAGTATTATATAAACGAGTGTGGATCAGTGCCAGGAGACATTTCAATGAAAGAATGTGGAAATCCAGCCCATATCCATGCTGTTGTGGAGTGGGAACATTTAATATTCCTGTCTGGTGAAACAGCAAAGATCCTTCATGCCTATTTCTAAATGTACGTTTTTAATATTCAATATAATGCTACTCTTTAACAAACTCTTTACTCCCTGCCTCTCTGCTGAAGCTTCCCGTGGTCTTGAAAGGGACTGTTAACCCAAGAATGGATCACACTCTTTATGCATGAGTGAGTCTAGAGACACTCCATCAAGCCTTCCAGTATTTAATGGAAAGAGTCATCTCTCACCTCTGAGCAGATGAGCCAGCTGCTCGGTGATGAGCTCAGGAGCCTCCTGGAGGATCTCTTTCACCACCAGAGACGATGAAGACTCTCGGAACTCAAAGCCGTTGTCGCCCTGATCCGCCGGATTAATGACCTTGACAACTGCTGATTCTAAAGCTTTGTCCTCACTGGAAAGCAAATGGAGGAGAGGAGGAGAAAGAGGGCATATTTTATTACTTTCTGGAATTATTTAATCTCTATTTCCACACAAATGACTTCCTCTTAATAACCAAAAATAAGTTCACATGACTTATTCTTTATGTGTTTTCACATTTCATTTTAATTAATTACATCCCCAAGAGTCTTTGAAGACCTTCACACCTTAGCACTTCCATCTCTTGTTTGGCTGTTGGAAAATAATAATAAAAACAATAATAATCATTGCTATAGCTAACATTTACTGAGTTTCCACTATAGGATGGACACTGTAATAAATACTTTCTCAATATTATTACATTTTATACTATAAACTGACTCTACTCAATGGGTTCTATTAAAATTCTTATTTTTACAGGTGGGAAAAAAAAGCACGAAAAGGTTAAGAAATGTGACCATTACAAACACAGGGAATATGACCAATACTTGGTAAAAACTGTAAATGGATTGTAACCTTTAAATATTGTGTAAAAATAAAATTAAATAACAGTGACCAAGGCCACACAGCTAGTAAGACTGCTGCTGCTGCTATTGCTATTTAGTCTGACACTTTGCAACCCTATGGACTGTAGCCAGACAGGCTCTTCTGTCCATAGCATTTTCCAGGCAAGAACTGGCATGGGTTGCCATTTCCTTCTCCAGGGGATCTTCCCAACCCAGGGATCAAACCCACATTGCCTGCTTGGTGTGTAGATTCTTTACCACTGAGCCAGCCCTAGTAAGTAGACTACTTACATTTAAACTCTTAACTATCTGGATCCAAAACTTACACATTCAGTTATGTTGCTGGAAAAAAATACTTCTAGCTTATTTATTTCTACATCATTCTTTTTATATGAGATATAGTTGGCTTTTATCAAAGGCAGGAAGACAGAGGTTGATAAAACTGACCGGATTCTGTGTGCCAAAACTCAAAGAATGGCAATGAAGGAAATGAAAATAGCAGTTTATTTTTGAAAAACATTCTATTTCATAAACAATCCCAAAGCAAGGCTTCACAACTTCAGTCTCAAAACCAGAATAAATGTTTCCATTTTAATCAGTAACAAAACTCTTCCTAAAATCTTAACTGACATAAATTTCATAGTTCCCTTCTTCGGCGTCCTGCATTGCTTCTTTCCATATCTCCTTGTGTTATAGTTAGTTTGAAAAAGTTAACGCACAAATTTAGTCAAGTACATGATCAACCTGAACAATGATAATGGAAGTCAGTCAAATAACCTATGAATAACTCTCAGCCAGTTAACAACTAATTAATAAGTATTATTAAAAAGAATTTTGAGTGTTTTGAGTATTATGGGGATAAAAACAACCCTACAGAGGCAGATCATTTTCCAAACTCTTTATAACTGAATGAACTTCACAACTGACAATACAATGCATTCATACCTAAATATGCTTCCTTAAGAAAGTTAGATAAAAAATCAGATACTTGTACATTTTATTTCATGTATACTAAGGTCAATGTCCATGGGTGAATGCCATATCAATGATTAGCAAATGGGCAAAGTGTGCAAAAAACTATCACCTCAGAGGGCTGAGATGTTTAACTGGGGACTCTTCACTCACTAGCAGCAGAGAGCTTATCGAAATGGGACTTTTTGTGATGAGTTGTAAGAACTGTGAAGGCAGGAAATAAGACAAATTTATGTATAATATCTTTATGTATAATATCTGTAGATCCAGTTAGCAACTCCTAAGTACTTACTGAAGGAAACAGATCTGTGTTCTCATCCAAACTCTTCTATTAACTGCATGTGGTACTTTGGGCAAGTCATTTGCGAATGGGTTTCATGTGTCTTGACCATAAAATGAGTTCAAATTACATGAACTTTATAGAATCCATCCTGCTTTTATAGTAAATGCTATGACTAAAGGAGCCAATGATTGAATGGCTTTCCTAGCCCATGTACATAATTTTCCATTTCACTACCAAGATTTCTTTCTTAAGAATTTTCAGTTTTATTTAGTGTTAATTTCAATCTTCATTATACATTTTCAGCATCAGTATAAAGGACTGTCGCGTTGCTATAAGAAAGTGTTTGAAATGATTTAAAATTAAAATTTTGGTCTATTTTATAAGTATTTTCCACTCAAAGATGTCATATCTGAAACGCCAAAGTGAAAATAGAGGTTTGGCAAAGCGCAATTTTGCTCTAAGAGAAAAAACACATTCCCTTTCTTCAAAATGTCCTCTGCCTTTAATACATCTTCCCAAATCACAGAAAAAAAACCTGAACAAGGTAATACTTGGCACAGAAAAATCTTTTATAAAATATCAAACCTCCTTCCAGAGCCTTACCTTGCCAGTACGTTGCTGCCAACAAGTGTTAGAGATAACTTCCCTTCATTATTTAGCTGATGCAGATTAATTTCATCTCGGAATATGTGGGATGATTCAGAGATATTTAGCTCTTCTAAAATAAACCTTGTTTCAGTGAAGTAATTGAATTCAGTTCTCGGTATGTTCAGCACGGGCAAACAGAGAACCCCTGGTGGGCTGACCTACCAAGAAAAAAGTTGGCTGAATCACTGACAGCAGCAGGAGGATAAAATACAACTACGTTTTCTCAAGCCAGAGGGTAACTGGGAAGGGAATGAAGATCCTTTGGTCTCGCTAAACCACTTTACATTCATAACCAGTTTTTCCTGAACCCAATGAGCAGAGCATTTTCCATGGATTAAGTGGTCCCTAATTTTTGTTAATCTCTTGTTACTCCACATGAAACTTCTCCTGCCTTTCTTGAAATTTTTCATGTCTCATTTCACCCTCTCCACAATTTTAAAACATATACATTTTCTTCTTCATAGGAAACAAATCTGCCCATTTTATGGAATCAGCAAAAAATTAGAATGATGACCGCAGGGCAGGGGAAGACTGTGTGTGTGTGCGTGTGTGCGCTCTGTCGTGTCCAACTCTTTGTGACCCTATGGACCATAGCCCGCCAGGCTCTCCTGTCCATGGAAATTTCTAGGCAAGAATACTAGAGTGTGTTGCCGTTTCCTTCTCCAGGGGAGCTTCCTAACCCAGGGATCAAATTGGTGTCTCTTGTGTCTTCTTTGGTAGGTGGCTTCTTTACCAGCTGAGCCAACAGGGAAGCTCCAGGTAAAAACTGCACTGACGCAGAAAGACCCGGATGTCACATCTATATGGGATGCCTCCCACTCAGCTCCAGTCAATTGATTCCATGCAAAGAATGCCCAGTCCAGGATAGGCAAATCCTTCAATTACTCAAGAGAATCTACAAATCTAGATGTGGGGGTGTTATCTGTGATGTTTAATTGTTACAATGTCACAATAAACCTTTTAATTAAAAACACTGTGTAGGTTAATGAAAACTCGAGATTTGGCTCACAGACTACCAGATTGTGATTTCTATTAATGTTTTATATCTTAAAAAAAATATTATGTTAACAAACCTCTTTAAAAAAAAACTGTAATGATGGGGGAAACTGGAGATGGGTAGACATTAGAGAATTTCAGATTCACAATAATAAACTTATTTTTCCATGAGAATTTTGAAAATGAAGGTGCTCGATGCACGATACTGGATGCTTGGGGCTAGTGCACTGGGACGACCCAGAGGGATGGTATGGGGAGGGAGGAGGGAGGAGGGTTCAGGATGGGGAACACATGTATACCTGTGGCGGATTCATTTGGATATTTGGCAAAACTAATACAATTATGTAAAGTTTAAAAATAAAAAATAAAAAAAAGTACTATAACTCTATAGCAATAAACCCTAAATATCACTGCGAGAATGTGGGGTTTGGAAAGACTGGATTTTTGCCTAAACTAAATGGCCTTTGTTCTCACATCATCACTAGCTCTTTCACAAGCACAGTGTTTATTACACAGTCTTAACATCTTTATCATCCATCTCTCCTTCCTAGCAGGGATTTTTGTCAGTTTTGTTCATGTTTCTAAGTGCATAAAATGGTCTGGCACAAAACAGATGTTTAATACATATTTGTCGAGTGAAATAAATGAATCACCTACTACTATGGTATACAAAGCCATTCCAACAAGATGGGTTTTATCCCACCTATCAGGCTAATACAGAATCACAACCATGTAATAATCATTACCAGTTTATGCACAACAAAATGTTTTTCCTTATTAATTGCTAGAGTTATACTGCAGTCCTGATACTGAAACTTAAGTCAAGAGCCATGCAGTCTGAGCCTGTTCTGGCAGGACCTATTCTGGAGTGGGGGTCAGAAAAACTAACCCAACTCTTCTGTCTGACTTTGAGAAAGCCATTTTCCTCTCTGAGCCTCAGTTTTCCCCTCCATAGAATGGGGCTTACCTACCAGAGTGAAAAGTAATTAAACAGAGTCAGACATGCGAAGCTGCAAACCCTGTCCTTCTATGTGTTCATACTTTGAGACGGAGTAGCCAGGTTCTTAGGAAAAATTAAAATGAAGATGCAGACCCATGATGGGAGCAGGGTGCAGCAAATTAAGAGGAAGACACAGAGCTTAACAAGCTCCCAGTATGTGACCCTTCAGTAATTCCATATTTGTCCCCATGCTTAGTAGTGAGTCTTGGAAGGAGAAAAGAGGCCACACATCTCCTTATTGTACTATGACAACTACTTTGCCCACTCCTTTTGCTGGATGTTATTATATTCATTCAAGACATCAAAGTTAGTGGCAATGCTGTTATTATTATTATATGACTTTCGAAGAGTCCATGACATGGTAATCTGACATGTTCATTTCATAGACAGAAGGATGAATTTAGGAAAACTTTTCCTCCTTTAAGTAGGTGTAAACTGTAGTTCCTTGAAGACTTAAGATCTGTCCCTGTGAAGGATTCTATGTGTGGGGGGAGTGAGTGGGTAGGTGTGTGTGTGTGCACACACGCATTCTAATGACTGCACAAGGGTATCAGTGGTTCACTGTGGCATAGAAAATAAGAAAGAAACTTTCCTCTGGACAAAGTTGTGAGATTTTGAGCAATAACTCCACAACCTAAGGCAACCTCTCTGATCCCCATTAAGGAAAAAAAAAAAAGAATCCATACCATGATCAGTCTAAAAACCACTCTGGTTCAGGCAACTCTAATGTTCTCAAGACAAGCAATGCTTTTTTCCTAGAAGTCAAAAAACCCACTTAAGGGTGGGCAGGACTTGGGGGAGATAAATTAGGAGTTTTGGATTAACAGATACATATTAATATATATATAATAGGTAATCAACAAGGACCTACTGTATAGCACAGGGAATTATACTTAATATCTTGTGACATAATGGAAAAGAATCTGAAAATCAAGTGTACAGCAAAGTAACTGAATCACTTTGCTGTACTCTTGAACACAATACTGAAAATTAACTATACGTCAATACAAAATAAATAAGAAAAAAAATCCCGTTAATAAGATTAGTATTTAAATGCATGTCTTGACACAGGCACATTTCTCTCTTCATACCAATTAATCTCCCTTGTAAAGTTTAGCAAATTTTAAGATAAATCTGATAGAAAGTCATATGTCGACATCGGAATATTTTACCTGGCACTTCGTCAGCTGCTGCCCTAAAGTCATTCTTGCCACCTACGGCTCATTCTGGAAGGCTAGGTTTCATGGGAATGTAAATCATTGTAGATCAGCTATGCACACCATCAGAGTCAAGGATCCAAACAAAATTGGAGTAAAACAAATTGCACTCCAGAAAACTAAAAATTGCGTGAAATTAGACATAGCACCAAGACACTCATAATATACTTTTTTAGGCTTTAAAGTGATGCTTCAATATGGGTTGATGAATTTATGGAATGGATATTTTTAAACAATTTACTTAAAGAAAGGTCTTTTCCACCTCCACTGGCATGTTATAGTATGGCTTCACAGAGTACGAAGACTCTGACTCAAAGGAGATTATTGTTAACTGAGAATGACCTTGCTGTACAAAGTCAGGCTAAGAGGCAAAAACAGAATACAGATGTGGAAGGTAACACCTCTATTACTGAAAATTCCAGCCAGTGTGCTCTATACTTCTTGTAATGTTCACAGATTATTCTGCACATATTTTTCTACTCCCAAAGGCAAGATTATCCAACAAGAATGATAAAGGCAAACAAGAAATTCTGACACTTACTTTTGTCAGTTCTCTGAATTTCCACAAAAGTAATCAACAATTATAACATTTTTAAATTTTTTATTTGAAAAAAATCGATCCTATTGAAATAAATATTTATGCAGAGACTCAGTAAGAAATAATTAGAACAATGCCTAACATGTAGTAAGTGACCAATAAATATTTGTTGATTAATTAATTATAATATATTATTCTTTGCAACAATAAACCAGAACATGAAAAATTAAGTTAGTAGCTTCCTTGTTTTTCCAGAAAACATCTGTTTATAAAAGTTACATCATAATTCAAATATAAAAAGCATAATCTTGGGGTTCCCTGGTGGCTCAGTAGCAAAGAATCCACCCACCAGTGCAGGGGACAGAGGTTCAACCCCTGATCTGGGAAGATACCATGGAGCAACTAAGCCTGTGCACCACAACTATTAAGCCTGTTCTCTAGAGTCCAGGAGCTACACCTACTGAAGCCCAAGTACCCTAGAGCCTGTGCTCCAGAACAAGAGAAGCCACCGCAGGAAGAAGCCCACACACCACAACTAGAGGAGCCCCTGCTCTCTGCAACTACAGAAAGACCAGCACAGCCGAAAATTAAAAATAAATAAGGAATTTCTTAAAAAATACATGACCTTCTTTCCACTCACCTTGTCTAGAAAGTAAGCATATGTGAAGGCAGAAATGAGAGAATCCAAATCACAGGATTTGTGTCCAATAACCACATGGACCTTCTCCAAACGTTTGCTTCGATTCTGAAACAAATTCAAATAAAACATCACAATTTAACAACAGATTAACATAAGTGGATATTTTTCAACTTTTTAAAGTATGTATGCCTTAGCTATATTCGGACACAATTGCAAAAGCTCATAACTGTTTTAAATAAGGGCCTAAAATGGTACAACATGTTTAACATTCAGAAATGCTCATTCAAATTTTAGTTAGTTGTCAAGAACAGAAAATTATCAGTTCACAACCTTGGGAACTTTCCTGGGTGAAACCTGAAACTGGACCCCATATACAGAGAACAAGGGGAGACTGAAGAAGATGCAGCCCACTCCAGACGGGTGGGTGGCAGGCTCAATAAGCAAGGGAATCTACTTACAAGGCTTGCCTTGGGCAGCCACAAGACAGGTATATCTCCACACCTGCCCACCAGAATCTTAAAAGTTTATGTAGAGGCCTTAACTGGCTTCCGTGACACATGATCTCAACAACACATTGTTCACTCAAGGCTGTATCCATAAAAATATTTCCTGCTGTGGGATTGATGGGAAGATTGTACATTTCAAGGACAGGGGAGGGGAAGAGGAACCTCCAATTGCCAGAGTCTAGCTCTCAGGTCAACTGGTAGTCACATGCTCTCAATGACCTCCTCCAACAAAAATGTGGTTGTATTAAGATCATCCACAAAGTAACTTGATATGAACTATATATCCAAGTCAACACTTTTTAGTAAAAGATTATTTCTGTCTAAAGAACAGTTCCATAGTATTTTATATCATTTCCTTACACAAGATGTTCTTCTCACTTTGAGAGAAAAAATGACTTTTTTCCTATGTCCCTGGTGTGCAACACTATTTGGTAGAAATTTATTTTTTTCATGCCACATTTTGAGTGACAGGATACGCTTGCTCTGCATTATATTCTATAATTTAACAAATAAAAATTGTTGTAATGCTTTTCTTCCCTCCATAGAAAGTAATATGATCAGTATTATTGCTCCAAAAATACAAATCAGTTGCTATTAAAGAGTGTATATTGTCACCTCTCTGAAAGAGAAGACATACATACTGTTTTCTTTCCTGGTTAACTCAACAGTTGCTTAAAATTCTTTATAGAAGGCTGACCTCCTTATAAAACACTGGATTAGAAGTGCTAAAGAATCAATCACAACCAGAAAATTCCACAACAAAACTGTCCAATAACGATAAGGGTAACCTAAACCGACATATTTATGGATTGTCAGGGACGATGCTTACGTATACGTCCTCAGCTTTTCGTCCTTTGCTTTAATTTCTCTTTTCACGACTTACTAGAAAGCCAACTCAATTGTAATACTGCTCAAAAAGCTACTCAAAAAATCCACTGTTCAATTGGTTATTTGATTTTGTTTAATTGATTATTTCAATAAAAAAAAACACTTGTTATTCCTTTTTCTACAGACAAAGAAAAAGGATTATTTAGTAACTTACTAGGCGTCTTACAACTGAATCTATAAACGTGTTGGTGTTTGTAGAGAACTACCATATCAGACTCAGAAATTAGTTATTCAACAACCAACCTGTGGCCTGAGGAACATAATAAGGTAAATCTTGGAGGAGGCTCAATCAAATAGCCTACGAACATAGAGAATGATGGCAGGATCAATATTGCATATAAGTTGTCCAGTATGCAATATTGTAAATTAAAACAAATATGTATATTTTAAAATATATTGACATGTTGATCTTTAGTAAAATAATAAGATTTTAAAATGTTATAAACACTCTGAAGATAATTATAACCACTGCCTCCCCCCCATCACCACCTGTAGCTCCCACTCCTTCCTGTCCCACCCTCCTTCCCTCAACCTCATAACTTTATAGCTAGTACACTTGTACTTTTGGAGGATTCTAGTCTAGACCCAGTTCTTACTCCCAAAGCCAGACTGCTTCCCCTGTGCAAGACTGTCAGATTTAGAGGTATAGAAAGAAATTGGGATAAATGCAATTATACTCCATTACAACACAAATAAATACATTAAGAAATCATATTACTGTAGACTGTTCTTCCAAGAAGCTCGAAGGTCTAAGTAGACATTACGTCATTTCTCCTCCCATATCTCTTGGAAGGCAGACAGAAAGAAGATTCACAACACTTTTTATAGGTCAGTAGAGGCTGTTAGAGGAGTAGGATTGTTCCCAGAGCCCATGACCCGGTACAAAGAGTTCTGTCTCTTCTGCCCTGCACTAATCACACAATAATGCCATAATGACTTCAGTATCTACAAAATGAGCAGGGATGGGAATCGAGGGGGCAAAGAGAATGTTAAATACGCCTGTTAAATACAGCAAGGCTTCATAAAAGTATAGCATTAAAATTAGTCCAAAGCTGATCTATCTGCCTCCTTGTCCAGGTTTGGTAATTCCTCGGCACAGCTCTGCATTCAACATTCAACTTGCACCAAAGAAGACATGGGGGAAAATAAGATTGGGAGTCAATGCATTTCCAAGCCCAAACCAATTATTAATTAGAAAGAGAAAGGAGCTAAATAAAATTGTGAGCCCAAACATGATAGGCCAATTCTCACAACTGGGGAATCTTCTAAGATTAGGATTTATTCATCCTTCTTCATTTAAAGAGAAAAAAGCATGTATCAACTTGCTGGTCAGGCTGTAGAAGATCCCAACACAAACCTTCGAGAGTTGTTTGTTGGTTTTTTTTTTTGGTGCCCACATCCCTGTCTTCATGTTTTCTTATTTGTTTCCTGAATCCCCTTCTTCCCATGTATCAAGTTCCTTCGAAGTCATGACTTCTTCCAGCATCATTTACTATGTCTGCCATCTCCAGTCAACGCCCCAGTTCCCAGGCTCCAACACTATCTTTCCACCTTCAACATTCTGGTGGCCATCCTACCAGGGATCTATCTGCCCCTTCACTAGCAATTCCATAGCGAATCTACGCCAATGAGTCCTCTCAGGTTAATGTGTTACTCACCAAGGTAACATACTTTCGTTTTAAAGAGGCCTTCCAGGAATTATGCCATAATCCAAAAGGATGACTAGAAATTTCAGGCTGGCTAAAATTGTTCGACTAAAGAAAAGGGACATCACAATCAGAAGGTTCCTTTGGTGACCCTTAAAATGGTAGACTCAACCTCAAAAAACATTCCAGATGTTCCTAAGAGCCTGATTCCTACCCAAACCCACTAAGATATAATTAAAGGGTAGCAAAAGTCAAGTATCGTAGAAACCAGGCTTAGACAGATTTCTGCTTGCTTGGAGGAATAAAACATGAAATTAGTTACATAAATTCAACCAGTAGGTGAACTAAAGGAATGTGCAGGATTTGGCTTTTCAAAACAGAGGTCAACAGCCAGAGAATACAGGTCCCACTTTCAAACTTCCTACCACAAATGACCTTGGCCGGATGATCAGAGTAAAAACAGGGGTCAAAGAAGGTCAAAAAAGTCTGGGACTGAGTTCAGGGGTCTGGGGCTGGTAACAGGGTATCCTTAAGGTACTTGGTGCGCTTTGCATCAATGGCTCCACGCAGGGGCAACAATGAAACTGGTTCACAGGACTGAGAAGAGTCTCCTGACCACAATGACACCCTGCACTTCTCACAGCAGGCCTGTGGGCCCTTCCTGCGTCACATCCCCATATATTCATAGACTCATAGATGCTCAATCTTAAAGTCTATGACCCTTGACACAATTCAAATTGGGGTCTAGAGTATTTGCAAACAGACAAATTATGCCCAAATAAAAGTGACATATGTACAATTTTACCAATTCAATTAATTATTGTCATTCAACTAATAAAATCCTGTTTGTGTCCCAGGCACTATACTAATCTCTAAGGATTCAGCACTGAACCAAGCAGACAAAAATCCCAGCCCCCATGGCACTTGCGTTTTAGTGCAAGGAGATAAAAAGAGCCAATAATTAGATAAGGATGAATACAAGGCTTGGAGAAGGCAATGGCACCCCACTCCAGTACTCTTGCCTGGAAAATCCCATGTATGGAGGAGCCTGGTAGGCTGCAGTCCATGGGGTCGCTAAGAGTCAGACACGACTGAGCGACTTCACTTTCACTTTTCACTTTCATGCATTGGAGAAGGAAATGGCAACCCACTCCAGTATTCTTGCCTGGAGAATCTGAGGGACGGGGGAACCTGGTGGGCTGCCGGCTATGGGGTCGCACAGAGTCGGACACGACTGAAGTGACTTAGCAGCAGAAGGCTAGGGTGCCCTGGGATGAGGTTCATTGAGAAGGTGATATTAATAAAGATCTAAAGTGAAGAAAAGGGACTTCCAGTTATCTCAGGCCAAGGTACAAAGTAAGACAATGCCCAGAATGTTCCAACAAATAGTTATTGCCTAGCATATACATTTTCAAAATGTGACTTTATAAACTCCCAGCTAGGAGAGAGTAGATTTGGCAGGAAAACAGCCATCCCCTGATCTTGATATAAGCACACCAAGCATTAAGGAATCTCAGGAGACAGAGATTTATCATCTCCTATCTACATCCAGTGCTGAGCAAGCCCAAAACAAAATGGAATCTTCATAATGGGTTGAAATAGACACTGTACTCAACTTATACTATACCTTGAACTTCTGAATAGATGGACAGAATCTTTTTATAATCAACATATAAAAGAAAATATATTGAATATGCCAGTATTCCAGATCACAATCTTCAAATGCTTTCAAAGTGTAATCCTATACATCACTATAATGAGATTTCTTCATGAAGTTTCTTACCTCTTTTTAAAAGCACAGAAATATCTAAGCATTAAGATTCAACCACCCATGAAAGCAAATTGTACTTGTCAGGCAAAGCACTTTCAAACACACTCTGATCTAAACAGCATTGATCAGAGAGAGGGCTTCCAGAGCCCTGTCATAAGCTCAGGCCCCTCCATCGTTTTTGCTTTTTTTTTTTAATAACTCCACCCTCTGAGAAACAGAGCTGTTCCACCTGGAACTTTACATCCACAGCCCCACAACTAACCTTAGTCAACAAGCCCTTGCAACACAGTTTTACTATGGTTTCTCCATACCCATCCTACTCTACTCTCTTTTCTTAAAAATCCTAGGCAAATGTTTTCAAAAATAATGAATTGAAATGATCATTATAGACAAAGCCTACAGAAGTTGGAGAGTCCCCTTCATTGCACACCGATGCAGAGCCTACTTCTTAGTCCCTCATCTTTAACCAGCAAACAAAGATGCCAGAGAAAAAGAAGTCATTTGAATTTACTGGATGGTATCTCCTAGGAAATCCAGGAATAGAAACAGTTGGCAGTCAACTACTTCTAACTCCAAGTCAATGAGGGGTCAGAATGAGGGGTCTTCCTTCCTGGAGGCTGGCTCTGGGTGGCACAGAAAAGGGCTCAGTTTCTCCCCAGAAGAACCCTGTGTACTGAAGGCTGCCATGATTCTAAATCAGGAGACTCACAGATGGGCAAGAAGAAATCTTACATGCTACTAATGTCCCCTTCAGTCCCTATCTCCAGGCCAGTCACAGTCCCCAGGAAAGCCAGGAGGGAGGGATGCATAACGAACCACAGCCAAATGAGCAGCAGGGACAAAAAGAGTCCAGAGCAACCTGGTCCTCCAAAGGCAAGGACAAAAGTCCCTGATCATCTCTGTCAGATATGGATAAAGTCACATTCTTTGTTTGTTTGGTAAATGAGCAAGGTGCCTTTTGTTATTGGCCTTGGGTTTAAGATGATGTATAGAACTTCTGACCTCCTGAACATCTCATAATCTTACCACTATCTGAGAAAAGGTTGGGACTCAGAGGGAGCACAGGCTGGAGGGAACAGCATGACATTAATTAAAAGTTTAAAAAAGCAAAGAAGAAAACTTATCACTCTATGCAAAGTCCCCAAAACATAGGAATTTCTTCCACCAACTGAAACTTTTGTATTTTATTCTTTATTTTTGTTTCTTTTTCTGGTAAGGAAAAAAATACATGTCATTATAAAGTCAGACACAACAAAAATTAATAAAACAAAGATAACCACTGTTAACATATTGTTGAATATTCCACATTTTAAATTTACACAAGTATGCTGACACATATACTTTACAAAAACAGGATTCTTCTCTACTTACAATAGCTAGGACATGAAAGCAACTTAGATGTCCATCAACAGATAAATAAGAAACTGTGGTACATATATACAATGGAATATTACTCAGCCATAAAAAGGAATGCATTTGAGTCAGTTCTAATGAGGTGGATGAACCTATAGCCTATTATACAGAGTGAAGTAAGTCAGAAAGACAAAAAAAAGAAAACCTCAAACCAGGACTCTGTAATAACCTAAAGGGGTGGGATGGGATGGGAGATGGGAGGGAAGTTCAAGAGGGAGGGGATATATGTATACTTATAACTGGTTCATGTTGATGTATGGCAGAAACCAACACAATATTATAAAGCAATTATCCTTCAACTAAAAATATTTTCTTTTTTTAAATGGAGTGCTTCTATTCCCAGTCTTTAGAGACTTCCTATTTTCACTTAACAGTATACTATGGACCTCTTTCCATGATCCAAACTACAGATATTCTTCATTCTTTCTGGCTTAATGGTATCAATTGTGAGGATACATCTCAATGTATGAAGGAGGGGTGTGGGAGTTGGTTATGTATATAGAATTCCTTGAATCATCATATGTGCTTTTTTAAAATCTCTATGATATTGCCAAATAGGATACTCTGGCCCACTGGCTACCTCATTTAGTCCAGTTTCATTCTAACGGTTAGTTAATAAATAATAATAAGTGAGTGGGAGGCTGTAACTGATTTCTTCCAAGAGCTGTACCTCAGGTTATGCGTAAAAACAAAAACATTTACCAGAATCTACAAATTCAGGACATAGACCGTTTATATTTAATTTTCTCATAGATGTCCAAATTTAATTGGTGACGTACTAGATGAATATAAACCAGCAAATTAGGAAAAGGCAAAAAGCTTTCAATGACGAAACTCAAATGATTTTGACATAATTGAATTGTCTCAGTCAGTACTGACAAAACTGAAACTTAATCAAGTCAGAGAAGCATAGTCTATAACCTCCCTGCTCACCGCCCTCCCACCTGACCTCAGTAACATTTTCCTTCAGCCTCTCTTTGACATGCTGAAGGCCCTCTTTTAGTATCTCTCATTTGGGGAAAATAAGGGACAAGAGTCGATCTGAGCAAATTCAGCTATAAGTGGCTCAGACTGCGCATCTGTACCCCTTCTAGATGGTCCAACGTAGAGGCCATTGTGAGAAGGCACTGGGGGAGCCAAAAGCTATACTCAGCTATTACTGCCCAAGGCCCTTCTTCTTGGGTGCGCATCTGGGTCCCCAGTGCCCTTGGGGTCAGGATCCCTTTAGCTTGGGCATTTGACACTGACTCAAACATTCATTGTTGTTCTCAGCTGAATCCGTCTTCCTCAACCTGTTTGCTACCCATCTTGCAAATACAATGTTCTCAAAAGAAATGACTTCATATATGGTTTTCATACTTTCTCAATCATAATAATGATTTGGGCTGGAATTGTTATTTTACTTAAGACATTTAATTTTTTATATTTTTGTTCAAGATCCTCTTACTGACAATGTCCTAAAGGACAATTTTGGGGGACAACATTATTATTTTTCCTCCACAGCTTCGACCAGAAAAGGTCAAGGATGATCCCCCCAAAATCCTTACCTTTTCTGAAGAGCTCCTTTAGGAATTGTCCTACATATTATCATTTTCAGCCATTCCACTTTTGGGGGAACTGTGTCCATACATTTATTACCAACTTGGTGGGGTAGCCCTTTAATTTCCTTTCAGTACTGCTTCCTTTCAGCTTAAATAGATGCCCCATCTATTTAAGTCTGTCCCAGAATTCTGTCCTCCATGGTTTCACAGATTTTAATAATCTCTCAACCTTCCTCTTTTCAGACTTTAGAA
The DNA here is from genome assembly GCF_029407905.1 of Bubalus kerabau. Taxonomy (NCBI): domain Eukaryota; kingdom Metazoa; phylum Chordata; class Mammalia; order Artiodactyla; family Bovidae; genus Bubalus; species Bubalus kerabau. The sequence goes on from NC_073627.1 coordinate 119,541,837, forward strand.
CTGTAGTCTTTTCCATCTAGCCTCATGTAGATGTACATCTGGGTCCACACAGCTTTCTGACCTTCTGCTGTCTTTAACCTCTTTGCTATGCTTAGATCTTGCTGTGAACTGAATTGCACACCTCAAAACTCAAATGTCGAAGCCCTAATCCCCAATGTGGTGGTATTTGGAGACGAGATCTTTGAAAAATAATTGAGTATAGATTTAGTCATGAGGGTAGGGCTCTCAAGATGAAATTAGTGCTCTTATAAAACAGCAGAGTGTTTGTGCTCTCTATTTCACTCTATCTCTCTCCATTGTGTGAGATCAGAAGAAGGAGGCTTTCTGTAATTCCAGAAGGTGGTTCTCACCAGGACCCAACCATGCCAGTACCCTGATCTTGGACTTCCAGTCTTCAGAACTGTGAGAAATAAATTTACGGTATTTAAGTCACCCAGTCTATGGGTGGCTTTAAGTTAACCTTAAATTAACTTAATATTTAATTTTTTGATAATATAAGTAAGACTGCAAGAAATATTAGGAACATAGTATTCTTATGCCCATCTCTAGTTATTTCTTCAAGATACACTTCTGAATTTTATAATTCTGGGTAATGTAGAATGTAAATATTTTAATGCCTACCAGAAAACTAGAAATCTGCATTTTCACCTACAGAAATAACTGATTTTCAAATCTTCAGCTCTGTTTAAGCATTACCTTATTGCTAGGCAAAACAATACTTTAATAGTATATTTATTATACTTATAAGTGCTTTAGGTCATTTTTTTCCTATGGACACTGGTGTCTTCATATGGACATATTTTTTTGTGAATTTTTCACTGCATATCATTTTAGGATGTTTATTCTATCCTCACTGCTGAATTAAAATACTGTATTATTAACAAATTCAACTCTGGAAACATCAATAAGATATTACTTTGTTCTCTGGCCTCGGGCATCTATGGAACAGCTTGTTCAATAAGTTGCATTAAGTATGCAATAAGCATACATTATTTAATATGACATTATCTTTTCAAGCACTAAAGAGCAATAAATGATACACTTTGTACCGTCTTACCATCTTATTCTCAATCTACCTACTATGTTTTCTGAAAATCATTGCAATAATACAGGTCAGACTCTGCCTTAGTTTCTTGCTTTGACTGAAATCCATTTACTTCTCTTATAGTTAGACTCATATAAAGATGATGATGCAATTTAAATTTAAATCTAAGGTGTTGAATGTATCATTCACTATTAGGTATCTTTAAAAGCAGTGAAATTTTGATAGGCCAAAAAGAATGACAGAACTGAGAGACTAGATCTTGAAAGTTCTCATCAGAAAGAAAAAATTATAATTATTATGGTGATGGATGTTAATTAGATTTATTATAGTGATCATTTTCCCATGATCAATACAAATTTTCCCAAATATTCAATACAAATATTGAATCACTGTTATACTCCTGAGAATACAGTATAATATAATACAGTATTACATGTAAAGTACATCCCAATAAAAATACATACATATAATATGTGATTTAGCTACTTAATTCTGTGGGGAAAATGATAAAAAATAAAGAGTAGGAAATAATATTTGCATAATATTTGTACCATCTTACTATTAAAAGGGCAATATTTCTAACACAAAAAAAGTTATTACACATTGATTGAGAAAAAGACAACTAACGAAATTATCAGTAGAAGTGAGAATAGGCAATTAATAGAAGAAAAAAATGAATAAATGAAAAGAAATTCAGCCTCATTAGTAGTCATGGAAATGCAAATTAGATCAACAATAATTTAATTTTTTTGCCCATCAAATTGGCAAAAAAATTGGGAATGCTCACACCCACTGCTGGTTAGACAGCAGGCAGTAGTAAGGAATACTACAACCAATGTGGGACTAATTTGACAGCACCCTTTAAGATGCAGAATGTTGACCCTTCTTGACCCAACATTTATTTCACTTCTAGGTATCTATTCTATAAAAATAAAATCACCAATAAACATGGGTATTTTAAATTCCTCATTGTAATTCAAAATCCATTGTTAAATATGGATATTCAATAAAATCCTGAGAAATATTTGTTGAAGCAGATATTTGTAATAGAAGCAAAAGGAAAAAACAAACAAATAAGAAACAACATCAATATATAACAACCAAGGAATCATTTGATAAATTATAGACTATCTATAAAGTATAACCAAAGCACCTATTATCAGACAAATGAGTTAGATCACTATAAAGACCTGGAAAAATGTACTCCAATATTTTCCCCACTACTTCACATGGCTGCCTCTTTCTTTCTGGGTCCTGCTTCTCAGAAGAAAAGAATGCGGCTGTGGTAACAGTAACCTCTTGCTGATTGCACTGGGATCATCTACTAGGACATTGTTTGTAACACAGATTACTGAGCCCATCCCTGATACTCAGAATTAGTAGGTCTGCAGGAAAGCCTAAGAATAATGTGACATGTTTGGGAGCCATGGCCTTAAAGAGGACCCAAGATTAAGCTCCCAAGGACCATCTGGCTTTTGTCAACAGCAGAACAAATCTGCATTTGGGTTTTGAAAAGGACTGCTCGAGTTATCCTAGATTAAATACAGTTTCAAAGGGAACTACTGGTGTTGTTAGATTTACTAAAGTTAGATTTACTCAAGGCTATAGTTAGAAAAGGACGTGGGTTCACCCAGTTGAAACCCATCAATAGTTTCCAAAGTGAGAAAAAACAAACCACATAAACTCCTATTTATCTCATCCTTTGAAGTTTTCTGTTTTATTAAAACTATATTTTATGATGTGTCATATCCTAGTCTAGAAATACATGAACAGAATTCAGAAATAAATATACGTCTTGAGAGAATGAACTCAAAAGACTTCTACTAATGTTTTTGTATAAGAAAAAAATAGACCATTTTTTATAGAGGACAAACTAAGAACTGAGAAATAAAGAAGAGAGGAAGTAATAACTTCAACCTCTATCTAAAGTCCACCAGGCTTCCTCTTTGGTGCAATATTCTACTTCTGCTGTGGAGTACGGAGAAATAAAAGTCAAAAACACAAATTAAAATAAGCAATACATCTCTTCATTTGTTGGTGTGTGCAATCTTTAGTTCCTAGTAATCCATGCATTGGGGGGCCAGCTATTCAAATATCAGAGATTCAGTTTTACTAGATCAATAGCTCCTTGCAAGCCCTGGCCACATCTTGAACTTGGTATCCCCCAGAGTTCCTAAAGCAGTGAGTGCTCTGCACACAGCAGATGCTCGAAGCAGCATTTGTTAGTGAAAACAATGGTTGGATATAACAGTTAGGCGGAAGAGGGTTTTTAATTTTTATATCTATCATGTTCTTGTAAAACAACAGTAGTATGGACTAACACTTTTTTAATAGCCCTAAAGTTAAAAATTATATTACAGACTGCAAGTAATCATACTTCTCTCAAGTATAAGACTCTCATTTCATAGTGGGGTCTCTCTCTGAATTTCTCCCCCACAACACACACATACATACACACACACACACACACACACACACACATACACACACACACTCCAGACTATGACATACTCATTCTGTCTACTTCATGGGGTTACGTTCAAAAAATGCTTTAAAGTGATTTTTTATAGTAACAGATTTTATGACTATTATTTATCACATATTATCACATATTTCCCTTTTCCTCTTAGGATGTTAAACACTTGACTTCTGACTCTATTACACATTCTAATTTATTCATTATTCTGAAGATATAACTGTTATAGTAATTTTGTTTTTAAATGTCTCAAGCAGGGGAGAATAATACACTGTGGAATTCTATGAAAACATGACGTGCTATCTGTGTGTGTGTGTGTGTGTGTGTGTGTGTGAAGCAGGCCCAATGCTGGGCCCTGATCCATTAACCCTCACAGGCAGGTTTCACTATAATTAGTTACCAGGTGTTACTCAGCTGCAGCTCCAGCACTTAAGTGGTTAATGGAAGTCCAGTGCAGAGTAATTTTAAAATTCCAGTTTGCGTGATTTCAAGACAAAAGGGGTATTTATCGTATTAACAATCAGAGCTAGTGAGGTTGTTGCCCCAAGGCACTATTTTTCCAAGGAATTTCAAAATTTCATGTGTGCACTTCTATTTTGCAGTTATGTCCTATTCCTTTTGGTTGACAAAATGTGGAAAATGTGTCATAAAGTTCAAATTACTTCCTACCGTCTACTCACAAATAGGATAATAAGACATACACCTGCTTTCCCCAAAGCAGAAGATTAAGTGTTCAAGTTCAGAATGCCCTTTTCACAAAATGTTGATAATTTCTCAAGTTGGATAATGAATCTGTGTTTTCTCTGGCCTCTCTGTGGTGTGTGTTCAAAAACATAGTTAAAAGTAAATGAGAAACTGAGACAAGAGAGCAAAGAGGTTTTCAAGAAAGAAGGAAGAGAAAGGAAAGAAAAAATGGAGGGAGGGAGGAAGGGAAAGAGAGAGAGAAGGAAGAAGGGGAGCAGGGAGAGAAAGCCCTTTTCATCAGGTCTTGGGAAAAGCCCGGACCGTTCACACTCTGCGCAGCTAGTCCGAGTATGTCTTGGTTTCCATCCTTAGGGGTGACTCAGCAGTTAGAATTGTACTTGGTAAAAACATTCAACTAAATGTCAGTTGAAAGGATGGACTGAAGCAATAAATAAGAACCCCAAATTCTGAGCTCATGGGCTTAGACTGAGACCAACAGAGCAGACCAGGAAGGTGATGTATCTGCCTGCTCCTCAGCCCTTAACCTTCTTTATCCCATTCACTCTCACAAGCCCTCACACACACCCTATACCCTTTTGGACACTTTTTTATCTCTGTCTTATAGGTAGAGGTAGAGAAGAACAGCAGCATTTATGATACCATCCACACACAACACTGGAAAACCAAACTGTCTTAGACCTGAGAAAGCCAATCCATAGATCCTGACATAATTCCAATGGAATCTTCTGTGATGTAATTGAACAAAGAAAATGTTTGCAGTGGAACTAGGATTTAGAGGGCTAAACCAGTGAGACTTTCAAGGGCTGTCAGGTTAAATCTGCATCAGGAAAATTACTGGAGGAAAATAAAGAACTGAGAGCCTTCACTTTGCTTTACTTTTGTGGGTTTGCTTTTCTTCCCTCTTCATCTTGGCAGTCTAATGTTATTCCTACACTCCTATGTGCACGTATCTGAATGTTTATCCTGCCTGCAATAAGTTAAAATAATTTTTAAGAGGTGGAAAAATAGCGCCCAATTGATTTCAATCATGATTCACTAAAGCACTCAGATCTGCTTCCCTGCTCTTTTACTCTCCTCATCTACCGAATGAAGAAACGCACTTTGAACAAGAAGTGGGTGCCAAGAGGGTGGGGGTCTTTATAAACTGTTTTTTATCAATATATCATGGGAAACTTAGATTGACTCAGTAAACATATGACATGTACTAAGTGTTTCTGCAAAATTTTTGTAGTAAATACTTTATACGAAAACAGAGGGAGAAGATCCAAAATAACAAAAGGTATGATGACTTTTGAACTATTTCACTTTACCTGTCATTTTCTACCCATCTAAACACAGTTTCAAGGCTCTCTGCTAAGAATACAGAGCCTTCTGAAAATAGGATGTATATCTGGGTGTAGACAGGTGTTGATGGTTCTATAGCATATATCCACACACACACACACTCCCAGGCCTGCTCAGTTTGATCAAGTCCATTGTTGTGAGTAACCCCTTGAATGAGGAGCACATGGGAATAATGAGGAAGCGACATTACTGTTAACACCTATGTAGAAACTGAGAAGCTAAAACCCTTTTAGTTTAACCACCCTCTTCCCCAGTAGCTGCACCAGAGGATGGACAGGGACCAAGGGAATTCTATAAAATGAAAGCCTGCCCATCGGGGTCATTGATACAAGCTGGAGCAACTCACAGAAGCATCTCTAGGACAAAGCCTTTCCCCAGGGATGGGCAGGCAACACCCAACCCAATGAGCTTCAAAACACAATATTAGTCAGAAAATAAAAGACTAGAAAGCTGTTCTTATGCTACTACTTCTCAAATTTGCCCTAAAGAGTAATATTTAATAAGTAACAGCCCTAATTTTTGTTGCTACTTTTCCCATCTTTAAAGTTTTTATAAGTTATACGAATTTACTTTTTTTCCTCGATTAAAAGTATTTCCTTTGGGACTTCCCTGGTGGTCCAATGGTTAAGACTCCACATTTCCAGCGCAGGGGACATGAGCTCAATCCCTGGTCAGGGAACTAGGATCCCACATGCTGGGCCATGTGGGGGGAAAAAAAGGTATTTCCTTTTTTACTGGAAAAATTGTGATTCTTAAGTATTTTAACTTTTCTTTAGTTGGTCCTCATGGAAAAGAACAAAAGGCTTCGTTCACTACACTAAGTTCTCAGAACCTTCTTTTGTGACTCTTTCCTCAGATCAAGTCCTCTTAACCTGCTGCCTCTTCCAGAGTCAGCCTCTCACTGTGTGGCACAGGCTGCTCTGATCTGTTCATTAGTTCTCCTCCCTCAGATTGGAGGGCTGAAGCTAATTAGTCAGGTTTTCTCTCCCCACGATCAAGCCAAGATGTACTCGGAAGGCTTTTCCCAGAAGCTTTGCTTTGCTGCAGTCAGCTTTTTGTTGTCATAAGAAAGATCTATTGCTTTAATACTCACGCGAGTGAACGTCTGTATTTGGAAGGGATGTCGGGCAGGTGACACCACACACCTGGAATGTCTGAAAGCCTCTCAGAGATGACAGTAATGAACCGACAAGCGGCTGGGAGCAGGCAGAAGGAGAAGCTGCATTTCCAGCAAGATGTGGTGATGCAGGTTGGGGGGACCATGTACAAAGGATATGCAGGGCAATGACTGTACTTTGCAAAGATGACAATTTTAATGATGCCATTATTTATTACACTGTGTGTTTTTCATTGAAAGAAGAACTCTCACCTTCCCGGTGACCTCTCATTCACTCTTTCAATATTTTGCAAAATACAAAACTCATTTTAAAACTAAACTGCAGCCGGCACACAGTAGTTGGGTATTTAATAAAGATTTATTAAAGTACCTGTCTGGTGACACAGAATACTGCCATAGGAGATAGATACAGATGAGATAGATATAGAAATATGTGCATAAGTACTGTTTCATATGTTTTAAAAGCAGAAACAAATTAAGTATCACCCTCTGAGAAGAACAAGCTTTTCCAATGAAAAATTTCCAGTTTTCTAAGCATCAGCTCCTTCCAAACCTAGGATAATATGATTTTATGATTCTAAGTCCTAAATGACCTGAGTTTCAGTTGCCCGCACATTTTGCCTACAGTAAACAACTCTCTTCTATTGAGAGAATTGCTTGGAGAGTCCAAACATAGCCCCTCAATATGAAAAAATTTCAATATGTTCATTTGAATTTTATTTTTGACATTTTAAGGGGCATCATCAATTAAATTCATTATGAAAAAGTTACCTTTAATATAAAATATTTGAACAAAGCTTTCTGCCTTGTTTTAAATAAATTAGTCATAAAAAAGAAAGCTTCTGTATTAGAGGAAGATTTTGTTATTTAATTTTTAAATAGGTGTCACATTGAACTTTCAATACAAAAAATACATATCCAAAGAATGACAAATGAAGGTTTAAAAATATTTGGCAACCTTAACAATACATAATAACCACCAAATTTTTCACCATAATAAGTAGTTGTAAAGTGGACGACATCAGCTTTTAAAATATTTCACTAATCCTATAAAATATAACTTTGTTCATTTTGGGCTACTGGCTATATTCAATGATGAATTATGTAAAACTTTTAATTAAATTAAATTTATTTATTGAATTTTCTTACCATTTTATTTTTCTTAAGAGAGTATTTTTTCTGAGTAATGTCTTTAGCAGAAGTTAAAAATTCCAATAACAATCTGAATATTACATCTTAGTTTCTTAATACTGTGGTATCTGCTCTGAAAATTCCAAGTATTTGAAACTATAAGCTAACACTTCTGCCTTATGACAACAGCAACCCCACTGCCCTATGTATAGATACTAATGTAGTTAGGAGGACTTGTCAATTACTCACCGAACAACGACTGGAGGACTGAATCTGTGGTTTGGAGACCCAAAGGAGTCATTGCATCTTAGCAGTGACCTTCAACTGTTTAACAGAGTATTGTTTATCTTCACAAATCAGTCCTGCTGTATGCTCCCCTCCCAGGCTTTTTTGGTGTTGGTTTGTTTGACTGTATTTCAGAAGGCTATAGCAACTAAGAGCCCTTAGATCATATAACATACAAAATTTCATCAAAGAAAAAAGAGAGCGAGACTCCTCAATGTGTAATGTGTGTGTGTGTGTGTGTGTGTGTGCACGCATGTGTGTGGTGTATGACTTCTTAATTCAGCCATGTCTTAAGATCTTTAAAATCTCAGGGTGGAAAAAAGGGGAGAAAATGTTTTTAAGCTTCTGGCTGAGGTGGTAGGAAGGTGCCAGTACTATGAGGGATGAGAGCAAGAAAAGATGAAGAGACTGTGGGACCATCGGATGGGGGAGATGGTCCTCTCTTTCCACTTGCTTGGTAAGCAAACCCCAGATAACCAGAGACAAAAACTCAAGAGGCAACAACCAGTTAGTAACAACAGTGACAGCAGAGAGCACCTCACTGTCTCACTACTCCAGGGGGCACCATTTACATCTCACGGAACTGTGCCCAGGCGACGCCATTCACATGCATTCAAGGTGAATGGTGCCTCCAGGAAACTGCAGAGACACTGCTGCGGTTTCTCTGATCCTGGCATCATTTCACAAAATTCTCAGAATCCTGGGTGGAAGATCCTTTAGTATTCCCAAGTTAAATCTGGTGAGCAGAGATCACAGGAGGTAATTGCCCACAGGAGGAAATCCCAGGGCTGGGATTTCCAAAGCCGTGCATTTGACAGCTTCCCTGCCCATGGGCTGAGAGCAGTGGGGACTGTTTCTAGTAATGTGGTGCCTCCAAGGCTCTGCACAGCCCTATCTCCCTCTGCCTCCTAGGTTGTTTCATTTAAGTTTTAAAATGATCAAGGTCAACTTTTTATTATCTCAGGCAAACCCAACAAACATGAATTACTATGGTAGTATGGTATTTGGAAATTACAATATAGGAGATCAAACCAGTCAATCCTAAAGGAAATCAACCCTGAATATTCATTGGAAGGACTGGTGCTGACTGAACCTGAAGCTCCAATACTTTGGCCACCTGATGTGAAGAGCTGAATCATTGGAAAAGACCCTGATGCTGGGAAAGACTGAAGGCGGGAGGAGAAGGGGACAACAGAGGATGAGATGGTTGGAAAGCATCACCGACTCGATGGGCATGAGTTTGAGCAAACTCCAGGAGATAGCGAAGGACAGGGAAACCTGGTATGCTGCAGTTCATGGGGTCACAAAGAGTCGGACATGACTTAGTGACTGAACAGCAACAATAATGATATAGGTAATTCCACTGTAATAAGTAAAAGCTATAAACTTTTATACAGATTAGCACAGGCAATGGCATATTTAGAAAGTTTCCATTGTTTGGCCCCACCTGGCAACAATGGACACCATGTCATACCCATTAGAGTCCTTGTCAACTGGAAGATTGGTCCTTTGGAGAACTGATGCTTACTTGCAATCATCTCCACTGAGAGCACAGCATCAGCCAGCCCCACCACTAACACAGCTTCAGCGGCACATTTCAGACCCTTCTCTCAGCCCACCCTCCATGGGTTTCTTCTCAGCTCTTTGATCCCCATGAGCTCTTAGGAAAATCTCTCTTTCTAGAGAATAGGGGAGGGGAACAGAGCAATGAGGTATAAGAAATGTGACATTTCTTCTGCACCCTGCTACAAAAACAATAAGATTATTCATATGTCACAGGTCACTGAAAAACAGTGTGGGAGCACAGAGGACAGGAGCATTAGCTTCCCTAAAGTGTCAAGAAGCTTCTTGAGAAAATCTTTCTTCCAGAAAAGAGAGGTAAGAGGTTCCCAGACTGAGAAGCAGCAGGAGCCTCTACTTTCTTTCCATGCTTCTCATAAGTCAAAAATCATTGGACACAATGTTTATGGGAAACCCACACACACACACACATACCCCTACAAACTCCTTACTAGCTGGAGATTCAAGTAAAATGAGAGTTTACAGGTGAAATGGCATGATGTCTGTGATTTGCTTTCAAATCCCCCAGGAAGCAAAAATGTACAGCGATGCTAGTGGTAAAGAACCCTCCTGCCAGTGCAGGAGACATAAGAGTCTTGGGTTCAATCCCTGGGTTGGGAAGCTACCCTGGAAGAGGGCGTGGAAACCCACCCCAGTATTCTTGCCTGGGAAATCCCATGGACAGAGGAGCCTGGAGGGCTATGGTCCATAGGGTCGCTAAGAGTCAGACATGACTGTAGCAACTGAGAAAGAAGCAAGAGAAGATGCTGTGGAAAGAGATGAAACAGATTGGCAAAGCACTGGTAATTACTGATGATAAGTGTTATGAGTTGAGTTTCACCCACTCAAAATCCCTATGTTGGGGTTCTAAAACTCCAGTGTCTCTGAACTTATTTGGAAACGGAGTTGTTGCAGATGTAATTAGTTAAGCTGGATGAGGTCATTTGGGTGGGCCCTAATCCAAGATGACTGTGTCCTTGTACAAAGGGGGAATCTGGGCACAGAGATACGTATAGAAGGAAGACAAGATGAAGACCCAGGGAGAAGGCCATCTATGAGTCAAAGAATAGATCTGAGTCCTCGAGACGTTAGAAGAGAGGCCTGAGACAGACCCTTCCTTTGTGCCCTCAGAGGGAACGCGGCCCTGGGACACTTAGATCTCAAACTTCCAACCTCCAGAACTGTCAGGCAATAAATTTCTATTGTTTAAACTACTCAGTTGTAGGTAATCTGTGCTGGCAGCCTGGGAAACAAACACACTAAATCCTAGGTCCACTGAGGGTTCATTATGCAATGCTTTCCATTTTTGTATATGTTTGAAATTTTCCATAATACAAAGGTTGAAAAAAAAGATGGCTTGTACATAGTCTCAGAAATATTAATAATTCAGCTGCACTCTGCTACAGCACTCCCTAAGGAAAACACCCAAGTACCAAAGGAGCTCAGATATCCAAAAATACAGCTGGTCCCCTCTTCAATCCTTGAGTCTAATTTCACATCTGCAATCTCTTTTCAACGAATTGCTGGTAAATCTCCCAAACAAGGCGCCAGAGAGCTCCTGGCTCTTCTGGGCTCCAAATAGCGCATCTTCCACTGAAGCATAATTGCAGGCAGCCTCGCAGTGCCTTTATAAACCGCACACGAGGCGAGGTGGGAGAAGGCATCTTGCAGCACAGATCCACAGAGAAAGCTTTTGTGAATTAGTTTTCTGCCCAAATGTGCACAGGCTACCAGATACACTATATTGATAGCATTTAACACGTGGTAGACAGGTTAAGAAAAAGTATACCAGGAAGTGAATTAAATAACCTCATAATTACATTTAAAGGCCCAATGAACCAGGGCCACCACAAGTACTAAAATACATGGTAACAAAAGCAGTCAGCATTTTCCATACCATATGCTTGTAAATGTTATTCTGCAGGGAACCAATTAAAACTATGGAATACTTAGAACACAGACATATGGAACAAAACAGGGCAACTTATCTTGTCACCGTGGTGCTTGCTCAGTACATCTATTAGGGAGACGTAATCCTGAATTATTAGCACCAATAAATGCTATCTTAATTATGACTACCAAAAGGCAACACCAGCATATACAGCTTCTGATTTGGTTGTGGCATCATTTGGAGTTTTAAACGGAAGGAGAGCCTACTGCCTCCAGAATCACATGCGGTAACAATTACATTAAACATCAAAAATTGAATCACTACAGCAAATTGTTAGTCAGGCTGGGTCTCGGTTGTCTCACCTGTTACACAAGGAAAAGAATAATGTTCTTTGAAATTCACAGGATTCCAAGCAAAACCATTTAAAAAGTGCAGGGATGAGGGCAAAAGAACATTGGAGGGTACTTTCCTGGTGGTCCAGTGGCTAAGAATCTGCCTTCTGATGCAAGGAATGAAGGTTCAATCCCTGGTCATGGAACTAAGATCCCACAAGCCACAGGGCAACTAAGTTTGCATGCCACAACTAGAGAAAGTCCACAGGCTGCAGCGAAGACCCAGTGCAGCCGAAATTTCAAAGTAAATAAATAAAAAGAACATTGGGAAGTATAATGTGTTGAGCCAGAGTCAAGTATCTTTTTTTTTATTGTTACTGATGGAGAGAACACATGAATATAACACAAAATAAGCAATTATCAAGACTGACTCTGCTGGTCATTACTTTAAAAATCTAAAGAGGGCTTTAATAAGTTTTCCTGACATTAAAGAGAAATGAAAATGATTTTTTAAATGTGACTTACACTCCTAGGTCAATCTAATTGGCAAAAGACAGTCGACATTTTCTATCCTGTCACTGGAGCTTCACTTGGCATTATTGCTTAATTTAGAATTAACATCTAAAGGTACCAAACATATAAATTCTAATAAGCTGGCTCAAACATCACAGGAATAATGCTAGAACTGCAGACTCAAGCAATACCTCAGAATCAGTGTATACGAGAAATATAAAAGAAGAGATAAAGGAAAACAGTAGAAACAGCTTATAGCTGAAGGAGCATATTAACTCTTCTCACAAGATGAGATTAGAAAGAGGGGCTGCGGGAGCACTGTAGTGTCTGGGGGCTGCATTAATTAATAATAAATTAACACTAAAAGGTTAGTAACCTATTTAAAAACATTAATTCCATGTGCATGAAATTTATTTTTATGATCTGGGTAAGTCCCAAATGTGTGCACATCAATAAATATTTATAAATGAATAAATTAGGAACTTGGGCACAGGGATTCTCCCAGCAGTTAAAACTGTATCACCGCCAACCATCCTTCTTTCCTATCTATGTCCCTCTGTGTGTGCGTACGTGCTAAGTCGCTTCAGTCATGTCCAACTCTGCAACCCCATGGACTGTAGTCCTCCAGGTTCCTCTGTCCATATGATTCTCCAAGCAAGAACACAGGAGTGGGTTGCCATGCCCTCCTCCAGGGGATCTTCCCAACCCAGGGATCAAACCTGTGTCTCCTGCAACTCCTGCATTGCAGGCAGATTCTTTATCAATGAGCCACCTAGGAAGCCCCACATCCCTCTGACAAATACCTAAATGGGAGAACATCAAAATCACAAGGTCATGCAGAGGCATGAAGAAGGACTTTTAATAACACACAGTCTTGGCCCCATCTGCTATAGTCTCATCAGGTAGATCTGAAATGGGGCCCAGGCCTGTGTTTTCAGCAAGCTCTCCAAGTGAAGATGATGCCCATTGAAATTTAAGAACCATGGCTCTATGACATGTTACTACTAGAAATTCCTCTTTCCCTGCAGTAGAAGAAATCACTTCCAAAAGTCTCCTTGCAAAACCTGTTTCAATGGACACAGAGCAGCAGTCTTGGGTTTTAGAAATAAACAATTTAAATGGTTAAGCAGAAATAGAAATATACAATTAATACTCAGAACTCAAAATCTCATTTGGATTTGGCCAAGGTGAATCACAGAAAACAGTTTAAAGATAGTTCATAAATGCAAGGAATAGCTTATTCTGCTGAGGAATATGAACCCTCCATGTCCCTGACCCACACTGCCAGAGGGATTAGGGGTAGGGTTCCTCCTGGACACATCACTGCCCCTCTTTGGGGCCAGTTTCCTTTGAACTTTTCAGGATTTTTCCACAGTAGACAATGGGTGATTCTGATTCCATGGACATGAACATGGAACATGGACATGATTCCACGTACATGAACAACTGCCTTTTAAAGTTTCACTCGCCTTCATTTGCTCTATCTCCTCTTTCTGTGCTAACCAGGGCTCCTCCCCTCACGCACAGACACCACCAATTACACTTGGTGGTGGAGGGTGGGGGCCGGGCCAGTGGCCATCCCACCATTTTTAGTGAAATTGACAAATAGACCTTCAGTGCCTGCCCATCTTTCTAGCACTTACCTTTCTAATATCACTGCTACCCAAACATGCCACTTTATACGTTATTTAAAATTAACCACTGGATCTCAAAAGTGACTTAAACCCAAGAGGAAGTTTTATACACGGTTATCCCAATGCCTGCCATCTCTAGAATTATGGTGACCTCCAGAGAAATGCTAATCAAACTGCTTTACATGAAATTATTTTAGGAATGGAATTTAATATAGGTTGACACATAAAAGAAACTTGTCTTCTCAGGATACCATAGGATACAACATGCTTCCAGGCAAAAAGGCAAGAGACACAGGGTACTGATTCTAACTTTACTACTAATTAGCTGGGAATGCTCGTTCCAGAACTCCTGTCTTCTCTGCTTCTGATTCTTCATCTCTAACATAAGGAACATGGCAGTTCATGGGGCCACAAAGAGTCGGACGCAACTTACTGATTGAACTACAACAACAACATAAGGAGGTTGGAGCACATGATTGCTAAGATTCCTTTCAGTTTTAATGATCTAGAACAAGTCTATAATAGAAGGTAGATGTAAAAGAGGGATCCCAGGGCACTTGCAATTTAAAGAGAACTTACACATTTTTTCATTTTAAAAAAATCAAAGGAATGACTTTCCAATGGGGGAATTCCAAGTATGGCTGCACTCAAGACTTAAAGGTGACCTTTTAGGGATCCCTCCAATCATACCGCTCAAAAGAGATCTCCTTTGGCTGCTGACTTTCTCTTGAGTTTGTTTGATTAATGCTTTAATGTACAGTAGGGTATAGAAACCAAGTATGGGCAAATAAATAATCTAGTATTTAGGGAAGGAAATTTTGGTTATAAATAATGCAAAATTAAAGGCTTTTAGAGGGACAAGCTACTGCTACCTCTTATAATATCACTTCCAAACACTGGGACTTGGAAAGAATATCTGTCTAGAGGACACACTTACTCAAGACAGAAAATAAGATCTGTATAGTATAGTATAAAGGTATAGTATAAAGATATACTATGACCCTTAGTATGATCCAGACCCAGCAGGAAGTGAGGGTTTTGGAGTGGTGCTGTTATTGACAGATTCTGAGGCTGATCAAGCTGTTCAGCAAAGCAGGGGTAGGGATCAATAGCCACATCAGCAAGACAAGGCGGGTCCTGCTGATTTCTCAGAAAAACCTTTCCACAAAAGAAAGGTCAGCACTATGGCCAATCAGATGGTCCCCAAGGCCACTGGAGATGAAGGCATCAATGACTCTCAGTGCAAGAATACAGACTGACCTCAAGGACAGTGCAGCCAGTTAGAGCGCTGAATTTCCTCTTTAAATTCTACTGAAGAAGAGAAGAAAGGAAAGGTAAGGGCAGTGGAGCAGTCTCTACTCTTAAAGCACATGCACGTGTAAGAGATTTGAAGGTGGCAATCTTTCGGAGGAGAGGAGCAAGATTGAGGGGAGGAGGAGGAGGGGGTGACAGAGGGTGAGATGGTTGGATGGCATGACCGAATTAATGGACATGAGATTGAGCAAACTCTGGGAGATAGTGAAGGGACAGAGAAACCTGTCATGCTGTAGTCCACAGGCTGGCAAAGAGTCAGATACAACTTAGAGACTGAAAAATAACACTAAGCAAGATGGTCCTGAGCAAGAAAGTAAACCACACCATTCTTAAGAAGAAGCCACTGCCCCCTCAGCTTGGTTTTTCTCATTCACAGTCAAGTTGAGCTTCTGGCTGCATAATGAAAAGTTACTTAGAGAAGCCCATAAATGAGCCAGTAGCTAGAGTTCTTGAACCCCTAGATCAACACTTGGTTGACTAGATCACCCACTTCACCTCCCAGAATATTGGAAATAAAAGCAAAAATAAACAAATGGGACCTAATTAAAATTAAAAGCTTCTGCACAACAAAGGAAACTATAAGCAAGGTGAAAAGACAGCCTTCAGAATGGGAGAAAATAATAGCAAATGAAGTAACTGACAAAGAATTAATCTCAAAAATATACAAGCAACTCCTACAGCTCAATTCCAGAAAAATAAACGACCCAATCTAAAAATGGGCCAAAGAACTAACAGACATTTCTCCAAAGAAGACATACAGATGGCTAACAAACACATGAAAAGATGCTCAACATCATTCATTATCAGAGAAATGCAAATCAAAACCACAATGAGGTACCATTTCACACCAGTCAGAATGGCTGCTATCCAAAAGTCTACAAGCAATAAATGCTGGAGAGGGTGTGGATAAAAAGAAACCCTCTTACACTGTTGGTAGGAATGCAAACTAGTTCAGCCACTATGGAGAACAGTGTGGAGATTCCTTAAAAAACTGGAAATAGAACTGCCATACGACCCAGCAATCCCCCTGCTGGGCATACACACTAAGGAAACCAGAATTGAAAGAGACACATGAACCCCAGTGTTCATCACAGCACTGTTTATAATAGCCAGGACATGGAAGCAACCTAGATATTCATCAGCAGATGAATGGATAAGAAAGCTGTGGTACATATACACAATGGAGTATTACTCAGCCATTAAAAAGAATACATTTGAATCAGTTCTAATGAGGTGGATGAAACTGGAGCCTATCATACAGAGTGAAGTAAGCCGGAAAGAAAAGCACCAATACAGTATACTAATGCATATATATGGAATTTAGAAAGATGATAATGATAACCCTGTATGTGAGACAGCAGAAGAGACACAGATGTATAGAACAGTCTTATGGACTCTGTGGGAGAGGGCAAGGGTGGGATGATCTGGGAGAATCACATTGAAACATGTATGATATCATATGTGAAACGAATCGCCAGTCCAGGTTTGAGGCATGATACAGGATGCTCGGGGCTGGTGCACTGGGATGACCCAGAGGGATGGTATGGGGAGGGAGGTGGGAGGGGGTTCAGGATGGGGAACACGTGTACACTGTGGTGGATTCATGTTGATGTATGGCAAAACCAATACAATATTGTAAAGTAATTAGCCTCCAATTAAAATAAATTTATATTTAAAAAAAAGAAAAGTTAGAAGGCATGGGGCTTCCCTGGCAATCCAATGGTTAAGACTTCACCTTCCAAAGCAGAGGGTGCAGGTTTGATTCCTGGTGGGGGAGCTAGGATCCCACATGCTTTGTGGTCAAAAAATCTAAACATAGGACAGAAACAATGTTGTAACAAATTCAATACAAAGACTTTAGAAAAGCTTAAAAAGAAAAGTGATAAGGTGCACAGTAAAGATTTCTTATGAGGAAAAAGATTATTAAATAGTCTGTAGGGATTTTTCTTCCTTTAGTATTCATTCCTCTGAGCAATTTAATTTATCCCATGATAGGCATCATTAGATTAGAGCATTTCTCAAGCTCTCTTCTAAAATTATATAAAGTCCAACTACTTGTTCTAATTAACCCCCACCTTCTCACCCACCCAAAAGCAATCTGAACTACCAGGCATTACTCTTATCTTAATGTATATATTTTAAAATACATGGATACATACAGATTCTCTTTCAGTCTTCTGTACCACCAAAATGTTTTACCAGCACATAAAATCAAGAATTATGAAATGAAACATTTTATTTTCCACATGGATGACCTAATGATAGTATCTTACATTGAAATCACTCCCCAAAGCATATTAGGCAAATCCCTAGCTTTTATTCCCATTGATCATCACAGTCATGCTGAAAAGTTAGGGAGGCTGTGTATTGGAAAGTATTCCCCAGGGAACTAGAGCTACAGAGAACACTAGCAAAAAGTTTGGAAAACTCTGAGTTTAACAATGTTTAAACATATGTATCACAAGGCCCTTCAGACTCTTCATGTTAGTTCATTACAAATCTCCATGTGGGGGAGGGGAGAGAGAGAGCGAGAGAATATTTCACAAACTTATTGTATCACAAAACCCTTTTCCCATTGCGCATCTTATGGAATTCATGTTGGGACTGCCCCTGCATTATCATTTTGCTAAGACATGATAAATATCTACAGTTGCATTTTAGCTATGCTGTATTCAACAACATCTGACAAATGTTTGCTGATCCTCAATGTGCCAGACACTGCTCTAGGAGCTATTAACAAAGAAGGAAATCCTTGCTTTTATGTAGCCTATATTTTAATGGGGAAAATAAAATTTAAAAATTAATAATAAATAAAATAGGGATAAATATTAAGAAGAAAAAAAACAGGAAATGTATTAATAAATCTGTGTGTGTGTGTCTGTCTGTCTGCATGCTGGGGAAGGGACAATGTTTTGGAGGAGGTGGCCAAAGAAGGTTTCTGAGGTGATAGCTAAGTAAAGCCCCAAAGGAGGTGAGAGAGGAATTATCACATATCTGGAAAAGAAGCAGTTTGGGCAAAGAGCACAGGAAAAGTCCATAGGTGGGACTGCATCAGAAAGAAAGATTCAAATTTGATTAAAACATGGCCCTGTTTTTTATTTCTACTATAGAGATTAGTCAGTCTTTTAAGAAACAGGTCTAACATTTTTAAAAGCCACACATGCAGGGGAAGAAGAGGGTGGGATGAATTGAAAAAGTAGCATTGATATATATATATATACTACTGTGTACAGATAGTGAGAAGCCACTCTATAAGACAGGGATCCCAGTCTGGCACTCTGTGATGACCTAAAGGGGTGGGATGGGAGGTGGGTTGGAGGGAGGGGGTCTCAAGAGGGAGGAGATATATACATAATTATGACTGATTCTCATTGTTGTTTGGCAGAAACCAACACAACATTGTAAAGCAATTATCCTCCAATTTAAAATAATAATAAATAAAAGCCATTCATGTTTTAAGTACACATAATTCATGAGTCTTATACTTTACTGTAAGGACCCAGAGTCTTGCATTTGTGGTTTTTCAGACACTTTCCCTAGGGATTCTTGGGACACTTTCAGGAGAGTCTGTGAAGTAAAATCTATTTTCATTAATGAGAAGACATCACTGGCCCTTTAAGCTGAGCAGACATGGGCACAGTGGAACAAAAGCAATGGTGGGTAAAACTGCCAGGACCTTAGCAAGAATCAAAGCAGTGGCACTAAGGTAGACCAGTAGACCCTGCATTCTTCCCTGCCACAACCCTGCAGGACAATTACTGCTGGTTTAATTTACAAATGTCCTTGACGAAACTGTTAAAGAAAACACTAAGTTAGTTAAATCTCAAACCTGGAGTAAACACATCTTTTAATGCTCTGTGGTAAAAATAAGGCATATGCATAAAATATTTCTGATGCATTCTGAAGACCAATGGTTGTCCAGAAGGAAAAGGAGCTGTGCAATTAAATTATGAGCTGATTAACTCAGTTCAGTTCAGTCGCTCAGTCATGTCTAACTCTTTGTGACCCCATGGACTGCAGCATGCCAGGCTTCCCTATCCTTCACCAACACTTAAAGCTTGCTCAAACTCATGTCCATGGAGTCGGTGATGCCATCCAACCATCTCATCCTCTGTCATCCCCTTCTCCTCCTGCCTTCAATCTTTCTCAGCATCAGGGTCATTTCTAAGGAGTCAGTTCTTCGCATCAGGTGACCAAACTATTGCAGTTTCAGCTTCAGCATCAGTCCTTCCAATGAATATTCAGGATTGATCTCCTTTCAGTCCAAGGGACTCTCAAGAGTCTTCACCAACACCACAGTTCAAAAGCATCAGTTCTTCAGCGCTCAGTTTTCTTTATAGTCCAACTCACATCCACACATGACTACTGGAAAAACCATAGTTCTAACTAGATGGACCTTTGTGGGTAAAGTAACGTCTCTGCTTTTTAATAAGCTGTCTAGATGGGTCATAGCTTTTCTTCTAAAGAGCAAGTGTCTCTTAATTTCATGGGTATAGTCACCATCTGCAGTGATTTTGGAGCCCAAGAAAATAAAGTCTGACACTGTTTCCATTGTTTCCCCATCTATTTGCCATGAAGTGATGGGACCAGATGCTATGATCTTAGTTTTCTGAATGTTGAGTTTTAAGCCACCTTTTTCACTCTCCTCTTTCACTTTCATGAAGAGGTTCTATAGTTCTTCTTCGCTTTCTGCCATAAGGGTGGTATCATCTACATATCTGAGGTTATTGCTATTTCTCCCGGCAATCTTGATTCCAGCTTGTGCTTCATCCAGCCTGGCATTTTGCACGATGTACTCTGCATATAAATAGCTGATTAGCTACTTCTCACTATATATTTTTGTTTGGGAAAATATAGTTATTTTAATAAAATACGTTATTTTGTTAACGTAGTGGATTTATGTTATTTTTAATGAATTAATAAATTGATGTTAAATTTTTTCCGGTTCAGTTGCTGACATGGTAAATATTGATAAATGTAACATACATAAACAGAAGCTTTTGCCATCCTCAGTCATTTTTAAGAGTGTAAAGGGTCCTTAGACTAGGAACTCTGAGAAACATTATACTAATAAAAGAGCAAAACTACCATGCATGGGCACATATATGAGTAAATACATACACGTATTATATATTTGAGGGTTGTTTTTTTTTTGGCTCTTCTGGGTCTTTGTTGCTGCACGGGCTTTTCTGTAGATGCATCAAGTGGAGGCTACTCTCTAGTTGTGGCGTGTGAGCTTCTCATTGCCGTGGTTTCGGTTGTTTTGGAGCACAGGCTCTGTAGAGCTTTCGGGATTCAGTAGTTGCAGCACACGGGCTCTGTAGCTCTGTAGTTTCAGCTCCCTGGCTCTACAGCACAGGCTCAGTAGTTGTGGTGCACAGGCTCGTTTGACCTGTGGCATGTGGGATCTTCCCAGATCAGCGATCAAACCCATGTCTCCTGCATCAGCAGGTGGATTCTTTACCACTGAGCCATTAGGGAAGCCCTACTTTTGGGACTTTTTTGATTGAAGTTCAAATAACACATTAACTATTTTTTAGGTGAGCAATTCAATGGCATTTAGTACATTCAGAATGTTGGGCAACCATCACACTACCTAGTTCCAAAACATTTTCATCATCCCAAAAAGAAACTCAGCACACGTTAAACAGATCCTTCTCTTTGTCCACTTGTATCCCCAGCCCATGGCAACCACCAATCTGCAGTCTGTATATAGGGATTTACCTATCCTGCTGCTGCTGCTGCTAAGTCGCTTCAGTTGTGTCCGACTCTGTGCGACCCCATAGACGGCAGCTCACCAAGGCTCCCCTGTCCCTGGGATTCTCCAGGCAAGAACACTGGAGTGGGTTGCCATTTCCTTCTCCAATGCAGGAAAGTGAAAAGTGAAAGTGAAGTCATTCAGTCGTGTCCGACTTTTAGCGACCCCATGGACTGCAGCCCACCAGGCTCCTCCATCCATGGGATTTTCCAGGCAAGAGTACTGGAGTGGGGTGCCAATTCCTACCTATCCTAGACACTTTATATAGACTGAATCAATAATATGTGACCTTTTGTGACAGGCTTCTTTTACTTCACATAATGTTTTCAAGGTTCATCCTCACTGTAATATGGATTGCGGGTGCTTCACTCCTTATATATTTACTTTTAATTAACTATTCATCTTCACATATTCTTTTAAGGGTATATTTATGATCTCTGATTTCCCAGGCTCCAGAATGCACCAAACAATTGGATCACATTTCAGTTTCATTTGCCTCTTGGATTCTATCTATAATGAAGGGAATGATGCTAGGAGGCCCTTGGCACCTAACTCCCCTATTCTTGGGCACATATCTTACTCCAGGGAAATGCATGATCTTCTGTACTATGTATACTACAAAGGGTGCTGCACATTGATTGCAAAAACGGTCCCTCTCTTTATCCACACACCTACAAAATTGTAGCTTCTTCCATCAAGAAGAGAGGTGGGTCTATCTATCCCCCACCCTTGAATCTGGACAGGCCTTGTGACTTGCTTTAGCCAGAAAATGAAAGAGCTCATAGGGTGGGTAAGAAAGTTAAAAGAGACAGTGTGTGCAATGTACTTAGCCCAGGGCCAGGCACATAAGTCATCGTTAAGTGGTAACAATTATCATTCAGAGTACATATAGCATAAACAGCATATAACGGGCATGCTGCTTTCTGTTCCAGGAATTTTGGTCTTCATATGTTTCCCTCATGTCTTTTCTCCTCTCCCCACTCATCTTCTGGCTGGGTCCAGATGCTATCAGTTGATAGATGGCATAACCAAATAAAGAGCTTGCACAAAATACATACGGGTTATAGTTTCCAAGAAAGTAATCAATCCAGCCAACCTTGGGTTCACTACAACTCCAGGTTCACCCTGGAGGTAAAGACATTTACAACATAATCTAGTTGGGGCTAGTTTAATCAAAAATATTCTCATTGGGTAATTTTGAACCTACATTGAAGAAACAGGAAAACAGAAACAATTTATTGAGTGTCACTGTCGAAGTGCTTCACATGCACAATCTCATTTAATCTTCACAACAACCCTCTGAACCCCCTGGGACAGACTTTAAATTGTCCCCATTTTACAGATGAGAAAACTGAGGCTTGAAGATATGAATAATTTGCCCAATTTTGTGGAAGGTGGTATAAGAAAGTTAAATAAGAACTGATTCTTGTTCCTCAATCCTTTAATAATAGAATCCCTTTAACTTTCTCTTTCATTTGTAGACTCCATGTTTTGAGAGTTTTTATTTATCATGTAATAGTATTAGTTTTGAAATGCTAAAATGAATCCTTGACTTAGGAGATCTCAAAGTACTAAAGCTCCTGGTTTGGAACTGTTGAACTAGTCCCAGCTCCTCATTTGCAATTGAAGAAACAGAAACTCAGAAAGAATCAAGGATTTGCCAAGGCCACACTGCTCCCATGTAAAAGGAAAATCACTAAAATTCAGGTCTTCTCATTCCCTGTAACCATTTTATTTTCCATATAAAATTCGGCCTCTAGAACATGCCCTAGCTACAGGGACACTTTGGAACCAAGTCACCAGCAGGAAACAGAATTAAGGCAACAATCATAGAAGAGGTTTACCATGTATTTAAAATCCTCACAGCAGCTGCTCTGTATGTGCCACACCTTTTGGCTAAGTGATCATTTACTCCAAGAGAAGGTTCTGACACCACATAAAAGGGAAAAAAAATTAAGAACTATTTAAAGACAGATGACATTCAAAGTAGTTTTAAAAATACATGTAAAAATGATTCACGTGTTACTGGGATTAAGGACTTCCATAAGGGGATAGAAAGCTGTAGTGGGAAGAATGCTGACTTGTGCCACCATTCTTTTAACTTGGAGCTTGTTTTACGAGATGGCATACTATCTTCCAGCCTGGTGTGATAAAGGGGGCAACAGAGAAAGAAAGCTTCACATGATAAATGGAACAGAAGCAGGACTTTATTTCAGTTCTGAGCGGAAGCTCTTAGAACCATTGCTGAACCTACCAGCAATCTTACTTTTCTTCTGTCCCAAGAGCAGCCAATCCCAAGCCACCGTCGTTCCTTTAGCCTACACCCTAGAATGAAGACGGGCTTGGAGTCACCGCTGACCCTCAGCAACTTGTAACCCAAGTGAGAAATATGCCTTATCTGTTGAAAGTCACTGACACTGAGGACTTTTGCCACCAGAACACAACCTGGTGAAAGCTGACAGATGCAAAGCAGTATCTAAAATGACTCCTAAAAATTCTAAGGTGGCTGCTGATCATCCCCACAGAACCTGACATCCTGAAAGCCTTTCTGGGCTTCCCACAGTGTCAAGAGAAGCAGAATTCTGCTTAAGGGAAAAGGAACTGGAAAGGGCAAAGTAGGCTGTACGAAACTCTGTGAACAAAGAACACATCGGAGAAGCAGAGAGACAAGCAAAAGCCAACAACAAAAGGGCATAAATAACAAAGGAACTCCATCCATAGCAAAGCAGCACATACAAACGTGCAGCACTAACACCAGGGAGGAGGGAGAGACAGAAAGTAGGAGAGCATCCAGATGCCAAAGGGCTGCCTGAAAGACAGATAAGGACTAGAAAAGAGAGGGACCAAACAATGGTGAGAGGAACTGTGAACAGTTTTAAGAGAAAAAAAAGTTGGACCCCAACATTGTGTTTGCTGCATCAAGTCCTCTGCTCGAAGGGAAAGTGCAGTAAGGCAGCCCGTCCTCTGGGAAACATTTCCATTTCAACTGGGGGCAGGCACCTCCAGATTCTGTTGTTCAGTCCCTCAGTCGTGTCCAGCTTTCTGTGACCCCATGGACTGCAGCATGCCAGGCTTCCCTGTCCTTCACCATCTCCCTGAGTTTGCTCAAACTCCATTGGTGTTGCCATCCAACCATCTAATCCTCTATCACCCACTTCTCCTCCTGCCCTCAATCTTTCCCAGCAATTGCTTCTTTTCCAATGAGCTGGCCCTTCACATCAGGTAGCCAAAGTACTGGAGCTTCAGTTTCAGCATCCGTCCTTCCAATGAATATTCAGGATTGACACACACTTTAAAGGGGCCATGAATGGTGCCTTCTGCCTCCAGTGAATCAATGCCCTGGGACCTCACTGCTGAAATTATGGTGGGGAGGAGGGTGGGCTGCTGGCAGCATCAGCATCACCTGAGCTTGTGACAAGAGCAGAATCCCAGGTCCTACCCCAAACTGCAGTGACTCAGAATCTGCACTGTAATACAATTCCAGGATGACTTTCCAACACAGGAAAGCTTAGTAAGTGCTGCCATAATGACCATTCTTCCCAAAGTAAGTGTATTATGCCCCTGATGTATGTTAAACTGGAAATATAGGTTAAGATTCTCAGGTATGCATACTAGAAATTTAGCTCCAACGTTCATTAGTTATGCGCCCTTAAACAAGTCACTTGACTTTCCCTGAGCTTCAGTCTCTCCCTCTATAGACTGAGCACCCTGATACCTTTCTTAAAGGACTGATGTGAAGGCCAAATGAAATAACATATGTAAGCTGCAGAGTAAATACTGATAGATGTCAGTTCTATTACTTGCTGACCATAAGGAGGTTTTTCTGAGGGGTGAGTGGTGAGGGTAAGAAGCAGGCGAAAGATGTTTTGAGGAAATGAGGGCAAAGAGAAAGCCAGGCAAGGGAGACTGTTGATGGGAAGACACTAGCTTAACTTGAATACTCTTATCTGGTCCTCCTTGTTCTCTGCCCTCTATCTTCAGAAAAACAGTAGTGTATTCAGAAAGAAGCTGGATGCTAGAAGTCATGGCACACAAGGATTTACTTCAAGCACCTCCTCCCCCACAGGCATGCTAATTATTTAGCAGATGTGCATAATTTAACAACTACACAGCCAAGTCTCTCAGAGTCAGTGATTTCCACTCGCATCCCAACGCTTACAGGAAAATATCAACCCAAGTATATTTCCCTAGCATATATTAAAGCTTCCCAACACAATATCTATAAATAAAGTACTGTACCATATATGACTCATCCTGTTAGAGAATAGATTCCTCCTTTTTAAAAAGTCATATTAGGTTTTTAGGAAAACTGGTGTCCTATAAACCTGAAAATTTCATTAATTACAGAATTTCAAGCCCAGACTAACTTTGAGCTCTGTCTCCCTAAATTTCCTTTCAATTCGGTTTGGGTGTTTCATTTTTTTCACCACTATCAATGACTCAAACTCTTAAGAAAGATACGGGCAACCCAGGCCCTCTATTCAAGGGCTAATGTGTCCGATGCATCTTAATCTTTGTGCATATTAAATTTAGCAACCATGTGGCCTCTGTAATGCAATGAAGATAAGAAATGTTAGTCTGGAGATCTATGTGTTTCTTAGTGCAAGTCTTCTGAAAGAGAAGAATTCAGCTTAAACTACATTAAATTGCACTAAACTAAAATTACTCTATTGGAGAAGGCAATGGCAACCCACTCCAGTATTCTTGCCTGAAAAATCCCATGGACAGAGGAGCCTGGTAGGCTGCAGTCCATGGGGTCACTAGGAATCGGACACGACTCAGCAACTTCCCTTTCACTTTTCACTTTCATGCATTGGAGAATGAACTGGCAACCCACTCCAGTGTTCTTGCCTGGAGAATCCCAAGGATGGGGGAGCCTGGTGGGCTGCCGTCTCTGGGGTCACACCGAGTCGGACATGACTGAAGCGACTGAGCAGCTGCAGCAGCAAAATTACTCTATTGCATCAATATGGGGTGCGCTTAGGTTTTTGGCCTGTTAACGAATATGATCCAAATGGAGAAATAGTGTAAGGTGGATGGAGAGAGAGAATTTGACAAAATGATACCTCCTTCATAAGAAGGAAAGAGCTCCTGTTACAGTCAATTAAATTCCCTTCCCCTCATTACAAAGATCTCTCAGCCAAAATTGACATAAGCGATATCCAGGCACCTGGTGCCCCACCGCGGTATGAAGGATGCTGTCCACAGGCCCTCCAAAGACCTCTCAGGTCCCTCTCTTCTGTCACAGGTAACACCTGGTCTCCAGAGCCTGGGGGACTCAGCACACTTCCACCAATGACACACCCACGAATCTCCTATCTGCAAACTGTTCATCAGAGGCCATCTCACAATACTGCAAAGCTCAGCTGGCTTGCTTTGCTGTGTGTCTCCTGCAACATGACTTCAGTCCGAATGTGTTTCATCATTGGATATTCTCCTCTTAGACATGGGCTCTACGTTTTTACTCAGTCATTTTCTCTTATGGAGATGGAACCAAGCAAGCAAACTCCAACTGAAACCTTTACACTACCTTTTGAAAGTGTAGACCAGTTTTTGTACCTACTGATAAGATTGGAAGCAAAGGCATGGAACTCAGAAGACACTCTCTACTCAGCTCTGCCGCTTAACTGGCTGCATGTCCTTGGGCAAGGCTGGATTTCACCTCTGGCCTTTTTCTTCTCCTCTGTGATGTAGATATAATAACATGTCCTACCAAAGGTTGATCAAATAAGATCACATAGGTGGAGGCAGTTATGAAGTGTAATACTATGGCTTGAATTACCATACCAAGTATAACAGCAACTAGCTTGACTGCTCCATAAGGCTCAGGCTTGTTTTATTTTGTTTTTAATGATTCAGCTGCTGCTGCTGGTGCTGCTAAGTCGCTTCAGTCATGTCCTACTCTGGGTGACCCCATAGATGGCAGCCCACCAGGCTCCCCCATCCCTGGGATTCTCCAGGCAAGAACACTGGACTGGGTTGCCAGTTCCTTCTCCAATGCATGAAAGTGAAAGTGAAAGGGAAGTCGCTCAGTCGAGTCCGACTCTTCACAACCCCATGGACTGCAGCCTACCAGGCTCCTCCGTCCATGGGATTTTCCAGGCAAGAGTACTGGAGTGGGGTGCCATTGCCTTCTAATAACTCAGAGAGGAAGTCAAAAGAAAAAGAGAAAGTGGCAGATTCTGCTTCTTAGTCCCAGGCAACATGTGTAACTGACCCGGCATAGATTGTATTATGATTGTCTTAATTTAACAGCATGGCAGCTTCAGAGTATTTGATCAGATTCATGTTTTTTAAATTAGTGTAGTACTGCACAGTCTCTCAAATTTGTCAAGAGCACAGACCTAGGTGTCAAGAGACCTGAAATTTTTGTTTGACTCTTTCACAATGTTCTGTGGAACAATTTAACCTTTCTAAGTCTTAAAATTTGGTGGGTTTCACTCAGAAATCAATTTGGAAAGATTTAGCAAGAAACTTGAGACTATTTATATCTTTTGCTCCAATAATTACATATTTGAAAAACTATTTTAAGGATTTAATCCTAAACAGGACAACATGTTTAGGTGCAAAGATATTTGTTATAGTATAATTAACAGCAGAAAGAGGACAATCAAAATGTTCAACCACAGTATATTTTTTATAAAAATATATGCTATCATTTAAAATGTTGACTCAGAATGCTATGTTATTACATAGGGAAATATTTAATAAGCTATGTTAAGTAAAATAAAAATCAGGGTACCCAATGTATGAATGTTGTTTAGTTGCTAAGTCATAACCGACTCTTTTATGACCCCGTGGACAGAACATAATGTCCACATGAGTTTGAGCAAGCTCTGAGAGTTGGTTGTAGACAGGAGGCCTGGCGTGCTGCAGTCCATGGGGTCACAGAGAGTCAGACATGACTGAGCGACTGAACTGAACTGACTGTGGTTTAATATAATATTCGTTTTCAATTTTTACTGTGATCATCGGGAGAACTTTTTTTTCTTTTTAGATTGTAGGCAAATTAAAAACATGGTCTTAGGAAATGTATACAGGTCATATATATAGTCTTGGTCACTCAGCTGGTATCCGACTCTTGGCGACCCCATAGACTGTAGCCCACCAGGCTCCTCTGTCCATGGAATTTCCCAGGCAAGAATACTGGAGTGGGTTTCTGTTTCCTTCTCCAGGGGATCTTTCCAACCCAGGGGTCCAACCTGTGTCTCCTGCATTGGCAGGGGCTGGGGCGGGACTTGGGGGGGGTTACGGTTCTTTACCTTCTTTACCGCTGAGCCACTACGGAAGCCCAAAATGTATTAATATCCTATTTTAATCCACGCAGGAAAGAATAAGAAAACTCCTTGCCATAATATTGCCAATAGCCATGCTCCAATGAAAATGAGTCATTTTTAAGCTTTTTCCCATTGTTTGCAGTTCATTTTCAGCTTTCCTCTATTTCCCAAACTTGCTTTAATGTTTATAATTTTATAAATAAACAAAGCCTAAAACATAATATTAGGAGGTTTAAATAGACAGTCTAAAGTCACCTATTGCAGTGTTAAGGATCTAGCTTTGTATCACAGTCTCAAATGTAAAGGTCTGTGATTAAAATAACCCATAGTGTCAAAGCAAGAAATCACTAATACAAGTTTATAGCTACAGAATGCTGTTTAAACACACAGAATCTCAATGCCTGTTCCCACAGCACTCCCAGAAGTGACGGGCCAGGGTGTGTCCAGTGTAACACAGCAATCAGGGTGGATGCATATAAATCTTTCTGAGAGCAAAAGTCCAATGAAGAGGCCAGTAGTCAGAAGCATGACTCCATGTTTATGAGATACATCAGAGCAGTCTACGTAAATGCCAGTCTATGAAACCCTGTGTGTGTGTGTGTGAACTGATTTTTACAGCGATGTCATGCTTGGTCAGCAGGCTATTTTGACATGGAATAATCCCACAGATGTGAGAAATACATTTCCCCATAATAAGGCTCAGAGTTATATAACAGCATGGAGAGCTAATTAACTTTTCAAAATGTTTTAAAAGCCATTTCTGGAATGGCATTTTGGTCTGCATCCACCACAGTGAGTTTATGTCTGGATTTTTTGGAGACTGGAAAAAAGAGTGATGGAGCTTCAGGCCAAGGTCCAAGGGTAGGCAGCCAAGTGACAAGCTCATGACGAGTTGCACACCAATGAGGTGGCTTTGCTTTCTGCGCGGCTTTATGTCAGATTCACAAAAATTCAGCTACAGGATAAAATTCTCCCTCTGGTTTATCTTTTTCTATGACCTGTTCCCTGGTGGCTCAGACAGAAAAGAATCTACCTGCCAAGCAGGAGACTCGAGTTTGATTCCTGGGTTAGGAAGATCCCCTGGAGAAGGAAATGGAAACCCACTCCAGTATTCTTACCTGGGAAATTCCATGGACAGAGGAGCCTGGTGGGCTACAGTCTATGGGGTTGCCAAGAGTCGAATACCAGCTGAGTGACCAAGACTATATATATGACCTGTATACATTTCCTAAGACCATGTTTTCAATTTGCCTACAATCTAAAAAAAAAAAAAAGTTCTCCCGATGATCACAGTAAAAATTGAAAACGAATATTATATTAAACCACAGTCAGTTCAGTTCAGTCGCTCAGTCATGTCCAACTCTCTGTGACCCCATGGACTGTAGCACGCCAGGCCTCCCTGTCTACCACCAACTCCCAGAGCTTGCTCAAACTCGTGTTCATCAAATCAGTGATACCATCCAACCATCTCATCCTCTGTTGTTCCCTTCTCCTCCTGCCTTCAATCTTTCCCAGCATCAGGGTCTTTTCCAATCAGTCAGTTCTTCACATCAGGTGGCCAAAGTATTGGAGCTTCAGCTTCAGCATCAGTCCTTCCAATGAATATTCAGGACTGATTTCCTTTAGGATTGACTGGTTTGATCTTAAACCACAAGGATTGGTCAAAATTCTGTTCACCTTTCTTTGAAAGAATCCAGGCCTCCCCAAGTCAATGGCTTTGGGAGTCCGTTTATATGGTAGCTGCCAAAGAATGAGAGAATTGTACCTGATATTTCATTTGGGAGATGCTGCACACAAACCAAACCAGGTTGCTAAAGGCAGAGAAGAGATGAAAGTGTTAACAAAGCAGAGGATGGAGGCCAGAGAGCAACCTGCCCTCAGCCTCCCTGGAGAGGGACTTGGGGACACTGCTGTCCCAGAGAAACAACTGAGCACGTGTCCTCCCAGACATACCAGTGGCAGGGGCAGCTAATCTCCCCACCTGTCACTCACTTCTGTCCTCTCAGGGAAAGGTGCTGGTCTGGCCAGCAACATGGGCCACTTGCTAGAGAAAATGTGTATGAAGAATGCGAGACAAGCAAAACACTCCTCCATCAGGCTGAGCTTCTTCCCTGGGCCCTCCCTTCTTTTCCATTGTGGAAAGCAAGAAGCAAACATGTACATCTCTCTTTTGCCCCTTCAATTAATAGATAATTTAATGCATTTATTTATGGCTGTGTTGGGTCTTGCTATGCAGGCTCTTCTCTAGTTGCACTGAGCGGGGGCTACTCTCTCTTTGGGGTGTGAAGGCTTCTCATGGTGGTGGCTTCCCTTGTTGCAGAGCACGGGCTCTAGGGCACTGGGGCTTTAGTAGTTGTGGCACATGGGTTCAGTAGTTGCAGCTCCTGGGCTCTAGAGCACTGGCTCAATAGTAATGACGAATGATCTTAGTTGCTGCACAGCACGTGGGATCTGCCTGGATCAAGAATCAAACCTGTGTCTCCTACATTGGCAGGCAGATTCTTTACCACTGAGCCACCAGGGAAGCTCCAACAGATCATTTTTTCACAGCAAAAAAAGACCTAATTAAACTGTTGGGCTTCTTTAAAAATAAGCCACTTACTCTTCTTTATTTTTTTAATTTTTATCAAAGTATAGTTGATTTATAATGTGTTATTTTCAGGTGTACAGCAAAGTGACTCAGTCACATATAAATTTGTTTTCAAATTATTTTCCCATTATTATAAAATATTGCATATAGTTCCCTGTCGTATACAGTAAACCAAAAAAGCCACTTTAATTCTTAAAGTCCTGTTGTTTCCAACTGAAAGAAAGAAATGGGTCCTACAATGGGGAAATCTTTCATTAAAACTTTCCAAATAATAGAAAATCCATCAGCAGGAAGCCCCTCCCTCTCCAGTTGTTCTTAGGGATTTTATTTTACAGGCCTAAGGTCATTGCTGCAACTTCTTTATGGAGCCCAGAACCAGAGTAAAGTTCTTGATTCAGAATGGGAGTGGAGAGTGGGGCCTCTCACATCTCGTATGTGCCATGGGCCTATTTATGCTTCCCCACATCAGGCTCACATTTATAGCACCGTCATCACTCTCCGTCCTGACTCATGATCACTTGCTATAAACCATGACATTTCACATATCTGGCTTCACTTAAGAATGAGCTCAGCCATGCAAGGGACTTCTCCAGACAACTGAAGCTTACCCTCCATGTAACAACTGCTGGTCTATTTTTTTTTTTAACATTAATTATCTGTGTTGGATTTTTTTTCTGAAATTGCTTACATATCCCCACCTTCTCTTAAACAGGACACCAAGCTTAAATAATTTTCTTCCTTGATTAGCCAGGGTCATTACTGTGAACTTTCTGCCATTGATGTTATGGCCTCCAGCATCTGCGCAGGTGTTTAGGACTGCTTATCCTACATCAGATGGAATGCCACTTGCTGAGCATCTGGGCCCACTTCTTGGAAGTCTGTTTGCCTGTGGTTTTGTTTGTGCAGTTCCCTATTGTACATTACCAGCAATGGCAACCTCTGGCTCCCACTCCTCCCACACCCCACTCAGAGAAACAAATCTTGTCAAAGCCCAGCTTAAGTAATGAGGATGACATAAAATCGGTGCCAGCATTTGTGAGTCTGCTGCATTCCCATCATTCTCATGACTTTCAGATATCATCATACCAATCGGCTCAGAAAGACAGTTTAGGGGATTTTCCTGTGAGAAAAGAACTAATTCTCAAGGTATGTTTTTAATACTCAATGGCAGTTGTCTGAAGGAAGGCTGCCTTTGTCTAATTTTCAGTTTTCTAGAAACTTTGAACTCCAGACACATGAATGAGCTCTTACTCTTGCAGATAACTCATCCTGAGCTTTTGGAAAGATTTTCTTCTATGTCTCACCACTTTTCAAACTTTCCTCCCCTCGAATGCTGTTTTTCTTTGCTTTTCTCCTACTTCCTTTCCAATTCCATCCCCACCCTTCTTCTTTCCTTTCTCCCTCTTTTCCTTCACTCCCATGTGTGTGTCCCTAGTACATCCAGTAGTCTTCTGCACCATTGCTAAGCTGGCAGTCTGGAGAGCAGAAGTGAAGCAAATAGCAGAAATCTTAACTCCTAACCTCAGCTCTTCTTGCCAGCTGTGACACCCAGGCTGTGCTCACTCTATCTATACTTACTCACTCAGCCAAACCCAGCTTTTCTGTCTCCAGCAAGAGAGTGACAATAATGAAGGGAAAAAAGGTACAAATAACCTTATTTACAAATCAGAAATAAATCCATAGATATGGAAAACAAACTTATGGTGACCAAAAGTGAAAGGAGGGGAAAAACAAATAAGGAGTTTGGGATTAACATATACACACCACATAACTTATACGCAGAGTACATCATGAGAAACACTGGACTGGAAGAAACACAAACTGGAATCAAGATTGCCGGGAGAAATATCAATAACCTCAGATATGCAGTTGACACCACCCTTATGGCAGAAAATGAAGAGGAACTCAAAAGCCTCTTGATGAAAGTGAAAGAGGAGAGTGAAAAAGTTGTCTTAAAGCTCAACATTCAGAAAACGAAGATCATGGCATCCGGTCCCACCACTTCATGGGAAATAGATGGGGAAACTGGAAACAGTGTCAGACTTTAATTTTGGGGGGCCCCAAAATCACTACAGATGGTGACTGCAGCCATGAAATTAAAAGACACTTACTCCTTGGAAGGAAAGTTATGACCAACCTATATAGCATATTCAAAAGCAGAGACATTACTTTGCCAACAAAGGTTCATCTAGTCAAGGCTATGGTTTTTCCTGTGGTCATGTATGGAGGTGAGAGTTGGACTGTGAAGAAGGCTGAGCACCGAAGAACTGATGCTTTTGAACTGTGTTGTTGGAGAAGACTCTTGAGAGTCCCTTGGACTACAAGGAGATCCAACCAGTCCATTCTGAAGGAGATCAGCCCTGGGATTTCTTTGGAAGGAATGATGATAAAGCTGAAACTCCAGTACTTTGGCCACCTCAAGCGAAGAGTTGACTCATTGGAAAAGACTCTGATGCTGGGAGGGATTGGGGGTGGGAGGAGAAGGGGACGACAGAGGATGAGATGGCTGGATGGCATCACTGACTCAATGGACGTGAGTCTGAGTGAACTCCGGGAGTTGGTGATGGACAGGGAGGCCTGGCATGCTGCGATTCATGGGGTCGCAAAGAGTCAGACACGACTGAGTGACTGATCTGATCTGATCTGATATATAATATAGATAACCAGCGAGGACCTACTGTATAGCATAGAGAACTATACTCAATAATTGATAACCAATAAGACAAAAGAATCTGAAAAAGAATATATATACACATATCTATGAAATGGAATCGCTATGCTATACACCTGAAACAAACACAACACTAAGTTGTGAATGTCTGTGAATCAACTATACTCCAATTAAAAAGATAATGTATATGAATATGTTTAGTAATGATATGGAAATTATTGTTAATAGTGAGTTTAAAAGAATTCTTTTGACTATATTCAGAACCTGGGATTTGAACTGGAGCTCACATTTAATTGTACATTATTCATAAATAAAATGGTAATGATAAAATTACAGAGAAAAAAGGTTTGGCTAAAAATGCATTTTTGAGAACTTCACTATATCGTTGTTATTGTTGCTCAGTCACTCAGTCGTATCCAACTCTTTGTGACCCCATGGACTGCAGCACGCCAGGCTTCCCTGTCCTTCACTATTTCCTGAAGTTTGCTCAAACTCATGTCCATTGAGTCGGTGATGCCATTCAACCATCTCATGCTCTGTCACCCCCTTCTCCTGTCCTCAATCTTTCTCGGCATCAGGGTCTTTTCCAACTAGTCAGCTCTTCCCATTGGGTGGCCAAAGTACTGGAGCTTCAGCATCAGCATCAGTCCTTCCAATGAATATTCAGGGTTGATTTCTGATTTGATTTTGAGAATTGACTGACTTGATCTCCTTGCTGTCCAAGGGACTCTCAAGAGTCTTCTCTAGCAGCACAGTTTGAAAGCATCAATTCTTTGGCACTCAGCTTTCTTTATGGCCCAACTCTCACATCCATACATGACTGCTGGAAAAGCCATAGCTTTGACTATATGGACCTTTGTCAGCAAAGTGATGTCTCTGCTTTTTAATACTCTGTCTAGGTTTGTCATACCTTTTCTTCCAAGGAGCAAGTGTCCTTTAATATTATATATAATACTACTAAATCTAAATAAGTTTCTAAATTGAAATAATGTTTGCACATATTTTCATGTATCAGTTCTTAACATAAGAAATCTAAAAAGCAGAAGGAAGCTTACTGTAGGACATTAAAAACTCAGTTCTTTGTTCAAAAAAAATGAGGAATCTGGAAAACCAAAAATTGTACTCACAACTTTGATAGCAACTAATGGGCAAATTCTAACTTTTTAAAAAATCCATTCTCATTATCAAAAATTCACTAAATACCCACAATATTTCCAGTCACTCTAAAAGCTAGTCACAGACACTATCTTCCAAGTAGTTTATTGGTCTTTTATTTTTCTTTCACTTGGGCATACAGTGAAACAGTCTCCCAATTTAGTCAACCAAATCATAGATAGTCCCACACCATAACTTTCTCATAGTAGGTTCTCAATAATACTGATTGATTAGTCAATTATCCAAGGATATTTTAATATAAAATAATCAAAAACAGAGAAATGAACCTCTCTTGGGTCAAAGTTAACTCACTACCCAACACTCCCATAAACCTGCCAAGTTGCTTGCATTTTATTTAAAGAAAATGAAATGTTCCAGGATATTGGTGGGAAGACACAGATGTGGGAGTGGGTCCTGGAATGGGAGTCAGATGACCTGGGAGCAAACACTGGCTCTGTTCTCTACTGACTTGAAAACTTGGGCAAACTTCTTGCCCACCTGAACCTCAGTTTCTTCAACTGCAAAAGGAAATAATAGCTACCTCACAAGGCTGTTTTGAGTATTAAGTGGAAAAATATATTTCTTAGGGATAAGACAGATAGTCAACAAATTTCAGTCAAATTAAAATCATCCCTGTTTCTATAAAATGTAAATAGGGCTTCCTGGCTTTCTTATTCACCGTGATCATTTTCATGTTTTTATTACTGTGGGTGAAAGAGATATTCTTGTCTTAGTACATACACACCTGCAACAGCCTTAATATCATTTGACTGATGAGGCCAGTCTGGAAGGCCTTCAAATTTCCTATCAAGGACTGAAAAATCTTCCCTGCTAGTCTCATGACATTAGTGCTGGCCCAGAAGCAGCAGAACAAGCTGGGCCAGCTTGGTGAAATGGCTGGGATTGGGGGAGTCTAATTTTTCCCCTTTGGACCACATAGCGGAAGATCTAAGGCTCCAGTAGTTCCACTCTGTCTACTGATGCCCAGTGTGGTTTTGCAGAGTGCCCATACCCTTCCTTGCCTCTCTCCAATCCATTCATGCTTTAATCCACCAATTCTTACAGATTCCAAGCAATTAGCATAAAAACTAGGCTCATTATTTTACAGTAACATTTTGTACAAAGTGTGTACCACATAAAATCACTGTATGGCACTTCTCGACCTTAACATTTCTCATCTCCTTCTAGTAAACCAACCCGAATTCCCATATACTATGGCCAGCCCTTCTCCAGATTCAGGTCTCTAAAAGTCTGCATCTGCTTATCCATTTATTCATTTTTTGGCCACTATAGTGTCTTATGAGTTATGCAAGGCTTTTATCTTATGGTTCCATTCATTCTAAAAACACTTCCACCTTTTTGTGCTTAGCACAGTCATGGCTCAGGGCTTCCCTGGTGGCTCAGTGGTAAAGAATCTGCCTGCCAATGCAGGAGATGCAGGAGACAAGGATTTGATCCTTGGGTCGGGAAGATCCCCTGAAGTAGGAAATGACAACCCACTCCAATATTCTTGCCTGGAAAATTCCATGGACAGAAGAGCCTCATGGGCTACAGTCCATGAGGTCTCAAAGACTGGGACACATGCAGTCATGACTCATGGTCCCAAGAAGCCCCTGAAGGCTAAAGCATCTCCAAAGCATCCAATGCTGAGTAAACTGACCAGTGTGTTTGCTCCTCATCCATCAACTGGTCCCCACAAGCTGAGAGGGTACCTTCCCCTCATCTTTTACTAAGAAACATATTAAGTATTTGCTGACAGGAAATGAAGTAAAGAAGATCTGCATGCAATGGCTCATTAAGACTGATGGCAAGGTCCAAATTGATACAGCCCACCTGCTGGCTTTAAGGATGTCACCAGCAATGGCAAGAAAGGGGAGAACTTCTGTCTGATCTGCAACACAAGGGTGGCTTTGTTGTTCACTGAATTATACCTGAGGAGCCAAGTACAATTTGTGCAAAGTAAGAAAGATCTTTGTAGCACAAAAAATCCCTCATCTGGTGACCCATGATGCTTGTATCATCCACTATCCCGATTCCCTTTCAAAATGAATGACTCCACTGAGATTGATTTCAAATCTGGCAAGATGACTGATTTCAACAAGTTTGACACTGGTAACCTGTATATGGTGACCAGAGTCACTACCGTGGGAAGAACTGAACAATCTTCTGCTGCGATCACCAACAGAAAGAGACAACCTGGTCCTCTTGGTGTGGCTCATGTGAGAGACGCCAACAGCAGCATCTTTGCCTCCCCATTCTCCAACATTTTTGTTATTGCAAAGGCAACAAACCATGGATTTCTTTTCTCTGAGAAAAAAGTATCTGTCTAACCATTGCTGAACACAGAGACAAGAGATTGGCAGCTAAAGAGAGCAGTGTGTCAAATGATCTCTAGGAAACATGACTGGAAAGGTCTTTGGGCTTAACTGGGCTTCCAAGGTGGTGGTATTGGTAAAGAATCCATCTGCCAATACAGGAGATGTAAGAGACATGGATTCAGTCTCTGGGTCAGGAAGATCCCCTAGAGGAGGGCATGTCAACCCACTTCAGTATTCTTGCCTGGAGAATCCCATGGACACAGGAGCCTGGTGGGCTACAGTCCATGGGGTGGCAAAGAGTTGGACACGACTGAAGCAACTTAGCACTCACGTAGGGCTTAATTAAAGATAATGAGGAATGATTAATTGCCCAAAAAAGCTTCTCACAAACAAACAAAGGCCATTTACTGAGCTTCAGGCACTGCACCAGGTTCTGGAGTACAGGTCTCTGGAGCAAATCCATACAGAGACCTTGGTCCCTACTCTCATTAATCAAACACACATGCCCAATAGAGATATAATAACAAGCTACGATAAATGATCTAAAAACATCACCCAAAACCTTGACTTAGACTCATGAACTGGGAGGTTGGGTGGAAAGGGGTCATTCAGCAAAGTTTTCCCTTCATCTTCCCCTGATCTGAAGAAGAGGTAGGGGTTATTTAAACTAGGAGAAGGAGCCAGCAGAAGCTGGGCAGCAGATGAGTCAGATCCTAGGGTCAGGGTAAGAAAGTTGTCTGTTCTCCTAAGAGCAATGGGAAGTGATAAGAAGGATTTAAGGGAGTGATGTGACAGAAATAAAAGACACTTCACTATGGCTGGCAGCAGTGGGAAGGAAAGTGGTCTGCAGGGGATCAATTGGCTAGTTGGCCATTGGAATCATCTGGATGTCTGAGATATGGTGGGTGGGGAAGGGATAGAGGAAAAGGAAGTTCCCAGTTGGAGAAACCAGATGAATACTAATGACATTCACTGAGACAAGGAACTGCAGGAAAGGACACCTTGGGGGCAAAGGGACAAAAGTAGCCATTGTTTCAAGCTCTGTGCTGAGAGCTGTAGGTACATTATTTTGGCTTTCTGATAAGGCTGCAAAGCTGGTATCATTATCTCATTTTTCACATTAAAAACCCAAGGCTGTAATATCAGCTTAATTTTTCTGACCCAACCTTTGTGGATCTAATTTTTCAGGGCGATCTAGTGCCCAATTAGCCTCCCAAGAGCTCTTAAGAAGAAAGATGACTTTTCCTTAGAAACCAAAGCCCAAAGCCACAGAGCTCAGATAGAAATGGATTTGGAATGTTGCCAGAGACTTTGAGTAGGTTACTCTGGGACCCGTGGCAGGGCGGCCATGTGTGATTGTGCATAATTACAATGTGCACAAATGTAATATTGTAATATTACAATTACAATCATAATGCAATGTGTGATTGCATACTGCACAAACCCAGAGGACACCAGTCATATCAAAGTTCCTGTGAATTCTGCCTCCTGAATACATCAGCCCTGCCCCTCCCCAGTTTCTTTTCAAAGAAAGACTCCAAGCTCCATGACTCTAGGGTTCAAAAATAATCAGTGACCAAGGCAACACCATGCACTTGACCTCTCTGGTCCCAGAGCTTCTTTCCTCTTTTGCAGCCTTCATTCAGACCCAGGTGTTTACCCCTCACCCTTTTCTCTGCTCATCTAGTATCCTAAGGAGAAGCAGATGTAAAGGAAGAGTGACCCATCCATCATTAGACCGTTGCTTACAAGAGCTCCCCAGGGGGATATACCAAATCTAAAACATTGCTAATATCTGCCCAAATTAATGCTACAGAGAAACAAACAAGTTATACAAAAGCCGTCGCTTTTTTAGCTAGTTATAAAATATTCCCCAAATTTCTGATTAAAGAGTATTCTTGCTCACCTGATTGCATCTTCCCAGACCCGGGGTGCTGTCCGAACAGCAGTCACCAATTCTTTATCTTTGAGGAAGACCAATCCACTTTGAGATTTACCCTGAAAAAGTCTCGTTCTCTGGCCCCAGGGCCAGGACAAACCACAGCTTTCCAATTTGAAAGTTCAGGCAGTGAGAAATGGAGCTGACTCTAGGACTAAAGCAATCAAGGGCTCTTTTCTCATCAGCCCCTAAGGCAGTGACACCACATTCGCAGAAGTGCTTTGGATTCCTGAGTTTCATGCTTGGGAATGCTCTGACAGGAGGCACAGTCTCAAGTGTGCCAGCCCAGGCTTATGATGGGGAGGGAGCTGATCCTGCGGTCTGTGATCAGAATGAGCTCAGCTTTCCAAATGAAACTGCTCTACCAGTATCTCCATCCTTCTCAGTCCTTACCACCGTGGCCCTTTAAAAGGCATGGAACATTCATTTTAAAGATGCTTTTTATTGATACATATGACCTTGTTTCTATAAAGGAAGTCAGGAAGGATATATTTCTCAATTTCCAATCAAGATGATTCCTCTGCAGACACACTGCAGTGTTTTTCTTTTTTTGAAACCTCATCGCCTCTACCAACTCTGATGTGGTTGGTCCTTTGGAGTTGTGAATGTGCTTCCTTGTCCCTCTGCCACATAGCAGAGTGTCAGTTGACATTTAGGGTCACCCAGGATTTTTCTACTACAGAAATCCACATATGGACCAGTTCCCACTGCAGAAATGAGCCTTTCGCCTGCAGCCGGCACTGCTCGAGGGCGGATGCATTCCCCAGACTCTGGCGGTGACAGTGATTCTCTCCCCACAGCATTTCTGGGATACTGATGTGCCCTGTATCCTTCTGCTGGCAGCTGACACTTCCCCCAATGCTGGCTCATGACCCAGCTCTAGGGCACGAGGACTGCAGCGACCCCCAGCCCTGCGGACCTCTTGACTTGTATCAGCTGGTGCGGTCTGGCAGTGGGAGAGGCTTAGTGGCCAGGCTGCCCCGGGTAGAGACCCTGGCTTCCTGCCAGTCAGAATTCCAGGGGTCTCATTCCTCATTTAGCTCCTCTTTTTCTCCAAAGTTCATGGGAACTTGGACCATTAACTGACATCATAAGGCTGTCTTGGCCTGAACACTTTTTTGAGCTAACCACTATGACATTGGAAGACATTTGCCAAATCACAGGCTAGGGCTCAAAGCCCTCATTCCCTCCCCATCTTCAATTTCTCTTACCACAGAAAGAGTCTAAGAATGACTAAGACACCACTACAGAAATGGTATAACTGAAAATGGAAAGTGCAGCTAAAATGTAAGGATAGATCTGGAACTATGGGATTTGATCTCTGTCCCTATTTCAGCTCAGAATGGGCAGGTGGAAAAGTCAAGAGGTGAAAAAGAAAATGTGTTTTTGCTCTTATTTCTAGTTCGAGCAGTGAGTATCCAGATCAGAAACATAGCTGGAGGATCAAATAATGACTTTTTCAAAATAAGGGTTACCTATGATGGACAGGGAGGCCTGGCATGGTGCAATTCATGAGATCGCAAAGAGTCAGACACGACTGAGCGACTGAACTGAACTGATGTGTGATTATCCCTCAGAAATGACTTGTTCAGGCTGATCTGCGATGGCCAAAACTTAGAAAGGAATAAACCACAGCGACTGAAGGATCACTTTGAAACATAATTCTCTGCAAAACAATCATCGTTTGCTTTGCAAAACAATTCTCAATAGACTGGGAAAAAATTCTAAATGGTCAGTAAAAACAGGAAGATATAGTCATCCTCCTGTATAATAAAATAAATACTGGTTTTAAAACAGAAAAAGAAACATAGCTGAGTTCTCATAAGGAGAAGGGAACCCAGGTAACAAGCATCACCCTTTGACTTCCATCCCTACTGCCTTGGGGGGGCCTTGCTCTCCTGGTGCTAATTCTAGTGTCTTGATTCTTTTAAAAATAACTGAATCAGTTCCCTAGTTGTCAAGAAGGCACC
Organism: Bubalus kerabau; assembly: GCF_029407905.1. Lineage (NCBI taxonomy): Eukaryota > Metazoa > Chordata > Mammalia > Artiodactyla > Bovidae > Bubalus > Bubalus kerabau. The sequence goes on from NC_073627.1 coordinate 119,582,862, forward strand.
ACTTCTAGAGACTGTGCTTGGAAGGAGTGACTATTTCCCTTGCTGTCCTCCGCCTTCAGCTAAGGTGTTTTACAGAGAAACTGCAGGTACCCAAGCCAGTTCTTACCAGGCAGGAGGCAAGCCCCCTTGAGAAGCATTTGAGCTCCAGAAGAGGGTGATCTCTCTTAGGCCACACTTGAGGTTTACTTTTGTCATTTCTCATAAATGCCACATATTCTCACGAATGAAGGGGAAGTATCAGAAGGGTAAATTTAAGGAAAAGTTGGATGGGATTAAGTTAACTGAATCTGCCTCAGTTTGAAGACTAGCAGAACTGAGATGAAAAAAGAATTAGGAGACCACTCTCCCAATTTCAATAGAAATAAGCTTCAAGCTACCTGATTAAAAATGAAAAACCTTCCTTCTACTTCAAAGATTTCTGCTCCACCCAAGGGCCTGGCCTAGAACAGCAGAGCTTCTCTCCTCACAATCGCATATGAATAATAAATGCTCCTAGTCAGAAGAAAGGGCATACAAACAATTTCTCCAAAGTTTTAGTTATTGGAGATTTTATCTATGGCTAATAGTAATTCCATTTTACAATTTAAAATTTCTTTGGTCTTTGAAACTAGCTAGCTCCAGTGATGAAGAGGTTACGTTAATGCAACAGAACAAGACCCTACAGGGCCTGCCTGGAGCAGACTCCTCCCCTCCCGCGTTCTCCATCTGCCTCTGCAAAAAAAACTTTACCTCCTTGGCCTTCCTTGAGCTCCAAAGAATAAATTTGATCAGGGAAGTGAAAAAAATGCAGAAAGAAAGAAAAACAAGACAAAATCATAAGAATTTAGCCATTAAAAAAAGTCAAGGACTTCTTAAGAGTTATAGATAATATTCTGAGCTATATCCTTTGAGCTCTTTTTCAGACACTGAAACCCCCATCAGGTAGAAGTTAACTATATGCTGCCCACAAGCACATAGGTCCCAGAGTGGTTGGAACCAGAGAAGGTCTGAAACTGGTGAGGTCCCAATTACCTCATCACCAACCAATCAGAAGAATGCTCATGTGTTGATCATGTACCCTACAACGCCCCTGTCCCTCACTATGACTTTTAAAACCTTTCCCTAAAAGTTATTGGGGAGTTCAGGCGTTTTGAGTACTAAATACTGGACTCCTTGTTTGGAACCTGAAATAAACATTGCATTTTCTTTTTTTTTTTTCAATTTTATTATTATGATTATTATCATTTTTTTTTTTTTACTTTACAATATTGTATTGGTTTTGCCATACATCAACGTGGATCCGCCACGGGTGTACACGTGTTCCCCATCCTGAACCCCGCTCCCACCTCCTTCCCCATACCATCCCTCTGGGTCATCCCAGTGCACCAGCCCCAAGCTTCCTGTATCCTGCATCGAACCTGGACTGGCAATTCACTTCTTATATGATATTATACATGTTTATTCTCTTTCAAAGTCTTAATGTTACCAAACAAAACTTGGGTTGGCTTCCCTGCACTCAGTAAAGCCAATCTACTGACACTGGGTTATGGTACAAGAAAATGCAGTTCTATTTCCAGGGAAGCCAACCCAAGTTTGGTTTGGTAACATTAAGACTTTAAAAGGGAATTGGTAAAAAATTAAAAAAAAAAATAAAAGGGAATTGGTCATTTCAAATCATTAAAAGATATATATCATATGTACAGAATATCAAAGAAAGAAGTCAAATAGGTAGGAAATAATCCCTGCCCATTAGACTTTTTTTTAGGTTTCATAGAGAGAAATCTATATCAACTTCTGATGGAAAATGGCTTAAAGATAACACCTAAATTCAATCTAGTTCTGGTCTAATAAAGTCTAGGTGAGAACCAGCATGATCATTTTCTTCTTCCTAAAGTGTTTCCCAAAGGATTAACCTAATTTTTTAAAACCCTACAATTCTGTTGTGAATAAACCTCTCACAAATGAATGCCATAATTATTGACTTAATTTTTTTCTCCTAAACAAAGAGTAAATATATATATATACATATATATCTCCTCTAAAGTAAAACGTTTACCTACTACTATAGTTGAATGTTGTATATTAAGTAAAACTTTTATTTACCTAGAAAATATAATTTGTGGGGGGAAATGTGACACTAAAAGTGACCAAACCACCTTTACTATGGCTAAAGATGAAAGGTTACTTGTGATCGCTAACAAAAAAACCTATTACCAGAAAAAAGATAAAATTAGCAGTAATTATTCTTCCAGCTAAAGCAGGAAACTGGGAATAGTATTACAAACAATCACTTCTTTTTCCTGTCATCTTTTTTTTAATGATGAAGAGCAACTGTTCCTCTAATGAAAGGACTCAGTAAATAAACTTAAGCATGACTTTAACCTAATTAATCTGAAACAGGGAATTTTTCACCTCAGCAATTGCTCTTCGGAAATGAGACAAACCTCTTGCTCACATCAGACCCCACAATCTAAATGTTTATTATTAAAATAAATGTTACAGGGGTGGAACACAGGTGCAGTTTACAACTGCGTGATGATTGATCAACATTTTTTTATCCATGGAAAAAATGAGTAAGTTGCCAAAATTGATCTTTTTTGATCATTTCTCACTTAATGTTAGAAAAAGAACAAAGAGCATAGTTATACTATCAGAAATGCAAAAAAGAAAAAAAGAAATGCAAGTATTTCAGTTTTTTCCTTCATGTGCTCAAGTAAACCCATAAGAGGGTCAGCAGTAAACAGAGAAACAATCACAAACCTCCTCTATTCTGAAATCCCCACAGATTATCAGTCTCTGGGAGGCTTAAAGTAGAAAACAAAGTATTTATATTAGCATTAGTCAACTTTAAAGGTCTCTTAAAGGATACTTACAGTTAAATCTCTGTAAGAATCACACATTCGTCTTCACTCCCTTTGTTGCGCAAGGGTAAATGAGTTACAGAAAAAAAAAAAAGCCTGCAAATACCGTGCCTTGTGATTAAGACGTCATCTTAATGCAGACTTTGTATTTTGGCTTTTATGAAGGTTTAAAGGTTAAAGGCAACATAAATTATGCAATTCCTCCTATGCCAGGCCTATAAAAGGTGCTTTCAGTGTTCATTAAAGATATTGCTTCCAAATGGGCAAAAGCTTTTTTGTTAAGTGCCAAAAGAGAAACATTTCCATTATGCTCATTACTGCAATGCTGGAGAGCCAAAACAATTTGGAATCAGGAAACTGCTAGACTCTGTTGTTCCCGAATGTATAGCAACTGTCAGTATACACGGTGAGAAACTACCCTTCACTGTTTGGACAGCAGTACAGTAAAACAGAGTCAGCCAACACTCTGGTCTGCTTCCAGGAGAAAGATAATCTGGAAAACCCCAAAGCAACAGCAACAGTTGAGGTTTTCTCCTTCTGCTTCTGCCACAAGAGACAGATTTGAATAGGGCCCAGAGAGACTCGATCCAGGAAGGAGCAAGCCCCATGTAAGGGATGCTCGGAGAAACTGCTATTCTCACACATTCCTCTAGGTCGGCATTACCACTTCCTCATTTAGGTTTTGTCATCCCCTCCAGCTAAAGTACAGCTTCCCTTTACACTTAAGCGTACTGCATCTGCAGAAGTCTGGGCTCTTTTATCGCAAGGACCACCACATCCATTTATCCTCTAGCCTTCTGGGGCAAACTGTTGATTTGACTGGATCTGCGTCTCTCCAACTACAAGCCAAAGAGATCAGAGCTGGACACACAGCGCCCAACTTCGACCAGGTCACCCCCACCCCACCCGGCGCTTTGCCTCTGGGGGCGGATTATGGAGACAGACTGCCTGGTGTAAGCCCCCAGAGTCGCAGAGATTCTTTCCAGAGGACAGCCTGCACTCCCTGACAACTAAGTGGCAAAGTTGTTTCTTCCTCCTCTGCTGTAATGCCCACCCATCAACACGCGCGCGCGCGAACCAACGCACACAGCTTTGCGCCCTCAACTTACCAATTTAGACTTGGCGCGCTGCAAAAATTCTTCCATGTCGTTGAGAAAGGTATGGACCGGAGATACCCGGAGGGCGCAGAGGACTATCTGCTCCCGGGCGAGAGGAGCCGGGTCCCCGGAAAGTGGCCGCCTGGGACGCAGCGACCGGCTGCTCCCTCCTACCGCTCGGAGGCGGCTGAGGTTGTGGCTGAGCTCTCGGCTGTCGCCTCCCAGGGCTCCCCACCCCACCCCGAGCCCCGCCGCCCGCTCGGAGCGTCCGACTCTCCCCTAATAAGGAAAGTGGGTGTGACGCCTGGGAGCCCCAGGGCGCTCCTGGCACTCTGGCTGGCACGCGCCTGTGGGGCCGGAGCTCCGGGGCTGGGGCGCGGGGGCGGGAGTGTTGGCGGATGGCGAGGGGCTCCTCCGCCAATCGCAGGGCCCCGCTGCGGCCTCCTGACGTGGCGCGCCGAAAGATGCTGCAACCATGGACAGCGCCCAGAAGTGCGAGCCAAGTGCAAGGGGCCGCTGCAGAGGGAGGTTCTGCCGCAGGCACCGCCGCTGTCAGCCAGAGGAGGTGGAAAAAGGGAAGAGAGGCCCCCAGAGAGCTCCCCTCCTCGGCCAGCGCCTTCCTGGCTGGCTGGCAAGTTACAGAGAGCTCCAATGGTCACTTAATGAGCCGGCTCTGCTGACCTGGCCAGGGGACACACTCAGCTAGATTGTGGGGTGGAGGGGGTTACTGCTCAGCTAAAAGCAGTACGACCTTGATGGAAAATAATAGGAAGAGCAGGCTAGCAGGTTGTGGTAGGTTGCGTCTTTCCTCCTTGCTCTCAAAACATACCTGCCCAGCAACAGACCTCTGCAGTTCACCCTAATTGGGTACCCTTATGTTGGCCCTGGGGCTATGGATACATACATCCTTCTGCAGTCGCAGTCCCCATTCACTCTGACATGTGTGCTCAGCAACAGTGAGGGCAACAGAACCTCCTTCCTGCATAAGAGTCTGTGTTTGTACAAGATCTTCAGATCATTTCTCTGTACATTAAAGTTTAAGAAGTACTGCAATAAACACTTAAACTCATAGCCATGAACCTTATTTTAAGCCACTGAATATTGTCATGTGGACTCTCTAGCCTGCCTTATCAGGGGCCCACATATATCTGGGCTTTGGCACACCTGCCTGTAATGCCCTTCCTGCCCTCCAACCAGCCCTACTGCCTGGCTAACTCGTGCTTCAGCTGTCAGCTTAGAGGAGTGACCTCGACACTAACTACACTTCAAAATCACATTAATATCACCCAGGGCTTTAAAAAAATACTGCTTCCCAGGATATAGTCCAGACCAATAGAATCGGTTGCTCTAAGAGCAGGGAGACTGCATCAGTCTGGTATAAAAATGTTCCAAGTGATTCCCACATGCAGGCCAGGTATGATCATCTGGTACACAAACTTTAGTGTATATCTGAACCACCCAGAGATATATTAAAACATAGATTTTTGTGCCTCACTCAGTGAACTTCAGGCTTAATAGATCTGTTTAAAAAGCCTGAGAATTTCCATTCTTAACTATCTCCCAGGATTTACGGATACTGCTTAGAAGTCATCTTCCTCCAGGAAGCCTCCTCTGATCTACTTCTCCCTTTCCACCCCCATACTGAGTCAGTTGCCCCTTTCATGTTCTCTCACAGCAACGTATAATGTCTACTATACTAGAAATTGCCTGATTAGTTGTCTGTTCTCCACCAGGCTGTGAGTTCTATGGGAATAAGGACACTGCCTATCTCATTCATTGATGTATCCCTAACACAGTTCACTTCATACATAAATTTCAATAAATATATCTTAATGAATAAATGTACATATGAAAGGTTTCTCTCTTTCATCTTGTGTGTGTATGTGATTATCCAACTTTTTTTTTTTTGATTATTCAGGAGGACCCAATAAAAAGAAATCAGTTGAGTCTACAGATCTGATTAAGAGTGATAGGAATGTTAAGCTCTGATTTACATTCAGGCGATGAGCTGTATGGAAGCTGCAGATTCTATCAGCTTTCTTTGCTGACTTAAGTAATTTAAAACCGTCCAGGTAAAGCAAGTGTCTTGTCAGCCTTTAAATCTGTGAAGTTAATCACAATTCAAGTAACATTACTGAGAAAAATTCATGAGAATGCTTTGCCTCTGACTCCATTGGGGATTTTAGTGACAATCACTCAGTTCCTCTGAATTTTTATTTTAACCACTTTGGGTAGGTATTATATAGCCTTGAGTTTTCTTGACTTTTTCTTCTTATGGACTCAAATATATAACACCTATCTCCCTGAGTTTTTCTCCACCAACAATGTTTCTGCAAAAAAAGTTTATCAAGATTTACCTCCTCCAGGAAGCCTTCTTGAACTGACCACTTACATTAGTTTTCTGAGGCTGATGAAACAAATTACCACAAATTCAGCGGCTTAAAACAACCCTGGTGGCTCAGATAGTAAAGAATCTGTCTGCAATGCAGGACACCTGGGTTTGATCTCTGGGTTGGGACGATCCCCTGGAGAAGGGTATGGCAACCCACTCAATATTCTTGCCTGGAGAATTCCCATGGACAGAGGAGCCTGGCAGACTACAGTCCATGGGGTCACAAAGAGTCAGTCATGACTGAGCACAAAGCACAAAGCTTCACAAATTTATTATCTTACAGTTCTGTGGGTCATTAGTTTGACACAGTTCTCATCAGGTCAAATTCAAGAATTCAAGGTGTCAACAGAGTTCATTCTTTTCTGGAGTCTCTAGAATATCCTCTATTTTTTCTCCTTCTCCAGCTTCTAGCAGCAGCTCACATTATTTGATTCATGGTTGCCCTCCTCTATATGCAAAGACAAGAATGTTGCATCTCCCTGGTTATCTTTCCATAGCACATATGCCTCTGTTTCTCTCCTTCTATCTCTCTCTACCACTTTTGAAAGAACACTTATTACATTGGATCTACCTAGATAATCCAGGATAATTTCCCCATGTTAAGGTCAGTTGATTAGCTACCTTAATCCCCCTTTGCCATGTAAAAACATATTAACAGGTTCTGAGGATTAGTATGTAGTCATCTTTTGTTGTTGAGTCACTAAGTCATGTCTGACTCTTTTGTGAACCCATGGACTGTAGCCTGCCAGGCCCCTCCATCCGTAAGATTCTCCAGGCAAGAATACTAGACTGGATTTCCATGCCCTCCTCCAGGACATCTTCCTGACCCAGGGATTGAACCTGTGTCTCCTGCATTGGAAGGCAGATTCTTTGCCACTGAGCCACCAGGGAAGCTCCATGGTCATCTTTGGAAAGCCATTATTCTACATACTGTACAACTCATTCCCCAAATTATTTGGGAGTTATTAGTCTTTGATCCTCAGTTTCTTATCATTTCATAGCATCTAGAAATCTAGTGCCTTTAACTCTAAATTAGAAATCATCGACCCTGGCTACACAAAGGTACCATCTGAGGGACTTTGAAAAAATATTGATGTTCCAGCCCATCTCTAGAAATTCTGATCTGAGTGGTCTTGAGAGGGATCCAGGCACATCAGGTAATCTTCTGTATATTCAAAGTTGGGGACCACTGAAGGTGAAAGTTGCTCAGTTGTGTCCGACTCTTTGCGATCCCGTGGATTGTACAGTCCATGGAATTCTCCAGGCCAGAATACTGGAGTAGGTAGCCTTTCCCTTCTCCAGGGGATCTTCCCAACCCAGGGATCAAACCCAGGTCTCCCACATTGCAGGCAGATTCTTTACTAGCTGAGCCACAATGGAAGCCCAAGAGTACTTCTGTGGGGACCACTGCTGTTAGATAAATTTGCATTCCCCCAGTCACCCAAGTACAAAATGAGGTGCTCAGTTTGATTTACAACTTTATCCTATCCCTCGTGGCCAATTAATTCCCAAGTCCAGTGTCTTCAACCTTTGAGAAAGCTTCCTCCAACTTTCTTCCTAGTCCAAGTGCCATTATTGTAACTCAAGTATCAGATCTGAGCCTAAAGGCCACTTCCCCTTCTCTCCAGAGGCCTCTCTGCACTTGTCTGTAGAACACTCCCATTTCCTCTACTCTTTTCACTCAGGTTTCTTGATTCCTGCTCAGGTTTCTGAGCACTCTTCATTTGAAATTATTTGAGTAGATTAGTAGAATGGTTGTTATGGACTGCATGCCTTCCACATATTGAAGCTTTAACCCCCAAAGTGAAGGCATTAAGAGTTGGGGCCTTGGGGAGTTGACTAGGTTTAGATGAGGTCATGAGAGTAGAGCCTTCTTGACAGGATTAGTAGCCTTATCAAAAGAGGAAGAGACCAGAGTGCTCACTCTCTCCCTCTCTCTCTCTCTCCACCATGTGAGAATATAGTAAGAAGTGACCACCTGCAAGCCAAGAAGAGGGCTCCCACCAGGAATCAAATGGAACACATCTTGATACTGGAGTCCCCACTCTCCAGAACTGTGAAAAATAACCATCTGATGTTTAAATTGCCCGGTTGATGGTATTCTGTATAGAAGTACAAGCAGACTAATACAGCAGTAGTGCTGGGAAAAAGAAGGCTTTAAGGACCATCTAATGCCATACCCTTATTTTACTGAGTAGGTAGCCAAGTCCTACAGTAGTTCAATATCCTCTTGGGCTAACAGAGCTACAAAGAAGCAGAGCCAGGATTGAAGCTCAGTTCTCCACTGTTCATTCCTTCAGCATTTATGGATCATTAACTATGCTCAGGTAGATATTATGCCCAAACTGAAATGTATAAGGCAAGATCCCTGCCCTCAAAGAGCTTACAGTCTAGTCACTGTAATACAAAGAGATGCAGTGATTGAGAAAAGCATAGGGTATTGTACTAGTTGAGATGCTATGTGTGACTACAGTCTGGATTCTCATCCTTGCTGTGGTAGACTGATGTGCAAATTCTTTGACATTCCTCCCAATAAGAAGTTGGGTCTATGTTCCCTTTCTCTGAGTCTTGGACAGCTCCATGACTTTCTCAGCAATAAAATACAGCAGAAGTATCATCATGACAGTTTCTATGATGTGGCTTTAAGAGACTGACAGCTTCCATTTTCTGTCTTCTGGAGTACACACTCTTGGAACCTAGCCACATAGCAGCCACATGGAGAAGAACTAAGGACCCTGACTAACAGCACAGTCATGTGGTCAGCCATCCTGGAAATAAGATTTTCTAGCCCCAGTCAAACCACCCAGCCAATGCCACGTGCAACAGAGTTAAGCTCTCTCTGTTAAGCCCTGCCCAAATTCTTGACCCACAATAGAACAATTGTTATGATAAGCCATCAAATTCCTGGGCAATGTGTCATACAGCAATAGATAACCGAACATCTGACCTGTAACATCATACATAACTTTGGGCAAGTTATCTTTTTAAGCTTCAGTGTCTTCATCCATAAAATAGATTTAAAAAGTAGAATTATTGAGAAAGTTAACACAATAATACAGGCAAAGTGCCCTATTCCTGGCCTGGGGTGGCCACTGGTCTTTACAAAGGGTCTAACAAAAAAAAGAAAAAATTAATCCACTAGCTTGAAGCAGAGACAAGACCTCTATGAAGGGAACTCAAAAGAGGGATCAACCGTGGATGGATCAGCAGTCACTAAAAATGTGAAATTATTATATTATATAAGCATAATGTATTTATTATGTATATTTATTATATATTTTATAATATAATTTGTATTACAATTTGTGTATATTCTACATCAAGCACCACCTTCTAAAGGTTACACTCTTTTGGAAACCTGGTCTTCATGCTGTGAGCTGTCTGTTTCAGAGACAGACACTGCGATGCTCCAGATACAGTGATGCTTCTCTGCAGTAACACATTCGCCTGCACTGCTCACTGATGCAATGGGAGGTCCTTACAGCAGTCTGTACATTTTAATATTCCCAAATTACCACTCCCCACCCCCCAGAGCTCTGGGTCTTCCCTTGACAGGCTCTCACCACAGTTTTGCATCCACCTCAAGGGGCTCTGATTGCATTCAGTGCCACAGTGAGGGCATCTGAAGTCCTCCATGTCAGAGCCAGTTCTGCGTGCTGGATGTGTGCTTTTGGTCAAAGTCATTGACCCCTCTGATCATCTGTGAAATGGGGAAAATAATGCCTGCCCTTATTACTTTACAGGGCTGTTGTACAATGTCAAATGCTAACATCCCTACTTATATTGGAAAATGCTAACAATGGAAGGGAGAATAACAAGGCAATCTTTTTGTTTGGTTAAAAAAAGATGGTACTGATGAACCTATTAGCAGGGCAGCAATGGAGTGGAAAGTGAAGTGAGAGTGTTAGTCACTCAGTCGCGTCCAACTCTTCTGTGATCCATGGACTACATAGCCCACCAGATTTCTCTGTCCATGGTTTTCCCAGGCAAGAATACTGGAGTGGGTAGCCATTCCTTTCTCCAGGCGATCTTCCCAACCCAGGAATCGAACCCAGGTCTCCTTCATTGCAGGCATCTGAGCCACCAGGGAAGCCCAACATGGAAATATATACACTACCATATGTAAAATAGATAGCCAGTGGGAATTTGCTATATGACTCAGGGAGCTCAAACCAGTTCTCTGTGACAGCCTAGAGGGGTGGGAGGTGAGAAGGAGGGGACAATAGGTATGTATACCTATGGCTGATTCATGTGGATGTATAGCAGAAACCAACACAATATTGAAAAACAATTATCATTCAATTAAAAATAAGTAAATTAAAAACAAACAAACAACAACAACAAAAAACTACATGGCAAATGCCATTCTTTAAAGATGGGATGTGGCTGGAATGGCAGCTGCTGACTCACTATTTGGGCACATTTCCAGGACAGCTTCCCTACTGACCAACCACACTTCCGATAAGTGTGGTCTCAGAGCGGATGTGTTATGCTTGCTGTTTTTAAATTATTCCAGGTTACAAAAAATGCTCAAGAAAGTGTGCCTCCCATTTTTACAAGACTTAATAGCTTTTTGAGCCTGTTTCAAGGATGAGAGGCTGAACAAGGACCAATGTGCATTAACTGGTTAATTAATGTGTTAATTATTACCTCTCCTTTAGCTTTTAAACTACTGTAAAATGCCTGCTTTGCACTCTCTAGGCTGTCAAATATTACCCATTTGGGCAACTAATATCAAAGGAATTGACTTTTTTCTTTCTATTTTAGCAAAGATATCCAAAAATTTAAAGGTAGGCTTTGCAAGACTTTTTAAAAAGAAATCCATCTATTCATAATCCTCTCTAAGCTTCTGTGAAGGAAGAAGAGCAGTTACTGGAAATGTCAGCAGCTGGAGTGGTGAGTGGCAGGATCCAGGTCTCTTGGGAGAACGTCCTGAGAGTCAAATGTCCGGACTTCGAATAGGGCACATACAGCTTGCGTCATTTCTGGGAACCGCAGACATCTTGTAGAACAATGAATTTAATTTAAAAGGACAGCAGAGGAGAGGGAAAGTGCTCTGGCTCTGTGAGTCATCAGGATAATGAGGCAGTGGCCGAGCTTTTGGATCTGTAGGCTGCTGCAAGACGTGGGGTGATGGTCCTCCTGTCAGCACTTCTTCCCAACCTACACTATTCAGGGCAGGTGGTTCAAGTTTTACTCACTCTCCTCCTGCACATAGATATCTTAGTTCCCTTCAAAACAATCCTTTATGTTTCAGAAGTTACAATATAAATTTTAACTTATGCATGATGGATCATGCCTTTCCACTGGGAAAGCATTTGGCAAGGGGGATGAATAATAACCGTTTCCAAGTCTTGAGCGTCTACCTACATGATCTCTCATCCTTGCAACATCCTACAAGGTCCAGATAAACAGAGACTACAACTGACTCTATTTGAGATAGCAAAACTGAGGCCCACATTGTTTATCAACATGTCCAACAAAATCCCGACACTGAATTAAAATCTCCAAACCTTACTGTACACCATAGAGAATAAAAAAACAGACTTTAAAAATTCCAATGTTTACAAGCATGAAATATCACTTTAATCTTATACTAATATCACTAGCATTTTACTTTTCATTAAACAAATGTATCCCAATGTTCATTGCAGCACTGTTTACAATAGCCAAGACAACCTAAATGTCTATCGACAGATGAATGGATATAGATGTAATATTCCACTGATGTATACACATATCGTGGAATATTACTCAACCATTAAGAAGGAAATAATGACATTTACAGCAACGTGGATGGACGTGGAGATTATCATACTACATGAAATAAGTCAGAGAAAGATGAATATCATATGATATTGCTTATATGTACAATCTTAAAAAATGATACAAGTGAACTTATAAAATATTAACAGATTCACAGGCTTACAGAGTGAACTTATGGTTATGAGGGAAGGGACGTGGGCAGGTGGGGAGACTAGGGGGAGGGATAAAGTATAAAGTAGGAACTATTATTATACTCATTCTAAAGATGTGCCAACTGTGGTACAAAAACGTAATTTGGTTAAAGTCATCCAATTCAGACATGGCCAAACCAGGACTCCAATTCAAATGACAAGGTCCAGAAATGTACACCTGAAAATACTAACATGGAGCCTGGACAAGAAATAAGTACTCATCTGCTATTATTTCAATTGCTCTTCCACTACACTTAAGAATGAGATTAGTCACACTCTATGCAGCTGCTAAGTCGCTTCAGTCGTGTCCGATTCTGTGCGACCCCACAGACAGCAGCCCATCAGGCTCCCCCGTCCCTGGGATTCTCCAGGCAAGAACACTGGAGTGGGTTGCCATTTCCTTCTCCAATGCATGAAAGTGAAAAGTGAAAGTGAAGTTGCTCAGTCATGTCCAACTCCTAGCGACCCCATGGACCGCAGCCCACCAGGCTCCTCCGTCCATGGGATTTTCCAGGCAAAAGTACTGGAGTGGGGTGCCATCGCCTTCTTGAAGTCACACTCTCACCCACCCAATACACTTGACCACACAGCTCTCACACCTGCTCTTCGCAGATACACTAGCAAATTCACCAGAAGGAAAGAGGTAAATGTTGCAAAAGCCTGGGAATCATAAATTATTAAAAATTCCTACCATGGATTATGACTCAGCTAAACAGTCATTTTTTTTCACCCAGCCCCCCTCAATTAAATGGAAAACACAATGTACTGATGGTCAAAGGCTTGAGGTTTAGTCCTTTGGATAGTGATTTTAGCATCTCCAGGTCTTTGTTTCTTAGGAAAATTGAAAGATTTGAGTGGATGTCTCCAACTTTAAAATTCTAGTTATAAAACTAAATCAAAGAATCATTATAGATCCATTAGGAACATGAAAAAACATGAGGAAAACCTAAAGTGTTACTCTCAATAAAAAGTCTTTGAATATTTTTGTAGCTTCATTTGTTTGTATAAAACTCAGATGAATTATGTTAATATTCCATTAAAAGGTTTACCTGCAAAAAAAATTAATAATAATAATGTGCTTTAAAGAGTATCAATTTATAGCTCAGTAATGAAGAAATGTAAACCAAAAGGTTTGGAAAAAGAAAAATTAAGTATCAGGATTGATTAAAGTTATCTGGTTTCTTAGACTTCAAAGGCAGATATCAGCAGAATTATCTATTCATGACACAAAGCCTGAAAAAGACTCAAATTTCAGGTTAAAGGATGCTGCTAAATTGTTGTTTAACAAAGACTATTGATTGTTCTCATACAGTGGGGATATGTCACTCAGAAAAAAGAAATTCAGTGTTCAATGTGTTTCTAGCAATAATGTATAGAAAGTAGAAAAATAAAAATTGGTATTTTAAGAAGTCCTACAAACTGTCAGTTTAAATGAGGGCAAAAAGTTATTCACTCTGCAACTCCCTACTCTAAATTTCTGCATCACAAGACTACTGAAGTTCCAAAAGGAAAGGAAGAATAAAATTCAATCCCATTAACATGGAGCCCTAATGCCCAGCTGCAGCATCAACTTCTTGGCTATATTTTCTTCAGCCTGAGCACTGCAGCAAAGGACTTGCTTCCCAACAGACACTCTCAAGGTCTCCTTCACCCATCCCCTAGGTTATACCACAGGCAATTAAGTACCCTTGGGAATTGCTGCCATCTAAGTGCTCTGTCTCCTCTCAAGGATTCAGGGGAATATTCCACTACACTTAGCTCAGAAATTGCAGTCAGGAACAGACACTACCTTTTCTGGATTCTAGATTCCTTCTCCCATGCCCCCACCCATCAAGACTTTATTTTCTGTGAATGAAAGGGAAAAAAAGCTCTAAAAATTTTTTTAGAATGTGGAGTCAGCAGCTGGGGCAAGCCTGCTCTATTAATTAGTCTGAAACAGAAATAAGAACTTAATTTGGTCATTTGCTTATTTAAACAATAAAATTATATAGGTCCATTTTCCTTCAATAGTGTAGTTAGTTGAAAAAATTTGTGTACAAACCGCAAGAGGGAAGTCATTGTTTTCCGGGAAATGTCAGGGAAATCACCAAAACCAGTCCCAATTGGTAGCTTTGGAGGATGGCAAATGTTTTATGCTAAATGCTATGTCATCCTCCAAACACCAACTTGAAGGTAATTAGTCTCCACATCACCTGCCTCCTGTGGGGCTATAAGGTGCCAGAGGGCTGAGCTTTGGTCTTATTCCTCTCTGTATCTGCCACTGCATCCAACATAGTGCCATTTATATAGGTCTTTAAATAATTATAGTACTAATTATTGATCAGTTTGAAGAGAGGATCATTAACCAGGTAGAAATAGGGAAAAATGGAAGTACTTTTGAAATATTTTATTAGGTTCTGGAAAGGCATTGAAACAGTAGTTTTCAATTGTACTCTAAAACAATATCTTCCAGAACTCTGACTCAGATTAGCATAGATCTGAAAACATGATGGATGGAGAAACACAGAATCACTAAAAACAGAATTACTACTGGGCCACTGAAGTAAAGAAAGCAGAAGACACAAAGATACTTCTAAATAATCTCGAATATACATCTGTTAATTGCCCTTTCAATTCCTCAAATATTTGCGTATGCAAATATGCCCATTCAACACTGAATAATTAAAATTGAGGCAGATAGTTGAACTCTACACACAGCAGAAGCAGCCTGGAGAAAGAAAACTGACTGGAGGAGGAGGAGGATGCAGAAAACCTGGATTTCTTCCCTTTGTGATAAGGAAGCCTAGTGAAGACCCAGAGCCCCCGCAGCTCTGGAAAGGGACACTCCCAAATAAGGACAAGACTCTGATAAGGAGGGAAAAGAACCAAGGATTTGTTTGGTTTTCACACATAAGTCCATGGTAAATCTCTGTATAGAGGGACAGTGTTTATCAAGCTCCTATTATGTTCCAGGCACTATCTTAGGCACTGGAGATACATGTAAGCATGTTATCTCTTAGAGACTTCAGTTGTAGGAAGACAGACAATAAGTGATTATATAATCAATTCAAAATATCAGAGGGTAGTGGATAGCAGGAAGGAAAAGTAGAATGATATGATTGGGGGAGGGCCAGGTCAACTCAAGATTAAGTGGCCAAGGAGTTTCTACAGAGATCTGAATGATAAGAAGCTGCCATGTAAAGATGGAGGGAAGGCACTCTAGGCAGAGGGAACCTGAGGGAAAATGTGTTAGCAGATGTCAGGCCAGCATGGCTCCAACACCAGCATCAACAGAGAAGCAAGAGATGACTTACAGAGGCAAAACCATTTCATTAGGGCACTGGAGGTCATTGTAGGAGGTTAGAATTTGATTCCAGATAAAATAACAGGTGGATAACCATCAGAGGAGTGACATGGCCTCATGGCCACTCCAACTGCTGTGTGGCTAGCAATCCTGCTATATAGGGAGGAAGAGTTACAGACCTCTTAGTGATCGAGCCTGTCATCTACACAGAAGATGGTGATGGCTTATATCAAGTGATGTACCAATGGGGAAGGAGAAAAGGAGATCATAACAACAACAATAACAATAGCAGTAATAATATATTTTGAAGGTGAAGCCAACATGAAAGTAGAATAAATCCAAAACCTATTAATTGACTAAATACTTCTAATACTTTACTATGACATTATTACTGCTCTAATACATTGTACTAATAAAGCATTTCAAATCTTGTGAAATTTACCAACAGTGAGAGTAATTACAACTAATTGCACAAAAAAGAATCTACAGAAAGAGATGAAAAAGACCAAATAAAAATGATTTAATGTAGCAGACATTGGAAATATCTTGATGGGCTAGTATTTGAACATTCTTCCTTTATTTTGGGAATTTGTTCAAAAACAAACTATTGGTGGGAAGTAGACCCCGGGCCTGTAGTTGCCATTGCAAAACAATTCTAGTGATGGCATGGATTTATCAGTTAATTAATATAACATGCACAGAGCTTTCCTTCATGGGATCTGATTCCACACTGACCAGGCAGCCTTTGACTATGATTTGTCTCTTCACAGAGATCTGTCTATAGAGTAAAGAGAAAGAAGATGGCATATTCTTGATTGCCAAAGACCAGCTAACATTGGGATTTATTGCTTAGTCACTAAGTTATATCCAACTCTTTGTGACCCCATGGACTACAGTACCCAGCTTCCCTGTCCTTCAGTATCTTATGGAATTTGTTCAAACTTATGTCCCATCCAACCATCTTGTCCTCTGTCACCCCCTTCTCTTCCTGCCCTAATCTTTCCCAACATCAGTGTCTTTTCCAATGAGTCGACTCTTCGCATCAGGTGGCCAAAGTATTGGAGCTTTGGCTTTAGCATCAGTACTTACAAAAAACATTCAGGGTTGATTTCTTTTAGGATTGACTGGCTTAATTTCCTTGCTGTCCAAGGGATTCTCAAGAGTCTTCTTCAGCACCACAATTCAAAAGCATCAATTCTTCAGTGCTCAGCCTTCATAGGTTTTGCTGGCATATTAAGAGCATCATCTTTTAGGATTTGAAATAGTACTGTGATAGGAAATCTAAAAATAAGTTATTTTATTTCACTTCATCTTCAAATCACCTTTTGAAGTGATTTGCGAGTTGGTAAATCTTTACTCTAAAAATTAAGAGGAAAAAAAAAAAAGGAGGATCAGAATCAGGTTGAGTTGTCCAAGGTCACATAGCTAGAAAGTAGCAAAATTAGACTACTGGGTTCAAATCCCAGTTAATCCAAAATTTAATGTGTAGATTTGCTTTGTGTTTTTTGGATCTAACTGGGGAGAAAAATGTGGTCAAGAGAACTGAAAAAAAGCTAAAACCACCTCATAGATATACCTTTAGAAGGACAGGAAGTTGAGATCAGGAAAGCCAGATGAAGGGAATAGAGAGAAGCCAGAGTAGACAATTTGGGGAGAATATGCAAAATTTAAGTGAATGAAAAGTGGCTATTTTAGTTAAGTGCCGTCTGTGATGTGTGAAATACTGGAAAACGGGTGTGAGAGAAGGAATTTTAAGAAAGTATACTATGTGCATAGACAGACTTCTACTGTGGAACATCTTCAGTAAAGATTTCAACTGTTTTCTGTGTTTGGGAGGATACCTGACTGGTGTTCCTTTTCTGAGACACCATTAAACAAACATGAGGCAATTAAGCTTTTGGTAGGTCTCATAACTCTCTTGTGGAATTCTGTTT
Source organism: Bubalus kerabau (assembly GCF_029407905.1). Classification (NCBI taxonomy): domain Eukaryota; kingdom Metazoa; phylum Chordata; class Mammalia; order Artiodactyla; family Bovidae; genus Bubalus; species Bubalus kerabau. The sequence goes on from NC_073627.1 coordinate 119,600,365, forward strand.
CACACAGAAAAGAGTAATCAAACCTGGACTCAAACACAGACCTGTCTGACCCCCCAAGGCCATGTCTCTTCCAACCATACAATAATGACTTGTAAATAAGCAAATAAAATATCCCTGTGGTTTTCTCTGGCTCATACTGTTTTGAAAGTTTCCATTATTACATCTCCACCAGCTTACTCATGTGGTTTTAGCTAGAGTCACATGAAATACCTGTATAATTTTCACAAATTTTATTCTGTAAGCTTGGCAAAGGAAAAAATAAAACAATTGAAATAATGTTAGAGGAAGAAAGCTCGTCTCCCTATTGTGATTGCTTGTTATGTCTGAACCAGTTATTTAGACAGAGAGAGAAGCATGTGAGTGTACTTCCTAGATGTCTTAAGGAATTTTTAGGGTAATTTTAACTGTATTTGACTGTAATGTTAGAGACTGATTTGACATTTGCAACTCCACAGAACTCTGAACCCAGTCAACAGATAGAGACAGAAGATGCCAACAGTGTACTTGGGAAGGAGGAAGGCTACCATGTCCTGAAACATAATACATGCTCATTAAAGCTTTGTTAAATGGATGAATGATAAACAAATTTATAAATAGGCAAAGAACAACACATCCATAATGGTTCAATCCTAGTCATATCTCCAGGTTCTCAGTTGGTACCAGCAGCGTGAGAGCCAGTGATTTTTCAGCCGAGGAACTCAGTTGTCAGGGACAGACCAAAGGCAAGCTATTGTATTAGCTTCCTTTTCAGAATGTACATCCGGTAAAATGGAAACTACTTCTCCTTTTCCCATCCCCAACCTTATCCCCAATTTCAACCTAATATTTTAATGCCACCGTTTAAATCTTTTAACCATCTTTTCCAGTCAAAATTTATTATTCTAGGTTCTTTTTTTGTCATGGTTTCCTCTGGTAAAGTGGAAAAAGTTCCTCTCCCTCCAAAATATATGTTCATGTCCTAATCCCTGGAACCTATGAAGGAGACTTTATTTGAGAATAGGGTTTCTGCAGATGTAATTACGTTAAAGATTTTGAGATGAGATCATTTTTCCAGGCAAGAGTACTGGAGTGGGTTGCCATTTCCTTCTCCACGGGATTTTCCCGACTCAGGGATTGAACCTGGGACTCCCACATTGCAGGCAGACACTTTACCGTCTGAGCCACCAGGGAAGCGCCTGGATTTAAGGGTGGGCCCTAAATCTAATACCAGGTGTCCTTGTAAGAGAAAGGCAGAGGGCGATTTGAGACACAGAGACACAAAGAAGGCAATGTGAAGACAGAGACAGAAGTGATGCATCTCCACGTCAAGAAACACCAAGAATTTCTGGCATCCACCAGAAGCTAGGAGAAAGGCATGGATGGATTCTCCCTTAGAACCTTCAGAAGGAAGCAATCCTGCCTACATCTTGGTTTTGAACTTTTGGCCTCCAGAAGCATGAAAGACTACATTTCTGTAGTTTTAAACCACCAAGTTTATGGTAGTTTTTTACACTAACCCTAGAAAACTGACACCCTTGGCAACTGCGTTGTCCATCTTAGGCAAGTGTCAGTGATCAATTTATATTACAACATTCTTACCAAGTGAATGGTAGAGATAGAAACCTAGAAATACCATCTCAAATGACAAACATTTCAAAAGTGTTGGTGGAAGAAATATTTGGCAGTGTATGATAATTTCAGTTGCATCATCCGACTTGGATTGGATGGGCTACTGCCTCTGATAAGAGAAAAGAGAGAATTGCAGAGACAATACCATTTGAAATGCTCCATAGGTGATCACTATGGAGGGCAGCTCAGATGCAGAACCTGATCTTACTTCATATTCATATTCCTTAGTAAAAGATACATATCTTATAGATGGCTTCAAGATAATTGGAATTTCCCCAATGACTTTGAAGCAATATTGATGTCTGTGTGTAAGTGAGTTATAGGCCTTACAATCACAAGGCACAAGCGTTCCCCAATGACATAGGTTTACAAACAGCCTGTTGTATCACTGCTGCACTCTTCCAGTGAGAACCAAATTATAGCATATATAAAATACAATCTTAGCATCATAGAGCACTCTGTGGAAGCTAGATCAAATGCCTTTTCAAGGGAGTTTAGTTTCTATTGGTGAGGCTACTTTGATTCCCCGACATTTGTTATGCAGATTAATTGGTTTCATAGAATCATTAAACTTCAGGGCTCACAAATTGAATCCAATCCTCCCACACTCCCATTCTGATGAGAAAACTGAGGCTTGTCTAAGAGCATATGGTCAGCTAGAGGTTAAGTCATTACCCCATGCATGTATTGGGTGGAAAACTACTCTGCTTACACATGGGAATTTCTTGAGTAGCTCCTTGTAGGTGCTTGTCAGACACACGTGGGCTTCCCTGGTAGCTCAGGTGGTAAAGAATCCACCTGCAATGCAGGAGACTTGAATTCGATCCCTGGGTTGGGAAGATCCCCTGGAGGAGGGCCTGGCAACCCACTCTAGTATTTTTGCCTGGAGAATTCCCGTGGACAGAAGAGCCTGGCGGGCTACAGTCCATAGGGTCACAAAGAGTCGGACACCACTGAGCGACTAAGCACAGCATAGCACAGGAAACATGTACAAGTGGTGAGGAAAAATGAAGCACCAATCTAGTTGGCTAGATCAGTAAATGAAATCTGTGGAGCAGAAACGTGATAGAGAAAGTCATCAGACTCTGCATGGCCCAATGGCAGAGTAGGGCCTAGAATCCTGGAGACCTTGACTCTCAAACTAGTACTATTTTCATTATGCTAGGCTGCCTCCCCTTCATTTATAATTTCTCATAGAATTCTAGTAGCTTCTTAGGACTAGATTACCCAGTGACTCAAACTTTTATTCCACTGCAACATAGGTTATATAACCTCATTAGTAGAGTGGCTTGCCATCTCCTCCGGTGGGGCAGGGGTCAAGGTCTGGATGAACCTCACCTGTGGGCTTAAATAGAAGGTAGGGGAGGGCCATGGAAAGTTAGATAATGCCCTCCTGGAATTCCAATCACTTTCTCCTCTTTTTCTCTCTATGAGTCACTAAGTTTGATGTTCCTTACAAATCTACAATGTGTGCCAAAGCAATTATTTAAAAGGGTTTTAGAAATAACAACTTTCTAAAGTACAGACACTTTTTGGAGTTATCACACAATTATGCCAAGTCTCTGCAAAACTTGGTTGCCCTTAATGGACCATACCGATCTGGCTGAATATAAAATTTACCCAAGTATACCCCCAATTGTTTTCGCTCTCTAAACAACTTATAAAAAGAAAAGCCAGAGATAACAACAGATATCCTGAATTATCAATATTAGAATATACATACTACAGTTAGAATAATTACTGTTAAAGCACTAATATGGATGCTGAGGTGAAAATAATGGATCCTTATAAACTGTGAGGACTGGAGATTTGTATACCTACTTTCCAGTAGTGTGTTAGTAAATGTTTAAAAGTCGGCTCTCCAAAAGAAAAAAAAAAGGCTCTGATGTGCAGTACTTGCTATTTTCCATGGTGTAAATGCTCCCACTGTGGCTAATTTCAAGATACCACCATGACATCAACGAACAGAAAGTTGGAAGGAAATACAGACAATTGACACTCAGGAGTTGCTACATGCTGGCTCCAGCCACCAACCTTTTCTAAAAATGTACATGAAAGATGTTTACAATGTGCCTTCTATCTGACTCAGAAAGTCTACTCTTAGGAATGTATTCTCAGAAATAGTAAAAGAAATCTGAAGAGAGGTATATGCAGGAATATTTGCCACAAACTTGTTTATAATATCAAAAATTTGAAGAAACTCATTGCTCATAAAGTAAAATAATTTCATTAAAAAAACATTTGCAGGTATATATGAGAGACAGGTTCAATCCCTAGGTCTGGAAGATCCCCTGGAGAAGGGCATGACAACCCACTCCAGTATTCTTGCTTGGAGAATCCCACTGGGGGCAGGCTACTGTCCATAGGGTTGCATAGAGTTGCACACGGCTGAAGTGACTTAGCATATACACACATGCATATATACATACATAGAACTCTGGAAGACATGAACATTATACTGTAATAAGGAAAAAATTATGTTAGGAATATAGTAAAAACATGATCCTCCACATGCCAATGCAGAAGACATGGGTTTGATCCTTGGTCTGGGAAGATTCCCACATGCCACAGAGCAACTAAGCTTGAGCACAACTGTTGAGCCTGTGCTCTAGAGCCCATGCTCCACAAGAGGAGAAGCCCGTGTACTGCAATCAGAGAGTAGCCACCACGCTCCTCAACTAGAGGAAAGCCAGAGTAGCAACAGAGATACAGCACAGCCAAAAATAATTTAATTTTTTAAAATGTTATGATTCTATTTTTTGTTTGGTTTTTTCATAAATGAGTGTTTGGCAAAAATTGTCATCTACCAGTATCTATTTTCTCTTTCCTTCTTAGTTAATACTATCTCTGATGGCTAATTGGGCTAAGGGCCACATAAAGAAAATATTTCCCCACCTCCCTTGTAGCTAACATGACTAAATCGTGACCAGTAGGTTGTGTGTGTGTGTGTTCTAGGTCGCTTCAGTCATGTCCGACTTTTTGTGACCCTATGGACTGTAGACCACCAGGCTCCTTTATCCATGGGATTCTCCAGGCAAGAATACTGGAGTGGGTTGCCATGCCCTCCTCCCGGGGATCTTCCTAACTGAGGGATTGAATCCACATCTCCTGCTGCTCCTGCATTGTAGGCAGATTCTTAAGTGCTAAAGGGAGTGGTGTGTTTTCTTCACCCCATCCCCTTCCCCATTGCTGCAGGCTGGAATAGATATTATGGTTTGAGATCAGGTATCCTTCATAGACTTCGTTGGAAAGCTGCATACAGAATAAGGGAACAACAAAATCCTGGGTCCCTGGACAGTTTATCTTCAGAGTTAGTTTATGAGATAAACCTAATTGTGATATAAAAGGATATACACCTGAGTTGACAGTAGTTATCTCTAGAGATAACAGTTCCGTGGTTTTATTGTCTTTTTATTCACCTATATTTTCTAATCTATATGCTCTACCAAAATATATATTTCACTTGGTACAAGATGAAGGGATAGAGGACTTCCCAGGTGGCTCAGGTGGTAAAGAACTCCCCTGCCTATGCAGGAGACGTAGGAGACATGGGTTCAATCCCTGAGTCAGGAAGAGCCCCTGAAGGAGGTCATAGCAACCCACTCCAGTATTCTTGCCTGGAGAATCCCATGGACAGAGGAGCCTGGCAGGTTAAAGTCCATGGGGTCACAAAGAGTCTGATACGAGTGAGGCGACTTAGCACACAGGCACACGCAAAGGACGGGAGAGAATTCGCAGTTAAGACTTTTGATTCAAGGATCTCACTAAAGATATAAATACAAAGGGCATGCATTATACAAAGGGCAGAAAAACTAGAGTTTCAAGTGCTTCAGTGCATCAACACCATTCCCTCTCTCAAAGAGAAGGTGAAGAGTGAATATTGAAAAGGGTAGTTCTTAGTTTAATGAATGAATGAATGAAAGTCACTCAGTTGTATCCGACTCCTTGTGACTGCGTGGACTGTAGCCTACCAGGCTTTCCATCCATGGGATTTTCCAAGCAAGAGTACTGGAGTGGATTGCCATTTCCTTCTCCAGGAGATCTTCCCAACCCAGGGATTGAACCTGGGTCTCCCGCATTGTAGGCAGACGCTTTGCCATCTGAGCCACCACTGGCCAAATTTTTATTCTTACCAACAAATGTTTCCCCCAAAGTTCAGACTTAAAACAATGCTTTTTTGTTGTTAAGATGTCATCAGGCAAGTAGGACCAGTCTATGTGGAAAGCACTTCATTCACCGCTGGAAGAAGCAGATTTCATGGGTAGATGGTGTATGATAGCCATGAGAAACCTGTAACTGACTACTTAAAGACGATGGAATTAACAGTCCCCTATCAGTAAGCCAAGACCAGGCAGGAAACACATTAAACCCCACTGACACTCTCAATACTGTCAAAACTGTCGACAGTGACAAAGGAAGAAGCACACCGTGACTCCCGTGATGACAGCATCACTGTCAGCCTCTAGATTCTCCAGTCAGGAAATTCTGAGGGCACCAGGACCTCCAGAATTCGCAGGATCGCTTGAATCACATGCATTCTCAGAACCAAACATTTCTGAGATTAACTACTAGCTCTGCCACATACCAGCTGGGCTAATTTTTGTTGTTGTTAATTTAATTAATGTGTTTGATTTCTTAGAGCAATTTAGGTTTACATAAAAATTGAACCGAAAACACAGTTCTCATATACTCCCTCCCCAGTTCCAGAGTGTCCCCTATTATTAACATTTTTGCATTGGTCTGGTATATTTGTTACAGTTGATGAATCAACATTGATAAATTATTATTAATGAATTTATCATGTAGAGTTCACTCTTGGTATAGTACAGTTCTATGGGCTTTTCCACATGCATCATGACATGTATCTACCATTATAACATCATACAGAATAGTTTCACTGCCCTAAAAATGATCTGTGCTCTGCCTATTCATCCATTCCTTCCTCTAACTCCAGGCAACTACTGATCTTTTTATTGTCTCCATAATTTTGTCTTTTCCAGAACGTCATATACTTGAAATAATGCAGCATTTTCAGACTAGCTCCTCTCAAGTAGTAATATTCACTTGGAATTCCTCAATGTCTTTTCATAGCTCACTTCTTTTTATAACTAAATGACGGGCCAGTTCCTGAAATTCTATTAATATCATTTTCTCACCTGTAGTGGGAATAATAGTGCCTACCTTGAAGGGTTGTTGTGAATGTTTGATGAGATAATGTACAATATATAACATTCTTGGAACATGGCAGATACTCAATAAACATCATTTTCCTTCCTCACTAATTTGAATAATTAGGCTGAATAATTCTCTCCCCTCCAGAAGATGGTGACATCCTAATTCCTGGGAATGTGTTACCTTACATGGAAAAAGGGATTTTGCAGATGTGACTAAATTAAGACTCTTGGTGGGCCCAATATACTCACAAGAGTCCTTGTAAGAAGGATACTTTCAGGTTAGAGACTGAGAAGGTGATGATGAAAGCAGATAATGGCATGAAAAGGCCATGAGCCAAGATGTAAGGGCAGCCTCTTGCTGTTGTTTAGTTGCGAAATCGCATCCAAGTCTTTGTGACCCCATGGACTGCAACACACCAGGCTCCACTCCACTGTCCACAGGATTTCCCACGCAAGAATACTGGAGTGGGCTGCAATTTCCTTTTGCAGGGCATCTTCCCGACCCAGGGATCCCAGGGATCAAACCCACATCTCCTGCATTGGAAGGAAGATTCTTTAACACTGAGCCACCAAGTGGGCAGCCTCTAGAAGTTGAGAATGGCAAGGAATGGATGGATTATCCCAGAGCCCCCAGAAGGAACACAGCTCTACTGATGCCTTGATCTTAGCCCTAGAAAACCCACATCGGACTTCTGACCTCCAGAATTGTATGATAATAAATGTATGCTGGTTTTAGAAAAGGCAGAGGATCCAGAGATCAAATTGCCAACATCTGCTGGTTCATCGAAAAAGCAAGAGAGTTCCAGAAAAACATCTATTTCTGCTTTATTGACTATGCCAAAGCCTTTGACTGTGTGGATCACAATAAACTGTGGAAAATTCAATAAACTGTGGAATACCAGACCACCTGACCTGCCTCTTGAGAAACCTATATGCAGGTCAGGAAGCAACAGTTAGAACTGGACATGGAACAACAGACTGGTTCCAAATAGGAATAGGAGTACGTCAAGGCTGTATATTGTCACCCTGCTTATTTAACTTATATGCAGAGTACATCATGAGAAATGCTGGGCTGGATGAAGCACAAGCTGGAATCAAGATTGCCGGGGGAAATATCAATAACCTCACATATGCAGATGGCACCACCCTTATGGCAGAAAGTGAAGAGTAACTAAAGAGCCTCTTGATGAAAGTGAAAGAGGAGAGTGAAAAAGTTGGCTTAAAACTCAACATTCAGAAAACAAAGATCATGGCATCTGGTCCCATCACTTCATGGGAAATAGATGGGGAAACAGTGGAAACAGTGTCAGACTATTTTTCGGGGCTCCAAAATCACTGCAGATGGTGACTGCAGCCATGAAATTAAAAGACGCTTACTCCTTGGAAGAAAATTTATGAACAACCTAGATAGCGTATTCAAAAGCAGAGACATTACTTTGCTAACAAAGGTCCGTCTAGTCAAGGCTATGGTTTTTCCAGTGGTCATGTATGAATGTGAGAGTTGGACTGTGAAGAAAACCGAGTGCTGAAGAATTGATGCTTTTGAACTGTGGTGTTGGAGAAGACTCTTGAGAGTCCCTTGGACTGCAAGGAGATCCATCCAGTCCATTCTGAAGGAGATCAGCCCTGGGATTTCTTTGGAAGGAATGATGCTAAAGCTGAAACTCCAATACTTTGGCCACCTCATGCGAAGAGTTGACTCATATCAGTTCAGTTCAATTCAGTTCAGTCACTCAGTCATGTCCGACTCTTTGCGACCCCATGAATTGCAGCACGCCAGGCCTCCTTGTCCATCACGAACTCCCAGAGTTCACTCAAACTCATGTCCATCGAGTCTGTGATGCCATCCAGCCATCTCATCCTCTTTTGTCCCCTTTTCCTCCTGCCCCCAATCCCTCCCAGCATCCAAAGTATTGCAGTTTCAGCCTCAACATCAGTCCTTCAGTGAACACCCAGGACTGGTCTCCTTTAGGATGGACTGGTTGGATCTCCTTGCAGTCCAGGGGACTCTCAAGAGTCTTCTCCAACACCACAATTCAAAAGCATCGCTTCTTCGGCACTCAGCGTTCTTCACAGTCCAACTCTCACATCCATACATGACCACAGGAAAAACCATAGCCTTGACTAGACGGACCTTTGTTGGCAAAGTAATGTCTCTGCTTTTGAATATGCTATCTAGGTTGTTCATAACTTTTCTTTCAAGGAGTAAGCGTCTTTTAATTTCATGGCTGCAGTCACCATCTGCAGTGATTTTGGAGCCCAGAAAAATAAAGTCTGACACTGTTTCCACTGTTTCCCCATCTATTTCCCATGAAGTGATGGGACCAGATGCCATGATCTTCATTTTCTGAATGTTGAGTTTTAAGCCAACTTTTTCACTCTCCTCTTTCACTTTCATCAAGAGGCTCTTTAGCTCCTCTTCATTTTCTGCCATAAGGGTGGTGCCATCTGCATATGTGAGGTTATTGATATTTCTCCTGGCAATCTTGATTCCAGCTTGTGCTTCATCAAGCCCAGCATTTCTCATGATGTACTCTGCATATAAGTTAAATAAGCAGGGTGACAATATACAGCCTTGACATACTCCTTTTCCTATTTGGAACCAGTCTGTTGTTCCATGTCCAGTTCTAACTGTTGCTTCCTGACCTGCATATAGGCTTCTCAAGAGGCAGATCAGGTGGTCTGGTATTCCCATCTCTTTCAGAATTTTCCACAGTTTATTGTGATCCACACAGTCAAAGGCTTTGGCATAGTCAATAAAGCAGAAATAGATGTTTTTCTGGAACTCTCTTGCTTTTTCGATGAACCAGCAGATGTTGGCAATTTGATCTCTGGATCCTCTGCCTTTCCTAAAACCAGCCTGAACATCTGGAAGTTCATGGTTCACATATTTCTGAAGCCTGTCTTGGAGAATTTTGAGCATTACTTTACTAGCATGTGAGATGAGTGCAATTGTGTGGTAGTTTGAGCATTCTTTCGCATTCCCTTTCTTTGGGATTGGAATGAAAACTGACCTTTTCCAGTCCTGTGGCCACTGCTGAGTTTTCCAAATTTGCTGGCATATTGAGTGCAGCACTTTCACAGCATCATCTTTCAGGATTTGAAATAGCTCAACTGGAATTCCATCACCTCCACTAGCTTTGTTGGTAGTAATGCTTTCTAAGGCCCACTTGACTGCACATTCCAGGATGTCTGACTCTAGGTGAGTGATCACACCATTGTGATTATCTGAGTCATGAAGATCTTTTTTGTACAGTTCTTCTGTGTATTCTTGCCATCTCTCCTTAATATCACATACTTCTGATCACATATTTAATCCAAAATATTTAAGCCAAAATGGGCACACTTTGGAACATGAAAGTGAGGTTTTTGGCTGCTTTGGCTGAATGTACTGGAAGACAGTTGTGGAGATGTATGTCTACAGCAGCACCAGGCTTGTTGTTCAGTTGCTCAGTCGTATCTGACTCTTTGTGACCCCAGGGACTGTAGCACACCAGACTTCCCTGTCCTTTACTATTTCCTGGAGTTTGCTCAAGCTCATGTCCATTGAGTTGGTGATGCCATCCAGCCACCCCATCCTTTATGATCCCCTTCTCCTCCTGCCCTCAATCTTTCCTAGCATCAGGGTCTTTTCCAATGAGTCAGCTCTTTGCATCAGGTGGCCAAAATATTGGCGCTTCAGTTTCAGCATCAGTCTTTCCAATGAATACTCAGGGCTGATTTCCTTTAGGATTGACTGGTTCAATCTCTTGCCATGCAAGAGACCACAAGAGTCTTCTCCAACATCACAGTTCAAAATTATCAATTCTTCGGTGCTCAGCTTTCTTTATGGTCCAACTCTCACATCCATACATGACTACTGGAAAAACCATTGCTTTGACTAAACGACCTTTGTTGGCAAAGTGATGTCTCTGTTTTTTTAATAAGCTGTCTAGGTTTGTCATAGCTTTTCTTCCAAGGAACGAGTGTCTTTTAATTTCATGGCTGCAGTCACCATCTGCAGCGATTTTGGAGCCCAAGAAAATAAAGCACTAGGCATGAGAGTCGGTAGCAGAGGAAGCAAATGAAGATTTCTGATCCAACTTCAGGCTACTGACTCCCCACCTTTGTGGAAGAAATAGTTGTTCCCCTGGCTGCTAAATTCTGTGCCTGAGAGTTCTTCCCAAAGGCCCATATAAACCCTGCTCCTCAGGCTCCCATTTATTTCCTAAGCAGCTCTCACTATTACAACTCGTTCTGCTTAAAAGAACTAGAAATGTTTCTCCTTTGCTATAATTGATCTCTGGTTGATACAACCTCTATTCTTATCACCCCAGAGGAGGCAGAAGTTCTCAGCTGGGAGCACTGGATGTTCAGAGATCAGGTACGACAGCCCACAGGCAGCTTGACCTTGGTCTCACAACCTACCAATTTATCTCTCCTATGGCTGCTTTACTCTTTCTTTAACTGGACTTTCTCAATTATGATTTTTCCTCTAACTGGAACACTATGTCATTGTAATTTTGGAGGGTCTGGCAAGTAAGGATTGCTTTAAAAAAATTTTAATTGTATAAGGTAATGTCTCTTAGCCTTATGAAAAGAATTTAAAAATTACCCACACTGAAGGAGAAATATGATTGGCATTACTGCTCTCACAAAGAGAGATGGATTTTTTTAAAGGTTAGAAAAGCTTTCAGCAATTTCCTTTATTGATTTAGATGCCTGATTCTTAAAGATACTTTTTCATATGACTTTTCAACCATGCGAATGCTTCTGAAAATGCATGTCACCCACAACTGCCAACATAGGCTTCCGGATTTCCCAGAAATCATATTGAATTTTTTTTAAAAATTTAAACCCCCTCTTCCAAAATTTAACCCATGTATCTCATACTAAAGAAAACATGATGTGCTACAACTTCCAACTATGTTACAAGAGAATAAGTGCTGGGGAAATCACATCACTGGAATTAATAAATGAGTTAAACCAAGTTCCCTAAAACTTCCACTATCTGTGCAGGGCTCATCTTGCTCTGGTTTCCTCACTCATATTCTACTCTTTTGTTTTGGAAAGGCTTAGGACAGGACCCAACGTAACTTCTAAGCAGAAGAAAGTGAAAGTTGCTCAGTCATATCCAACTCTTTGGGACCCCATGGACTATACAGTCCATGGAATTCTCCAGGCCAGAATAGTGGAGTGGGTAGCTGTTCCCTTCTCCAGGGGATCTTCCCAACCCAGGGATTGAACCCAGGTCTCCCCCATTGCAGATGGATTCTTTACCAGCTGAGCCACCAGGGAACCCCAAGAATACTGGAGAGTGTAACCTATCCCTTCTCCAGCAGATCTTCCCAACCCAGGAATCAAACGGGGGTCTCCTGCATTGCAGGCGGATTCTTTACCGACAGCTATCAGGGAAGCCCTTTCTAAACAGAGCCAGCTAGTGAATGCTACAGAGTTGGTGAGTCATATGGTTTCTGTCCCAACTACTCAATCCCATCCTTGTAGCACAAAACTAGTCAATGAGTAACAAATGAGCATGGCTGTGTTCCAATAAAACTTTGTGGAAGGAGGGTTCAGGATGGGGAACACATGTATACCTGTGGTGGATTCATTTTGATATTTGGCAAAACTAATACAATTTTGTAAAGTTTAAAAATAAAATAAAATTTAAAAAAATAATAATAATAAAATAAAGTAAAAGGACAAGAAGGAAAAAAAAAAAACTTTGTGGATACTTAAATTTGAGTTTTTGTAAAATTCCAGTGCCTGACTTTTGATTTTAAAATGTAACACTATTCCTAAATATTCCTGGGCTGTACAAAAGCAGGCAGTAGGTTAAATTTGGTCCACAGGCTCTGGTTTGCCAAACCCTGCTGCAAACCTCACCATGCCCACTCCGACTTACCCTAAAATTCTCACCAGGCTAACTGGTGTTGTCTTCTCTACCTAGTGCTCAACCCCTTCATAGTCTAGCTGATACCTACCCTTCCAGATACACCCCTTCCTCTTTCTACCCCCAAACCAGCTTCCACGTGCCACATAACCTGCTTCTAGTTACATCGGACTACTACCTGCCTTTCTCTCAATAAGTAAGGCAGCTGTAAACCTCCATGACTTTCTTCACACTCTTCTCTCCAAGTAGAACAACCCTGTCTACATGTCTATCTCATAGGGTTTTTTTTTTTACTGTTTCTCAAGACCCAGTTCAATATCACATTTTCATTGTGGGGTGAGGACAATGACTGGTACACAGTCATTGCATACAATTGGGCAAATGAACGAATGCACAGACCCAGGTGGGGTGTCCTGGCTGGTGGAAAGCAGGCTTCAGAGAGTTATGACATAGGATAAGGTGCTCCATCTGCAAAGTGATGGTGACAGAAATGGGGCGACGAGGAGAGGGTACTGACGACAAGTAGCTTCCTTCTCAATATTTCCAAAGCCTACTTTGTCCAAAGCAATGGCAGCAGTTTGGCTCACTAGAAAGGACAGAGCCCAGGTTCTGGTGCTCCGGGGCGTGTGCTACTGCTGGCAGCTGTCTGGAGCTCAGACTCACCTTCTGCTTGGAACATGCTTACCAGTGTCACGACGGCGATTTCTTGGGAACTCCTACAGAGCTCACTTTTGCCATTTTTAATTTAAAAGATCCTAATTCCTTTTTCTTTACTTTTTTAAAGAAAGCTAAAATAAACTTTAAGTCTCTAAAGAATCTGTTTATAATCAATGACTCTTAAGAAGGTGAGAGAAATGGAAAGACTAATTTGTAGGAAGGAGAGTGAAAGGGCAAATTTCAAATAAATGAAGGTGTTGTCATCTGTTTTAAATTTCATAAAGATATAATCGCAACTTGATGTAACTGCAAAAAGAATCACAGTTTTGTGATGCCACCGTGAGCCATCTTTATCTGACCATTTAGGTAATCAGAAAGTAAAATTCTATAATCTTAAGGTTTCCAGTGGGCTAGAACACTTTAGATTTTAACATCGTACAGTTTATTTTTAAACCTAATTTAAAATTTTTTTTATTTTTAACCAAATGACTTTTTATTTTTAACCAAATGATTTTTTATTTTTAACCAAATTTTACCAACCTTTTCTAAAGTGAAGACTGAACAGATCCTAGACCTGCTTACAATGGTCCAATCCTGCTCTCTTTATCTCAGTTTTACCTATATTTTCTGCACAAAACACCTGCTGAGTTACACCAGGTCCTAGTTTCTTGCATTTTTCTATTCTGAGTTCCTGCAGATTATTATAAGATAATGAAACATTTGCAGAAAGTTTTGCATATTTTTTCCTTTAATAGCATTGTAGTTTGCATTCAGAAAGATTTTCAGCCAAGAAATTCTAATGTAAATCTAACCGCTTGTCCATTAATGATCATTAGTGTCACATCTAAGAGACAGTTCTGGTTGGTGTTATTTATTAAAAGCAATCAAAACGAGCCATTATGGTCCTAATTACAATATTTACTCAGATGGCCTTATTTATCCACAAGAAAAAATAATGCCAGACAGCTGCAAGAACTTCTACACTAGGAATTTAAGAAACATAAAATCCCCATACAGTGGAATGATGTCCTTGAAGAGAAATACATTTATAGAACACTTTGTTGATAATAATAGTAAAGACCATTGATTGTACTTTCATGTATGTGCAGCAGGTTGAATGAGACACAAAAGAATTCAAAGAAGCTTCTCTTCTTGAAAGATGGTGGAATAGCATGGGTTGCTGCCAGATCCCAACCCCCAGATCAGCTCTGGAGTAAGTAACTGTGTTGCTCACACTCTAGTGTCAGCTGTATTTTACCTGTTTTTGTGTTTTAAAATTTAGGACTTATTGAGTTTATTACTGAATTTGAACTATATTTGTTCTAATGTATCCATCATTTAGGTATTTTGTGGGGCATTTCAAAGCAGCCAGTCGTTAAACTCATAGAAATGAAAACCTCATAAAATCTGTTTTTAAAACTGGACTCTGTATAAGAATTACTTGCAGCTTTACAATGAAGCCTGTGATAAATGTGCTCTTTTTTTCTTGGTTATAATTTTATATTAATTCTCACCTTTTTATCAGAGAAATGCGTGTCATTTTTTTTTTAATTCAAATTGCGAATTTTCTAGACAGAGATAGGCAGATCAGAGAGAGAGACAGACATCCCAGTAAAATCTTTAAAACTCAGAATTAACAACTATAGCCATGTCATCCTCCTCGCATGCCCCCAGGGAGCCTGTGTACATATCCAGGACCTGCCAGGATGCACAAAGGATGCCAGGAGCCTCAGAATGCCATCTCCATCTTTTGAGATCTATGCTTCATTGTCAACCAGAAATCCCTCCTCCAGTTCCTCTAGAGAAGACAACTTTGCTCAAAGAAATATTTCCATACAGTTTAGGCAATTCCATTCATTCTCACAGAAGCACATCCTCTGAAGAGAACTAGCTATGCTTTTTTATAATCAATGAGAGGTAACCTTCATACATACATTTGCTCCTTCTAATAGACAAGAGATGTCTTCATTCTGTGTCTTATTTAGGCTGAGATTTGGGATATCCCAGGAGCCTGGGCCTTGAGAAAGAAGACAGCAGCTTGATGGAGTGCCTGCTTTGACTGGGCACAGAGATTTGATATCTCAAAAGATGGATGTTGAGATGGGCTTTGCATACCCACTGCCATCCAGGGATCCTTTATATCAATCTAATAAGATGATCTATTTTTAAGAATATATAATTATTCTGTAAAACTGTCATGGAGAGTCAGGGCAGGAATGAATAAAAACTAGCATACAAACATGCAAAGGCTTTTCAAAGTGAGAAAAATCAAGTAAAGACTCAACCCCAGGAACTGTCTCAGGCAGTCCTTCCCCTAGTTCTCGTGCTGTCTTAATCTTTATACAGCTGTGGAGAGAGGGCTTACAGAGGCCTTCCAGGACCAGAGTTCTCCAATAAGCTCCACAAACGGCAAGAGACAAGTAGCTTCATAAATTGCCAACGTATATGGAAACGGTGCAGAATTTCCTTTAAAAACCTAAACCAGAGTTACCATATGATCTAGCAATCCCACTACTGGGAATATACCTGGAGAAAACTCCAATTTGAAATAATACATGCACCCCTGTGTTCACAGAAGCACTATTTACAGTAGCCAAAACATGGAAGCAACCCAAATGTCCATGGACAGATGAATGGATAAAGAAGATGTGGGGTGTGTGTGTGTGTGTGTGTGTGTGTGCATGTGTGCATGCTCAGTCACTCCAGTCATGTCCGACTCCTGTAACCCTGTGGACTATCCTGCCAGGCTCCCCTGTCCCTCACCAGGGATCTTCAGGAAAGTATACTGGAGTGGGTTGCCATACCTTCCTCCAGGGGATCTTCCCCAAGAAGGATCAAACCCTTGGTGTTTCCTGCTTTGGAGGCAGATTCTTTACTGCTGAGCCACTTGGGAAGCCCATATATATATGTGTGTGTGTGTAGATATGTGTGTGTGTGTACTTATATACATATATACACACACACATATATATATATATATATATATATACACCTATATATCTGTATGTGCTCACTCATGTCCATCTCTTTGTGACTCCATGGACTGTAGCCCACCAGGCTCTTCTGTCCATGGAATTTTTCAGGGAAGAATACTAGAGTGGATCGCCATTTCTTGCTCCACAGGATTTTCCCCACCCAGGGATCAAACACGCATCTCCAGGGTCTCCTGCATTGGCAGGTGGATTCTTTACCACTAGTGCCACCTGGGAAGCCTGAAATAAACACACACACACACACACACACACACACTGGAATACTACTCAGCCATAAAAAGAATGAAATAATGCCATTTTCAGCAACGTGGATGGACCTAGAGATTGTCATACTAAGAGAAGTAAGTTAGAGAAAGACAAATACCATATGATATCACTTATATGTAGAATCTAAAATATGATACAAATGAACTTATTTACAAAACAGAAAGTCTTACAGGCATAAAAAACAAACTTATGGTTACCAAAGATGAAAGAGGTCAGGGGAGGGATAAAATTTTAGTCTTTGAAATGCCACATATCACTTTATGTGAACTTTCTCATTTTTACCTCATTTGTTTTGACTGCTGCATTATATTGTACAGTATAGATATATTTTGTTGCTTAGTCACTAAGTCATGTCTGAATCTTTTGCGACCCAATAGATGGTGGCCCTCCAGGCTCCTCTGTCCATGGGATTTCCCAGGCAAGAATACTGCAGTGGATTGCCATTTCCTTCTCCAGGGGATCTTCCCAAGCCAGAGACTGAAACCACGTCTCCTGCATTTACCACTGTGTCTCCTCATTTACCACTGAGCCACAGGGAAGCCCCCGTGGATACATGGTTCTTTAATTTATTTATAAGAATACTCGTAATCTATTTTCTTCTATTAAAAATGACTCCCTAAGGCCTCTGTGGACAAATGTAAAGATTTATTTGGAATCCGCTGGACTGGAAGAAGCACAGGCTGGAATCAAGATTGCCGGGAGAAATATCAATAACCTCAGATATGCAGATGACACCACCGTTATGGCAGAAAGTGAAGAGGAACTCAAAAGCCTCTTGATGAAAGTGAAAGTGGAGACTGAAAAAGTTGGCTTAAAGCTCAACATTCAGAAAACGAAGATCATGGCATCCGGTCCCACCACTTCACGGGAAATAGATGGGGAAACAGTGGAAACAGTGTCAGACTTTATTTTTCTGGGCTCCAAAATCACTACAGATGGAGATTGCAGCCATGAAATTAAAAGACGCTTACTCCTTGGAAGGAAAGTTATGACCAACTTAGATAGCATATTCAAAAGCAGAGCCATTACTTTGCCAACAAAGGTTCGTCTAGTCAAAGCTATGGTTTTTCCTGTGGTCATGTATGGAGGTGAGAGTTGGACTGTGAAGAAGGCTGAACACCGAAGAATTGATGCTTTTGAACTGTGTTGTTGGAGAAGACTCTTGAGAGTCCCTTGGACTGCAAGGAGATCCAACCAGTCCATTCTGAAGGAGATCAGCCCTGGGATTTCTTTGGAAGGAATGATGCTAAAGCTGAAACTCCAGTACTTTGGCCACCTCATGCAAAGAGTTGACTCATTGGAAAAGACTCTGATGCTGGGAGGGATTGGGGGCAGGAGGAGAAGGGGACGACAGAGGATGAGATGGCTGGATGGCATCACTGACTCGATGGACGTGAGTCTGAGTGAACTCCGGGAGTTGGTGATGGACAGGGAGGCCTGGCGTGCTGCAATTCATGGGGTCGCAAAGGGTTGGACACGACTGAGCAACTGATCTGATCTGATCTGAATCTCTAAATGTGGAATTATTAAGTTAAGGCATGCATGTATTTCCAAAAGAGATACTAAGAAAATGTTCCCCATAAACTTCATGCCTATTTACATATCTATACATTTCTCCACATCTTCTCTGCCATTGAATATTAGTAATCTTTAATCTTTGCCAATCAAAAGAGCAATTCTATAACTTCCCAATGATCTGTAATGAAATCTTTACCACATTTCAAATGACTGTATATATTCAAGAGCCATATCTTATCCTTTTGGTGTTTTTGTTTGTTTTAAGGCTTACCAAGAAAAACCCCTCCCTTGCCAGGGGGGAAATGGGGAGATATAGATCAAAGAATACAAACTTTCAGTTATAAGAAGAGTAAATTTGAAGGCTGTAACGCACAGCATGGTGACTACAGTTAATAATAAAGTATTATATACTTGAAAGTCCCTGAGAGTACATCTTAAGCACGTTAAATATACACAATTATATTGGTCGATTTTTCTTGGTAAAGTTGGGGGGAAAAGACAAATACATTCCATTACTCTTTTCTAGAATTTTTGCTAATTATTCTAGCTTATTTATTTTTCCACATTGTCCTTAGCAGCTGTGCAGTGCTGGAGCAGTGAGCGGCCAGGAGGAGATACCCCACGTCCAAGGTCAGAGAAACCCCAGTAAGATGGTAAGCGCTGGGAGAGGGCATCAGAGGACAGACTGAAACCACAATCACAGAAAACTAACCAATCTAATCACATGGACCACAGCCTTGTCTAACTCAATGAAACTATGAGCCATGCCATGTAGGGCCAACCAAGACGGACGGGTCATGGTGGAGAGTTCTGACAAAATGAGGTCCACTGAAGAAGGGAATGGCAAACCACTTCAGTATTCTTGCCTTGAGAACCCCATGAACAGTATGAAAAGGCAAAAAGATAGGACACTGAAAGGTGAACTCCCCAGGTCAGTAGGTGCCCAATATGCTACTGGAGATGAGTGGAGAAATAACTCCAGAAAGAATGAAGAGACAGAGCCAAAGCAAAAACAGCACCCAGTTGTGGATATGACTGGTGTTGGAAGCAAGGTCCAATGTTATAAAGAGCTTTATTGAATAGGAACCTGGAATGTCAGGTCCATGAATCAAGGCAAATTGGAAGTGGTCAAACAGGGGATGACAAGAGTGAACATCGACATTTTAGGAATCAGTGAGCTAAAATGGACTGGAATGGGTGAATTTAACTCAGATGACCATTATATCTACTACTGTGGGCAAGAATCCCTTAGAAGAAATGGAGTAGCCACCATAGTAAACAAGAGTCTGAAATGCAGTACTTGGATGCAATCTCAAAAACAACAGAATGATCTCTGTTTGTTTCCAAGGCAAACCATTCAGTATCATGGTAATCTAAGTCTATGCCCCGACCAGTAATGCTCAAGAAGCTGAAGTTGAACGGTTCTATGAAGACCTACAAGACCTTCTAGAACTAACACCCAAAAAAGATGTCCTTTTTATTATAGGGGACTGGAATGCAAAAGTAGGAAGTCAGGAAACACCTGGAGTAACAGGCAAATTTGACCTTGGAGTACAGAAGGAAGTAGGGCAAAGGCTAACAGAGTTTCGCCAAGAAAACGCACTGGGCATAGCAAACACCCTCTTCTAACAACACAAGAAAAAACTCTACACATGGACATCACCAGATGGTCAATACCGAAATCAGATTGATTATATTCTTTGCAGCCAAAGATGCAGAAGCTCTATACAGTCAGCAAAAACAAGACCGGGAGCTGACTATGGCTCAGATCATGAACTCCTTATTGCGAAATTTAGACTTAAATTGAAGAAAGTGGGGAAAACCATTAGACCATTCAGGTATGACCTAAATAAAATCCCTTATGATTCTACAGTGGAAGTGAGAAATAGATTTAAGGGCCTAGATCTGATAGACAGAGTGCCTGGTGAACTACAGACGGAGCTTCATGACATTGTACAGGAGACAGGGATCAAGACCATCCCCAAGAAAAAGAAATGCAAAAAAGAAAAATGGCCATCTGAGGAGGCCTTACAAAGAGCTGTGAAAAGAAGAGAAGCAAAAAGCAAAGGCGAAAAGGAAAGATATACCCATTGGAATGCAGAGTTCCAAAGAATAGCAAGGAGAGATAAGAAAGCCTTCCTCAGTGATCAATGTAAAGAAATAGAAGAAAACAATAGAACAGGAGAAACTAGAGATCTCGTCAAGAAAATTAGAGATACCAAGGGAACATTTCATGCAAAGATGGGCTTGATAAAGGACAGAAATGGTATGGACCTAACAGAAGCAGAAGATATTAAGGAGAGGTGGCAGGAATACACAGAAGAACTATACAAAAAAGATCTTCACAACCCAAATAATCACGATGGTGTGATCACTCACTTAGAGCCTGACATCCTGGAATGTGAAGTCAAGTGGGCCTTAGGAATTATCACGATGAACAAAGCTAGTAGAGGTGATGGAATTCCAGTTGAGCTCTTTCAAATCCTGAAAGATGATGCTGTGAAAGTGCTGCACTCAATATGCCAGCAAATTTGGAAAACTCAGCAGTGGCCACAGGACTGGAAAAGGTCAGTTTTCATTCCAATTCCAAAGAAAGGCAATGCCAAAGAATGCTCAAACTACCACACAACTGTACTCATCTTGCATGCTAGTAAAGTAATGCTCAAAATTCTCCAAGCCAGGCTTCAGCAATACATGAACCGTGAACTTCCAGATGTTCAAGCTGGATTTCAAAAAGGCAGAGGAACCAGAGATCAAATTGCCAACATTTGCTGGATCATCAAAAAAGCAAGAGAGTTCCAGAAAAACATCTACTTCTGCTTTATTGACTATGCCAAAGCCTTTGACTTTGTGGATCACAACAAACCGTGGAAAATTCTTCAAGAGGTGGGAATACCAGACCACCTGACCTGCCTCTTGAGAAATCTGTATGCACATCTGGAAGCAGCAGTTAGAACTGGACATGGAACAAAAGACTGGTTCCAAATCAGAAAAGGAGTACGTCAACGCTGTATATTGTCACCCTGCTTTTTAACTTATATGCAGAGTACATCATGAGAAATGTTGTACTGGATGAAGCACAAGCTGGAATCAAGATTGCCGGGAGAAATGGCAATAAGCTCATATATGCAGATGACCACCCTTATCACAAAAAGCGAAGAAGAACTAAAGAGCCTCTTGATGAAAGTGAAAGAGGAGAGTGAAAAAGTTGGCTTAAAACTCAACATTCAGAAAACTAAGATCATGGCATCCAGTCCCACCACTTCATGGCAAATAGAGGGGGAAACAGTGGCAGACTTTATTTTTGGGGGCTCCAAAATCACTGCAGATGGTGACTGCAGCCATGAAATTAAAAGACACTTGGTCCTTGGAAGAAAAGCTATGACCAACCTAGACAGCATATTAAAAAGCAGAGACATTATTTTGCCAACAAAGTCCATCTAGTCAAGGCTATGGTTTTTCCAGTAGTCATGTATGGGTGTGAGGGTTGGACTATAAAGAAAGCTGAGTGCCGAAGAATTGATGTTTTTAAACTATGGTGTTAGAGAAGACTCTTGAGAGTCTCTTGGACTGAAAGGAGATCAAACCAGTCCATCCTAATAGAAATCACTCTTGAATATTCATTGGAAGGACTGATGCAACACTTTGGCCACCTGATGCAAAGAACTGACTCACTGGAAAAAACCGTGACGCTGGGATAGATTGAAGGCAGGAAAAGGGGACGACAGAGGATGAGATGTTGGATGGCATCACCGACTCAATGGACATGAGTTTGAATGAACTCTGGGAGTTGGTGATGAACAGGGAGGCCTGGCACGCTGCAGTCCATGGGGTCGCAAAGAGTTGGACACGACTGAGCCACTGAACTGAACTGAACTGAACTGATCAAGTTCCAATAAAATTGCTACTGAAAATTTTTGGAGGGGGATCATGTTAAATGTATAGATTAATTTATGGATAAATATCAATAACTTGCTCAGGATTTTTTATTTCTTGCCCAAAGGCATGGCATGCCTTTCTATTTATTCGTGTCTTCTTTTTACATCCTTCAGAAGCCTATTCAAGTTTTATATTGAGTGCTCATGTTTCTGCTATTGTAAGTGCCATGTTTTTTTATATTAGGTAATCTAGCAAGCCACATAAAGATATATCTATTTATTAATTTTGTGCCAGACAACTGGATGAATTCTATTGTTTGTGAAAACATTTTAGTTGTTTCTCATGTATTTTCTAGAATAATCAAACCAGCTCCATATATAATAGCAATAATTTAATCTCCAACTTTATTTTTATGTCTATTTTTGCCTGTTTTTTTCTTTTTTCCTCATTGTGCTTACTGGTAATTCCAGAATAACTGAAGAATCATTATTAGTGGGAATAGGGATGCTTCTAGTGGACACGTGTCATTGTTTTCAGTGCAGAGTGTCTAAATCCTTTTCTAGGTTGAGGGAACTATCCACCTGATGAATCATGGAAGACAGAACTTATCTTTTGTAAAGAAGGTGAAAATGCTAGATACTGACTTCACCAGCTTCTCTTGCAGCTAGGGCACAAGCATGTGACCTGGGCTCTGTCACTCAGAATGCACCCAGGTCAGGAGTTGGTAATACAAAATAGAAGCCAAGGAATTCTCTCTTTGTGCCAGGTGGAGCAATAAAGACCATAAATTTAAGCTCTTGATGTAGATGGAGCAGTGGTGAAAACAAATGCTTTGAGTAGGATTAATTCTTCGACAGTTTTTTCTATTGCTGCTATGGTAGTTGGTCTGTAGCAGTATACAGTTCTATCAGCATGCCATTTTATTGCCTTGGGTCAAAGACAACCATGTTATCAGCAAATGCAATAAATTTTTTCTTCCTTTCAAACATTTGCCTATTTATTTTTGTGTGTTATTGCATGGGTCAAAACCTTCAATACAAGTACCAGTGATTAGCACCCTTGTGTTTTTTCCATAGATGAAAAGAATGCTTCCAATGCTTCATCATTATATATGACTTCTGCTGTAGGTTTCTAAGAGAAACTCCTTATAAGAAGGTTTCCTTTCATTCCTTGTTTTTAACTTGAACTGGTGTTGAATTTATTTTTTTTGTTTGTTTGTTTGTTTGATTTTTTTTAATTTTATTTTATTTTTAAACTTAACATAACTGTATTAGATTTGCCAAATATCAAAATGAATCCGCCACAGGTACACATGTGTTCCCCATCCTGAACCCTCCTCCCTCCTCCCTCCCCATTCCATCCCTCTGGGTCGTCCCAGTGCACCAGCCCCAAGCATCCAGTATCGTGCATCGAACCTGGACTGGCGACTCATTTCATACATGATATTTTACATGTTTCAATGCCATTCTCCCAAATCTTCCCACCCTCTCCCTCTCCCACAGAGTCCATAAGACTGTTCTATACATCAGTGTCTCTTTTGCTGTCTCGTACACAGGGTTATTGTTACCATCTTTCTAAATTCCATATATATGCGTTAGTATACTGTATTGGTGTTTTTCTTTCGGGCTTACTTCACTCTGTATAATAGGCTCCAGTTTCATCCACCTCATTAGAACTGATTCAAATGTATTCTTTTTAATGGCTGAATAATACTCCATTGTGTATATGTACCACAGCTTTCTTATCCATTCATCTGCTGATGGACATCTAGGTCGCTTCCATGTCCTGGCTATTATAAACAGTGCTGCGATGAACATTGGGGTACTCGTGTCTCTTTCCCTTCTGGTTTCCTCAGTGTGTATGCCCAGCAGTGGGATTGCTGGATCATAAGGCAGGTCTATTTCCAGTTTTTTAAGGAATCTCCACACTGTTCTCCATAGTGGCTGTACTAGTTTGCATTCCCACCAACAGTGTAAGAGGGTTCCCTTTTCTCCACACCCTCTCCAGCATTTATTACTTGTAGACTTTTGGATCGCAGCCATTCTGACTGGTGTGAAATGGTACCTCATAGTGGTTTTGATTTGCATTTCTCTGATAATGAGTGATGTTGAGCATCTTTTCATGTGTTTGTTAGCCATCTGTATGTCTTCTTTGGAGAAATGTCTATTTAGTTCTTTGGCCCATTTTTTGATTGGGTCATTTATTTTTCTGGAGTTGAGCTGTAGGAGTTGCTTGTATATTCTCGAGATTAGTTGTTTGTCAGTTGCTTCATTTGCTATTATCTTCTCCCATTCTGAAGGCCGTCTTTTCACCTTGCTAATAGTTTCCTTTGATGTGCAGAAGCTTTTAAGGTTAATTAGGTCCCATTTGTTTATTTTTGCTTTTATTTCCAATATTCTGGGAGGTGGGTCATAGAGGATCCTGCTGTGATGTATGTCAGAGAGTGTTTTGCCTATGTTCTCCTCTAGGAGTTTTATAGTTTCTGGTCTTACGTTTAGATCTTTAATCCATTTTGAGTTTATTTTTGTGTATGGTGTTAGAAAGTGTTCTAGTTTCATTCTTTTACAAGTGGTTGACCAGAGTTCCCAGCACCACTTGTTTGGAAAAGAAGTAAAGCTCTCACTGTTTGCAGATGACATGATCCTCTACATAGAAAACCCTAAAGACTCCACCAGAAAATTACTAGAACTAATCAATGACTATAGTAAAGTTGCAGGATATAAAATCAACACACAGAAATCCCTTGCATTCCTATACACTAATAATGAGAAAACAGAAAGAGAAATTAAGGAAACAATTCCATTCACCATTGCAACGGAAAGAATAAAATACTTAGGAATATATCTACCTAAAGAATCTAAAGACCTATATATAGAAAACTATAAAACACTGGTGAAAGAAATCAAAGAGGACACTAACAGATGGAGAAATATACCATGTTCATGGATTGGAAGAATCAATATAGTGAAAATGAGTATACTACCCAAAGCAATCTATAGATTCAATGCAATCCCTATCAAGCTACCAACAGCATTCTTCACAGAGCTAGAACAAATAATTTCACAATTTGTATGGAAAAACAAAAAACCTCGAATAGCCAAAGCAATCTTGAGAAAGAAGAATGGAACTGGAGGAATCAACCTACCTGACTTCAGGCTCTACTACAAAGCCACAGTTATCAAGACAGTATGGTACTGGCACAAAGACAGAAATATAGATCAATGGAACAAAATAGAAAGCCCAGAGATAAATCCATGCACCTATGGACACCTTATCTTAGACAAAGGAGGCAAGAATATACAATGGATTAAAGACAATCTCTTTAACAAGTGCTGCTGGGAACTCTGGTCAACCACTTGTAAAAGAATGAATTTATTTTTAATGTTTGTTTATGTATTATTTTTGGCTGTGCTGGGTCTTCATTGCTTTGAAAGCTTTTCTCTAGTTGCAGAGAGTGGGGGACACTCTCTAGTGGTGCACAAAGCTTCTCACTGCGGTGGCTTCTCTTGTTGCAGAGCACAGGCTCTAGAGTGCTCGGGCTCAGTAGCTGCAGTTCCTGGGCTCTAGAGTACAGGCTCAGTAATTGTGGCACACAGGCTTAGTTGCTCCTCGGCATGTGGGATCTTCAACAACCAGGGATCGAACCTGTGTTTTCCACATTGGGAAGCAGATTCTTTGCCACTGAGCCACCAGGGAAACTTGAATTGGTGTTGAATTTTGTCAAATATTTTTTCAACATCTATTGAGATAATATGATTTTTTTCTCTGAACTATTAACTAGTGATTTAGATTAGTAGTTTAACATTGAAACTTCCTTGTGTTTCTACTGTAAGGTCTACTTGATCACAATATACTATCATTTTAATGTAGGTATGATTTTGATTGTTAGCTTTTATATAGGAGTCCTGCATGTCAACTTTATTAGTGAGTTTTTCCTGTGGTTTCTCTTCTGTGTGCACAAATCTTGTTAAATTTTAGCACAAGGGTCACGTTAGCATCACAGAATGAGTTAGCATTGTTTTCCAGCTTTTAGATTCTCTAGTATGTGCTTAGTCACTTCAGTTGTGTCCGACTCTCTGCGACCCCATGGACCATGGCCAGCCAGGCTCCTCTGTCTGTGGGATTCTCCAGGCAAGAATACGGGAGTGGGTTGCCATTTCCTTCCCCATAGATTCTCTAGAGCAGTTCTTATAACATAGGAGTTGTCTGTTCCATAAAAATTTAGTAGATATCAATCAATACTTAAAAACTTCTGGGGCTGATAAAAATTTTAAGAGATAGATCTTTGGCTATATTTGCAACTTCTTCAATTTCTGCTATTCAGATTTTATATTGCTTGAGTGAATTTTGTTTAATTTTTTTAGAAAAATTGTGTAAATGCTTAAATTTATTGTATAAATAGTATATTAATATAGGAGATTGATAGATATTAACTGAATGAAGAAATGAATCATAAAATATTTTTTATGTTCTCCAAATCTGTGGTCAGATTTTCTTTCTTATTCTCAAGGCTATTTATACAAGAACTTTTTTTCTTGATTATATATGCCAAAATTTTACTCATTTTATTATTTTTCTGAAAGAAACAATATTTATTATTTCATAAGAGAGAGGCACAATATTATTATCAAGTGAATAGATTTTTGTTTTATACTCATTTCTAACTTTTTACATCATAACTAGTAAAAATAGATGGAATAATTTTATTTCTTGAAATATATATTGATATATATTTTGGTTTTTTTCTGATAAATAAATATTTTCTGATAAATATTTGTGATTGCCCCGTCTGAGTTTTTTTAAAGCTTTTTTCAGTAGATACAAAACCTTATAAACACAGAAATATACATACATAGATAAATTCATATATACATACCTCGTTAGCTCTATTACTAAAAGCACTCAAATCTTAATTATTTGTTTACTCAACCTGTTAGTTTCTGGACTCTCCCATAATAGTTGGAATTTATCTCTCCTAGTATTTTAAACAGTGTTTGTTCCCATAGTGTGAATCATTCCTTTGGGTAACAAAGTTTTCAAGAGTATCAAATGTTAGTGAGTTGTACATGGTATCAATATTAAATATTTTTATTTGACTCATTTGTTGTTTTTTGGCCTTAGATTCCATTTGAACTGCTATTACTATTACAATATTTGCTTTTTAACTTGTACTTTTCCAGCATATTTTCTCTTTATATGTTATCTTATATGCTGTTTTCAGGCATGCTTTTTGTTAACAGCATACAATTACATTTCATTTTAATTTTTACCTTGTCCAAGAGTCAATTTTTGTGATTATCAATATATTTGGATTTACTTCTGACTCTTTGTAAGCATTTTAGTATGTACCTTTCAAAGTTTCCTTTTGATTTTTATTTCCTCCAGATTTAAGTTATTTTGTTCATTTCAGTCATCAGATCTCTTGCATAGCATTTGTTTTCTCTAAATATTTTATAATCTTGTACGGTGGGCTCAGATTTGAATTTGAGATTCTCTCTCAAATGTGGATATTTTCTGATTTCCTCAGTCTTCTGGTGACTAGGAGAGAGAAGCAGGACATACTACCAGTTAGGATCTAAGAATGGTGCACTGTCTGGATGAATGAAGGCTCCCATTCCTGCCAAGTTCTGCCAGTCTTCCAGAGCGCAGCCCTGACTCTCCTGACCAGATAGTCACAGTCACAGCCTACGGACAAGTCCCTCTGCTGCTGAGCACTTGGCACAGCTGTCTTGTTAGATGTCAACCCTCTTTACCACTAGAATCTCCCTACAATTACACCAGGAATATCTTCTCTTCTACCTTCAAAACTTTAGCATCCCCACTGCTGCTCTCTCGTCTTATAGTCCTTTCCTCCTGGGCCTATTTCCCAACCGTCTTCTCTTGCATAAAAGGTAGTGATAAGCATAATGATCACTGTTCTCTGCATCCTCATTCAAATAAACCAACCTACAAAAGACACGTTGAGAAAGTATGGAAACTGAAATATAAACTCATATTAGATCCATGGTTCATCAACTAGGGTTGACTTTGCCTCCCAGTCCAGAGATACTTTTAGCTGTTACCGTGGGGGTAACTAACATCTACTGACAGAGAGCAGAAGTGCTCCTGGACATCCTACAATGACAGAACAGCTTTCCTCAAAACAGAGAATCATCTTGCCCCAAATTTCAATAGTGCCAAGGTTGAGAAACCCACTATTAGATAATATTATGCAATTAATTGTAGAAGGTATGATAATAGCACAGTGAGCAGGTTTTTTTCCCCCAAGTCCTTGTTGATTAGAGCTGCATAATTAAGCATGCAAAAGAATGAAAAACATAAGATTTTGAGATTTGGTATGGAATTCTTTTTTAAAAAAAATAAGGGAGGTAAATTAGATAGAAAAATGTTAATTTTTGAAACTGAATGATGGTTATATCTTATTGTTGTTGTTTTGCCAGTTTTAATGAACAGGGAAGATAAGAGACTTTAAGGGTGAGGTACCAGCTGAGAGTGATGATGGAAAGGGTCATGGGACATGTAAAGAAAAAAAAGACTACCAGGAAGAAGAAAGCAGTGTTAGATTAATGCCAATTTGAGGCTTAAGATCATGTATTTCCAGTGAAACAAGTCCACAAGCTCATGTGACTGTCTAGCAGCACTGAACTGCTCAAACGGAGACCCAGAGAGACAGATGGTAGGATTCTTGCAAGGCTGGGGATTTGATAAGTATCACAGACAGAGAAACTGGAGGAAATTTGACACTATTTGCGAAGGAGTGATTATTCCTGGAATGATGGAATCTACTTGGAGAAGAGGGAAACAAAAGGAGAGAAAAGCAATGGAATCAGTGGATTGGCTATGGAAATACCATCAAAGGATTATATCCTTTGGTACCTGAGCAAGCAAAGGGGAAAGGCAGAGGTTGTGGTAAGACAGCAGGATATCCAAAGTTGAAACTTCAGATGGAGGCGTTTCTGGCAATGACAAGGTTCAAGGTGTGACTGTGGGACTAGGTGGCTAGACAGGAATGAAGTTACTAATCATTAAGGTGAATGATCACAAGAGACCCAAGGTTAGCCCTGACAGCTTGTCCTTCTTAACTGGTCATCTTTGAGGGGGAAAAAGAAAAAAAAGCAGTTCTGATGTATGCTGGGCATAGCAAGAACCATGAAGCCTCTTATTGGTTATTAGATCCTGTGATGCTCCACAATCATTTTACTTAAAAACAAATGAATACTGCTTTTAGGAAGTAGGAAGTCAGGAAATATCTGGAGTAACAGGCAAATTTGACCTTGGAGTACAGAAGGAAGTAGAGCAAAGGCTAACAGAGTTCCACCAAGAGAACGCACTGGGCATAGCAAACACCCTCTTCCAACAACACAAGAGAAGGCTCTATACATGGAAATCACCAGATGGTCAACACCGAAATCAGATTGATTATATTCTTTGCAGCCAAAGATGCAGAAGGTCTATACAGTCAGCAAAAACAAGACTGGGAGCTGACTGTGGCTCAGATCACAAACTCTTTATTGCCAAATTCAGACTTAAAATGAAGAAAGTAGGGAAAACCACTAGACCATTCAGGTATGACCTAAATCAAATCCCTTATGATTATACAGTGGAAGTGAGAAATAGATTCAAGGGATTAGATCTGATAGACAGAGTGCCTGAAAAACTATAGACAGAGGTTCATGACACTGTACAGGAGACAGGGATCAAGACCATCCCCAAAAGAAAGAAATGAGAAAAGGCAAGATGGCTGTCTGAGGAGGCCTTACAAATAGCTGTGAAAAGAAGAGAAGTGAAAGGAAAAGTTGAACAGGAAAGATATATCCATCTGAATGCAGAGTTCCAAAGAATAGTAAGGAGAGATAAGAAAGCCTTCCTCAGTGATCAATGCAAAGAAATGGAGGGAAAAAATAGAATGGGAAAGACTAGAAATCTCTTCAAGAAAATTAGAGATACCAAGGTAACATTTCATGCAAAGATGGGCACAATAAAGGACAGAAATGGTATGGATCTAACAGAAGCAGAAGATATTAAGAAGTGGCAAGAATACAGAGAAGAACTATACAAAAAAGATCTTCATGACCCAGATAATCACGATAGTGTGATCACTCACCTAGAGCCAGACATCTTGGAAGTCAAGTGGGCCTTAGAAAGCGTCACTACAAACAAAACTAGTGGAGGAGATGGAATTCAGTTGAGCCATTTCAAATCCTAAAAGATGATGCTGTGAAAGTGCTGCACTTGATATACCAGCAAGTTTGGAAAACTCAGCAGTGGCCACAGGACTGGAAAAGGTCAGTTTTCATTCCAATCCCAAAGAAAGGCAATGCCAAAGAATGCTCAAACTATCACACAATTGCACTCATCTCACACGCTAGTAAAGTAATGCTCAAAATTCTCCAAGCCAGGCTTCAACAGTACATGAACCATGAACTTCCAGATGCTCAAGCTGGATTTAGAAAAGGCAGAAGAACAGATCAAATTGCGAACATCCGTTGGGTCATTGAAGAAGCAAGAGAGTTCCAGAAAAACATCTATTTCTGCTTTATTGACTATGCCAAAGCCTTTGACTGTGTGGATCACAACGAACTGTGGAAAATTCTGAAAGAGTTGAGAATACCAGACCACCTGACCTGCCTCTTGAGAAATCTGTATGCAGGTCAGGAAGCAACAGTCAGAACTGGACATGGAACAACAGACTTGTTTCAAATTGGAAAAGGAGTACATCAAGGCTGTATATTGTTATCCTGCTTATTTAACTTATATGCAGAGTACATCATGAGAAACGTTGGGCTGGAAGAAGCACAAGCTGGAATCAAGATTGCCAGGAGAAATATCAATATCCTCAAATATGCTGATGACACTACCCTTATGGCAGAAAGCAAAGAAGAACTAAAGAGCCTCTTGATGAAAGTGAAAGAGGAGAGTGAAAAAGTTGGCTTAAAACTCAACATTCAGAAAACTAAGATCATGGCATCTGGTCCCATCACTTTATGGCAAATAGTTGGGGAAACAATGGAAACAGTGATAGACTTTATTTTCTTGGGCTCCAAAATCGCTGCAAATGGTGACTGCAGCCATGAAATTAAAAGACGCTTGGTCCTTGGAAGAAAAGCTATGACCAACCTAGACAGCATATTAAAAAGCAGAGGCATTACTTTGCCAACAAAGGTCCATCTAGTCAAAGCTATGGTTTTTCCAGTGCTCATGTATAGATGTGAGAATTGGACTATAAAGAAAGCTGAGTGCCAAAGAATTGATGCTTTTAAACTGTGGTGTTAGAGAAGACTCTTGAGAGTCCCTTGGACTAAAAGGAGATCAAACCAGTCCATCCTAATGGAAATCACTCCTGAATATTCATTGGAAGGACTGATGCAACACTTTGGCCACCTGATGCAAAGAACTGACTCTTTTAAAAAGACTGTGACGCTGGGAAAGATTGACGGTGGGAGAAGGGGATGGCAGAGGATGAGATGGTTGGTTGGCATCAGTGACTCAATGGACATCAATTTGAGTAAACTCTGGGAGTTGGTGATGGACAGCGAGGCCTGGCGTGCTGCAGTCCATAGGGTCGCAAAGAGTCAGACACAGCTGAGCAACTGAACTGAACTGAACTGTTTTTAGGACATGAGATGACACCCCTACGGTATATAAATGCATAACAGGTCCCATTTAATCCAGGATGCTAGGGTTAGGTGGGCTGCTGAGTTGTGGCAGTGGGAACCTGGGGAGTGAGAAGGTGGTGAGGGGCCCTTCTGCAAGAGGAGTAAGAGAGTTTATAGACGAAATGGATGAATGAGGGACATGAGGGAGGCTTTCTAAGTGTTCTCTTAGAATCAGCCCTGGCTAATTTTTACATACTGTACACTGAATCTCAGCATGCATCAAAGAGAGAGTATAATCTAAAATTAGTCAGATAAATTTTATTTTATCATCATGAGTTCTTTTAATAAGACCACAAAGAACCTTATCTATTTCAGAAAGGATTATACAAAAGGTTAACATCTCTTTTTGTACCAACAATATCTCACAACAGGATCCGACTTCAAGCTATATGAGAATAGATCCTTGTTGTTACTCAGTGGCTGTCCAGTGGCAGAAAGGTCAGTATGTACTTGTTAAATTATGAACAACAAAAGTAGCCTTCTGCCTTCGGGTAGCTGTTCAGGGCAGATGCAACTGTACCTGAACCAGAAGTACTCACTCAGACATATGAGTAAATTAAGCCATCAATAATTTCTGTTCTTTTCCACACACTTTTAAAGTAAAAAGCAATTTTACTATTAGGCTCAGTGCCCACCTCTGAGGATAAGCAAAGGGAAAAAAATTAACTTAGAGTCTACCACACTGCCCTTCATTGATTTATCCAACAAATACTGAGAATTTCCTGTGAGCTGGGCATTCTGCACATGCTCTGAATAGAGACTAGGGACAGTTCCAGCCCTCAAGTGATTACTATCCAGTGAGGATAGAGAAATGGGTACTTTCAAAATTGAGGAGATCTAATGACTAAGATTCACTCATTTCTTCTGTAATTTTGTAGGTTATATGCCGAGTACATTGTTAAACCCTAGGAATAAATACATATGTACAGATACAGTCCCTGCCTTGATTGATATGAGCAAAGAGGAGGTAAACCTACCTAGGGTCATCAGGGAAGTCACCTTGGAGGAACTGCCCATCTGTTGAATATTGAATATAGATCAGAGACCTCAAGCAAAGAAGCATGGGGAAACATTCTGGTCATCAGAATCAAGAAATCGCAATGCATTTAAGAAACTGAAATAAACCAGAATGGCTGGAGCCAATGTCTATAGCAGCTTTATTTGTGCGAGGGAGCAGTGGGATATGAGGCAGTACAGTATTCAAGTGCTCAGTTGTGTCCGACGCTGTGCGACACTATGAATGAACTATAGCCCACCAGTCTCCTCTGTCCACGGGATTTTCCAGGCAAGAATACTGGGGTGGGTTGCTGTTTCCTCCTCCAAATTAAAAACAGTAGTAACACCAAATGCTGGCCAGGATACAGAGAAACTGGATGTGGAAATGTGAAGTGGTACAGCCACTCCAGGAAATAGTTACTTAACAGAACTACTCTAGACCTACCATTCAGCCCAGCAATTGAATAACTGAATCCTTTTCCAAGGGATCTTCCCAACCCAGGATTCAAACCCGCATCTCCTGTATCTCCTGCATTTCAAGCAAATTCTTTACCACAGAGCCACCGTACATCATGTGTAAAAATTTAAACTTACTCTGGATATGATAGTAAGCTATTTAAGGGTGTTTAAGGATTTTTTCTGAGCAGGAGAATAACATGATTGGGCTGCATTTGGGATAGATCATTCTGTAGCAATATAGAAATGGCTTTAGTTTAGGCAAGACTGGAAGCCAGCAGTATAATTAGAAACTCAGTGCAATGATTCTGACAAAAAATAATAAGGATTTAAGACAACAGCACTGAATTAAGACAGCAGCACTGAGGATAAAAATATGATATAGAGTGAAACTGAGAAATGTTTAGTAAGTTTAGACAGGATTTGGGTGGGTGGTTAGAATAGAAATTAAAGGATCAGAGGAGCCAAGGA
Organism: Bubalus kerabau; assembly: GCF_029407905.1. Lineage (NCBI taxonomy): Eukaryota > Metazoa > Chordata > Mammalia > Artiodactyla > Bovidae > Bubalus > Bubalus kerabau. The sequence goes on from NC_073627.1 coordinate 119,633,912, forward strand.
TGACTTCCAGGTGTCTCTTTGGGGCTAAACTATGGCATTGTTAGTTGCTATAACAACAGGAAAAGAAACATGCTTCAGGGTAGATGCATTTCTCAAGATAGATGTACCATGATGCACCACGGGAAAAAGTGCAATAGAAAAGGCTAGATTAAACATTTAAGTTAAATATATAGAAGAGAGACTGCTATCAAAATTCAAAACTTTTGCTCCACCAAAGACTCTGTGAAGAGTATGAAAAGACATGCCTTGTATTTTACAAAGAACTCTTGAAATTCAGTAGTCAACAAATAATCCAAATAGAGACTGGGCAAGACGTTTCATCAAAGACATGAAAAGATACTTCATCAAAGAGGATATATGCCAAATAAGCACATGAAAAGTTATTCAATACCATTAACCATGTTTACAAAAATTAAAGAGAAATGAAAATTAAGACCACAGTAAGATATCACTACACACCGATTAAAATGGCTAAAATTAAAAATAGTAGTAACACCAAATGTTGGCTGGGACACAGAGAAACTGGATCACTCATCCATCGCTGTAGAAATGTGAATTGGTATAGCCACTCTGAGAAGTAGTTTCTTAACAGAACTACTCTAGACTTACCATTCAGCCCAGCATTTGGACACTTGGGCATTCATCGCAGAGAAAAACTTATGTTTGCACATCAGTTACAAAACCACATAACAAAACCATGAATGTTTATAGCAGCTTTATTTGTAATAGCCTGGAAAACTGAGAAAACAAAAATACAAACAGATGTTTTTCCATGGGTAAAGGGTTAAACTGGCATTTCCACACTACGGAATACTGTTCAGCAAAAACATCTATTGATACAAAAAACTGGAATGGATTTCATGGGAATTATGCTGAATAAAAAAAAGCCAGTTTCAAAAGGCTATTATATTATTAATACATTATTAACTTTCTTGAATGTCTTAAATATATAGGCACACATACATGTACACATACACATGAGTGCATGCGAAAGTGGTGAGATTTGAATAAGTTCTGTGGGTTGTATCAACGTCGATAAATTTTTGCTTTATTTTTATTTTATTATTTTATTAGCATTATGCAAGATGTTACCATGGGAGAAAACTAGGTGAAGGATATATAGGACTCCACTTTAAATTTTTTCAAACTTACTATGAATCTATAATTATTTCAAAATAAAAATCTATGTGTAAACGAAAGATCCCACATGTGGAAACTAAGACCCAACACAGTCAAATAAATAAAATAAATTTTAAAAAAGAATAAAAACTTATGTGTGTGTATATATATGCACATGAATACATATATATATATATATGACAAAAGAATCGATTCTAGTCCACAGATGGAGGGATTTGCTTCCTTCCTGAGAAAGGATGAGGATATAGGTATAGATGCAAAGAAGCAGGTGGTACGGATAGAGGGCCAAGAGATAAAAGGTCACCACCAAATGTTGTCTATTTTCCATAGCAGGAGTCACAACCAGCTGCTAAAAGAGACAAGGAAGAGGTGAGGTACAAAGCTTGCATGAGCTACAAAGCGTGTGTGAGCTGAAGTTTTGGAATACCCCCTCAGGGAACAGGAAAGGGCATTTCAAAGAAACACTGTATCATCTCCTTTTCTTAACCTCACATGATTGCTCACAGTGCTGTCTAGTAGCACTCTCTGCAATGATAGACAGGGTCTTAACCATGCTCTTCAATACAATAGCCACTGGCCACACGTAGCCACTGAGCACTTGAAGTGTGGGTACTGTGACAGAGGAAGTAATTTCTAGTTGTATTCAATTTTAATTTAAATAGCCACATGTGGTTAGTGGTTACCCTATTAGACAGTGAAGCTAACGGAGGGAGATAATAAAGGAGTCATAAATTTTCAACCACACTCCCGTCCTTTTGGGTCATTAGTGAAGATCCAGACCAAATATCCAAAGCATTAACTTTTCTTTCATTTCTGTGTTAGTTATATTCAGTTTGTACCAAAGCTGCAGATCAGTAGGAAACTTTTGATTCACAAAGGTCTCAAAGTCTCAATAGGCAGCTTTCAAGCAATTCCATCCTCTATTATTCCTGCCTTTCAAATCCTTTGTCACATTCATATTCCAAACAACTTGGCAGCAAAGTCTTATTAAAGCACAGCTTTCAAAGGTCTGAAACTGTACCATATATGTGCTTTCCAGAACTTTCTGAGGCGCAAATGAACCTACCTATTCTCAGGATGTAGCTAAAGAGGCTGAGGCTGTTCTAATGGGTGCATAAGCCAATGACAGAGTAACCTCCATAGGTGACCATGGGCTGACTACCCAACTTCAACTTGTACCACTCTCCCCATATCTCATTAAGCTTCAAACAGACTAGCTGAGTGACATTCCTGAAGCACAGCAGAAGGGCTTTCTGGCCTCAAGGCACTGAATACATACTACACTAAGTGACGGATCAGATGAACAGACAAATGGATGAAGTAAGCTAAGTTCATAATAGGTGCTCCTTTCCACCCCAAGTCAGGTACCGTGGTCCTGACTTTGTCTGGCACCCATTCTTTACAAACCCACGGTCCACTCAAGGATAAACGGTGGGGAATGTCCATCTATGGCCACACTTACCATAGAAGCCCAGTTAGTCAAGACACGGCTCCTCACTCAAATATTGCAGAAACTCGTCAGATGACATGTTTGGGGGGAAACAAGGCTGTGACCCTCACTCTAGAGACATTCCTCCCCTGGGCCCCTACTTCCACCAATAAAAACTGCTGTGCAGGCATGTTCTAGACGATTCTCCTCCAGTTAGCAATTGTTTGCAAGAAATGAGCCCTAAGTTCTGTTGACTGAAGAAATTCCTGGGGTTGCAACTTTCCAGCGAACGCAGTTTTAGAAATGGAGGCTTTAAGTGATTTGGAGCCAGCCTGCCCTCTGCTTACATATCGGCTTTCAGGAGCCGCTCTGAGGAGGGTTTGCGTTGAAGTAGGCCTTTTCCTTGTAACCCGAGAGCTTGGCTAATGACCCTCCAGTGTTTCTCTGAGAGAGAACAGCAACCTAGAGGAGCCTTTAAAGGATAGCTTGCACATTAAAAATTGATGCAACACTTCAAAGTTTAATATCTAAACAAAATGCTTAGTGTTTACTACTTCTGCACATTTTCATATGTATCGAATGTGGGGGAGAAGGTCTGGTGGGCCTGGGGAGCATTACTAAAAAAACTGTCTACCGTCCATGGTATATATTCCTAAAAAGTCAATCCAGGGTTTTTAGTTTATGGTTCTTCTGGAATAATGGTTTTTCTTCAGCCTACAGACAATATTTAAGTTGGAAGGAAGGTTGACTGCCATTTCTTCCAATGGTCACAAGTACTGGAAAATTTCTAAAACTTGGCTTCTACACTAGCCATTCTCAACCTTTATTTCTGCAAGACATTGAGGGTTGCCACTAGCTGTAAATGATCATACAAAAAACCAGTTATTAAGAAAATGCATTTTGTGTTAAACAGAGTTTCTCTGAAGAAAAGAATAAAATGTGCCTGGCGAAAACAAGCATGGGCTAAAATGTCAAAGAGTAGGGGTTGGGTAACTATATGTAACAAGCCAGGAAGAGGAAAAACAAAACCAAAAAGCAAACAGAATGATGAAAGCTTCCTATAATTAAATAGTCCAGCTATATTCAGGTGGTACTTGTAAAGGGAAAATATTAAGTGTAGGCTATAGAGTAATGAGGCTGGTTCCATAAGCCACAGATGAGGAAGGACCAGTTTCAATGTGTTCTCCTGGCACCTTACAGTTGCAGCAGTGAATGACCTCCAACATCCCCCACTTACACTCATCACTTCAACACTTTTGCTCAAGAGTGAGGATCCCAGGAAAGGGCCTGATATGTCAAGTGTTAGCCATCCATTGCCAATCACCCAGGTCAACTGCCTGTCCTTGGTTGTACTGGGGAAGGGGAGAAAAAGGCTCATTCCTTTAGTTACTATCATTTTCTGAGTTTGTACTATAGGCTAGGCACTGTTCTGGGCACTGGGGAAACAGCTGTGAAAAAAACAGATGAGGTCTCTGCTCTTGTGGTGCTTACATTCTAGACTAGCGGTCCCCAACCTTTTTGGCCCTAGGGACTAGTTCCATGGAAGACAATTTTTCCACAGATTGGGGGGAGGGTGTTCAGAGGGTAAGGTGAGCGATGGGGAGCAGCAGATGAAGCTTTGTTCATTTCCTGCCACTCATCTCCTGCTGTGCAGCCCAGTTCTTACTGGTCTGCAGCCAGGGGCTTGGGGACCCCTGTTCCAGACCATTTAGAGAAGCAGCACTCCAGGCAAGGAGAACAGCAATGGCAAAGACTCAGAAGCTGGAATGAGCTTGGCACCTTAGGGGAAACGGAGCAGTGAAAGCAAAGGGCAGAAAGCAGTGTTAAGAGTAATGCTTTTCTCTTCTGATGTTTCCTTCCAGGTAGCAGGAAATCCACCAGCACAGCACCCCTGGGTGTCAGACTTATTCGTCCATTCACAGTGGAGGAGACATTCCCCAGGGGAAAACAGGTGCTCTTAAGGAAGGGGGCAGCCTTCTCATGGAGTTTCATCTCCATGTAGCTTGATGTGTACCCTTCAGAGTCAGATTCTATATTTCAATGGTCAAAACACATTTCTGCATCACTCTTATTTAAACAAACTTCTTCTTGTCTTAATTGTTCTAGCGGATTAAATGTGCTAGGGAAGTTTCCAAAGGTTGGGGGTGGGACAGAAGAGCCAAAAGAAATGCCTCTGAGGTCCTCCAGCCTGCGTGAGTATTGTGAAGCAGCCTTCCAAAAGTTGCTGTGTCTCCAGGCAAGATCAGAACTGGAAAAACAAAGAGAACTCCGCAAAGACTCAAAAAGCTGACAGCCAACCTATAATGCACAGAGAACTCTCCCATAACTCAAAAATCAGATAGTTCACCTGTAAAGTAAAAAGAGATTCCTGGAATCTCACCAGTGTTCAGTCCTAATCTTCACTGAAGAGAAAGTCCTAGTCCTATATTTGAAATATCCAAAGCCAGTGGAGAACTGAATCAAGTTAAAGCTGCAACAGTAAATGTTCTTGATCTCGATCTCTACTGTTATTTTAAAGAAAGTGGCTGGTATATAACCAAAAATTACAAGTAACATGCATGAAGTAAAAAGAAAATGTGACCCATGAGAAGTCAAGAGAGAAAACCATCTTTGGAAACATACCCAGATGGAGGAATTACTACACAGGGACTTTAAGATAAATATGTCAAAGCATCTAGAGAACAGCGTGAACAACACATGGAGGGTTTCAGCAGAGTAAAGCAACCTATAAAAGGAAACAAATGGAAATGCTGGAAGTAAAAATTATACCATAAATGAAGAAGTCGCTTAAAGGGCTTACAGCAGATTGGACACTGCAGTAGGAAGTAATTTGAAAATAGGTCTAAAGAAACTACGCAAAAGGAAACTCAAAAGGGAAAAACAATGTAAAAATGTGGAATAAAGCATCTGAGATCTGAGAAGCAATATAAAATATTCTAATACATGTGTTATTAGAGTGATAGAAAAAGAAATAAAATGGGGACACAAGAAATAGTTAACTAGATAATAGTCAAGAATTTTCCAAAATTGACTAAACATATCAACTTGGAGCAAAATCAAAACAAATTAAAACTAAAACCCTAAGCAAGATTAGAACAGCAACAATACCTAAGCATACAACAATCAAACAGCTAAAAACCACAGATAAAAATAAAGCAGTCAGAGAAAACTGACATATTACACACAGGAGACCTGACTTCTCATCAGAAACAATGGAGGATGACAGACAATGGAATGACATTATTAAATTGAAAGAAAAAAAATTATCTACCCAGAACTCTATAATCCACAAGAATATTTTTCAAAATTTGTAAAGATGTTCTAATATACAAAAACTGAAAGAATTCATTGCAAACACCTGCACTATAAGAAATTCCAAAAGTTAAAGGCAAATGCTATGGAATAGAAACCTTGATCTGCAAGAAGAGATTAAGAGCACCAGAAAAATTAATTACTTAGATAGATACAAGAGTTTTGATCTTTTATATTATTATTATAAATTTCTTAAAATACTGTTGACTTTTTAAAGCAAAAATAATAATGCCATTCAGCCCCCAAATTAAGTATTTATCCTGACGTCCCAATAAAAATTATCTCGTGGTAATCAAATGCTTGATGAGACATTTCTCTTTCTAGAGTATACCAGTTAATAAATGAAGCAGGAAAGATAGAATTAAAATACCAACACTTTGCAACCTCTAATGAATTAAGGGATCTAGGCAAATATCATCAAGGACTGCTAACAGGACAGAAGAATGACAACCAGGAATTCTATGACTTAACGCACATATGCTCACTACCACCGATGGATGTGTTCTTGCCAAAAATGATTCAATTCAAACCCGATCAATCCTCTAGAGTTAACAGACTCTAGATATAACTACAAATTTACAAAAAATACAGAGGACAGCATATTCTCCCTCTTCAGAGGCATCCTATGTGAGCATATGTCACCACTGACCATAAACATTCCTAATCACAGGGTTTTTTTTTCTTAAAAAACAAAAGAAAGGGATTTTTTTTCATTTTTATGTGCTATGTGAGAAAACTAAATGCATTAAATGCATATCCTGTGCACTTAACACATTTAGGTGAATTGAATTAAATTTCATGAAAAATGGCACAGAAATCAGTGCCCAAAGACTAAAGCCCAATTCTAGTCTATTAAAAACCAACTGCAGTTAAAGACAGGTCACACCAGGCTGTACATGCCATTCACCTGAACTTGACAGAAAGATGTTACTGAAGAATGCATGTGCTCCAAGAGTGAAATACATTATCTAACCCAGCAGCCAGCCCTACACAGCCTCAAAGGCCATCTAATCTCCCAACAGAAATACTAATGAAAAGAACACATTACAGAGTCTTCTCCCCTCTAATAATGAAGCCATACAATTTAGAATTTATGCCTCAAGATCCACTATATGCCCCTTACAGCACTGTGAGCACCCTCAAGAAACTGAAATAAAAAATGTTGACTATGTAGCAGTGATTTGATGGAGAAGGTATCATTCCAGGTGATTTTTATGTTAGTCTGTCTTACTCTCATATTTCAATTTTCTATTACAACTGAAAAAATGGGGATCATTTGCACTAAGAAAAACTGAGCAAAATAAAATGCAGTACACTATTACCTGAGCTATAGAAACATGTGAACATGTTTTAAAGAGAAGTTCACAACAGCTGCAGCATCCTTAACCATACTGCCTGAACGACTCCAATTCACCCACCATAACTGATTTAATATGAGAGTATAATTAGTACTGTTGATTACTATCTGGTGCCAGATATCCCAAATGCCCCACCTTCGTGCTAATTAATCTTGAAAACTTTCCAGGTTTTCCTCTACCCTCCCTGCCTCTGTTTCCTGCATCAGTGCACACAAGGTGTTCTACTCAAAAACTGCAACAAGAACAGCATCACTAGCTCTTGCACTCAGTTGGTATTCAGTAAATGTTTGCTTATTCAAATCGCTGCTCCTTCATCACAGTAATTCTCATAAGAATGGAAAACTAAGAGCCAAGGTTTAGGCTTGGGTCACCTTAACCAGCACTGGATTTTAAGGCCATGGAAACCCAAATGTTCAAATTGTTACTAAAAGGCAATCTTTAGAACATCCAAAGAATCATCACAGGGGTAATTTGTTGGGAATACTCTGCATTTGGCCCCTGAAAGATGAGAGGCTATACCATTAATTTGTCACTAATCTAAATGAAATTAGTGGAATCTAACTGAACTAGCTATGAGGGTTTCCCTCATAGCTCAGTTGGTAAATCATCTGCCTGCAATGCAGGAGACCCAGGTTCAGTTCCTGGGTCAGGAAGATCCCCTGGAGAAGGAAATGGCAACCCACTCCAGTATTCTTGCCTGGAGAATCCCATGGACAGAGGAGCCTAACAGGCTATAGTCCACGGAATTGCAAGAGTCGGACACGACTTAGCAACTAAATCACCACCACCAACAGAACTAGACATTACTTTGTTAGGTTAGCAAAGTCATGCTCAAAATTCTCCAAGCTAGGCTTCCAACAGTATGTGAACCAAGAACTTCTAGATGTTCAAGCTGGATTTAGAAATGGCAGAGGAATGAGAGATCAAATCGCCAATATCCAATGGATCATAGAAAAAGCAAGGGAATTCCACAAAAACGTCTATTCCTGTTTTATCGACTATGCCAAAGCCTTTGGCTGTGTGGATCACAACAAACTGTGGAAAATTCTTAAAGAAACGGGAATACCAGACCACCTTACCTGCCTCCTGAGAAATCTGTATGCAGGTCAGGAAGCAACAGTTAGAACCAGACATGGAACAATGGAACAGACTGGTTCCAAATCAGGAAAGGAGTACATCAAGGCTGTATACTGTATACTGTATACTTACCCTGCTTATTTAACTTATATGCAGAGTACATCATGCGAAATGCCGGGCTGGATGAAGCACAAGCTGGAAGATTGCCAGTGGAAATATCAATAACCTCAGACATGCAGATGACACCACCCTTATGTCAGAAAGTGAAGAAGAACTAAAAAGCCTCTTGATGAAAGTGAAAGAGGAGAGTGAAAAAGTTAGCTTAAAACTCAACATTCAGAAAATTAAGATCATGGCATCCAGTCCCATCACCTCATGGCAAATAGATGGGGAAACAATGGAAACAGTGACAGACTTTATTTTCTTGGGCTCCAAAGTCACTGCAGATTGTGACTACAGCCATGAAATTAAAAGGCACTTAGTTGTTGGAAGAAAAGCTATGATCATCAACCTAGACATCATATTAAAAAGCAGAGACATTACTATGTCAACAAAGGTCTGTCTAGTCAAAGCTATGGTTTTTCCAGTAGTCATGAATGGATGTGAGAGTTGGACCATAAAGAATGCTGAGCACCAAAGTATTGATGCTTTTGAACCGTGGCCTTGGAGAAGACTCCTGAGAGTCCCTTGGACTCAAAGGAGATCAAACTAGTCAATCCTAAGGAAAATCAGTCCTAAATATTCATTGGAAGGACTGATGCTGAAGCTGAAGCTCCAATACTTTGGTCACCTGATTGGAAGGGCTGACTTGCTGGAAAAGACCCTGATGTTGGAAGAGATTGAAGGCAGGAGGAGAAGGGGATGACAGAGGATGAGATGGATGGATGGCATCACCAATTTGATGGACAATGAGTCTGAGCAAGCTCCAGGAGTTGGTGATGGACAGGGAAGCCTGGCGTGCTGCAGTCCATTGGGTCACAAAGAGTCGGACACAACTGAGCGACTGAACTGACTGAACAGAACTAGGCAGTGATGCTATTAAAAAATGTGGTCAAAAGCCTAAGTGATCTCTGATCTCTCTCTATGAATATAGTTTACACTGAAGTTATCTACAAAATAACTAGTTTACTTGACAAATGGTGGGCCAATTATTACCTTCAGCAAAAATAGATTCACAGTTTTTGCTTCCTGTGGCCCATCCCTTATCTGCTCTGCCCTTTTGGGAAATCCCACAACCTCATAAATCCAGCATCACTTTCCAGTCTAAGCAATCCCGTAAAAATACAGAGGGCTTTTTTCCAGCAGCTATTATTGCAAAACAGTGGTATAGAGTTCTCATTAGAGTGGTGATGGTAAAGGTTGGGAAATAGAGGAAAATACCAAGAATGGGTCCAAGAATTGGAAGAAGCAAGGTCAAAATATCCCATTTGGTGCTGGAGAGGGTGCGGAAAAAAGGGAACCTTCCTACACTGTTGGTGGGAATGTAAATTGGTGTAGCCACTATGGAAAACAGTATTGGAAGTTCCTTTAAAAACTAAAAATATAGTTGCCACATGATCCAGCAATCCTACTCCTGGGTATATATACAGACAAAGCTGTAATTCAAAAAGATATACCCCTGTGCCCACAGCAGTGCTATTCACAATAGTTAAGGCATAGAAAGAACCTAAATGCCAATCAACAGATGAATGTATAAAGAACATGTGGTACATATATACAATGGAATATTAAACACAAAAAAGAATGAAATGGTGCCATTTTTAGCAACAAGGATGGACCTAGACATCATCATATTAAGCAAAATAAGTCAGAAAGAGAAATACCATATGATATCTCTTATATGTGGAATCTAACAGATGATACAAATGAACATATCTACCAAGCAAAAACAGACTCGCAGACAAAGAGAACAGGCTGTGGTTTCCAAGGGGAAGAAGGGACAGAGGAGGGAAGAACTGGGAGTTTGGGTTAGCAGATTCAAGCTATTATTTAGAGGATAAATAAACAAGAAGGTATACTATATATAGCACAGGGAACTATATTCAAATCCTGTGATAAACCATAGTAGAAAAGAATATGAAAAAGAATACTGAGTCACTTTGTATAACTGAGTCACTTTGCTGTACAGCAGAAGTTAAACACAACATTGCAAATCAACTATATTTCCATACAATTTTTAAAATATATATCCTACGTGGAAAATCATAGTTTCCATCAACTGCGGCAAGTTCTGTAGCTCTTATTCACGTTTCCTAAGGGAAGGTACATACTAATGCTCTGGGAAGCTAAACTTTCTATTTGAGAAATAGTAATCTTCAAATATACTTCAATTTAAACCAAAATGAAAATATGCAGGGAACTCTATTTACTACTCTGTAATGACTCATATGGAGATATAATCTAAAAAAGACTGAATTATGTATAACTGATTCATTTTGCTGCACAGAGAACTAATACAACACTGTAAATCAACTATACTGATAAAAATTTTTAAATTAAATTAAAATTTTAAAAAATTAACAAAAGCAAAGAAACAATAGTCTTGGCATTCAGCTACTTTATAACTCATCTTGAATAGGAAGAGAAAAGAAATAGTTGAGGACTGGGTTCCCTGACATTTTTCATCTACAGCACTAGATTTGCTTGAGAAGACAGTGATTCTTAGTGCTAAGAAGAGTCTGGTAAATTTACACAAAAGGGCCTGGTATGATGCTCTTACATCACACAGAAACTTAACACTTTTTTTCTCCCTTTCAACATGCTTGTCTTCAGATGCGCCTAAGCATTTGCAGGAATGGTTTTGGAGCATGTTGGCAAGAACGAGTAACACTCAGGAAGGATCCTCTCAGGCTTCATAAGGCTTTAACGCTCTTCAGAGTACTTAAATCACAACACAGCTCTCTCAGGCACCTCTCTGCCTAGTTCTTCACCAAGTCCACTTTCTCTTTCTCTCCCTTACTGTGGGTATTTCCCAAACCTCAGTTCTCATCAACCCCAAATCTTCTCTTGCCATATTTCCCCATACTGAGCTGCTGCAATCTCAGTTCTGATCTCTATGCTAATGATTCTCACATCTTTATTTATGAAAATCTATGAAAATATTTACTAAATATCTACAAGCAAATATATTTTTAAGCTTCAAAGTGATAGAATAAATAAAGAAAATTCTGGTGTGCTTGTGCAAAATGAGAAATGTCTGCACCTACAAAAGTAAGCAAAAATTAAGAGACAAACAATAAACCAGAAAAAATGCAATAAGTACAATGATTTAACATATCTAAACATTATAACAATATATAACATAAATATTATGATACATAATAGGTAATTCACAAAAAAAGAAATGCAGATCCTCATACATGTATGGGAAAAAATATATACTTGAAGAAATGCAAATTTAAACAATTTAAATAGAAAAATAGCCATAATTGTGGATGATAATTGATGTACAAATGTGCTCATATTGTGCCATTACTGTAATAACAAATTGGAATCCATCTAAGTGTCCAACACCAGGGTAACAATTAGGTAATTCTAGTATAATACATATTAGGCTTTATGGTGGGGCTTTAGGGGATCTTCAAATATTTCAAAAATAAAACATTTCTTCCCAAATAGTGAAGATTTAAACTGCTTGAGGGGGCTTTTAGTTATGCATTATTTTTGCTTACTTCTAAAAGCCCATTAAAATGACCATAAAGTGTTAAAGACAAAGGGCAAAGAACCAGAGAAGAGAGAGTGTTAATTCAATAAAATTTCTGGAAGTGGAAAGCAGATAAAGAAGTCAAAATTGACTTGGCAGAGTTGAAGGAAGCTGAAATTCAAATGCCTATGGAACAGAAAACAATGAGGAGATGCTGATTCACCCCCACACAAAGTCCCTGAAAGGCTCAGAAGTCAGTAGTCTCAGTTGCAGTGGGAGAGAAGCAAGCGGTAAAAGACTGGTTGAAATTTTTGTTTGGAAAATAATTAGAGTGCAGTTCCCTCCTCTCTAAGCAGCCAGGCAGCACATTTAACTATCCCCCAAAGACATACAAGATTTATTCTCTGAAGCACTAAACTTCAAAGAAAAACAAATCAGAACATGAGGCATCAAGAAAAAAAAAATCACTCTAAAAAAGACTGAGACACGTTTTTAAAAATTTCCATCTAAAAATATCAAAAATGTAAAAATATTTCCACAGGTCCACCTGTCTCTCAATAAAGAAATGAATAAATCAACTATGAAATATCCACACACTGGAGAACCACACAACCACAAAAACAGGATGAAAAAGACTTCTATATACCAATATGGAATTATCCTCAGGATGGTATTAAATGAAACAAAAAACAAATTATGGAACAGAGTTTATAGTATTCTACTTTTTATGAAGGAAAAACAAGAGGATAATACATACTTACCTGTTATTGAAAAAATAAACATGGAATAATAAAACAGAAACTAATTTTAAAAAAGGACAAGAAAAATGGAAGTAAGACTTCTCTGAATTTACATATTTACCAATTTTGACCTTTGACTCATATAAGTATTCTCTGTAATTCAAAAATAAAATTAACTGAAGAAGGAAAGGAACTGAATGCTGGATTTAAAACAAAATGAAGCAAACTGAAACACATTTATCAAATTTTTAACATAAGCACACAGAGGACAAAATTTCTCAAGTGATTTTTAAGCTAAGTACACTGCTATCCATATTAGTTAGATATGTTATAAAGGCCAAAAGAAAGGTATAAAGGTAAAGAAATCTTCATTTTTTGTAGTAGTAATATTGGCACTATTGTTTAAAATACTGCAGAGTAAAGCAAATAAGTAAATTTGTTAATGTTATTAGGAACTAAAATTGTTACTGTAAAAAGGAACATATATATATAAAAAATCAAAGAGAATAAAAAATAAACTATAGTGTTAAATTTCAATTAGAAATATTATTATAAACTCGTGATTTTTTGAAATATGTTTCCTAATTCTATCCATTGAAAGCATCTGGAAGCAAGGAATCCGCAGTAGCAATTAGCACTCCTCACATCTGGACATGGTTTCTAAATACCACTCACTAATAAAAGGAACCAGAGTTTCTCTGCGGAAGATAAGATTGCACATCTGGGGAAGGGAAAGTACATAATGGGATATCTTGCCAGAAAGCAAGGAAGCACTGACTAAAAGTATTATGAGGTCTTATCAATAAAACACAGTCACCAACTTATAGGGCTTCCACAGATCAAATCTGGAAAAATTCAGCATCAAAAAGAATAATGATTATAACAAATTGTTAAATAGTCAGTGTATGAAAAGCCATACATACCTATAGATGTATATGATTATTTCTTTAAAAAGGCAAAAGAAAAACAATTTTGGCACCAGTGGAAATGACTTACTTCAACTACTTACTTTGAAAATTGAAAATTAAAAAGGCAAAACTAAGAATTTAACTGCCCCCATAAAAGCAAGGATAATTAATTCCCTGGTTATAAAGGAAAACTTCTCTACTGGGGACTTCCCTGGTGGCCCAGCAGTTAAGAATCCACTTGCCAACATAGTAAACATGGGTTTGATTCCTGATCTGAGAACTAAGCTTCTACATGCCATACAGGAACTAAGCCCATGAGCCCCAACTATTAAGTCCATACCACAACTTGTAGCATATAAAACCTTTCCTTCTGGCTCTGATTTCTGAGGGATGTAAGTTAAGAACAATGATGTTTCTACGATGAAACAATCAGACAAGTCCAAAATGTGGGACATTCTAAATGACAATAGCCCTGGTCTGTTAAAAAGAAAAAAATTATTGTTTGAAGTAGGAGGAAGGGAAGAGGGGTTTCATACTAGAAGAGACTGAACAAACAAAATGACTTAATGTAATGTATGAACCTAGATTGGATTCAATTGAACAAAACTTGCTACAAAAGATATATGGGGAATAACTAGGAAGATTTGAATAGGGATTAGATATACTGAGAAGCTTGAAGATTTTAGTGTGTTAACTGCAGTTAAGCTAAATCCAATCTTCTAGAACAGAAACTGGTTATACATGAGCATCTATAGAAACACAGTGAGCGTGGTGCCCACATAGCTCATTGAAGGCCAAATGGAAAGTTCAAGGTAAATCTGGCTCACTCAGTCTGTTTAGTCGCTCAGTCATGTCCAACTCTTTGCAACCCAATGGACTGTAGCACGCCAGGCTTCCCTGTTCATCACCAGTTCCCGGAGCTTGCTCAAACTCATTGTCCATCAAGTTGGTGATGCCATCCAACCATCTCATCCTCTGTCATCCCCTTCTCCTCCTGCCTTCAATCTTTTCCAGCATCAGGGTCTTTTCCAATGAGTCAGTTCTCCGTAACAGGTGGCCAAGATACTGGAGCGTCAACTTCAGTATCAGTCCTTCCAATGAATAGTTAGGACTGATTTCCCTTAGGATTGACTGGTTTGGTCTCCTTGCTGTCCAGGGGACTCTCGAGAGTCTTCTCCAACACCACACTTCAAAAGCATCAATTCTTTGGCGCTCAGCTTTCTTTATGGTCCAGCTCTCACATCCATACATGACTACTGGAAAAACCATAGCTTTGATTAGACGGATCTTTGTCAGCAAAATAATGTCTCTGCTTTTTAATATACTGTCTAGTCTGATCACAGTTTTTCTTCCAAGGGCCAAGTGCCTTTTAATTTCATGGCTGCAGTCACCATCTGCAGTGATTTTGGAGCCCAAAAAAATAAAGTTTGTCACTGTTTCCATTGTTTCCCCATCTATTTGCCATGAAATGATGGGACCAGATGCCATGATCTTAGTTTTCTGACTGTTGAGTTTTAAGCCAAC
This sequence comes from Bubalus kerabau, assembly GCF_029407905.1. Classification (NCBI taxonomy): domain Eukaryota; kingdom Metazoa; phylum Chordata; class Mammalia; order Artiodactyla; family Bovidae; genus Bubalus; species Bubalus kerabau. The sequence continues at coordinate 119,649,043 of NC_073627.1, forward strand.
TTTTTCACTCTTCTCTTTCACTTTCATCAAGAGGCTTTTTAGTTCCTCTTCACTTTCTGCCATAAGAGTAGTATCATCTGCATATCTGAGGTTATTGCTATTTCTCCCGGCAATCTTGATTCCAGCTTGTGCTTCATCCAGCCCAGCATTTCACATGATGCTCTCTGCATATAAGTTAAAAAAGCAGGGTGACAATATACAGCCTTGATGTACTCCTTTCCCAATGTGGAACCAGTCCATTATTCCATGTCCAGTTCTAACTGTTGCTTCTTGAGCTGCATACAGATTTCTCAGGAGGCAGGTCAGATGGTCTGGTATTCCCATCTCTTTAAGAATTTTCCAGTTTGTTGTGATCCACACAGTCAAAGGCTTTGGCATAGTCAATAAAGCAGAAATAGATGTTTTTCTGGAACTCTCTTGCTTTTACTATGATCCAAAAGATGTTGGAAATTTGATCTCTTGTACCTCTGCCTTTTCTAAATCCAGCTGAACATCTGGAAGTTCTCAGTTCACATACTGTTGAAGCCTGGCTTGAATTTTGAGCATTACTTTGATACCATGTGAGATGAGGGCAATTGTGTGGTGGTTTGAATATTCTTTGGCATTTCCTTTCTTTGGGATTGGAATGAAAACTTCCAATCTGTGGCCATGTTGAGTTTTCCAAATTTGCTGGCATATTGAGTGCAGCACTTTCACAACATCATCTTTTAGGATTTGAAATAGCTCAACTGGAATTCCATCACCTCCACTAACTTTGTTCATGGTGATGTTTCCTAAGGCCCACTTGACTTTGCATTCCAGGGTGTCTGGCTCTAGGTGAGGGATCACACTATCGTGATTATCTGGGTCATCAAGATCTTTTTTGTATAGTTCTTCTGTGTACTCTTGCCACCTCTTCTTAACATCTTCTGCTTCTGTTAGGCAAACTCTTCAGTTGGTAAACTGTTTCTGGTTCAGTTTCCTAGAAAAATGGCACCATCTGCTGGCTCGGCAAAGGCAAAATTCATAGATCTGAGCTTGTCTCTTTCATAGGTCTAGGACCTAAATTCGACACTACAAAACTTTCAGGGTTCTTCTTTGTGACTGGGAAGAGGTCAAAGTACATGCTATGAATATCTATCCCTTGGACAAAGGGGAGAGATAACTTCTTCCTTAAAATTCCACATGAGTTGCCCAGAAGGGTTCTTCTCATTTTTAGCAGAGACTGGCAATGTTGACCAACCATCATGGGTAATATGACCAGAGTAGACCTCTCTTTTACCACCCTACCTCGTGATATCCCACTCCCCATCATTTATTGAATAAGATTCTTATATACCACTTTTCTCAAATTTGCTTTTCCTTGCAGAAACCATCCAATAATTTGGTGATAAGTTGAACCTAATGATATATTAGTTATGTCTCCAAGGAAGAGATAACCAAGATTTCAAATCCTCAAGCAGCCTTGTATAGTTACAGTTTTAAGAGGATTATGTGCCCAGAATAGATACTCTAGACAAATGCAGATTTGGGCTCAAATTATTCACATTCCTCTCTGATGTCTTAACCTGGTGGGCCATAATAAATCCAGGAAATTTAAGCAGCATTTTTTTTCCCTTTCCTTGACTCTATGAGCAGAGACCTAGTCCAGAAAGAAAAAAATATTTGAACCCTTTTACAGGCTGAATTTTATCCCCCCAGTTCAGTTCAGTCGCTCAGTCATGTCCGACTCTTTGCAACCCCATGAACCGCAGCACACCAGGCCTCCCTGTCCATCACCAACTCCCGGAGTCCACCCAAACCCATGTCCATCAAGTTGGTGATGCCATCCAACCATCTCATCCTCTGTCATCCCCTTCTCCTCCTGCCCTCAATCTTTCCCAGCATCAGGGTCTTTTCCAATGAGTCAGCTCTTTGCCTCATTATCCCCCCAACATTTATAATTTATAATCCTAATCTAAATTGCCAACATCCACTGGATCATGGAAAAAGGAAGAGAGTTCCAGAAAAACATCTATTTCTGCTTTATTGACTATGCCAAAGCCTTTGACTGTGTGGATCACAATCAACTGTGGAAAATTCTTCAAGAGATGGGAATACCAGACCATCTGACCTGCCTCTTGAGAAATTTGTATGCAGGTCAGGAAGCAACAGTTAGAACTGGACATGGAACAACAGACTGGTTCCAAAGGAAAAGGAGTACATCAAGGCTGTATATTGTCACCCTGCTTATTTAACTTATATGCAGAGTACATCATGAGAAACGTTGGGCTGGAAGAAGCACAAGCTGGAATCAAGATTGCCGGGAGAAATATCAGTAACCTCAGATATGCAGATGACACCATCCTTATGGCAGAAAGTGAAGAGGAACTCAAAAGCCTCTTGATGAGAGTGAAAGAGGAGAGTGAAAAATACAATTATGTAAAGTTTAAAAATAAAATAAAATTAAAAAAAAAAAAGAGAAAGTTGGCTTAAAGCTCAACATTCAGAAAATGAAGATCATGGCATCTGGTCCCATCACTTCATGGGAAATAGATGGGGAAACAGTGGAAACAGTGTCAGACTTTATTGTTTTGGGCTCCAAAATCACTGCAGATGGTGACTGCAGCCATGAAATTAAAAGACGCTTACTCCTTGGAAGGAAAGTTATGAACAACCTAGATAGCATATTCAAAAGCAGAGACATTACTTTGCCAACAAAGGTCCGTCTAGTCAAGGCTATGGTTTTTCCAGTGGTCACGTATGGATGTGAGAGTTGGACTGTGAAGAAAGCTGAGCACCAAAGAATTGATGTTTTTGAACTCGGGTGTTGGAGAAGACTCTTGAGAGTCCCTTGGACTGCAAGGAGATCCAACCAGTCCATTCTGAAGGAGATCAGCCCTGGGTGTTCTTTGGAAGGAATGATGCTAAAGCTGAAATTCCAATACTTTGACCACCTCATGTGAAGAGCTGACTCATTGGAAAAGACTGATGCTGGGAGGGATTGGGGGCAGGAGGAGAAGGGGACGACAGCGGATGAGATGGCTGGATGGCATCACTGACTCAATGGACGTTGAGTCTCAGTGAACTCCAGGAGTTGGTGATGGACAGGGAGGCCTGGAATGCTGCGATTCATGGGGTCACAAAGAGTTGGACTCGACTGAGCAACTGAACTGAACTGAACTGAATCTCTAGTACCTCAGAGTATGACTGATTTTTGAAGATAGGGCCTTTAAAGAGGTAATTAAGATAAAATGAGGTCATTTGTGTAGACCTAAATCCAGTATGACTAGTGTTCTTAAAAGAAGAGCACCTTAGGACACACACACACAGAAGCAAGACCATCTGTGTGAAGAAGAGGGAGAAGACAGCTGTCTGCAAACCAAGGAGAGAGATTGGTTTCTCAGAAGAAACCAACTCCATTAACACCTTGAACTCAGACTTCTGGCCTCCAGACCTGTGAGAAATAAAATTTTTGTAGTTTAAGCCACAAACTCTGTGGTACTTTGCTATGGCAGCCCTAGCAAATTAATACAGACACCATCTTTTTCCAGTAGTTGAGAGAGGAGAAAGCAAGAGAAGTGACAGGAAGTGTTCCAAAAGAAGCATGTCATGGGAAGAGGAAGCTTTGGATGTCTTTATCACTCCCCCTCAAGCTCCAACCACTGTGGCTTGTGCTGGGTTTCTGAGGACTTCATTATGTTGTTTGTAAATTAATTTTTATTGGAGTATAGTTGCTTCACAATGTTGTGCTAGTTTCTAATGTACAGCAAAGTGAATCAGCTATACACATACATATGCATTACGCTGTTGACCTACATCAGAGACTCTCTTTCTTGGAGCTGAAATAAGATTGAGAAGCCTTTTTTTTTTTTTTTTTTTTGGACTGAGAAGCTTTGAGCTTCATCTGGAGGTTAGAGAATGTGGCCAGCAATTCAAGTGTTTATTGAAAAGCACACCAAATGGCAAACAGACTTATGTTGCTCAACAACACGTAGGGATATGAATTTGGAAAGGAAACTTCCTTTTAAGTTAAATGCATTAATATCCCTTCTTTTCCATTTACAAAAGTAAAACATTTTTATTATAGAAAATATAACAGATATAAAATATAAAGAAAAGAGTATATGTCATCTGTAATTCTCACCCAGGGACAACCATTCTTTACTATTTTATTCAAGTTTCATTCTGTTTCATTCTGAAACATTCATACTGTTTCATTCAAGTCATTTTCTGTGCATATGTTTGACCAAATTAGGTCCATATACAGAATTTAATATTCTTTTTTTTTATATAGATTGCATTAAAATTTTTGTTTTATGTAATTGGAATCATACATTATATACAATTTTTTGGTCTAGTTTCTTTCATTCAGCATGATTATTTTGAGATTCACTCATGTGCATGTCAATAATTTATTTCTAAAATTGAGGATTAGTATTTCATTGTAAGTAGATACCACAATTTGATTATCCATTTAGGTTCTTTCTAGTTTTTGGCTGTTACAAATGAAGCTGCTTTGAACATTTGTCTTTAGGCGGACATGTTTTTTCATTTCTTTTGTATAAATACCTAGGAATGGAATAATTAGGTTACATAGGTGCATGTTTAACTTTATAATAACTGCTGATTTTTCCAAAGTGGTTTACCATTTTACATTCCTACTAGCAACGTGTAAGAGTTCCAGCTGTCCCACATTCTTGACACTTTGTATGTTTAGTCTTCAATTTTAGCTATTCAAGTTGTCTGTAATATTCTATATTATCAACTTACATACAGATAAAATTTTTCTCATTTTATTAAATATTATTATTTTTCCCATATTCTTGGGACTTATGTGATTTTTAGAGATGAGGCCAATGATAAAGATCCAATGGGGGCTCCCCAGCTCCCTGTGACCACTATCAGCCACCCATGAAAGGGTGTCAACTCAGAGTCACTGATCCTAGCTGACCAGTCCCCTCTCACTTCCGTTGTGGCCACAGGCAACACATCCACGGGAGTCAACCCGAGTGACTAGACGATGACTACGGTCATACAGAGAAACCTCCCTGTTATTCAATGGGCTGCATAAGAGGTTCCAATCATTAAACAGAGTCTCCAGGTCTCTCTGTTTCATGACCTACTTTGCCTTGAAATGTTCACACTCCTGTAATGCAAATTCACCCTGCCTTTGACACTGTAGTAATGTAGCAAGCTATCGTCTTTGTTTTGGCTCCCTTGGTCTCTGGAGAATTCAAGTCTATTTCTATCCAGGCCCTACATGCACTGTCTCTGCCCAAGGTGGACGTCGTTCTTGAAAGGCCTACCTGAGAAATGTTTTACTTGCCTTTTCTCGCCCTTTTTTCCATTCACTTTATATATACAACTCATTTAGATAAAACCGAGTCCAACACCAACGATCCCTAGACACACACACATACACATACACATCCATATTCAGCTCAATCCATTTCCCTTCCTTTTTTTAAAATTAATTTATTTATTTTAATTGGAGGTTAATTACTTTAAAATATTGTGATTTTTGCCATACACTGACATGAACCAGCCATGGGTGAATATGTGTCCCCCATCCCAAACCCACTTCCCACCTCCCTCTCCATCCATCCCTCTGGGTTGTCCCAGTGCACAGGCTTTGAGTGTCCTGTTTCATGCATCGAACTTGGACTAGTCATCTATTTCACATATGGTAATATACATGTTTAAATGCTATTCTCTCAAATCATTCCACCCTCGCCTTCTCCCACAGAGTCCAAAAGTCTGTTCTTTATATCCGTGTCTCTTTTGCTGTCTTGCATATAGAGTTGTCGTTACTATCTTTCTAAATTCTTTATATTTGTGTTAATATACTGTATTGGTGCTTTTCTTTCTGACTTACTTCACTCTGTATAATAGGCTCCAGTTTCATCCACCTCATTAGAACTGATTCAAATGCATTCCTTCTAATAGCTGAGTAATATTCTATTGTGTATAGGTACCACTGCTTTCTTATCCATTTGTCTGCCAACGGACATCTAGGTTGCTTCCATGTCCTGGCTATTGTAAACAGTGCTTCAGTGAACATTGGGGTACACATATCTCTTTCAATTCTGGTTTCCTTGGTGTGTATGCCCAGCAGTGGGATTGTTGGCAGTTCTATTTCCATTTTTTTAAGGAATCTCTATACTGTTCTCCATAGTGGCTGTACTAGTTTGCATTCCCATCAACAGTGTAAGAGGGTTCCCGCTTCACCACACCCTCTCCAGCATTTATTGTTTGTAGACTTTTGGATAGCAGCCATTTTGACCAGGGTGAGATTGTACCTAATTGTGGTTTTGATTTGCATTTCTCTGATAATGAGTGATGTTGAGCATCTTTTCATGTGTTTGTTAGCCATCTGTATGTCTTCTTTGGAGAAATGTCTGTTTAGTTCTTTGGCCCATTTTTTGATTGGGTCATTTATTCTTCTGTTATTGAGCTGCATAAGCTGCTTGTGTATTTTTGAGATTAATTCTTTGTCAGTTGCTTCATTTGCTATTATTTTCTCCCATTCTGAAGGTTGTCTTTTCACCTTTCTTATAGTTTCCTTCATTGTCCAAAAGTTTTAAGTTTAATTAGGTCCCATTCATTTATTTTTGCTTTTATTTCCATTACTCTGGGAGGTGGGTCATAGAGCATCCTGCTGTGATTTATGTCAGAGACATAAATTTTTCCGATGTTTTCCTCTAAGAGTTTTATAGTTTCTGGTCTTACATTAAGATCTTCAATCCATTTTGAGTTTATTTTTGTGTATGGTGTTGGAAAGTGTACTAGTTTCATTCTTTTACAGATGGTTGACCAGTTTTCCCAGTACCACTTGTTAAAGAGATTGTTTTTTTTCTCAATTGTATATTTTTGCCTCCTTTGTCAAAAATAAGGTGTCCATAGGTGCATGGATTTATCTCTGGGCTTTCTATTTTGTTCCATTGATCTATATTTCTGTCTTTGTGCCAGTACCATACTCTCTTGATGACTGTAGCTTTGTAGTAGAGCCTAAAGTCAGGCAGGTTGATTCCTCCAGTTCCATTCTTCTTTCTCAAGATTGCTTGGCTATTCGAGGTTTTTTGTATTTCCATACAAATTGTGAAATTATTTGTTCTAGTTCTGTGAAAAATACCGTTGGTAGCTTGATAGGGATTGCATTGGATCTATAGATTGCTTTGAGTAGTATTCTCATTTTCACTATATTGATTCTTCTGATCCATGAACATGGCATATTTCTCCATCTATTTGTATCATCTTTGATTTCTTTCATCAGTGTTTTATAGTTTTATATATATAAGTCTTTTGTTTCTTTAGGTAGATTTATTCCTAAGTATTTTATCCTTTTCATTGCAATGGTGAATGGGATTGTTTCCTTAATTCCTCTTTCTGTTTTCTCACTGTTAGTGTATAGAAATGCAAGGAATTTCTGTGTATTAATTTTATATCCTGCAACTTTACTATATTCATTGATTAGCTCTAGGAATTTTCTGGTGGTGTCTTTAGGGTTTTCTATGTAGAGGATCATGTCATCTTTTTTTAACAAGGTACATTTTTAAAACTGTATGTCCTGTCACATGTTTTTTACTAATGGCTAACAACGCCACAGTAAAATCAACAAATGTTTACAACTCTTTATTTTCCCATCATTTCTTCTTCCTCCTCCTTTTTCTCTTTTTTTTTTTTTCATAAACTCACAGAATTTGGGGGCCTTTCTCCCACCCAATGCCATTTCTTTACAACTCCCCTCCTCTCTTTACTGCACACTGCCAGGCCCTGTCCCATGTACTCTACTGTGATTAACTCAGTTAAGCCTCACACTGACCCTCTGATGTGTGCTCTGTCATTATCCACATTTTTAAAATAAGAGGATTCAGAGGAGCAGAAGCAAAATGACTTACTCGGTGACTTACTCAATGACTACTCAAGTTGTGCTCATGCAACTAACAAGTGAACAAACCAGAACTTGAACCCAGGCATTTTCCTATAGGATTTGTACACTTAATGGCTACCCTTCATCACTAATAATGGTTATTAATAATTTACTCTGTGCCAGATGTTGTGCAAGGCAGAATCTCATAACAACCTTGGGAAAGAAGTATTACTATTAGCTCCATTTTACAGTTGAGAAACTGAATGTGTTACCGTCACTTTATTTCTTACCTAATCAATCAGTGACTTTATTGGCTATGTTACAGTGAGAGGTTTTTCTGTTTTGTTTTGTTTTTTAATTTGGTTTTGAGTGTTTTCAACATTTTAAAATACTTGTTTTTACATACAGTAAAATTCACTTTCTTGATGTATGGTCCTATTGACAAATGCTAAGAGGCATGCATTCACCACCACAATCAAGACACAGAATAGTTAATCCACATGCACCCCTTCAAATTCGCTTGTGTTGCTTCTCCACTGTAATTAGGCATTCTCCAACCTCATCCCCTGGCAAACACTGACCTGTTTTTTTTGTTTTAAAAAAAAAAAGTTTTTTTTAAAAAACTGTTTGAAAAAAGTTTTAAAACTGCAGTTCCAGCCCTGCAGTTTTGTTTTAAAACCGCCCAGTTAAAATGGACTTAATACTTAGAGCAAAATTTTTTTGGTCATGGTATATTTTCTCCAATGTACTGCTGGAATCTTTCTGCTGGTATTTTGCTTGGAATTTTGCATCAACAGTTAAAAGCGAGGTTAGTCTGTGGTTTTCTTTCTTGTGCTATCTTAGTCAGGTTTTTGGATCAGTGTTATGCTGGCCTAATAAAAATAATCAGGATGCTTCTTTCTTTCTCTGTGGTACAGGCTTGTTGAATAACATTAGATTCATCTTTTCTATAAAGGTTCATCAGGTAGCTTTACAACAAGTGAAAGATTTTCTGACGCAAGGCAGATACAGGTTGTCTCTATCTACACAGGTCTTCTTTAATTTCCACCCTTCCCTTTATGCTCTTCTCATTCATCTCCCCTGGCCTTTTTAGTATTCTCTGACCCCAGGTGGCACCATGGTAAAGAATCGGCCTGCCAGTGCAGGAGACACAGAGCTGTAAATTCAATCCTTGGGTTGGGAAGATCCCCCAGAGGAGGGCATGGCAACCCACTCCAGTATTCTTGCCTGGAGAATCCCATGGATAAGGAAACCTGGCAGGCTACAGTCTATAGTCAGATACGACTGAGCTGCACAATTTTACCTGAAAGATGCCAGTCATCGCATATTTGACTTTCTTATTCACCTATTATCAAGTTCATTTGAAAATGACAAAAGTCTTCACCAAACTAGTTATTACTATTTCAAAACAACACTTTGTAGCAGGAGAAGTGGGCCTGGTGTTCAAAAGCCTACAGAATATTTCCCAGAAACCCACATCCAATCTAATTTCCCTCTTTGGTTAGAGGTTGTTTGATATTATGATGAGAAGAATTGGGGAACCAAATATAAGATTATAAATATTTCATGTAACATCAATTATGTTTATAGAAGCAAATGAATAGTGAACAAAAATAATTCTGTGAGCTGAAGGTGCTGACATGGTAGTTGAGGGGAATATCATGGCATGAAATATCCATTTAACTGCACTTCTACAGATCTGGCTTCAGAGTAAAATCACTTAATTGCTTCTATTTTTTAATTAATAGATTCTTTTTTAAAACTCTCTATCAAACTTTTTATTTTGTTTTACAGAATAGCCAATTAACAATGTTATGACAGTTTCATGTAGACAGCAGAGATTCAGCTCCCAAACTCCCCTCCTATCCAGGCTGCCACATAACATTGAGCCAAGTACCGTGTGCTAAGAGTAGGTCCTTGTTGGTTATCCATTTTAAATATAGCAGTGTGTACATGACCATCCCCAACTACCTAACTGTCCCTTCCCCTCATCATTCCCAGTAAACCACTTTTAAAAACTCACTTCTATTTTCAGATAACATTAGGTTATATTTTATTTTTGACAATTCTATAAACTATACTTCTGATGATTCAATCTAATTTTGTTTGTTTCCTTTTTCCTTGAGGAGGCCCCTTTTAACATTTTTTTTTAAAAGATTCTTCTCTAGGGTAATAATTATTAAATTACAGCATTTAAAGGTTACTTTACAGAAGTTTTTTTTAATATTAATCTATTTTATTTGCTTATAAGGGATCCACATCCTTATAAGGGATCTCTTATTTTTTTTAATCTTCCCTCTCATTTGCAATCAAATCTCTTATATTTAAAGTATTTTATAAAAACTACAATATCACTTAATCAGAGAAATCTGTTTGAAAGATCATATCCAGAGTCGTAAGTCACTTTGAAAATTGGTCCCCCAGAGGACTTGCTGAAGTCTGGAACAGTGGGTTCGCTGTGCTGCAGGTGGCTTGTACCACAGGGGCCAGTTCAAAATGCTGACCAAGTTCTGTCATTTTTGTTGACTCCTGCTCCCTCTGCTGGCTCCACAGCTCAGTGACCATCCCCAAGACCACACACACATGTCAGCCCCAGAATGAGCCTCAGGAAGCAGCAAAGACTAGTATAAATAGATAGCGAAATCCTACTGGGTGGTGAAACTCGCTCATAATCTGTGACAGGGCTGGTGCCGTAACCATACACAGTCTTCCCACTACCCCACAGGGCCGTCACAATTACAAAAGACTCAGAGCTGCTCCAGGGTCTCCCTGGTGGCTAAAGAACTCCCAGTGGTAAAGAACTCACCTGCCAATGCAGGAAATCCATGAGTTGGGAAGATACCCTGGAAAATGAAATAGCAACCCGCTCCAGTATTCTTGCCCAGGAAATTCCATGGACAGAGAAGCCTGGCGGGCTGCAGTCCATGTGCTCGCAAAAGAGTTGGACACGACTTAGCGACTAAACAGCAGAGCTGCTCAAATATGTCAGCACATAGCAGTATTCTCAACCTAGGAGTTGCCCTATGCGAAAACACAAAAAACATGTTTCAGAGTGCACATATTATTGGTTTATAATGCAAGCATACGGGTTGACATTTTGACAAAATGAAATGAAATTTTTTTTAAAAAAACATTCTACTATTGATACCCATAACAAAATGATGATGCTCAAATGAGGATTGAGCAAAACAAGCTAGACATAAAATGGTTCATTCATAAGATTCCATTTGCATGATAGATCCAGAACAGCCACATCTGTGATCATAGAAATCAAACCAGTGGTTACCTGGGGCAAGAGAAACTTCAGATGGGCACAAGCAAGCCTTTTGAGGTGATGGAAATGTTCTGTATCTTGATTGTGGCATTGGTTATACAAGCACACACTTTGTCAAAGCTTATTGACCTATGCATTTTAAATTAGTGTGCTTTTTATATAACTTGTACCTCAATAAAGTTGATGTTGAAAGAAACTAATCTGTACAAATTAAATCCTAAAAACTTTAATCTGTTTTTTTAATCTGCATATACCTGGACCCATTTTTTTCATGTAATTTTTTTGAGTTTTACTTGGTTTACAGTGTCATATTAGTTTCAGGTATACAACTTAGTGATTCAAAATTTGTATAGATTTTTACTCCATTTGTAGTTATAAAAGACTGGCTGTATTCCTTGTGCTGTATAATATATCCTTGTAGTTTATTTATTTTACACATAGTTGTTTGTATCCCATAATCCTCTACCACTATTTTGCCCCTTCCCCCATCTCTGTATCTGTGAGTCTGATTCTTTCTTTTATATTCACTAGTTTTATTTCTTTAGATTCTGTGTATAAGTGATAATATAAGTATTTGTCTTTTTGTCTGACTTATTTCACTAAGCATAATACACTCCAGATTCATCCCTGTTGTTGCAAATGGCAACGTTTCATTCTTTTATGGCTGAGTAATATTCCATCATATATGCTTTGTTGTTCAGCCACCAAGTCGTGTAAAATTCTTCACAACTGAAGAACGCCAGGCTTCCCTGTCCCTCACCATCTCCCGGAGTTTGCCCAAGTTCATGTCTATTGAATTGGTGAGGCCACATATACAATGGAAGGTGTCCACTGTATATACATACCACATTTTCTTTATCCATTCATCCCTTGTTGGATAGTTTGCTTCCATATCTGGGCTATTGTAAATGATGTTATGAACACTGGGGTGCATGTATCTTTTCAAATTAGTGGCTTCACTCTCTGGATATATTCTCAGGAGTGGAACTGTTGGATAAAATGGTAGTTCTATTTTTAGTTTTTTAAGGAACCTCTGTATTGTTTTCCACAGTGACTGTACCAATTTACATTCTCACAACAGGGTACAAGGGTTCCCTTTTCTCCATACCCTCACCACTATTTGCTATTTGTAGTGTTGTTGAGGATAGCCCTTCTGACAAGTCTGAGGTGATATTTCATTGCGGTTCAATTCATATTTCTCTGATGATTAACCATGTTGAGAACTTTTCATGTGCCTGTTGCCCATCTGTTTAACTTTTTCAGAAAAATATCTATTCAGGTTGTCTGCCCATTTTAAAATCAAGTCATTTGTTTAATATTAAGTTGTATGAACTGTTTGTGTATTTTGGATATTAACCTCTTACCAGTCATATAACTTGCAAATATTTTCTCCCATTCAGTAGGTTGTCTTTTCATTTAGTTAATGGTTTGTGTACAAGTTTTTTGTGCTAAAGTTTAATTGGGTTCCATTTACTTTTGCTGTTGTTTCCTTTGCCTTAGGAGACAAATCTTCCCCCACCTCCGAAAGATTATGTTACAATTTATGCCAAAGACAGCTCTCTTCTAGGAGTTTTATGGCTTCCAGTCCTCTCTTTAGGCCTTTACTGCACCTGAATTTATTTTTTATATGGTGTGAGGAAATGTTCTAATGTTCTAATTTCATTCTTTTCCATGTAGCTGTCCAGTATTCTAAGCACCACTTGTTGAAGAGACTGTCTTTTCTCCATTGTATATCCTTGCCTCCTCTGTCTTAGATTAATTGACCATGTCCTGAGGTCCGGCTAGATAGCCCAGAGGACCCGGAGCTGGTGTCAAACTGCTGGTGGGTGGGGCTGGTTCCTGACACGGCTGCCTGTGGAGTCCAGGATGTCCCAAAGCTTGTGCTGGCTTACTAGTGGGCAAGGTCAGGGCCCAGTCAGTCCCAGGGCTGGTACTTTTCTGCTGACAGGTGAGCTACATCCCATTACAGTGGGCTAGGGGCTGCCATGTTTCAAACTGGTGTCCACCTACTGATGGGTGAGGCTGTTCTTGAGGCTAAAACAGCTCTCTGGTGGGGATATTCCAGGGGATGCTGGGACTGACACCTGCCCACTATTGAGTGGACAGCAGCCTGAGAGTCACTGGCTGCAAGGACCTGGTCCCAGGTCCAGCGCCTGCACGCTGGTGTTGGGGCCAGTTGCTGGGCCCTTTGGTACACAAGGCCATGTGCAGGGCTGGCTCTGGGCTCAGGGGCTTTTAAGGCAGACTGTCTTCTTGTAGGTGAGGCTATGTTCTCACGCATTTAGTAGCTTGGCCTCAGGCATCCCAGGATTGGTGCCTACAGGCTAGGATGGAGCTGGGTCCTGAGGCTAATAAGCTCAGAGGATTCCAAAATGGCACTTGCCAGCACCAGGTTCCACACAGTAGAATGAGCTCCCCAGAAGGGCTGCTGCTAGCGTCTGTGTCCCCAGGGGTAAGCTCCAATTGCTTCCTGCATCTCCAGGAGACTCTCCAAATCAGCTTAGGTCTGACTCTTAGCAACCCCATGGACTGCAGCCTACCAGGCTCCTCCATCCATGGGATTTTCCAGGCAAGAGTACTGGAGTGGGGTGCCATTGCCTTCTCCGAAAGTAATCCCTGCTGGCCATCAAAGCCAAATATCCTGGGGCACATCCTCCTGGGACAGTACCCACCCCCCCAGGATGGGGAGCCCGAAGTGGGGGCTCAGATCCCTCACTCCTTGGGCAGAACTCTGCAATTGTAATTATTCTCTCATTTGTGGGTCTTGGCAATACCACAACTCTGCCCCTCCAACCCAACTCATTGTGGTTCCTTCTTTATATCTTTAGTTGTAGCAGATCTTTTCTGATGGCTTCCAGTCTTTTTCATTAATAGGTATTTTGTAAATAGTTGTGGTTTTGCTGTGCCCATGACAGAGGTGAACTCAGAGTCTTTCTATTCCACTACCTTGGGAACTCCCTTGGACCCATTTTTAAAATGAAAAATATACATACATGAATCAACAGATAATCTTCTTGCTTCATGATTTAGCCACAGCTTTGATTTACATGAACAAAAAACCAGATCCAAAAGGCAGGGTCAGGGAGAGGAATCACTGTTTACAAATATTCTCTCAGAAGAGAATTACGTGCTAAATACAATACGCTGACAAGAGAAATAACATTATGGCCCAGGTGTAATGTATGCTGGATGGGAAAATCTTCCTCATCCCAATCTTGCATGTCTGGGAAGTGCTTGTTCCCGTGTGAGCTGAGGGCCTGACTGCACGGGGCAGAGGCAAGAGCAGAGGTAACCAGATGTGCTCCCTCGAGGAGGCACATGCTCTAGGGTGGGTACTCAGCTGGTAGACAGTACTGATCCAGAGCTGCTTCTTCACCCTTACATGACCTGGATGAGCCCCTGTCTCTGCAATACACTGCAGAATGACCCTGATCTTGTCTGCCACTCTTCATAAGCACTCCACCACGATTACTACTTTATGGTACCAGGTCTTATTTGTGTATTTAGGAATTACATGGAAAATGAAAAGTTCTAGAATCCAAATTAGTTTGTTTTAAAAAATTAGACTAAATAAGGGTTTTCTGCTATACTATCTCCCCAAGAGAGGGCTACATTATGTTTCACACATTTATTTAACCCCTATATAATGAGCAGTCTGAAGGAGCCAACTGAGACTGAGACTGCTCATTACATAGGGGTTAAATAAATGTGTGAAACATAATGTACCCCTCATATCAATCCTACTTTGTTGTTGTTCAGTCAATAAGTTGAGTCGGACTCTTTGTGATCCCATGGACTGCAGGACTAGGCTCCTCTGTCCTCCACTATCTCCCAGAGTTTGCTCAAACTCATGTCCATTGAGTTAGTGATTATATCCAATCTTTTCCTCTGTCACCCTCTTTTACTCCCCCCATCAATGTTTCCCAGCATCATAGTCTTTTCCAGTGAGTCAGTTCTTCACATCAGGGGGCCAAAGTAGTGGAGTTTCAGCTTCAAGCATCAATCCTTCCAATGAATATTCAGAACTGATTTCCTTTAGGATTGACTGGTTTGATCTCTTTGCTGTCCAGGGGACTCTCAAGAGTCTTTTCCAGCACCACAATTCAAAAGCATCAATTCTTCAGCACTCAGCCTTCTTTATGGTCCAACTCTCACATCTGTACATGACTACTGGCAAAACCATAGCTTTGATTAATTGGACCTTTGTTGGTTAAGTGATGTCTCTGTTTTTTAAAATACTATCTAGGCCTGTCATGGCTTTTCTTTGCTTTAAAAGAGCAAATGTCTTTCAATTTCATGGTTGAAGTCACCATCCAAAGTGATTTTGGAACCCAAGAGAATAAAATCTGTTAGTGCTTCCACTTTTCCCCCTTCTATTTGCCCTGAAAGGTTGGGACCAGATGACATGATCTTAGTTTTTTGAATGCTGAGTTTCAAGCCAGCTTCCCCACTTTCCTTTTTCACCCTCATCAAGAGGCTTTTCAGTTCCTCTTCACTTTCTGCCACTAGACTGGTATCATCTGCATATCTGAGGTTGTTGATATTTCTCCCAACAACCTTGACTCCAGCTTGTGATTCATTCAATCCAGAATGAAATGAACATTTGGCATGATGTTTTCTGCATATAAGTTAAATAAACAGGGTGACGATATATAGCCTTGTCATCAGATCAGATCAGATCAGTCGCTAAGTCGTGTCCGACTCTTTGTTACCCCATGAATTGCAGCACGCCAGGCCTCCCTGTCCATCACCAACTCCCGGAGTTCACTCAGACTCACGTCCATCGAGTCAGTGATGCCATCCAGCCATCTCATCCTCTGTCATCCCCTTCTCCTCCTGCCCCCAATCCCTCCTAGCATCAGAGTCTTTTCCAATGAGTCAACTCTTTGCATGAGGTGGCCAAAGTACTGGAGTTTCAGCCTCAGCATCATTCCTTCCAAAGAAATCCCAGGGCTGATCTCTTTCAGAATGGACTGGTTGGATCTCCTTGCAGTCCAAGGGACTCTCAAGAGTCTTCTCCAACACCACAGTTCAAAAGCATCAATTCTTTGGTGCTCAGCCTTCTTCACAGTCCAACTCTCACATCCATACATGACCACAGGAAAAACCATAGCCTTGACTAGACGGACCTTTGTTGGCAAATTAATGTCTTTGCTTTTGAATATGCTATCTAGGTTGGTCCTAACTTTCCTTCCAAGGAGTAAGCGTCTTTTAATTTCATGGCTGCAGTCACCATCTGCAGTGATTTTGGAGCCCAGAAAAATAAAGTCTGACACTGTTTCCCCATCTATTTCCCATGAAGTGATGGGACCGGATGCCATGATCTTCATTTTCTGAATGTTGAGCTTTAAGCCAACTTTTTCACTCTCCACTTTCACTTTCATCAAGAGGCTTTTGAGTTCCTCTTCACTTTCTGCCATAAGGGTGGTGTCATCTGCATATCTGAGGTGATTGAGATTTCTCCCAGCAATCTTGATTCCAGCTTGTGTTTCTTCCAGTCCAGCGTCTCTCATGATGTACTCTGCATATAAGTTAAATAAGCAGGGTGACAATATACAGCCTTGACGAACTCCTTTTCCTATTTGGAACCAGTCTGTTGTTCCATGTCCAGTTCTAACTGTTGCTTCCTGACCTGCATACAAATTTCTCAAGAGGCAGGTCAGGTGGTCTGGTATTCCCATCTCTTTCAGAATTTTCCACAGTTGATTGTGATCCACACAGTCAAAGGCTTTGACATAGTCAATAAAGCAGAAATAGATGCTTTTCTGGAACTCTCTTGCTTTTTCCATGATCCAGCGGATGTTGGCAATTTGATCTCTGGTTCCTCTGCCTTTTCTAAAACCAGCTTGAACATCAGGAAGTTCACGGTCAACATATTGCTGAAGCCTGGCTTGGAGAATTTTGAGCATTACTTTACTAGCACGTGAGATGAGTGCAATTATGCGGTAGTTTGAGCATTCTTTGGCATTGCCTTTCTTTGGGATTGGAATGAAAACTGACCTTTTCCAGTCCTGTGGCCACTGCTGAGTTTTCCAAATTTGCTGGCATATTGAGTGCAGCACTTTCACAGCATCATCTTTCAGGATTTGGAAGAGCTCAACTGGAGCTATTGTCATATTGAATAGCCTTGTCATACTCAATCCCAATTATGAACCAGTCACTTGTTCCATGTCCAATTTTGTTGCTTTTTGATCTGCATACAGGTTTCTCGGAGACAGGTAAGGTAGTCTGGTACTCCCATCTCTTTGAGAATTTTCCAGTTTGTTGTGATCTGCAGTCAAAGGCTTTCACATAGTCAATGAAGCAGAAGTAGATGTTTTTTCTGGAATTCTCTTGTTTTCTCTATGAGCCAACAGATGTTGACAACTTGATCTCTGGTTCCTCTGCCTTTTCTAAATCCAGCTTGCCCATCTAGATGTTCCCAGTTCATGTACTGCTGAAGCCTAGCTTGAAGGATTTTGAGCACTACCTTGTTATTATGTGAAATAAGTATAATTGTACACTTATTTGAACATTCTTTGGCATGATCCTTCTTTGAGACTGGAATGAAAACTGACCTTTCCCAGTCCTGTGGCCACTGCTGAATTTTCCAAATTTGCTGGCATATTGAGCACAGCACTTTCACAGCATCATCTTTTCAGACTTTAAATAGCTCAGCTGGAATTCCATCACCTCCACTAGCTTTGTTTGTAGTAATGCTTCCTAATGGCCAGTTGACTTCACCCTCTAGGATGTCCGGCTCTAGGCGAGTGACTACATCATTGTGGTTATCCAGGTTGTTAAGACCTTTTTTATGTAGTTCTTCTGTGTGTTCTTGCTACCTCTTCTTAATCTCTTCTGCTTCTCTTAGGTCCTTACCATTTCTGTCCTTTATCATGCCCATCCTTGCATGAAATGTTCACATGAAATCTACAATTTTCTTGAAGAGATCTCTACCCTTTCTTGTTCTATTTTTTCCCTATATTTCTTTGTATTGTTCATTTAAAAAGGCTTTCTTATCTCTCCTTGCTATTCTCTGAAACTCTGCATTCAGTTGGGTATATCTTTCCCTTTCTCCCTTGCCTTTTGCTTCTTTTCTTACCCCGCTATTTGTAAAGCCTCCTCAGACAACCAGTTCTCCTTTTGCATTTCTTTTTCTTTGGGATAGTACTGCCTCCTGTACAATATTATGAACCTCCATCCATAGTTCTTCAGGCACTCTGTCTACCAGATCTAATCTCTTGAATCTATTTGTCACCTCTGTATAATCATAAGGGATTTGATTTAGGTCATAACTGAATGGCTTAGTGGTTTTCCCTACTTTGGTTCAATTTAAGCCTGAATTTTGCAATAAAGAGCTCATGACCTGAGGCACAGTCAGCTCCTGGTCTTTTTCAGTGACTGTATAGAGCTTTTCCTTCAATCTTACTATGGATGTACTAGTATTTCCCCCATTTTACAGATGAGGAAACTGAGGCAGAAGAAAGTTCAACAGCTTATCTAAGATTATAGAATTAGTAAGGGTCAAAGCCAGAAAGCAGACTCCAGCTATCTAAACCCCATAGGTCATGAGTTAAAACTGTTACAGTGCCTCTCACATTATAAAAGGAAAAAAGGAGTAGACACTTCAGACCCTTGCTAAACAAGTGTGATCCATGAATCAGCAGCATTGGAGTCAACTAGGAGCCTGTTAGGAATGTAGAGACTCAGGCTCCATCCCAGATTTATTGAATTAGAACTGGCATTTTAACAAGATCTTCAGATGATTTATTAAAATTGGATAACTACTGCTCTGAATGAAAAAACCTTAAGTTTTTCTTGTCATTTTTCACTTTTGTTTTAGTCTCAGATTCCTCTGAGAATCTGACACAAGTCATAGACCCTGAGTGTAAAAATGTGTGTAGGATTTCAAAGCTTATGAATTAATGTTTACAAAACCCTGCTGTAGAAAGTATGAAAGTGGTAGGAACCAGTCCTTTATACTTCCCATGCATTTAATCCTATTAAATTCACTATTGATAAAACAGAAACTTGAAGTTAAGTAACTTGCCTTAGTGTAGGAAATAATAATGACATCAGGATCAAACCTGGATATTCTGCTGCCAAGATCAAGCACCTAGGCATGTCTCAGCCACAGTGACTCTGAAAGACAGCCCAATAGAACTTTATCTCTGACAAGATCATGCTCTCTATCAAAAGTATAATTCTGAAAGAAGTACTGATGGAGTGAAGAGGTAGGGAACACTGGTCAGATGGACTCTAGCAATCCATGTAATGATGGATGTCCCAACCAGATCTCCTTTCCCCTACATCTTCCTAACACACTGCCAACCTGCACAGCCTCACAAGTGACATGCCAATCCATGACTTTCACCTACCACACTATCCTACTCAGAATTATGGTTGACAAACAGATTTCATATCATGGGCCAGTTGATTGACTGGTAGTAGCGACTTGGTGTTCAACATTGAAAAGGAGCCAATTGAGGACTGTGATTGATTAGTAATGTCTGCTCCCCCACCAGCAGCAAAGGGTAACACAGTAGCAGGAATACCAGCACCACTTACTTTCCACCTGGTACATTTAACTACTTCTTGGATTTCATTACCTTATTTGACATGCCTGAACTGTGATTTCTGTACACACCGGCAGAAGCCATCTTAACATCCTAATGGAATAATGAACTTAAAATGTCTGACAGAATGGTGAATTATTAACAAACATATGTACCTTAAACATTTCATTTTTAACTAAAACACGTAAATACACATGTAGAGATGGGAATACCAGACCACCTGACCTGCCTCTTGAGAAACCTATATGCAGGTCAGAAAGCAACAGTTAGAACTGGACATGGAACAGACTTGTTCCAAATAAGAAAAGGAGTACATCAAGGCTGTATATTATCACCCTGCTTATTAACTTCTATGCAGAGTACATCATGAGAAAGGCTGGGCTGGAAGAAGCACAAGCTGGAATCAAGATTGCCGGGAGAAATCTCAATCACCTCAGATATGCAGATGACACCACCCTTATGGCAGAAAGTGAAGAGGAACTCAAAAGCCTCTTGATGAAAGTGAAAGTGGAGAGTGAAAAAGTTGGCTTAAAGCTCAACATTCAGAAAACGAAGATTGTGGCATCCAGTCCCATCACTTTATGGGAAATAGATGGGGAAACAGTGGAAACAGTGTCAGACTTTATTGTTTTGGGCTCCAAAATCACTGCAGATGGTGACTGCAGCCATGAAATTAAAAGACGCTTACTCCTTGGAAGGAAAGTTATGACCAACCTAGATAGCATATTCAAAAGCAGAGACATTACTTTGCCAACAAAGTTCGTCTAGTCAAGGCTATGGTTTTTCCAGTGGTCATGTACGGATGTGAAAGTTGGGCTGTGAAGAAAGCTGAGCACCAAAGAATTGATGCTTTTGAACTGTGTTGTTGGAGAAGACTCTTGAGAGTCCCTTGGACTACAAGGAGATCCAACCAGTCCATTCTAAAGGAGATCAGTCCTGGGTGTTCTTTGGAAGGAATGATGCTAAAGCTGAAACTCCAGTACTTTGGCCACCTCATGCGAAGAGTTGACTCATTGGAAAAGACTCTGATGCTAGGAGGGATTGAGGGCAAGAGGAGAAGGGGACGACAGAAGATGAGATGGCTGGATGGCATCACTGACTCGATGGACGTGAGTCTGAGTGAACTCTGGGAGTTGGTGATGGACAGGGAGGCCTGGCGTGCTGCAATTCATGGGGTAGCAAACAGTCAGACACGACTGAGCGACTGAACTGAACTTAATCAATTTTGGATATAGGTCTATCTTTTTTATTCTGAGTCCATTCTTTTGGAGCTCCCCATGGATTTCTTTTCATACCACACTTAAATGCAATACTTTTTAAAGATCCTTTCAAAGCAAACTGGAAATTCTTTGACAGATTTTCTTTTCTCCAATTACAATGGACTTCTTCATACCCAACCCAAAAGCAAAAAACTCATGGAAAATTTATCTTTATAGTCTTTTCAAACATTTAACTTAGTTTTAATAGAAACAACTATTTTCTTTCCCTTTTATCAGATACCAAACCATACATTGAAATAAAGTATGTGATTACTATAACAGGTACAATTGGTACAGAGAAATTTCAGAAGAAATACAACTGATTACAGGACTGGGTGCTACTTAACAAGCTATAGAGGACATGACTCAGTATGTTTTACAAAGAAATGGAGAGTTACTCTGTAGTTACCCTGCTAAGTTGAACAAATCATGGCCAATTAGAGCATCTTCCCTTATACTACCTTGAGCTCTCTGTAGTGGAATTCAATTAAATAGGACTCTCTATTAGCCAGAATTTCCAACATATGACTTCCATAATGATAGCTATAAGGCATTCAAAGATCCTGATATAAATCATAAAAACTGAAGGGGGATAAGAGTATGCTAAGAAAATCTTTTTTGATACTTCCACTTTTGGAGTGGGGTTGACATTTTTAGCTTATGCTATCTTGTATTTTAAGGATCCTTATAATATAGCTTTAATTGTTTCAGGAATAAGAAGAGGCTAAAAAGATAATAAAATAAATTTATTCTCTCTATAGTGTTGAGATAATTTTATTGTATTAAATACCCTAAAGAAAGAATTTCTCTTGGCTACTATAACCAACAGAAACCAAAAATACTACTGGTTGAGACAAGAGAGACTTTTTCAGAGGTGGATAGTCTGGGACTGGAATGGCAGTTCCATGATCATCTAAAACACAAACACTTTCTTTCTGTTCTAATAATGTACTTTTTAACTTTCAGCCACAGGTTTGCCTCATGGTCCCAAGATGGCTGCTGCAACTCCAACCATCATGTTAGCATTCTAGGCAGGAAGAAAAGAAATAAGAGAGTGGCAAAAAGCTATGCTTCACAGCCAACTCTGCCCTTTCAGAAAAATTATTGGAAAGCCCCACTTTGTGACCTCTGAATCCTTGGTATCTGCAACAAAATCTGAAAATGTCATCTCATGGCTAGGCACATGGCCAGATTCAACAATTTTGAGTTCTGTTATTGAAGAAGAAAGAAAGAACGGATATTGAATAAATAATCAACAGTGTTTCCCATGAAGTATAATCCTATCAGGACATTCTAAGAACCTGAATATTTGATAAATAACTTATCTCCTGACTGACTAGACAAAAGAAAAAGTCTGTATAATGTTTGCATCTATTGATTTCTTGTCTTAGAAAATAATGCTCTTCCATTTCTACAACTACAGTTTTATCACCATGTGAAATATTTGTTTTATTCACTCTCTATCCCCATTTCTGCCCTACACTGGGAGAAGTCCCTGGTGCTATCTCAAGCTTACATAGATGTTTCTCCCATGAGTAGAATTCCACTTCTACAAAGTACACATTGTGCACACTCAACTCTGAACTTGTGAGTTTTTAGAAGTCTCAGTCAAGCCCATCTTACCCATTTTTTGCCACTCAATTGCACCTGAGAACCCTGGATGCACTAGGCAAGCAGCAAAAGTAGTTGACTCACTACCCAAAATGGTTTATCTCCACTTTCTTTTGCCCACTCTTCAAGGAAGCCAATATCCGTGACAAGTATGCAATAAGATCTCTTTTCCTCAGTATCCAATCTAACATTTGCTATAACATATCTTAGACTCACACAGAAATACAATTCACCAAGCATTGACTAAGCCTCCTTTGCTAAGAGGTCAGCCTGCCCTACAGGATTTCACTTGCAGTAAGGGAAATGGGATGTACAACACTGATTAAGTGTCAAAGAAAGGCCTGAAGAGATTTTAGAAGAAGGTCTATAGCTTTCTTACTTTTGTTAAGTTAACACTTGAACAAGACCCAACCCACAAGGCCCATACCTTCCCAGTGGCTGGGCAGATATTCCACTTAGTTTTACATTCAGGATAAAGACACAGGAATGTTTTGCTCTCTTGAGGGATATCAAAGTCCTGTTCATTAAGCATCTCCAACCATTCATCTTTAGGCCAGATTTAGTCAATTCCTTCTTCTACTCTTTATTTTCTTGGGCTCTAAAATCACTGCAGATGGTGACTGCAGCCATGAAATTAAAAGACGCTTGCTCCTTGGAAGAAAAGCTATGACCAAACTAGACAGCATATTAAAAAGCAGAGACGTTTCTTTGTCAACAAAGGTCTGTCTAGTCAAAGCTATGGTTTTTCCAGTAGTCAGGTACGGACGTGAGAGTTGGACCACAAAGAAAGCTGAGCACCGAAGGGCTGATGCTTTAAATTGTGGTGTTGGAGAAGACTCTTGGGAGTCCCTTGGACTTCAAGGAGGTCAAACCAGTCAATCCTAAAGGAAATCAACCCTGAAAATTCATTGCAAGGACTGATGCTGAAGCTGAAACTCTAATACTTTGGCCACCTGAAGTGAAGAACTGATGTTGGAAAAGACCCTGATGCTGGGAAAGAATGAAGGCAGGAGGAGAAGGGGACGACAGAAAATGAGATGGTTGGATGGCATCTCTGACTTGATGGACAATGAATTTGAGCAAGCTCAGGGAGCTGGTGATAGACAGGAAAGCCTGGCATGCTGCAGTCCATGGGGTCGCAAAGAGTCAGACACGACTGAGTGACTGAACTGAATTGAACTCCTTTACTCTTATCTCTAACACTTACTTCTCAGATACCAATTGTTTGGCTCACTGATGGCAAGACCTCATTAGGATCAGCTGAGATCATTTTGGCTTCTTCTGTGGGGCCACAGCCATGATTACCACCACTGATTCCAACCACTTAGCAACCACTGACACCCTCTTGCACCAGGGCTCATGCTTCCAGATTTATGGCCTGATGCAGAAATCACTTTTCATTTTCATGCACTGGAGGAGGAAATGGCAACCCACTCCAATGTTCTTGCCTGGAGAATCCCAGGGACGGCGGGGCCTGGTGAGCTGCCGTCTATGGGGTCACACAGAGTCGGACATGACTGAAGCAACTTAGTAGCAGCAGCAGCAGCAGCAAAAACTCAACCTCCAGTCAACCTAGCACTACTCTTTCACAGGTACTGTTTCAAAATTAGGGAAGGTGCCTATACCTCCCCAACTCTGCCCATCCCAAAGTCCAAGCTCCTAATGTATAATTCTATCCTCCGAATGATTGCCTGAGGTCATGCAGTCATGATTCCTAACGAAGACAGTAATTCAATATTTCTGGGTTACTGATATATACAAATAAATAAAATGAAGTATAGACTAATTAACCACAGATGCATATGAGAAAGAAAATCCAATGGGTGTATTCTGGCAGTAAGAATGCCCAGCCAAATACACATAATTTGTTCTTTTATCTAAAATACACTTTTCTATATAGTAACCTATTTGAACTTCTCAGTTGCTCTGTGATGTACACCAATAGGTCAGATATTATTATCTTCCTTTTAAATATCAGAAATCACTAGACCATTCAGGTATGACCTAAATCAAATCCTTTATAATTAGACAGTGGAAGTGAGAAATAGATTTAAGGGACTGGATCTGCTAGACAGAGTGGCTGATGAACTATGGATGGAGGTTCATGACACTGTACAGGAGACAGGGAGCAAGACCATCCCCAAGAAAAAGAAATGCAAAAATGCAAAATGGCTGTCTGAGGAGGACTTACAAACAGCTGTGAAAAGAAGAGAAGCAAAAAGCAAAGAAGAAAAGGAAAGATATACCCATTTGAATTCAGAGTTCCAAAGAATAGCAAGGAGAGATAAGAAAGCCTTCCTCAGTGATCAGTGCAAAGAAATAGAGGAAAATAATAGAATGGGAAAGACTAGAGATCTTGTCAAGAAAATTAGAGATACCAAAAAAAAAAAAAAAATTAGAGATACCAAGGGAACATTTCATGCAAAGATGGGCTCAATAAAGGACAGAAATGATATGGACCTAACAGAAGCATAAGGTATTAAGAAGAGGTGGCAAGAATACACAGAAGAACTGTACAAAAAAGATTTTCATGACCCAGATAATCACGATGGTGTGATCACTCATCTAGAGCCAGACATCCTGGAATGTGAAGTCAAGTGGGCCTTAGAAAGCATAACTGCAAACAAAGCTAGTGGAGGTGATGGCATTCCAGTTGAGCTATTTCAAATCCTGAAAGATGATGCTGTGAAAGTGCTGCACTCAGTATGCCAGCAAATTTGGAAAACTCAGCAGTGGCCACAGGACTGGAAAAGGTCAGTTTTCATTCCAATCCCAAAGAAAGGCTTTGGGATTTCCCAAAGAAATGCTAAAGAATGCTCAAACTACCGCACAATTACACTCATCTCACGTGCTAGTAAAGTAATGCTCAAAATTCTCCAAGCCAGGCTTCAGCAATACGTGAACCGTGAACTTCCTGATGTTCAAGATGGTTTTAGAAAAGGCAGAGGAACCAGAGATCAAATTGCCAACATCCGCTGGATCATGGAAAAAGCAAGAGAGTTCCAGAAAAGCATCTATTTCTGCTTTATTGACTATGTCAAAGCCTTTGACTGTGTGGATCACAATCAACTGTGGAAAATTCTGAAAGAGATGGGAATACCAGACCACCTGATCTGCCTCTTGAGAAATCTGTATGCAGGTCAGGAAGCAACAGTTAGAACTGGACATGGAACAACAGACTGGTTCCAAATAGGAAAAGGAGTTCGTCAAGGCTGTATATTGTCACCCTGCTTATTAACTTCTATGCAGAGTACATCATGAGAAAGGCTGGGCTGGAAGAAGCACAAGCTGGAATCAAGATTGCCGGGAGAAATATCAATCACCTCAGATATGCAGATGACACCACCCTTATGGCAGAAAGTGAAGAGGAACTCAAAAGCCTCTTGATGAAAGTGAAAGTGGAGACTGAAAAAGTTGGCTTAAAGCTCAACATTCAGAAAATGAAGATCATGGCATCCGGTCCCATCACTTCATGGGAAATAGATGGGGAAACAGTGGAAACAGTGTCAGACTTTATTGTTTTGGGCTCCAAAATCACTGCAGATGGTGACTGTAGCCATGAAATTAAAAGACGCTTACTCCTTGGAAGGAAAGTTAGGACCAACCTAGATAGCATATTCAAAAGTAAAGACATTAATTTGCCAACAAAGGTCCGTCTAACCAAGGCTATGGTTTTTCCTGTGGTCATGTATGGATGTGAGAGTTGGACTGTGAAGAAGGCTGAGCGCCGAAGAATTGATGCTTTTGAACTGTGTTGTTGGAGAAGACTCTTGAGAGTCCCTTGGACTGCAAGGAGATCCAACCAGTCCATTCTGAAAGAGATCAGTCCTGGGTGTTCTTTGGAAGGAATGATGCTAAAGCTGAAACTCCAGTACTTTGGCCACCTGATGTGAAGAGTTGACTCATTGGAAAAGACTCTGATGCTAGGAGGGATTGGGGGCAGGAGGAGAAGGGGATGACAGAGGATGAGATGGCTGGATGACATCACTGACTCAATGGACGTGAGTCTCAGTGAACTCCGGGTGTTGGTGATGGACAGGGAGGCCTGGCGTGCTGCGATTCATGGGGTTGCAAAGAGTCAGACACGACTGAACGACTGAACTGAACTGAAAGTCTCTAGATAGTTAACAACAGAACCTCAACTGAAATTCAGATCTTCTATCTAAATCCAGTGTATCGTCTACTACATTATTTGCTTATGGTATTGATTTTAATGTTCAGCTCCCTGTCAAGTATCCCTAATGGAGAAAAAAATTTTTAATCTCCACCTTTTTCAATATCAGAGCCTACTACGTGAGTTCACAAATCCTTCTTAATTTATTGAACTGAATTATTCCTTTATATCCTTGGTACTTTTCTCACTGAGAGAGGGAGTCATTCCCTTCCCCTTGAATCTGGACTGACTTTGGTGACCCAACTGACTGATATAATCCTGCAGAAGTGACAGCCTGTGATTTATCTTTTATATTTATTTTTATGTATTTATTTGACAGCATCAGGTCTTAGTTGCAGCATGTGGGATCTTTAGCTGTGGCGTGTGAACTCAGCTGCAGCGTCTAGTTCCCTGACCAGAGATTGAACCCATGCCCCCTTCACTGGGAGCACAGAATCTTAGCCACTGGACCACCAGGGAAGTCCTGACCCTAAGAGATTTCTGAGGCTGGGTCATAAGCCTTTCAGCTTCCATGTAGGCCTCTTGAAACTCACTCTAAGAAGTCTGCCGCCATGCTGTGATTAAGCCCAAGTAACCATGTGGAGAGGATCTTGAGGAGAAGGTCCAAGGCTCAGGAGTCAGCCCTGGCTGAACTCCCAGCCGAAAGCCAGCACCAAGTTCCAGCTGTGTGAATGAGCCATTTTAGAAATGGATCATCCAGTCCCAGTCAGGACCAATGAGCTGTCCTCATGCAGCCCTCTCCAATTTGTAGAACTGTAGACTAAATTAATGATTTACTACCATTTTAAGCCATCAAGTTTGAGGATGGTTTGTTTCACAGCAAATAATTGAAATTTACTTTTTCAAAACCCTCTTGTCTAAAAACAATACCAAAAGGAAATGTAGTGGCACACATAAAACTGGGTATGCACTGTGAGTATTTTTGTGCTTTTTCCCTTAGATATTTTATTTTACATTAAGACAAAGCAGATGAAGAGAGTATCCTCTGATTTACAAAAGCAAAAGAAAAAAGGCAATTAGACAAATTGTTTCAAAATGCCTTCAATCCTAAATAATAAAAATCTTATTATAAATATGTTAGTATTTGCTTCAAAACTCTATGGAAAGAATTAGGCCCTCAAGCTTTTACAGCTCTATGAAGACCTTCTAAATATAGGAAAGTAAAACTGAAATTTATGTCAGTTTATTAATGGCATCACTTAAAACTATAACAGTTAATTAACTAATTAACAACTTAATTTACTTAATTTACTTACTTGAGTTCACTTAAATTCCCTAGATGTGATTTAATGAACTTTCAGTGTAATTCCTGACTAACCATGGAAATTCTGTGATGTATATTTATGAATTTAAAAGATATTTCTTGAAATTAAATTATTTAAGACAAAACACTAAGCCTAGAAGTGTTTTTTTCTTCAATAGGGAATCTCTCTGAACATCTGATATATAGCAATTTAACCACTCCGCCTTTTTTCTCTCAGAAAGAAACTCATACCTGTGTTTGTTTGTTTAAACACCAATATAACATTCAGAAGTAATTAAGCCAGTGTGAGCAAATTTCATCATAGTTTATTAACAATTAATTATCCTATATTCTCAAAGAATAAACCTGAGACAATAATTGAAAATTATAGGAGAAAATTTGCTATAAAACGTTCTCTGTTCCATGGATTTACTTATACAATAGACCTGTTTACAGACCAGTTTTATACAGTCATGCTTCTCAGTGTGCGGTCTGTGGACCCGTGCCAGTCTGAGTTGGAAAAATTAAGTTTTTCTCCTATGTTTTTCCTTTACTTTCATATATCTACCACACTCACAACACTTCTGACACCAGATATGTGGGTACTTTCCCCTACCCAAGAATTCTCTGCAACACTAGCAGGTGTCCTACAATTTAAACCAGTTCTGACTCTGTCTACCTGGAGACAGCATGGGATTCCCCAGGTTAAGGGCCCAGTCCTATAAAACTGTTCCCACTTCAGACACCAAATATATGTCCAGGTTACCACCTGTGCTTTTGGCCAATAGCTATAAATCTGAGGTTCTCACAACCCCCTCCTCAAGTTTGATTGATTTGCTGGAGCAGCTTACAGAACTCAGGGAAACACTTATGTTAACCAGTATATTAAAAGATACGTTAAAGGATACAAATCAACAGCCAGATCAAAAGATACATAGGATAAGGTCTGGGAGGGTCCTGAATGCAGGAGCTTGGGGTGTGTTACCCTCCCAGTACGTGAATGTTTGTCAACCTGGAAGCTCCCCAAACCCATACTTTTAGGGTTTATAGAGGCTTCATCATGTAGGTATGATTGATCAACAAATCCATCTCCAGCCCTTCTCCCCTCTCCAGAGAACTGACAGAGGGTTGGGGAGGGAGTGAAAATTTCAAGCTTCTAACCAAGGCTTGGTCTTTCCAGTGACCAGCCCCCATCCAGGAACTATTCAGGAGTTCACCCAGAGTCACTTCATTAGAACAAAAGATGCTCCTAACACCCAGGAAATTATAAGGGTTTTAGGAGCCTTGTATCGGGAACCAGGGTCAAAGACCAAATATTAGAATAGGAGATGCTCCTAGTGCTTGTTACTTAGGAAATCACAAGGGCTTTAGGAGCTCTGTGCCAGGGAAGAAACCAATATACTTTTTTCTATTATCTGACAGAATTGATGAATTCTTACCAGTAGCAGATGAGAAAAGTAAGGAAACTGAGTGTTTAGATACATTTATAGCACTTCGAGAAGATAATTATATGTCTATTGATTCTAATAATAACATATTTAGGCTTGCATTTTGTAAGTCTTGTTTTTTATTTCTTTTCTCTAATAATTCATTTTTATTATTACTTAAAAACATTCTAGTCTGCAGCAGATTGCAATTTTTTAAAAGCTGGTTCCTTTTCACAGATAATTTGGGAAGCACTGATTCGACCAGGCTAAGTACTATGGCAAATAAAAATATGGGTAAGAAATATGTTCATAAAGTTTACATCTTAACAAGAAAGATAGGTTGTGACTCCTGCATTGTTGTTCAGTCACTAAATTTTCATATCCAACTCTTTGTGACCCCATGGGCTGTCCTCCACTATTTCCCAGAGTTTGCTCAAATTCACATCCATTGAGTCAGTAATGCTATCTAACCATCTCAATCCAACCAGTCAACCCTGAATATTCACTGGAAGGACTGATGCTAAAGGTGAAGCTCCAAAACTCTGGCCACTTGATTCGAAGAGTCAACTCACTGGAACAGACACTGATGCTGGGAAAGATTGAAGGCAAAAGACAAAAAGGTGACACAGGATGGGATGGTTAGACTGCTGCATAACTGAAGTATAAACATCAGGTTCTGGATACTTAGAGGAGTAAGATGATTCCAAGCAGGAGAGATAACAGAAATCTTCATGAAGGAAACAATTGTTGACTGAGGGCTTCATTGAAGGGTAGGTAGAACTTGGGGATATAGAAGTAGAGGATGATGTGTATTTCAAACAGAGTGAACCATGTGAGTAGTCAGGTGTGAGGGGGTGGGGCACAGCTATGTATTAGGAGAAGCATGAGACTCTCCTTGTCTGGTGAGAGCAGAGGGAACACACTAAATCTGGAAGAGTAGATCCAAGGCTCAATTGGGGAAGGCCTTCGAGTGCCAAGTTAAGAAATTTGCACTTGATTAAGACTGGCTCCAAGCTGCCATTGAAAATTTCTGAGCAGAGAAGTGGCCTTCTCAAAGTTATGCCCTAGAAGATGAACTGGATGAGAGAAAGCCTGGGGATTCAATCCAGAAAGAACACCATAAACTCTTCAGGTAGGACGTGATAGATCTAAGCCATCTGAAGAGCATGCAGATCAAGACGGTAATAAGTGCACTTTTTAAATTATTTTTTGTTGTTGTTGTGCTGGGTCTTTGTTGTGTGCTGACTTTCTCTAGTTGCGGCGAGTAGGGGTTACTCTTCCTTGCAGTGCACGACTTCCTTGCAGTGGCTCCTTTTGTTGAGCATGGGCATTAGGAGTGAGCGCTTCAGCAGTGGCTCTCAGGATCTCATGGACTCAATAGTTGTGGCACACAGGCTCTAAAACACAGGCTCAACAGTTGTGGCACACAGGCTTAGTTGCTCCATAGCATGTGGAATCTTCCTGGATCAGGGATCAAACATACGTCCCCTGCATTGGCAGGTGGATTCTTATCCACTGTACACCAAGGAAGCCCCCGTAATAGGTGCACTTTTAACCTTTCCAGAGTAGTGATCAATAAGTCAAAACACAACAGTGACCTACCCTATAAAACACTTGAGCAAGTGGCAGGTGGCTAACATTTATTAGACATTGACTTTCGGGTCAATCTCTCATGTAACCCTCAAAATGACTTTAAACATTACATTATACTATGGTTCCCATTTTACATATAAGAAATTTTAGGAAACTGGAGCCTATTATACAGAGTGAAGTAAGCCAGAAAGAAAAACACCAATACAGTATACTAACACATATATATGGAATTTAGAAAGATGGTAATGATAATCCCATATGAGAGACAGCAAAAGAGACACAGATGTATAGAACAGTTTTTTGGACTCTGTGGGAGAGGGTGAGGGTGGGATGATTTGGGAGAATGGCATTGAAACATGTATAATATCATATGTGAAACGAATTGCCAGTCCAGGTTTGATGCATGATACAGGATGCTTGGGGCTGGTGCACTGGGATGACCCAGAAGAATGGTATG
The DNA here is from genome assembly GCF_029407905.1 of Bubalus kerabau. Lineage (NCBI taxonomy): Eukaryota > Metazoa > Chordata > Mammalia > Artiodactyla > Bovidae > Bubalus > Bubalus kerabau. Next base: position 119,680,467 of record NC_073627.1, read on the forward strand.
GGGAGGGAGGTGGGAGGAGGGTTCAGGATGGGGAGCATGTGCACACCCGTGGCGGATTCATGTTGATGTATGGCAAAACCAATACAATATTGTAAAGTAATTAGCCTCCAATTAAAATAAATAAATTTATATTTAAAAAAAAAAGAATTTTTAGGGTATAAAGTTTAAGTACCACACCTAAGATCCCCAATTAAACAAGAATAGCTTGAAATTGAATCATCAGTCTAATGCCAAAGTCTATTTCAGCATTATTGGATGAACTCTAGAAGTAATCCCTCAGTCATGTTCTGCCTGCATAGACAAGGAGGATTAGGTGGAAAACAGTTAAAATCCACACCAGCTCTCCACCTGAACACTATGAAGCTCAGACTTTGAGAAAGTCTAGGATTTTACCTGCTTTTTCATCTAAAAGATGAGGTTACTATAAACTAATAGGGAGATGATATTTCCTTCAGTAAAGACCTGAAGATATTTTAATGTCTATGAACTCTTGACTTTGCAAAAGGAACAGCACAGGCTGCTGAAACAAACATGATCTTGTCAACACAATAAAGGCAATGAATAACTGCCCATCAGAGGCCAAGAATGAATTATAATGACAAATCTACACTTGAAGATCTGGGAATGAAAGGTGAAAAGCAAATGCTGTGATGTTATTTACCTATTGAGAAGGAGAGGCTAATAGAACAGAATCAAAGACAATATAACACTGATTGTCAACACCATCATTCTTAGAAACATGAACAATTTTGAGGGCATCATAAGATAAGATCTTGGGAAAGATTCTAATCTAATTGTCCTCCAAACAAAATACAACCATATGGTTGCTGTCCGAGAAATTAAAAAAAAAAAACAACAACAAACTTTCATTGAAATAGTTCACATGATTGAGACAGAAATTCTAACAGAGGCCCTCTTCCTCTCTGAACACCCATTTTAGGAACTTCCTGACAGAAATATCCTCCGATACTAGCTCCCCTCATCCCATTCCCAGGAAGCTCAAGGAAGAGCAGTGTCCATTCCCTCATATTTATTTCCTGAGCCTAAACAGAAATGCCTAATTATATAATCACATGTCATGCAATTTTCCCTGCTGGTCGCTCAGGAACATCATCTCAGCATCCATGCCCTGAAGAGTGGTCAGGTTCCCAGGTGAGGTCACAACAGCTTGATTCCCTCAACAGGGAGCAGAAAAAAATAATACAGGAAAAATATGGAAGCTGAACAGTG